>NC_090928.1:450086995-450711995 GCF_040938575.1 Ambystoma mexicanum
AGTAATTTTTTGTTGGACTTCTGGTCGCAAACAACGTTTATAAAGTTATTGTAAAACAAACAGTTATCCGGTGCGTGTCTCTGTGAGGTGAGGTGAGAGAGACACCAGAGGAATAAATGAAACTGGAACAGGACAGGAGTGTGGGATACCCAGTGCATATGCTCTGAGAGTCAGGAAACTAGGACCACACTAGACCTGGCTTTGGTGCGAGTGAATGCTACGATGAGAAAGGACAGTAATCTCTGTGCGGCTTTGCTGCAGAAAACAAACCTGTATGCTATCTGATCCTATGGGCCATCTGTGTACTGGATAGCATCCATCCCCTTGTGGGGTACTTTGTGTGTCAGCCCCTCCTGGGCTATTCAACAACTCAGTACACATCTCGGGTTGCTTTCATCCCCTTGTGTGGTATTCATTTTTTTTTTAAACTCTTTTTTATTGATGGTCAACACAGATTCAACTTATTGCACATTGCATATCACAGTACATACATTACTCACATTGTTAGATACATATTTCATCAATTACATTTCCATCACGTGGAGGATTCCTCATCCGAGGCCATTTCGCACAGGTATATCCGGAACGGGGCCATATGTCTTTTGGGCGGTTACTTGATGTTACTGTTACGCTCACCTGGTTCCACGGGGGCGCCACCCAGCAGTTGGGGTTCAGATGTCCCTCCTTGCGATGCCCAGATGCGACCAGCGGAAGAGTTATGCCTGGAATACAGGTAAGCTATGTTCAGGACTGGGCAACCGGGGTAAACAGCCTCCCACCTCCATGTAGGTCTGCGGCCCTTCTGGACTTCTCCTCACCTTGTTTTAGATGTTGGCAGGTTCTCTGTCCTGCTGTCTTGGCAGGGGCGCGTTGAGCTTGGTGGGAAATGGCGATCGAGTTGCTTCACTGATGCCAGCCCGTCTTGAGTCTTTCAGGTAGGTCTTATTGCTGTGAATATTGCTGTCCTTGCATGCCTTTTAAACAATGTCTTTTTCTTCCTAGGTACGCGGAAGTCCAATATGTGGCAAGGCGGAATCTGTGTTTCGCCAGTAAGTATCGGCGTTTTTGGAGTGCCTTGATGCGGTGAGTAGGCGCTATGCGCTGCACTTAAGATGCCATTGCCTTTGCTAACCTGCTATCTTTTCCTCTCCACAGGTCGCGGTACTCTGCCGGAGTATGGAATTTCCGTCGTGATGTTGATTGAGGAGCGGCCGACGAGGTATGCCTTTCGGCACAGTTCATTAATTGTACAATGTCTAATGCCTTGTTTCTTCTCTTTTACAGGTCCGTCGATCCGGAGGAGCGCTGGTTCCAGGATGATGGTCGGAAGAGCTGCGGACCGCTGGCGATGAAGTTCAGGTAAACTGCTGCCTTTTTCTCACAATGTCTTCTCCATTCCTTTGCAGGTGCTGTCCTTACAAGGTTCGTGGCTGAAGCTGAAAACGGTGAGCGTTACGTTGCAGTAATGCAAACTAACGTAAAGCATGTCAGTCTATTCGGGTGTGGTTTAAATAGCTTCAAGAAAGAAGTCCAGGTAAAATAGTCCCCATGGTACCACACCCAAAAACACTACACTGCAAGCCTGGTTTTCAAGGAGCCAAATTATGAGGATGCCTCCACATGACTGGCATTAATGAAAAGTAGTTCCCAAGCACAAGTCCATATTCAAACATGAGCCTGGCGCCAAAGGCGCCAGGACTGGCCCTAAGAAGGCCTATGCTGCAATTTCTTGGGTTTAGTGGGGACTGGAATCAAGACTCTCCCTGGCCCATAGGTTGGCCAGGGGGTCTTCAGAGTGTGGGTTGTGACAGCTACAGTCAATGTATATTGTTCCTCGCATTCATTTACATAGGTCAGATCATGGAGAAAATGCTCAATTTTAAGCGGAAAGGGGTTTGTCCAACATTTCTATATACATCTTTTAGCTACTGCACAGGAGACGTCGAACAATCTCCTGGTTGTTTCGGCCTGTTTACCAATGTCCCCGAATAGGTATCTTTGCGGAGATAGGGTCCCTGGGATCTGTTATCATCTCTTCTAATGTTTCCGCTACCTCTTTCCAAAATGTAGCTACTAGAGGGCATTTCCAATACATGTGATAGGACCCTGTCTGGGAGCTTTTGCCTTTAGGGCATGCCCCCCCTCACCCCCTTGAGTGTCCCGTTGAAAATTTGGCCATCTTGGCTGGGGTATAGTGGAGCCTATTTAGGACCTGGAATTGAATCAGCCGAAGTCCTGCGTTCAATGACATCGATTTTGTAAGCATGCAGTATTTGGTAATTTTTTCCTCTGTAATGCTTGTATTCAGGTACTCCTCCCATTTAGCTTTGACATTGATTATTGTAGGGATGTGTGTTTGTACTAATGAGTATAGTTTAGAGACTCCCAGTCCCGTACCTGACGTAGCCGCCTGTATTCACAGGCGTGAGGGGTGTTCATCCGGAAAGAGTGGCCAATGTGCGTTAAATGCCAATTTGATCCTGTGATACTGAAGTGTTTTAAGTGGTCCCCACCCAACCGTACCATCAAATTCTTCTCTGGTCACAAATTTCCCATTCGGGAACATGTCACGCATTCGAACTTCTTTATTTGCGTCCCAGTGCCTCTGTATTGTTTTATCCAACGTGGGCGGTATACCGGGGTATTTCCACAGTCGGACATCTGGGTCATATGGGGTTTCTATCTTTAACTTTTTGTACAATGTTATCCACTCGCGAACCGTGGTTCCCACTGGATCATAGGGACAGGAATCTTTGTATTGTTGGTTGAATATAATGGAACGGAGGTCTATGGGAGATACGGCAAATTTCCCAAGCCATATATGGGGTGAGTTGTCTTCCAGGTCATACCAGTGTTTTGCAAATTACGCTTGCGCCACCAAGTAGTATAATTCGAAATCTGGTGCCGTCATCCCCCTGTGCTATAAGCTTCGGTCAAATTTTCCCACTTCTTTCGGGGGGGGGGTCTTCCCGTCCCACACAAACACCACTGCCATTGCTCTTATTTTTTCAAAAAAGGTCCTACCCGGCCATATTGGTATGTTTACAAACAGGTAGAGCAATTTGGGGAGAACCACCATCTTGAGGATGGCGACCCGGCCATTCAGGGATATAGGCAGCTTAGCCCATGTTTGGAACTTTACATTGAGCACCTGTATAATTTGTTCATAGTTATCTGTATACAGTGTCTGCCTTTCTCGGGATATCATTATACTTAGGTATCATATATGTCCGGTTGCCCATTTGAGATTCTCCGTTGTCGACAGACATATGGTGTGTGGCGTCAATTGGAGGATTTCTGATTTTTCGTTATTTATTTTGTATCCTGAGTAGTCGGCAAATTTATGTATGTCTTGCATTAAGGAGGCTAAGTTGGTTTCAGGTTCCGGGACATAAAATAAAGTATCATCCGCATATAGTGAAATCGACTGGGGTGGGCCTGACATTCGTATCCCCCTATCTCCATGCTTTAGTCTGACCATTATAGCCATGGGTTCAATGGTTAGTGCAAACAATATTGGCGAGAATGGGCAGTCTTGTCTGGTACCCCTGCCCATCACAAATAGGTCAGAGATTGTGTTGTTCGTGAGCACTCTCACCCCTGTTTTTGGGTAAAGCAACTTAACATATTTGACAAAGTTGGGGCCCATTCCAAACATTCTGAGCATCTCCAGGAGATACACCCAAGACACTGAGTCAAATGCCTTTTCGGCGTCTAGGGATACCGCCACTGCCTGTGCTTCTGGGTTTATTTGCGCCATTGTTACAAACAGCCTGCATAAATTCAAAGCTGTGGATCTTGTGGGGATGAATCCATTCTGATCGGGATGGATCAGTGTCAGCATGTTTGGTAATAACCTGCTCGCCAATACCTTGGCGAACACCTTGATATCTACATTTATGAGTGAAAGTGGCCTATACGATGACATGTCCTGCGGAGGGCAGCGGGGTTTTGGTAACACTGTTGTTATCGCTTCTCTCATTGAGGGAGTTAATTTAGTTCCAGTGCCTCCTCCCATACCTTCAACATGATTGGGAACAGTTCTTTTTCGAATTCTTTGTATAATTCGACCCCTAACCCATCAGATCCCGGGGCCTTCCCAGAGCTTAATGCTTTTATCGCCTCTGTGATTTCTTCCTCAGTAATCGGGTTTTCAAGGGCCAATTTAGCTTCTAACAGGAGTGTTGGGAATTCCAGGCCATTTAAGTATGTTTGTATTTCTGGTATTGATTTCTTATCATTATTTTAATATAATTTCTGATAGAACTTTGAGAATTTGTGGTTTATGGCCTGTCCTCTTGTTACCGCCTCGCCCTCCCCGTCTTGAATGCTTGTGATTGGCGTATGTTGACGATCAGCTCTGTTGAGGTTGGCCAGGGACCTTCCTGCCTTATTACCTTCCCCATAACTATGCGCTCGGGTTGGGGCTGCTATGTATTGTACTTCCCTCGTGGCCAGCCTGTCAAATTCCTTGAGGAGTTTGTTTATCTCTGCTGGGGTGTCTGTATTTCGTGTTTCACTATAGGAGTTTTCCAGATTTTGGAGTTGTGTCTCCGTCTCGGATAGCTCGCGTCTCACTGACCTCAGCAGTCCTGTGTTTTTGGAAATCAATTCCCCGCTCACCCAGGCCTTGAACGTCTCCCAGAGTGTCGAGTATTTATCTACCGTCCCCACATAGTTATTAAAGAATTCTTCCATTTCTATGTGTAGGGATTCAGCCACATTAGGATCTTTAAGTATGTTTGCAGGCATTCTCCATTTCTTTTGTGGTTTTGGGGCTAGATCTAGGGATACCGGGGAATGGTCTGGCAGTGTTCGAGGATGTATCTCGCAGTTCTCAAGTGTGCCCAGTACATCCTCAGACAGGAGCCAGTAATCGATCCGCGACTCTGAATCGTGTACACTCGAGTAATATGTATATTCTTTCCTGCATGGATGCAATGCCCTCCATGCATTGTGCAATGTCATTTGTGGCATGATCTGACCCAGAGCAATGGATGCCTTGGTTTGCGTCCTTCTGACTTTAGCGGATCTATCTAATTCTTAGTATAGGACCAGATTGAAGTCCCCACCCCATATGATGCTAGTGGTGTCCAGCGTTGCCAGTAATTCCAATATGTTGAGGCAAAAGTCTGGGTCATCTATATTTGGACCGTATGTGTTGACTAGTGCAACTGATTTTTCTGCCATCTCTCCCCATACTATTACATATCTACCCTGGGGGTCGATTCTGTGCCCTTTGGTCTGGAATCCCAGTGACAGTGTAGGAGTGTTATGTCTCCTCTGGCTTGGGTGGAGTATTCTGTGTGGTATCTCTGCTTGCCCCAAGAGGCAAGTATGTTCGCGTTGTTAGGTCCTTGTGTATGCGTTTCTTGTAGCATCACTACATGATGGGAGTGTCTGTTCACATATGCCCCAACTTTTCTGGTCTTTCAAGGATTGTTTAGGCCTCTATCATTCCATGACAGGAGTTTAATCTTCAATCCATTCCGCCTGCTGGCGTTACTCATCTTTGTATCTATTTAGTTTTATGTTCTTGTGAAGGTACCGTTTAGTATGCATAGCGCAATTATCTGCAAGGCCATTATTGGGAAATCTTTTGCAACTTTTAAACAGTTTAACGAACAGTTCTCCCCTTCCCCACCCATCCCGCCCGCAACCCCCATCATCTGCCCCAACTTGATGATTGTGCCTTCCAAACTCTTGGAGATCTCCTGAGATTGCCATGTTGTCGCCACATGGCCGCCGGCTCCAGGCTCACAGTCCGGCTTTCTTGTTCACATGCGGTGCCCCCCCGCATACGTCTATTTCATTCAATTCAATCATTGTGAAGGGTATTTGCGCAGCTCATTCAAGTATCTGGACCGTGTCAGTCTGCCACAGGGGGTGTCTGCCGTTTTGATCTGGTCTGCAGCCTTCAGGGGGTAGGGGTATGTTAGCCTCCACATAGGTCATGGCTGCTGCTGGAGTTTCAAAGAAGTGTGCTCTCCCCCCATGTTGGATTCTCATTTTAGCTGGAAATAACAATGCATATTGGACCTGCTGTGCTCTTAGCAGACTCTTCACTGGTTCATATGATCTTCGGTTGGCCTGAAGTCCGGGTATATGTGGATGCGGTTCTCCTCGTATTGCAGCGTGCCTTGTTCCCTAGCCTTTCTGAGTATCGCATCTCTGTCCCTGTAATTGAGGAGGCGTGCTATGATCGTGTGGGGTGGTGCCCCGGGTTTCGGCATTGGGGCCAGCGTGCGGTGTGCTCTTTCCACAAGGAAGTGCTCGTAGAGAGGCCTCTGTTCCGAAGAGAGTCTGTAGGAGGGATTCAACTTGTTGTTCCATTGCTCCTTTACCAAGTTTTTAGAAATGCTGACAATCCTTAGGTTGTTTCTCCTAGATCGTGATTCAAGGTCCTTGCACTTAGTTTGTATTATAATGAAATCATTTTTCAGTTGTGCGATATCTCGGTTGTGGTTCGTTGGTGCTGATTCTGCCTTCTGCTTCTGTAATTCTCAAGCTCTATTTGTCTACCCTTGCCTTTAGTGACCCGATAGTGGAAACTTTCTCATCTAGCTTGACGTTTATTACAAGGAATCCATTTTGAACTATGGTGGTCAGTCCGTCGACTCTGTCTTCACTTTCCGCCTCATTCTGGGTGTTGGCAGTGTTCCCGCCCCCTGGTCTGCTGTTTGGCTATTGGTAAATGAGTCCATTGGACCTTTCTTCCTGGCCTCTGCCCCTTTTGACATTTTTTCGTGTGTTCGTGTACCACTTATACGATTCCTCTCAATTTACGGATCTAGATTCTCCAGTGAGTTTAGGGTATTTTCCCACCAGTCGTGCTTTGAAGTATGGTGGCTGTTCAGTGAGTTTCTGAACGTTGATTCACAGGGTGAGCTCTCCTCTCAAGGCTATTTTGGGATTGTTCGGTAGGCACCCTTTGGTTGTGAAGTGGTGACTCGCTTCAGAAAGAATCGTGCTGTGCACTTCTTGAACGTGTCTTGTGTCCGTAGAAGGGTTCTTTCCTCGCAGCCGGCAAGTGTATTATCACAGCTCGCCGTGGCAGTTTATCCCCCCACCTGTGCAAGATCAATTTCTCTGGCTTGTAAGTGTGGGTTTGCCAGCTTTCTGTGCTGCAGTATTATAAAGGTGTTTTCTATAGATCAATCAGCTGTTTTGGGCAGTTTAGGTTCTTACTTCCTCTGTCGTACCACCTAGTTTGTTGTGTTTTTGCCCAGGTAGTCCAACTCACAAGTTTGCGCTAGCTTCTTCTGTTTGTGAACGTTTGGGTTGTGCTCTCCCACGTAATGTGGTGTTTATTTGCGCTGCATTCGGATTTCATGTGCCCTGTGCAATCGTGTTGGTTTCCTTGGGGTGGGATCCTTATTGTCGCTGTTTTTTTGGGGGTTTTTTTCTCCCATTTGCCTTCTGTACTTTGCCAAGGGGATTCAGAGTCGGAGTTAGCGCTTGCTCCTGCCGCTTGTCTACAAGTGGGTTGTGTTCTCCCACATATTATGTTGTTTGATTGCACCATTTCTAGTTTTCACCAGTTTTCAAATATCTTAACATTCCCTTCAAGACAAAGTTCACCAACGTGGTTTCCGTTAGACCTTTCACTGTAGTGCGGTGTTTATTTGTGCTGCGTACGGATTTAATGTGCCCCGTGCAATCGTGTTGGTTCCCCAGGGGTAGGATCCTTGTTTACACAGTCTTTTCCCCTCGTCTTTAGTACTTTGCCCAGGGGATTCAGGACCAGCATTAGCGCTTGCTCCTGCCGCTTGTTTACGAGCGGGTTGTGCTCTCCCATGTACTATGGTGATTGTTTGCACAGATTCTAGTTTTTACATGCTTTCAAGTATTTGAACTATCCCTTCGAGATACAGGTCACAAATGCTGCTCCAATTAGCCTTTTTCACTATAATGCCTGCCCAGATGGCCGCATGTCGTGCGGCGGTAGTACCCCACCGGGCCGCCACTGGCGTGCTGCGCAGTGCCATTGATACGTAGTTTCTCCTAAACCCACCAGCGCGTCAGCCTCTGCTCCCATGCTGTGTTCGCTTATTTTGCGCATGCTGCTCGAGCCCAATGCGGCCGAGATGGTCGGGGCGCGCAGGGCCCCCCGTGCGGTCCGCCGCTCCGCCAGGCCCCATACAAAGGAGGGCAGTTAGCCTAGTGCCGGGCGCAAACCTACAGTTCCTACCGCATCAGCGACTTCACCCCGGCTCCTACTGCTGGTTGCAGCACAGCAAGGATCGGATGGTGCTGTCTCCGGTGTGGTTCCGGGCCCCTCCTCACCCACCCATGCGGTGGAACCAGTCCAGGAAGCTCAGGCACCGTCTAGCTGTGTATCGGGTCTTTTCTCCAGCGCCTCCTCTCTCATCCGACTCCGGCTGCCGCCTCGTCCGTTGCAGGAGTGGCGCGGTGTGCAGTTGCTCTCAGATGGCCTTCTCTGCATCCGAGGAGTTGTGTCCGGGCCTCGGTGACTCGCTACGTTAGGATTCCGTTCTCTATGGTCAGCCAGATAGTGTCAGCGGCTTAGCCCTGGTGTCTTATGGTACTGGGACGCGGCTCGCGCCTCCTTCTCCCGCCCAGTTTTCTCCTCGCCATAACTTCACACAGACTTAACCGTTTTGCTCAGGATTTCCTCTGTGTATTGTCAGGGTCTTTAGCTGCGCTTTCTACCCCTTTTTGTATTTAGCGGGGTTTATTATCCGAATCAGGATAATTTTGATGCGGATGACAGCCGGGTCGGAGCTCTAGATTCAGGCGGCCATTTTCGTTGCGCACAACCCCTTGTGGGGTATTCTGCGTCAGCCACTCATGGACTTTGGGCTTTCTCACCCTGGTGTCGGGTATGGGGATCATCACCCCAGTTTAGGAAGTTGGCAATTTTAGCACCTCATGGGCTTTTGACTTTCTAACTATACACCCTTCTTGGGCCTTTAGTTTGCTCACCCTTGCGTATTACAAATTACAAAGTAATGTGTTTCTTGGTGCACTTAAAGCAACTCTCATTCTATGTCCGGATCTGTTCGTCTTCCTTGTAATGTCTTGTAATGTCTTATCCATATTCTCTCTATGCTAGGTTATCTGTGCCTTCCATGTTTCTTTCCATCTGTTTCCTATATACATGTTTAAACACAGGTACATTCAGGGAGGCTGATAATCAGAGTTCTGTTCCTATGTTGCGATAGATGTACCTTTGTCATAGGGTTACTAATTTGTGTTCTGCATTGATCCGGCAGTCTGTATACCTTCATTAGAGCCGCTATTGTTAAAATGTGTTGTGCGCCTCCTCTAGAAACAAAATGACCTCCTCATGCACTACTAAGGTTGCACTTGAAACACCAATTGATTATTATTCTGAATACGACACAGATTACGAGGTTTCAGGTGACTTAAGGGAGCGCAGGTGCTTATTATGATTGCTGACACAGTAGCCTATAAAGCCTGTGGTTGTAAGCATGAAGGGAGAAGGAGGCGGCATACAGTGTTTCTTGGATCCTTTCATTTATTTCGTTTTTGAGGTGGGGCAAATTTGACAGCACTCCGGGCCCTAAAAAATGAAGATGGCCTGGACTGAACTATGCCCATTCTTAGGAAATGCAGTGCTGTGATGCAAAGAAAGGGATCAGAGTGGCCACCAGCTTTGGGGTATTCAGCCTTTTCATTTGAAATGTTCCTGTCATGGCCACATGCTCCAGAACACAAAAACCACACCATCTAGTGATGGGGCAATGGGTCACTTGACTCACTTATGTCCCTTCGGGACCTATAAACACAGAGGCCCTGGCTGGACTCAGTCCTGGCGCCTTTGGCGCAGGGCTCATATAGAGCTGTGAGCAGGAACACTTTATTTCAGTGCAGGAGTGCTTTTACTTTATTTCAGTGCAGGAGTGCTTTTATTTTACAAGTACCTTCCAGGAGCTGAAAGCCTTTATTCCAGAGAACATCCTCATGTGCTGACTCATCGGGTGTGGCTCCCTTGGCCTGGTTTTCATGTGCTGACTCATCGGGTGTGGCACGGTGTGGCAGGCATGCTGAACCTGGTGGGCGTGGCTTCAGAAGCTCAGCTATATAAGCTGCTCCATCCTTAAGGCTGGTGCTTCGCGTTACTGTGCACTTGCGCGCAACGTGCCGCTCACCGCCGCTTGGAACAGTTCGCAACCAGGCGTTCTCCTGCATACTCACCCCCAGGAAACCGGTGCTCCATCGCTTCATCTGCGGACTCATCTCCTGACATCCAGTGATCTTGATCCTGATGCTGCAGCACCACACTCCGCATCCACAAACTCGGACCCTGTGAAGAAGAAAGACAAGGTTAGAACATCCGTCCTAGGGTCGCACCGCATTTGCACCCAGTGCGCCCCCCCTAGTTAACAACTTACCAGCTACTGTACCGCTGCAGCTTCGTTCCTTATTCCCTCCGGCATGCTGCCTCGAGCTCTGCAGCTTCTGCCCGGCCGGCAGCATCACCTGCAAGGTAAGAAAGCAAAAGAGCAAACATCAAAAGTGCAATGGACAGCAATACAAAAAATAGACGAGGAAAGACAAAGGCAAACAGGAACACTTACCTGAAGTATAGTGGCTTAGTCGCAGCAGGACTGGACTACCACGTGCAGGGGACCAGTGAAGGAACTCGGTCCACATCATACAAGTGCCCCTGCCAGAAGCAGCAGGACAGAGTGCTCGCCAAAAGTAAAGGTGAGCTTTCCAGGGACAGCGCATCCCACGGGTACCACGGTTTCGGAGAAGGGGTCTGGAAGGGGATCAGGCGCACAAGCTGGCATACTCACGCCCCCTATTGTCCACGCAGGAGCAGTCCATAGCAGCATCACCTACCTATTACCACCAGTCACCACTTAAGCGCAGAGGGCAAAGTGGGACCTGAGCGACCTCACCCCCGGGAGGGCTGCAACCGTGCCCCAACGCCTCTGCAGAGACCTGGTGAGCGGAACAGTTCCTCGATTCCAAGAGTGGCCAGTGATGATTTTGCCAGGCTATGTACTTGAAGGCCCAACTTGAATGCTATTAATTTGCAGGAGATCAGATACTAACTCAAGTGAAGCGCACACTTCCGCTAAGGTAATTCCAAATGTAAAAGCTGCAAAGTTAGAAGAAAAACCAGCTGCATACAATTTACTTATCCAATAGTTGAGGAGCATATGTAATTCCGTGGGATTTTGAATGAAGGGAAGTTATGAATACTTGGGGTGCATTGCAAATGAAGCATATAATCATGTATTGTCTGAATTTGTGGCAGAAGGCCTTTGTGATGTAATAAATCCAAGATGGCCGCTGCTACAATTTATGAATCCGAATTTGATCTATAATGCCTTTCAGAGTGTTCCTATCAAATATTTTCTAAGGACATTTTTTGTTCACCATAAAAACTGAATAAAGAAGATTCTTCAAATAATTTGTATCTCTCTTATTGTTGAGAAGTTTCTACTTGTTAGTTTTTCATGATTTCTAAAACAAAATGTCATTCTTTTTTGTTACAGGCTCTGAAAATTGACAAGAAAATAAGAACATTTGAGAGTAGTTGAAGCATGAAATTTGATTCTATCTTCCTGTAAAAACATTTTTTCAAAATGTTGTTACCTCCAGGTATTGAAAGTCATTTGAAAGTAGAACTTCTACCATCAGCCAAAAAAAGAAAACGGAAAACAGCCTTTTCCTTGTATATCTTATGTCAACAAAGAAAGAAAGCTCTGTTGGTTAATCCAAAATGTTATGAAAAGGTATTAGAGTGTATTAACAAGAGAGCCGAGTGGAACAATAACAAATACATGAACATAAGTCTATGATTAGGAAACTTAACACCTGAAAAATGAAAAAGCATCATGCATTTGGAATGCTACAAGCAATGTACTCGTAAGGAAAACATGGATTGAAGGGAAAGATTGTATGGAGAGTAGTTATGTGAGCCAAAGCCGTCTATCTCCAGCCATGAGGAAGAAGTAGAACAAAGCTACACTACAAGATAAAAAAATACCTATGTACGACAGAAATAAATGCTTCTTTTGCAATAAAGAAGGTAAAAGAAGAAATCAATTATATTTGATAGCAACTGATTGAACAGGCATCCACTTTGAGAGCAGTAGAACTGTCGGAACAATGACACATTGAAGATTCGTCTTTGCGATTGTACAGATTCTGGAGACCCTCGCGCAAGGGAAATTGCATGTTACAAGCTATGTTGGAACACACATCTAGTGAATGTATTACGACACAAGCCTACACTAATCAGAAAGATGCAGCCAAATGTACTGTTTTACGAAGCAACAAATGTTGAATGTGTATCTTCAATCAGTGATTTTCTCCTTGAAGGTAACGTAACAACAATGGGGGGAAAACAAGAAAACAAATCAAAAGTTTAATAGAAGAGCAGCTTGAATGTATTGCCATTATTTTTAGTAATCTCATAAGGGGAAATGAACCACAATGAGTCTCACTGAAAGTAAAAGCAGATGTTGCAGAAGATGAATTTGGGGGTCTTTAGAAAAATATGAGAACCCTTCTTGAAACCGCTATGATTTTCCAGAGACCTGTACTAACTTGTAACACATGGAAATTCATTGGAAATTTTAAAGAAAAGAATTTGGCAGATGTTTTCCAAAGGAATTTTTTTTTTTAACTAGTGGTGCTGTCAAGGACAGATGGATATGAAAAGTAATTCAGAAAAGCAGGACACCACTGTAATGACCAGGGCTCATAAGTTGTCAGGGATATTTATATATGAAATGCTATCACCACAACAAGATTCTTACGCAAGCTATGTTGGAACACACATCTAGTGAATGTATTACGACACAAGCCTACACTAATCAGAAAGATGCAGCCAAATGTACTGTTTTACGAAGCAACAAATGTTGAATGTGTATCTTCAATCAGTGATTTTCTCCTTGAAGGTAACGTAACAACAATGGGGGGAAAACAAGAAAACAAATCAAAAGTTTAATAGAAGAGCAGCTTGAATGTATTGCCATTATTTTTAGTAATCTCATAAGGGGAAATGAACCACAATGAGTCTCACTGAAAGTAAAAGCAGATGTTGCAGAAGATGAATTTGAGGGTCTTTAGAAAAATATGAGAACCCTTCTTGAAACTGCTATGATTTTCCAGAGACCTGTACTAACTTGTAACACATGGAAATTCATTGGAAATTTTAAAGAAAAGAATTTGGCAGATGTTTTCCAAAGGAATTTTTTTTTTTTTAACTAGTGGTGCTGTCAAGGACAGATGGATATGAAAAGTAATTCAGAAAAGCAGGACACCACTGTAATGACCAGGGCTCATAAGTTGTCAGGGATGTTTATATATGAAATGCTATCACCACAACAAGATTCTTACGCAAGTACTTCTACCACACTGCATACCCGCGAAATGCCCTTGAAAATGGCAGTTTGGCTCACAATGCACACAGCTACCGGCAGCAAATTCATCATTCAATTTCTGCATAGCATGGGAAATTCTATCGATTTTGCCAGAGTCCTTCAGTTTGAGACAAAGATAGCCACAGAGGTGATAAAATGCATGGATTATGTGGAGGATCTTGTGTTCCCTCAGAGTTGGTCAGAGTCAGATTTGTCTATTGTGCTGCTGACAACATTGACTTCCTTGAGGATACTCCATATGGTAAAGGAACTTTGCATTGTACAGTTATGGTGCTCTATCAGGAGAAGGAGGAGTTGGATGTCCTATGCCCCACTGAAATATCAGGAGCATCATCACTTCAATCACTGTAGATGATTCCCCAGTGCCCGTCTGAGGTCATTTTTTGTAGCATTCCCAAAGGGTGTAGACTACAGAATCGTGTAAGCAGTCAAACCACTGATTATACAGAGATGAATACAGTTATTTTAGATTGCAACAGGCTTGAGGATCGACTTTGGATGATGTTGGAAGTCTTGCCGCTGGGTGATTTTAAAGAATGTTTCGATGAAGCGTTGCTGGCTACTCATTGCAATCTCACTGAAGAAACCGAGACTGATGAATGTGAGACAGAGTCAGAACCACTCAGTACAGTTCCGATTTGATCAGCTTACAATTTCCATTAAAGAAACTAGAGTGTGTGTACTCCCACTCATCGATGCCAGCTCAACAAGCACCCAAACATAGCTCACATTCATGAAGGAGTTGGAGAAAATAGCATCTGTTGTCACCCCAGAATCATCAAAAACAGTTGTAACATTGGATCTTGGCCTTTACAACCCTGTTTTAAAATTAGTTATGGCTAAAAAAGACTTGTCAAAGAACTGGATGAACTGGATGCTTAGAGCAGGTGAGCTACATATGATAATGGCAATGTTTCGAGCTATTGGTTCTTTCTTGGATGGTACAGACATTGAGGCCACCTTAAGTTTACTTTATGATGTGATGTGAATGTTGAATCGAAGATTCTACCAGGGAATTGTGTAAGGAGAGCAGTAGAAACACACCTGTCACTACGACTCACGCTTTGCAAATGTATCATCGATGAATTCTACAAACAGCATGTTGAAATCAAGGAAAGGAACCTGAGCTTAGGCAGTTACTTAAAAGTTTACAAGTGGATTATTCCCAGGAAACAAAATAAGTCCATAATTATGTTGTGACAGTTCTGATAAATGTTTGTGATGTCCAAAATGCAAGCATTTGAGGCTAAAGAATCTCAAGAAGAAACAAGACTCAGAGGTGCTCTTTAGTACATTCATATGGTGGACACAATGCTTTTATTGATCAGATCCGACCGAACTGCAAACTGGGACTTACACCTTGCATCACTTGAAGAATTTAAGTACTTTTTCGCCCTCAATTTGATAAACTATGCTTGTATGATAGCAAGGCACTTAGCAGAAATGAAACCACTTGAAAGCAAACACCTGCACCTGTGGAGTGAGTTTCAGAAAGGCAATTGGGTAGTAAGCAAGACAAAAGTACTTGGTAGTATGGTTAATATTGCTCAAAAGAAACAGGCTCTAGCATGATTGGGTTTAGCATCTCCTGAGCTGTCAAGGCTGAAAACAAAAAGAATTGTATGCATCGCAGGTTACTAACCGTCAAAACATCACCACCTAACAGCAAAAAGGAAGATGTTCAACATTACTACAACTCGATCATGACATTGACTAATCCTGTGAATTATGATATAAAATAACTCATCAACAACTCGAAAAGGCAGTTTTTGATGAAGAAATTCAGCAGGATACATCAAGAGTTGCAGAAAAAAGTTGCCAAATGTACAACAACTTTAAAGAACACTGGATTGAATCAGACAGTTGTAGCTTGTGGGCACCTGTCAGAAAGCACCAAAGTATTAACTGAAAAGGATACGGTACTCAAAAGGATACAGGTGGTAGGGTCTTCCGGATCCCTGTTCACGCGTTTTGATAGTTGTGAAGTCAAGTTAAGACCTTCCAAATGATACAACTCTCTGACCGGTAAAACAGGCAGAGCGATGGATCACTGGAAAGGGCGTGGGTAAGGTATAGGAAGTCAGCCTAGAACAAAATAAAGTATCATGAATAACTGCCCCAACCTGGGTATGATGGAATAGAAAATGTCATGAATGCATACACTGACCTTGAGTCTAGGGCAGAACGAATCCAGCAGAGTCTCTTGAGGAATCCAAGGTAGAACAAACGACAAGGAAGGGAAGATTAGTAAGGGAGACTTATCCCGAACGGAACGAGGCTCACGCTAGATACCGGGTTGACGCACCACAGGCTAGCGTCCAAAGTACTGTTCACTGTCACCTTCCAATTTGAAAAGCTTCCTTCCCACGTAGAGTAAAGTATAGAAATGAATCAATCCCCCTGTTAATATCACAGGTGCAGGAGTTGGAAATAGCGCTCCTTTTAAGGTATAAACAAAGTTCACGCGGTTCTGTACAGCCGCGAAGAAAAGAGCGTGCGCGTGTGGATTTACACGCGATTAGGATTCACGCAGTCCAGGCCAGCAGCGCTTGAAGATAGCGTGCGCGTGTGGATTTACACGCGATTAGGATTCACGCAGTCCAGGCCAGCAGCGCTCGAAGACAATATATGCGTGTGGATTTTACACGCGAGCAGGATTCACGCAGTCCAGACCAGCAGCGCTCGAAGACAATATATGCGTGTGGATTTTACACGCGAGCAGGATTCACGCAGTCCAGGCCAGCAGCGCTCGAAGACAATATATGCGTGTGGATTTTACACGCGAGCAGGATTCACGCAGTCCAGGCCAGCAGCGTTTGAAGATAGCGTGCGCATGTGGATTTACACGCGAGCAGGGTTCACGCAGTCCAGACCAGCAGCGCTTGAAGATAGCGTGCGCGTGTGGATTTACACGCGAGCAGGATTCACGCAGTCCAGGCCAGCAGCGTTTGAAGATAGCGTGCGCGTGTGGATTTACACGCGAGCAGGGTTCACGCAGTCCAGACCAGCAGCGCTTGAAGATAGCGTGCGCGTGTGGATTTACACGCGAACAGGATTCACGCAGTCCAGACCAGCAGCGCTTGAAGATAGCGTGCGCGTGTGGATTTACACGCGACCAAACAGCTCCAGGAATCAGCGTGTGACGGAAAACACGCTATAGAAGGCCCAATATGTAGCTATAGTAACCTGCAAGGATGCAGACCGGAGGTTCAGCTACACAACGCCAAATGATTCGATCAGAAGCAGCGAGTGCAGTTTCCACGCTGCTTAAATACGTAATGCCGTAGTTCACGTGACGAAGCAGAATACACGTGGAGTTAGCGACGTGAAAAGTGCAAACGTCGTTTTCCCGGCAGCGTATCGAACAACCGCCATTTGGAATAGAACGGTCTAGCTGTTCTACGAGCGTAGGAGGTAGGACCACGTCCAGCATGCATGACAGCACCAATGAAGGAAGAGAACCTTCAGCTGTGTAAAAGTGCACAAAATTTGCTAAGACTAAAGTATCAGACACCAAAGTGCAGTTGAAGGTAAATTGACTTTGTTCACACGTTTGCTGATTGCTTCATGAAGTCGAACTGACATTGATCTACAGGAATGCTTGAGTAATTAAGAATTTTCTGCGGTATTTCTTTCAATGTTCAACTTAGATGATACAGTGATTTTAGCTGAAAACAAAAGCAGTCTGATAAAGATACTGGAAGAGGAACAACCCTGGGCATCAATGATCAGGTCCTGGCGTGGCTAACTTCCTTTCTCTGTGACCGCCCATCTCAGGTGGAATTGGGGTCCTTTCTCTCCCCTATCACTCTGTCTGCATGCGTTGTCCCCCAAGGATCTAACCTACCCCCCGTTTTTTTCAACGGTTACATGACCCCCTGGCCTGTAGGATAGCCGCTCTCTTCTCCAACTTTCGTGTTAAACTGATGACATGCACCTCTTCCTCACTCATAAATGACTGTCCGCAATTCAGTTGTGGTGTGCTGCAAACAACCTCTGCCTCAATGCCAGTAAGACAGAGGTTGGCCTCATTTGGACCACTGCTCCCACCATCCCTCTTTCTCTCTGGCCAGCCTCCCTTGGCCCTGAGCCTCCACCTACCAATGAGGCTAAAAATCTGTTGGTCATCTTCGACTCCTTCTCGTCTCAGATCACGGACATCTCTAAAAAGTCCCACTACCAACTGCACCTTCTCAGAGGTATTCTACCTTTTCTCACTTTCCCCCAGAGGCTCACCGTCACCAGAGCCCTGGTCCTGTCTAGGGTGGATTATTTTAGCAGCCACTTTCTCAACCTTCCTTCTTCTACCCTCCGTCCTCTTCAACTCATCCAGAACAGAACCCCAAGACTTATCCTTGGCCTCAACCCAGGGACCACATCTCTCTGGCGCTGAAATCCTTTCACTCGCTCCCTGTAGATGCAAGGATTAAGTTCAAGACCCTTTGCATTGTCCACAAAGCTTTCTGGGGCCTGGGCCCACTCTACCTGCAACACTCTCTTCCTAAATACTCTCCTTCCTGAGCCCTCTGCTCGTCTTCCTCCAACTCTCTGCGGGTGAGCCACTTCCCCAAGCAGAGACTTGGGCGGGTGGATCTTTATCCACTGGAGGTGCCTCCCTCTGGAACAACCTCCCTGGCGCTCTCCGTCTTGAGCTGGATCTCCTTAAATTCCGGAAACTCTTCAAGACTTTTCTCTTCACCTCTTCCTCCTCTCTCCCTCTCCCCTGCCTGCTAACCACCTCTTTCTGCTTTCTTGCTCTCTCTCCTCTACTTCTGCTCATTTTCGCTAATTGGTTGCCTGGTGTACCTTCAGAGCCTCACAGGTCCCAAGCTTTCCATGTCAGTCTCCTGTACTTGATCTCCGGGCCTTGTACTGCCGCAGCACTACTGCACTTCGGTTACGACCCATGAGAGTGGTATCTCTCTGCACTTAACCCATGTTCTGACGGGACTGGGCGCACTTGGTCCCTATTGTCCTCCCATCCCCCCATCCCCCACACACTTCCTGTTCGGTGCACATGCATGTACTGGAATGTACCAAGCCTAGTAAGATTGTTTGTCTTGTCTTCCCTCCCATGCATGATTGCGCTTTGAAACACTTGTGTATAAGCGCATAGAAAATAAACAATCATACAGAGGTTTCTAACAACATGATGTAGGTCTCTTCATTTCTTACTGAGGACAGATTAACTGTACCAGTCAAACGTATTCAGCAGCTGTCGATGACAGAATGGCAGAATTGCAAGCACTGCAGAAACTGTCAAATGTGAAGACATGCCATGACCTTGTAATTGAATTCAGCAAGAAAATAGACTCTTATCTACTTAAGTATGATGAAACTCATTTAGTACTTGATACCTACCTAGAAAATTCACTCAAGAACTCCATGCGCAGGAAAAGAGCGCTCGAAGACAATATATGCGTGTGGATTTTACACGCGAGCAGGATTCACGCAGTCCAGACCAGCAGCGCTCGAAGACAATATATGCGTGTGGATTTTACACGCGAGCAGGATTCACGTAGTCCAGGCCAGCAGCGCTCGAAGACAATATATGCGTGTGGATTTTACACGCGAGCAGGATTCACGCAGTCCAGGCCAGCAGCGTTTGAAGATAGCGTGCGCGTGTGGATTTACACGCGAGCAGGGTTCACGCAGTCCAGACCAGCAGCGCTTGAAGATAGCGTGCGCGTGTGGATTTACACGCGAGCAGGATTCACGCAGTCCAGGCCAGCAGCGTTTGAAGATAGCGTGCGCGTGTGGATTTACACGCGAACAGGATTCACGCAGTCCCGACCAGCAGCGCTTGAAGATAGCGTGCGCGTGTGGATTTACACGCGACCAAACAGCTCCAGGAATCAGCGTGTGACGGAAAACACGCAATAGAAGGCCCAATATGTAGCTATAGTAACCTGCAAGGATGCAGACCGGAGGTTCAGCTACACAACGCCAAATGATTCGATCAGAAGCAGCGAGTGCAGTTTCCACGCTGCTTAAATACGTAATGCCGTAGTTCACGTGACGAAGCAGAATACACGTGGAGTTAGCGACGTGAAAAGTGCAAACGTCGTTTTCCCGGCAGCGTATCGAACAACCGCCATTTGGAATAGAACGGTCTAGCTGTTCTACGAGCGTAGGAGGTAGGACCACGTCCAGCATGCATGACAGTGCCATCCCCCAAAGGGGCAACCTCTCCCCTTCTCGTGTGAAAACGCTTCAATAAAGCAGAAGCATGAATGTTAGAAAGAGGTTCCCAGGACCTATCTTCGGGACCATAGCCCTTCCAGTCCACCAGATAAAACGGCCTACCAGAACGTAGTCTCATATCCAGTATGTCCTGTACTTCGTATTCATCCGAACCCCGCACAGAAATAGCAACAGGCCGGACAGGCAATCTAGTAGCTTCAGAACATGGCTTAATGAGTGACACGTGGAACACGGGATGCACTCGCCATCGTTGTGGCAAAGCCAGACGGACAGCAGCCGGATTAATTACCTGGAACACTACATATGGACCGATGTATTTAGGCAACAATTTCTTTCTGCCTGGAATTCTCAGGTTCTTAGTGGACAGCCATACTTTCATACTATCCTTGTAGACGGGTGCGGGTATTCTATGAGCATCGGCATAGAACTTGTCGCGTTTTTTAGCCTGCTCTAATTGCTGCTTCACTTTCCTCTGTAATATCTTCAGATCACGAAAGGTACGGCCTGCGGCAGGAGTATCCAAAGACAAGCTGGAATCCAGAGGTATTGATCGGGGGTGCTGTCCATAAAGCGCATAGAACAGTGAAGTGCCTATGGCACTATGATAGGAGTTGTTATAGGCGAATTCAGCTGCCGGCAGGACCGTGAGCCAATCCGATTGGTACTGCAGACATAGACACCGCAGATATTGTTCCATAGTGCAGTTGACCCTTTCGGTCCGTCCATCAGTTTGAGGGTGATAAGCACTGGACATTCTATCATCAATCAGTAATGCAGAGGTAAGTGCTCTCCAAAAGCGTGACGCAAACTGTGAGCCCCTGTCTGTAATAATTACTGACGGTAGACCAAAGAAACGAAATACATGTCGGATGAATAGGTCAGCCAGAACAGCAGCGGTTGGTAAACCAATACAGGGAATATAAAGAGCCAATTTAGTGAAATAATCCACTACAACCCATATGGTATCGTATTCTTGGTTTGGTGGGAGTTCTACCACAAAGTCCATAGATATCATGTCCCATGGTTTGTTAGGGACAGGTAGGGATTGGAGTAAGCCCACTGGTTTACCAGGAGTGCTTTTACATTGGATGCATACAGAACAAGTTGATACGTGATCTATAACATCTTTTGACATGGACGGCCACCAGCACCATCTTTTGAGTAGTTCTAGTGTCTTCTTCCGTCCAGGATGGGCTGCGATCAAGGAATCATGATTCCACTTGAGGGCTTTATTCCGCGTTGAAGACGTCGGTAGGTAGAGCACTCCTTGTGTGAATGGCAAACCGTTATGTACGTCCAGATTCATATCCTGGATAACTTGTGGATGATTTTTTACCCACTCTTGTACTTCGGTTTTTAAGGATGGTTGAACAGAACAGCTACATATTACATGATCTGCCAACAACTGACTCTGTACTTGTGCTTCTTCCTTCGCCTCTTCACCCATACGAGACAACGCATCCGACTTAACGTGTTCTCGGGCAGGACGATATGTGACCTGGAAATCGTATTGGGCAAAAAAGACATGCCATCTGGCCTGTCGGGCCGTAAGGCATTTCATGGATTTGAATGCTTGAAGATTTCTATGGTCAGAGTACACTAACACCTGATGCTTGGCCCCAAGAAGATGATGACGCCATTCTCGGAAGGCATCTTTGATAGCCAGCAGTTCCCGCTCAGTGACGGTGTAGTTTCGTTCATATGGGGTAAGTTTGCGAGAGAAGAAAGCCACTGGGTGCTCCTCCTTGGTTTCAGTGCAAACTTGTGAGAGTACCGCTCCAGTAGCGACACTGGATGCATCCGCTTCAACGATAAACTGGCGATCTGGATCCGGATGTTGGTGCACGGGTGCAGTGGTAAATGCTTCCTTCAACTTTTCGAATGATGCTTGGGCATTCGAGTTTCCAGCAGAAAGGAACTTTAGAACTAGTCAAGGCCGTCAAAGGAGCTACTGTTTTGGAGAAGGAATGAATAAATCTGCGATAAAAATTCGCAAAGCTTAAGAAAGACTGTAATGACTTGACATTGTGCGGAACCGGCCAATTCAATATGGCCTTCACCTTGGAACGGCTCATTCGAGCCCCTAGATTGGTAATGTCATAGCCCAGGAATTCCACTTCCTGTGAATGAAAGACGCATTTCTCGGCTTTCACATAAAGTAGGTTCTCCCTGAGTCTTTGTAGGACTGTAGAAACGTGTTTGACGTGTTCCGAAATAGATGACGAATAGATCAAAATGTCATCCAGATAAATCACCACAAACTGGTCTATTATGTCCCTGAATATATCATTCATGAAGAATTGAAAAGTGGCGGGAGCGTTGCACAGACCAAAAGGCATCACCAAATACTCGTAAAGACCATACCGTGTCTTGAAAGCGGTCTTCCATTCGTCGCCTTCACGAATGCGAACTAAATTGTATGCTCCTCGCAAGTCCAATTTGGTGAAGTAACTGGAAGTACCTAATTGATCCAATAGAACGTTTATCAGTGGTAAAGGATATTGGTTTTTTATGGTGATGTCGTTAAGTGCCCTGTAATCTATACAAGGCCTTAGATCTCCCTCTTTCTTCGGAACAAAGAATAGAGGAGACGCAGCAGGCGATTGTGATGGCCGTATGAAACCCATCGCTAAAGCTTTGTCAATGTATTCTTTCAACACAACGTCTTCTTTTGGGGTCAGTGAATACAAACGGCCTGTAGGGATTTTGGCACCAGGAATCAATTCAATAGGACAGTCGTACTGTCGATGGGGAGGCAATTGTTCTGCTGGCCCTTGTCAAAGACATCAGCATACTCAGAGTATTCGCATGGTATGGTAGTGTCGCTTTGATGAACCACGCTGATAGTTGAAGCTCCCACCATAGAGGCTAACATGTGTTGCTTGTTTGACACCTCCTGACTGGTAAAGCAATGTTCATTGCAATGAATCGAGGGATACTGGAGCAATCCCGAAACCCAGTCAACGGCGGGATTGTGAAGGGTTAACCATGCAAGACCAAGTATGATCTCGTACTGCGGAGCGGCTATGACATCGAAGACGATTTCTTCCGAATGATTATTCGATAATGTCATTTGAACAGATACTGTCTCCTGGGTTACCATACCAGAAGTCAAAACAGATCCGTCCACGGTATTAACCGTTTCAGGTTTGTTCTTGATTACAAGGGGTATGGAACAATTCTTGGCATATGTGATGTCTATGTAATTGTTGGTGGCTCCGGAATCAACCATGGCCTTGGAAACCAATTCTCGTTCACCACAACGTAACGTCACCTCAACAATTACGGGTGCGTGTTTAGGAATGGTACTGGAGTCCGATGAAACACTCGACATAGGGACTCCTGCTATTGTCGAGTTTTGGCGTTTCCCGAACGCTTGATGGGTTTTTTAGGACATGTCGCCAATAAATGCTCAGACGAACCGCAATACATACATAAATGGTTCTTTCTTCGGTTCTCTCGTTCTGTATTGGACAACCGGCCTCTCACGACGCCAATCTGCATGGGTTCGGGGTCGTTAGAGAGGACTGCCGGTGTCTCTGAACGCCCCGAGGCTTGCATGAAAGGCTTTTTCTCTCCTTTCCGAGCATTCCTTCGGGCATCGATTTGTAAAACCAAATCGAGCAACTCTGTGAATCCCGTAGGAACCACCGGAACTGTGGATAAGGCATCTTTCAGTTCTTCTGAAAGACCCTTGTAGAAAACAGCCGTTTTCTTGCCGTCAGGCCATTGAGTTTCGGCTGTTAGTTGATTGAACCGGGCAATGGGCAAAAGAGGCTGACTGCCTTGCTGTAGATTAAGTAATTCCAGATCCATGGCTTGAGTGGCATAACGCATGTCAAAGACTTTACTCATAGCAGCCAAGAGATCGTCGCAGTCGTACAACAAAGGGCTATTTGTTTCCAACAAAGGGTTAGCCCAAGCAGCAGCTGTGCCCCCTAAATGGGAAAGCACGAATGCTGCTTTTGTGGTTAGGTCAGGAAACGATGTAGGACGGCAAAGAAAATGGAGTCGGCACTGATTAACGAAGGTTCTATAGGTTTTGGGATCACCTGTGAACCGTTCCGGAGGGGCCAAGGGAAACTGAGTGGGCATAACCACATTGATAGTTTCCTGTGGGGGTGTCATAGTCCCCGATCCAGATGCAGTGGCCATTGGAACCTGTGCTCCCTGAGGACTACCGTGCATGGCGTCTTGCATAACGTCCATACGGTGCCGTAACATGTACTGTGCCGTAACCATTTCATTTCTCAAATAACTGAAAAGGATACGGTACTCAAAAGGATACAGGTGGTAGGGTCTTCCGGATCCCTGTTCACGCGTTTTGATAGTTGTGAAGTCAAGTTAAGACCTTCCAAATGATACAACTCTCTGACCGGTAAAACAGGCAGAGCGATGGATCACTGGAAAGGGCGTGGGTAAGGTATAGGAAGTCAGCCTAGAACAAAATAAAGTATCATGAATAACTGCCCCAACATGGGTATGATGGAATAGAAAATGTCATGAATGCATACACTGACCTTGAGTCTAGGGCAGAACGAATCCAGCAGAGTCTCTTGAGGAATCCAAGGTAGAACAAACGACAAGGAAGGGAAGATTAGTAAGGGAGACTTATCCCGAACGGAACGAGGCTCACGCTAGATACTGGGTTGACGCACCACAGGATAGCGTCCAAAGTACTGTTCACTGTCACCTTCCAATTTGAAAAGCTTCCTTCCCACGTAGAGTAAAGTATAGAAATGAATCAATCCCCCTGTTAATATCACAGGTGCAGGAGTTGGAAATAGCGCTCCTTTTAAGGTATAAACAAAGTTCACGTGGTTCTGTACAGCCGCGAAGAAAAGAGCGTGCGCGTGTGGATTTACACGCGATTAGGATTCACGCAGTCCAGGCCAGCAGCGCTTGAAGATAGCGTGTGCGTGTGGATTTACACGCGATTAGGATTCACGCAGTCCAGGCCAGCAGCGCTCGAAGACAATATATGCGTGTGGATTTTACACGCGAGCAGGATTCACGCAGTCCAGACCAGCAGCGCTCGAAGACAATATATGCGTGTGGATTTTACACGCGAGCAGGATTCACGCAGTCCAGGCCAGCAGCGCTCGAAGACAATATATGCGTGTGGATTTTACACGCGAGCAGGATTCACGGAGTCCAGGCCAGCAGCGTTTGAAGATAGCGTGCGCGTGTGGATTTACACGCGAGCAGGGTTCACGCAGTCCAGACCAGCAGCGCTTGAAGATAGCGTGCGCGTGTGGATTTACACGCGAGCAGGATTCACGCAGTCCAGGCCAGCAGCGTTTGAAGATAGCGTGCGCGTGTGGATTTACACGCGAGCAGGGTTCACGCAGTCCAGACCAGCAGCGCTTGAAGATAGCGTGCGCGTGTGGATTTACACGCGAACAGGATTCACGCAGTCCAGACCAGCAGCACTTGAAGATAGCGTGCGCGTGTGGATTTACACGCGACCAGACAGCTCCAGGAATCAGCGTGTGACGGAAAACACGCTATAGAAGGCCCAATATGTAGCTATAGTAACCTGCAAGGATGCAGACCGGAGGTTCAGCTACACAACGCCAAATGATTCGATCAGAAGCAGCGAGTGCAGTTTCCACGCTGCTTAAATACGTAATGCCGTAGTTCACGTGACGAAGCAGAATACACGTGGAGTTAGCGACGTGAAAAGTGCAAATGTCGTTTTCCCGGCAGCGTATCGAACAACCGCCATTTGGAATAGAACGGTCTAGCTGTTCTACGAGCGTAGGAGGTAGGACCATGTCCAGCATGCATGACAGCACCAATGAAGGAAGAGAACCTTCAGCTGTGTAAAAGTGCACAAAATTTGCTAAGACTAAAGTATCAGACACCAAAGTGCAGTTGAAGGTAAATTGACTTTGTTCACACGTTTGCTGATTGCTTCATGAAGTCGAACTGACATTGATCTACAGGAATGCTTGAGTAATTAAGAATTTTCTGCGGTATTTCTTTCAATGTTCAACTTAGATGATACAGTGATTTTAGCTGAAAACAAAAGCAGTCTGATAAAGATACTGGAAGAGGAACAACCCTGGGCATCAATGATCAGGTCCTGGCGTGGCTAACTTCCTTTCTCTGTGACCGCCCATCTCAGGTGGAATTGGGGTCCTTTCTCTCCCCTATCACTCTGTCTGCATGCGATGTCCCCCAAGGATCTAACCTACCCCCCGTTTTTTTCAACGGTTACATGACCCCCTGGCCTGTAGGATAGCCGCTCTCATCTCCAACTTTAGTGTTAAACTGATGACATGCACCTCTTCCTCACTCATAAATGACTGTCCGCAATTCAGTTGTGGTGTGCTGCAAACAACCTCTGCCTCAATGCCAGTAAGACAGAGGTTGGCCTCATTTGGACCACTGCTCCCACCATCCCTCTTTCTCTCTGGCCAGCCTCCCTTGGCCCTGAGCCTCCACCTACCAATGAGGCTAAAAATCTGTTGGTCATCTTCGACTCCTTCTCGTCTCAGATCACGGACATCTCTAAAAAGTCCCACTACCAACTGCACCTTCTCAGAGGTATTCTACCTTTTCTTACTTTCCCCCAGAGGCTCACTGTCACCAGAGCCCTGGTCCTGTCTAGGGTGGATTATTTTAGCAGCCACTTTCTCAACCTTCCTTCTTCTACCCTCCGTCCTCTTCAACTCATCCAGAACAGAACCCCAAGACTTATCCTTGGCCTCAACCCAGGGACCACATCTCTCTGGCGCTGAAATCCTTTCACTCGCTCCCTGTAGATGCAAGGATTAAGTTCAAGACCCTTTGCATTGTCCACAAAGCTTTCTGGGGCCTGGGCCCACTCTACCTGCAACACTCTCTTCCTAAATACTCTCCTTCCCGAGCCCTCTGCTCGTCTTCCTCCAACTCTCTGCGGGTGAGCCACTTCCCCAAGCAGAGACTTGGGCGGGTGGATCTTTATCCACTGGAGGTGCCTCCCTCTGGAACAACCTCCCTGGCGCTCTCCGTCTTGAGCTGGATCTCCTTAAATTCCGGAAACTCTTCAAGACTTTTCTCTTCACCTCTTCCTCCTCTCTCCCTCTCCCCTGTCTGCTAACCACCTCTTTCTGCTTTCTTGCTCTCTCTCCTCTACTTCTGCTCATTTTCGCTAATTGGTTGCCTGGTGTACCTTCAGAGCCTCACAGGTCCCAAGCTTTCCATGTCAGTCTCCTGTACTTGATCTCCGGGCCTTGTACTGCCGCAGCACTACTGCACTTCGGTTACGACCCATGAGAGTGGTATCTCTCTGCACTTAACCCATGTTCTGACGGGACTGGGCGCACTTGGTCCCTATTGTCCTCCCATCCCCCCATCCCCCACACACTTCCTGTTCGGTGCACATGCATGTACTGGAATGTACCAAGCCTAGTAAGATTGTTTGTCTTGTCTTCCCTCCCATGCATGATTGCGCTTTGAAACACTTGTGTATAAGCGCATAGAAAATAAACAATCATACAGAGGTTTCTAACAACATGATGTAGGTCTCTTCATTTCTTACTGAGGACAGATTAACTGTACCAGTCAAACGTATTCAGCAGCTGTCGATGACAGAATGGCAGAATTGCAAGCACTGCAGAAACTGTCAAATGTGAAGACATGCCATGACCTTGTAATTGAATTCAGCAAGAAAATAGACTCTTATCTACTTAAGTATGATGAAACTCATTTAGTACTTGATACCTACCTAGAAAATTCACTCAAGAACTCCATGCGCAGGAAAAGAGCAGGCAAAGCAGCGCACGTTGAGTGCAAAATCACAGATTCTACAAATTTTGAACATTTTTCTAAGAGAACCCTCCTATTGCATTCTAAAACTAAAGATGAGTTAACAGCTTACCTTTCATAGAAAACAATTCTGCATGCAGAGAGGATAAAAAGAAGCCTAGTAGCCACTTAGAGAAATAAAGCCAATTCAGGAAATGATGTTGGAGACATTCAAAGCACACATGAGGAGGTAGACCCAAAAATAATTCTTCACTCCCTTTATGTATCACGTGGTCATGCTACTACCACCCACATTTTTTGTGGCCCCTGTTTTCCTATCTGACAGCATATTTTGCACAGGAGTTGGAACTAATAGAAGATCTACAGATCTCAAACGTGTGTGCTCTTGCTTGGGGCCTACAAAAGTGCAGGCATTACTAGGCCTCCATGCTCTTTTGAGGTGTGATGTTACCGGGTGCTTTACGAACAAAGGAATACTATCTTTCTGGAAAGTTTTCAAGACTACAGAGAAATTAAATCCTTGAAGCTTTGGGAAGACTTGGATGTCTGTAAGAATGTAAGAAGGAAGATGAATGATTAATAGTGATTCATTTGTCAAGTCTACCCACCAGGAACAATGATTTCAGACATTGGTCAACTGCGTTGGTGGATGTTCACAAAAAAAGAGATGCAAAGTGAAAATCTGCCGCCAACAAGATCCTCTCTAATAGCATACATCTTAAGGACTCATTACCAAGGGATGGAGTGGCGTCCCTCTGATCAACAACACCCGAATCTCCCAGAGCCATCACAATTTGGGTGGGAGAAGCAGATGAGCAATATTCTCCTACTATGTGTACACTTCCATGTGCAACATAATCAATCATACAGCTGGTACAGTGTGCATGCGTCAAAGGACGGTGTGCTGTGCATTGCAAATGCTGACCTCAGTCACTAAGGTGCATAGAACTGTGTAAGTATGGTGGCAACAAAGAGCTCTGTGATGACGATTTTGTAGATAATAAAAACTCTGGGACTCAGAGGATGACCTGTAAAACCTCCATTTCTCTTCAAATGTAAATAGCTATTGCAGTTTTAATAGATAGTATGTTTCAACGAGAAAGTTGCAAATTATTTAAAACCTCCTAGTTTAGTGACCATACAGTCGAAGGTTTGCGATGAAGTATCAATAATTTACGAGGCTATGTCTCAGAAACGATAAAAGATATAAAACAATTCCTTATATGAACTTTTCTATTCCTTTGATCATGTTTAACAAAAAAGGCTGTTATGAATTGTTTCATAGAACCACCCAGTTAGAGTTCAGAAACAATATTAGTATCCGTAACGGCGAGCGTATTGAATTAATGACATCACACAGGCCCTCTGCCACAAATTCAGACAAAACACCTTTTAGTACATGATTGTATGCTTCATTATCCATGCATCCCCAGTAGGCATATCTTCCCTTCATTCAAAATCCCATGGACTAGGTTATTGTAACAGCTGCCCCTCAACTATAAATTATAAACGGACACACTCCCCTGTCTTCTGGTGGTGGTCCCAGCCACATTTGTACTACCCCAATGAGGAAAAAAACCATGTATCATGTGATGCAGATGTTTGTGCCCTCCCCGTCTTACACGTGCAAAAGAATAAAACAGACACACCCCGGACAGGGAATAAGGCAAAGAGAGCAGGCTGTGAGAGTTCAAGGCAAGGTTTATCTAATGAATGGCATGCAAAAGATCTCTGAGAGCGCTCTGACAAAATTAACGTTACAATACATTTTTATAAGCGAAGTGACGCAACTAATATAGGATACTACGTTGGTCCCGGATTGGTCAGTTCGTGTGGTGTCTTAGGTGTGGGTGGCATCTCTTCCTCCGGGTTGGTTGCTTGGTTGGGGGAGGATGGACGTCAGACATCTGTGCTCCGAATGGGTGAAGGTCAGGTCGCTGTGAAGCAGGGTGGTCACTATCTAAGCTAACATGATATATTCTCAAAAATGCATGCACTAAATAACAATTGTTCAAAGTCTTTCAGTAGTTTATCATGTCTCTGTAAAAGTCACACATATTTTATTTTTTTTAAAAAAAAATTTTTTATTTTCATTTAGTTTATACAAACTTTTGAAAAACTTTATCTTTAGTGTAAGATCAACATTCCATCATAGTCCTTAACTATTTTTGTTGAAACACCTTGTTGGACTTCTTCTCTTGACTTTTTCTGTCCCTAATTCGTCTACCTTTGCATCCATGGATATTCTGTCTTTTTCCAGTATTTTCGGATAGGTTGGTCTCTTTACCACAACCTATACGGGTTGTGGTTTTAGGCAACCACCGGGTTCATTTTTAGGTGTTTCTGCAGAATCTCTAAGAATCGCATTACTGAGATCAACAGTGGCTTGCTTTCGGTCAAGTGTAGTTGTCTCCACCATTCTTCTTCAGATAGCGTCTGGTACTTTTCCCTCATCTTTCCCAAGCAACTGACACGCTGGTTGTTTAGTTCTGTACAGCTTATGATGAGGTGTTTTAAATTTTCATCTTTCTCTCCACAGAATCGACAAAGAGTGTTTTCCCTTGATATCACACGCCTAATTCCCAGGATTTCTTTGGTCTCTAGGATGTTTAAACGAAACATCAAATAATACTTTCTTAGATGTTTACACGGAGCTAGTGCCAGATATTTCTGAAGCGTATTTCGTTTCTTTGCTTCTTTTGGTTGATTTATCATCGCCTTTTGGCGATCTCTTCTTTCCCCAATTGTAATCCAATCAAGATCTAGCAATTTTCTTTTTACAAAATCTGGATTATTCCATAACGTTGACTCGTCCGTCCCTAACTGTTTGAGGATTTCTCCACATTGCTGTTTCCAGTCTCTTAGGGCCGACGTTTTTCCGCCTGTTTTGTTTCCTAGTAGGATTTTGAACGGTGGTAGCTTTGCTTCATCATGCATTTTCCTAAAGAGCAATAGCTTATTCCAAGCAATCCTTGCGTTCAGTGTGGACATGCCTACTTCATATAGAACACACGCAGTCGATGTGCTTTGCGGTATTTGAAGAACTTTTTTCCAGAAGAAACCTTCACACCTAGACCATATCTTGTGGTTACAGCCAAACATGTTCTCTGCCCCATAGATCAGGATCGGTGTAATTTTATTTTGGTAGAATTTTCTCACTGGCTCACATGTGAATTTTCCGAATTTCTTCTGCATTACGATCCCTTGAGAGGTTAATTGTTTGCAGCTATTTAGGATTTTCTTTACCATTGGTTCGTCATTTATGCTTGAGTTGATAATTGTGCCCAAATATTTTGTAAAGTGCACTTTCTCTAGCTTCTTTGTTCCCACGAACCAACTCGATCTATACTTGTCAGATTTTCTTCCTCTTTTGTTCTCTAGGACTAGGATTTCTGACTTGGCTGCATTTATCTCCAGCCCGAGTTTTTCTGAATAGATCTTCAATGCAGACAATTTTCTCTGTAGGCCGACTGGTGTTCGGTCTAAAATTACCATATCATCTGCGTATAAGATGTGATGTAATTGGCATCCATTGATGGTTGGTGGAAATGAAATCACGCTTGACAGTGCTTTCTCTACTTCCGAGATGTAGAAGTTAAACAGGGTGGCCCCTAATGGGCAACCCTGTTTCACTCCTCTTTCTGTAGGAATTGGCTTTGACAGATTTCCTTCTTTGTCTAGCCTTATTTGAATGTAGGTGTCAGAGTAAAGTTCTTTGATGGCTGCTATCAGACTCTCATCGCAGCCTCTCTTCTTTAAATTACACCACAGGATTTCTCTATTCACTCCATCAAACGCGTTTGCCATGTCAATAAATGCCAGATAGATTTTCTGTCCCGATCGAATGGCATCTATTTTTAGTATGTTTAATATTAGCAGGGTTGTGCTGCAGCCCACTCCCTTTACAAACCCAGACTGTCTGTCATCATAGATTTTTCCTTGATTTATCCACAGTGTGAGTTGTTTGAGGAGCTGAGTTGCAAACACTTTGCCTATGACATCGAGAAGGGCGATGGGACGGTAGTTTGCTGGCTCCGACCGTAAGCCTTTCTTGAATATCGGAACAATGATTCCTAGTTTCCAGGTCACAGGGATCCTTCCTTCTTTTATTATTGCTTTAAACAGGATCTCACAGAATTCCGACCATTCATCGATGTTTTCTTTTAAATCGGCGTTCGAGAGGCCATCCGGTCCGGCGGCTCTAGATGTACTGCTATTTGCAATTGAGATTCGGATGTCCTCTCTGTCCATTTGTAAGTCCCATGGAGTTTTTGTGTGGATCTCCGCTGTACTTGGACCTTCCCTTTTTAAACAGGTTTTTGTAATGACACTCCCAGTCTGTTTCCGTTACCATATTTGTTGTAATGGCTTTTTCTGAGTTAGATGATTCATTTATTAAGTCACACATATATCTATACTATCAATAACATTGGATTATACAGGCCTTAGGTTAAGGGTCTTGACCACTATAATACACTGGTTGAAGTGTGGGTCTGTGCTCACAAGAATCTCTGGTATGTGGCATTTGTTGGTGGTAGGCAACTATATACTGCAGCAGGGATCTAATGTTAGTTGGGGATCTTCTGGGTGGGAATCATGGCGTGGTCAGTGGTCTGGCACATGAAAGAAATATCTTGCAGGGACACATGGTCACAATGGCAGTTTCCACTGGTGAGGGTGCAGGGGCAAGGACACGTTTGTGGAGATGAACGAGCTATATGCTTAGTTCATGCTGGTTCACATGCAGGACAGTGATCTTAGAGGAAGAGTGATGTGTTAAATTTATTATTTGTTGCAAGCACCTGCGGCTTGAGCGTGAGAATGGAACCGCAGAGTTTTCCAGTCAAAGTGAGAACGAGGGTGGGGGCCATGTGCCCTGCGCGCCTGGCCGCTGTGAGAAAGGGAGGAGAAGCGTTTTTGTATTATAGCAGTGAGGCCTAGTCACCAAGATGGAGTCGGAAGGGGGTACAAAAATTGATGCCCCGTGTCCTGCTCAGTGGTCCCATCTACGCAAAAGTCAACCAAAGTTAACATTGCATAAGGGCAAGGGGCGAACCCACTACTGGAGGCACTTGGTCCGAGTTTTTTACTGAGAAGTAAAGGATGCGAGGGGCCTGATGGCCCCTTGCTCCCACACACAGATTACAGACATTTTGGACAGAATTTCAAGCCAAATGGACCTGTCCACAGGGCATTTGTCTGAGATGGACAAAGTGCATATCAATAAGTCTTCTCAATCCAATCAGGGCACCTAGATTGGGAAATATAATTTGCTGTTCCCTAAAGCATTTAAATAATTTTCTTTAGCCATGAAAATCACAGAAAATGCTTCTCTGTAACGTCCCCACCCCACGCTGTGCCTTATCCCCCCAGTAGTGCAGTGTCTTCAATGCCTGGAAGCCGAGGGGTTAGGAGAGCCGGGAGGCCAGGAGAGAAGAGAGACTTTAGAGCCACTGGTGTGAGAACCGCAACAAGCTTCTAGAAAACATTAACTGTGCAGCAGGAAATGATTGAGAAATGTCATCAAAGTACTGAAGTGTGTTTTTTTAAATGTAATATTTTATTGATTTTCATATCACATAACCAACATAAACACTTACACATTGCTTGACATAGCATCATGAGGTCTGACCAGAAACTAACGTGACCACACATAATTAGTTTGAACCCGAAGGGACCATCCATCATCTCAGCCCAGCTACTACCCCCAACCCCGCGTAAACCACTGTACCCTCTCCCCCTTCCCATTGTCCCAAATTTTCAAACATATCCCTGCGCAACCCTGCGCGTTATACACCCGTCTTTCCAAGGCCATACACATGTCCACCTCTGCTGTCTATCGGCCCACCCGGGGCCGTTCCTGTTCACCCCAGAGTGACGCAATTACTTTTTTAATGTGCCCCAGAGCTTCAGACGGGGACAGTTTCTCGTATTGAGTTAACCCCACCTCCCCCCATAACCCCACCAGCACACATTTCGAGTCTCTGGGGACCTCAGGTCCCAATACTGCCTTGAGTCTATAGATGAACTTTCCCCAGAACAGCTGCACCTGTGTACACTCTCGAAGTATATGGAAAAGCGTGCCTCCGGGCATCCCACACTGCAGACGTTTGTTACTCTTGACCCTCCCCCATTTCTACAACATTGTGCAGGGGCAGTAAACAGGGTGCAGAATCTTATATTGCACGAGGCGCAACCTGGCCGATATGCTGATTTCCCTAGGGTACATCCTCGCTTCCATCCACTCTTCAATGCACCCACATCCCTTTCCTACCGGCCCTTCAGATTTGATAACTCCTGGTACCCAAAGGCCGACACCACTTGGTACAAGGTTGAGGTGACCTTAGTCTCTATTCATGCATCAAGCAGATTGGCCTCTAAGGGAGAGCTGTGTGGTACCTCCTGTAAGTCTGCGAATTGTTATCTCACTGTGTGTGCTAGCTGCATATATCTGAAGCATTTGTAGCCCCGGAGACCAAACCTCTCCTGTAATACCTCAAACGAGAGGAGACTACCCTCCTGTACTACATCTGCCAGGGTTCGAATCCCACCATTCTCCCACTTTTTAAAATGCCCCATTCTGATGTGTTCCGAGAGGTGCGCTTTGTTCCAGAGAGGCTGACGCAAAGTTGGTTGCCCCCATCCCACGTGCCTCTGTGCCTCTGTCCATACCTGCTGCACGTGCCTCGGCATGCGAGGAAGTGCCAACCATCCCCCCTCTTCCCCGTATAGTACTTGTACCGGGGGCCTTCCCTGCCATCCAGCCCCGTTCCACTGCGATGTGCAGTAGGCCAGACTCCCTGTGCAACCAATTGTTCACTACCCCCAATTGTGCCACCCAGTAGTACCATTGCAGGCATGGTAGTTTCTATCCCCCCCCCCACACTGACCGCTGAAAGTTGCAAGAGCTATGCACGCCCTTTTACCCCTGACCCCCCCCCCCACAGGGGCTCCCTGAGGACCCTCTCAATTTTCCGAAAGTGCAGCCCAGGAATCAGTAGTGGGGCATTTTGCAACCCTTACAGGAATGTAGGCAAGAAAATCCTCTTAAGGAGGGTGGCCCTGCCCAAGAAGTCCAGTGGAAGGGTCTGCCAGTGGGTGGTAGTGAGCCTAAACTTCTCCATTATCGGGTGCACATTTTGTATAAGAAAGTTTGAGAGGCGACCCCTCAACTGAATCCCCAGATATTTGAATCCCGACGTCTACACCTGGTACGGGCACGGCCCGTAGAATTACCCCCTGCCCATCCTGCATGGGAAACAAAACTGACTTCTGCCAATTAACCTTGAGACGACTGAATCCCTGGTATTCCTGCAGTATTCGTGCCACTATACGGCAGGAGCCTGGCAGATCCCCATGTAAATAATCAGTTCGTCAGCATAGAAGGAGACCCGTTCCTCCCCTCCCCTGCCCATGGCCATTAAAAAACCCACCCAGTCCGAATCGGACCTTAGGTCTACTGCTAGTACCTCCACTGCCAACGTGAAGAATAAATTAGAAAGGGGAGATCCCTGTCTCGTCCCGCGCTCCAGGGGAAATGTTTGTGAGGAGATCCCGTTAACCCTTACTTCCTCTATCAGCGAATTATATAACAAGTGTACCCAACTTAGGTAATTTCCCCCGAACTCCATGCACTGCATTGTGTCCCACAACAAGTCCCACTACGATACAATGAGTCGAATGCCTTCTCAAAATTAACTGATAGCAAGGCTAGGGGCCCCTCGATAGTGGAGGCCTGGTCTACTGCCATATGCACCCTATGAATGTTCGTGCAGGTGGATTTGGATGGTAGAGATCCACATTGGTCCTGGTGCACCAGGTATCCGATAACTCCCAATAGGCGATTAGCCAGGATCCTCGCTAACACTTTTGTTTTCCCATGTATGAGCGAGATTGGCCTGTAGGAGCCACAGTGTTCTGGTGGTTTACCCAGTTTAGGAAACACTACTATGCACGCTACCCTTAAATCCTCAGGCAGTTTCCCTACTTGGGTAATTCGGTGCCACCCAACTGGACAGGAGGGAGGACTTCAATGTTATTTTAACTTACCATTCCACAACTCGTTTTTGCCTCAGGCGACAAGTGGTGGTGTGTTTGCCCTATGTGTGTAATTTGTTTGCACCCCCTCCACGCAATCTCTTACTAGTTGAGTAGGGGGTTCCTTCCTGTCTTTTAAATACCTATTCGTTTGGCAACACAGGCTTGAAGTCCCAGTAAGATGTATGGACATGGGTGTTACTTCCAGTTCTTTCCACACTGATTTATGAAGTATTGTGATGGCCACCATTATTATAACCTTTCTTGACTGAGTAATCTGCTGACCTGGAGTGATAAAATTTGGAATTCGGGATCCCATTTGATGAGTTCTGCTTTGTATACAGGAAACTGATAACAATATAATTTCGGAAACATCTGTCAATTGAAGGTAGTGGCAAGGGGTAGCAGTGCCAGACATCTGAGGTGATCTCTCCACCACTTGCTAACCCCGTAAAACTCTCCCCACAACTAGTGATTAAAGATTTGAATCCCTATGTAGCTAAAGGAATGGCTCTCCAGGTACAAATGGCAATGTATCACAAAATGTTTCTTTTTGTTAATATTTTAAATTTTCCATTTTGAACCATAAATACTGAAACATAATTCAGACAGGAGAGCTTACAACAATATTAATACATTAACAGTGGATTTTCTTAATCAAAACACATCAATTCAATCAGACAAATTGGGGCAAGTTTAATTATGTGGTAAGAATTCTACATTGCAAATCTGCACATTAGTTTGTCATGAGAGGGAAATTATTTAGTTAATATCCAGTCCATTGTATACACATCACTCCAAACATTGCATCGTCATAACATATCCATCTAATTATTGTGCGATTCCTTCCATCTTGTGGTGTCATAGAGCCAATAAGAAAATACCTCATCCATTGTGAACATCCCCGCTTAGTAACAGTGTTTTTTGTTCTACATTCAGCTCACTGTGTGTCATGGCCCTGTTAATCAATTCCCTATGCCAATCTTCATATTTAGGATGAGCCCACCTGTCCCATGTCTTTGCTATCAATTGCTTAGCCAAGATCAAAGTCGACCTGACAAACACACCCTTATCAAAGATACAACTCTTGAGGGATGATGTATTCTACTTTTTCCAAAACTCAAGTATGGGCTGACCGGACTAAAGGACAGGCAAAAAAATGAGTGTTCTGTGTTCCACTCCTTTTACAGCAAGCTGGGAGCTCTGAGTGGAATCTGTGCATCCTCCTTGGCGATAAATAACATCTGTGCAGAATGGAATATGTTTAAATCTAGCATTCCCTTAGAGTGTCCACCCCAGGGCAAGCTCTGTCCCACTCAGGATCCGTCAGTACTCCCTTCAACTGTAACTCCCATTCTGTTTGTATTCTGATGTGTCAAGATCTCCCCCCTACAACCCGCCAAAGAGTAGAGTATCACCACTTCCAATATAGTCCCTTTAGCTGCTGATGTGTAAGAAATTAACCAAATTGTCATATTCCCAGAATCAACCCTGTGTGAATAAAACACCCATGGTCCCACAGTCCATAGTCTCTCAAACAGCCAGTTTTCTTTTCAAGATGCACTGTCTCAAGAGCAGGCTATCACTTATCTTCTGATCCGGCACCGATGGCCATTCTAAGTACAATCTCTTGTGTGTGCACAACCAAAGCATCTATTTTGGAAAAACAGCAATCAGCACAGCCCCACCCTCTGTCACTGCATTATCCAGTAACATGGAACCACTGGTAACATGTTTGTAATATTCTCCTAGAATTGCCCTGGGTGACCAACGATTTTCCTCCTAACAGTTCCGGCAGACCACGATCAGTTAAATTGGAGGATCCACTGCATTTCTGCAAAGTTGGGCTGTTGGCCAGGCTCCCCATTGCTAATGTTAGTCTCATCCTTCTGGATTAGTTGAATGGGGTGAAGGGAAGACTTGGGCAGATGATGGGAGAGGCTGTTGCAGTAGTCAAGCCTAGCGTGAACCAGAGCTCTGGAGACATTGAGTTTCTGGGGGAAGGTGAGGAAGGGGAGAATGCCTCTGAGGAGGTGCAGCTGGAAGTGGGCCTTCTTGGCCAGGTCCATTATGTGAGGTGAGAAGGAGAGGGAGGAGTCAAAGATGACGCCAAGTTTTTTGCTTCACATGAGGGTGAGGGGAGGGGGGCCCAAGGAAGGTGGCCAGAGTGTGGGGTGGGGAAGAGAGAACGATCTCTGTCTTACTGGCATTAAGGCAGAGATCATTGTCAGGGCCCCAGGCCTGAATACGAGACAAGCAGTCAGTAATGAGAGAGGAAGAAGAGGAGGTAGAGGAGGGTAGCTTGAAGGAAAGCTACGTGTTATCGGCATAACACTGAAAATTAGGAGAGAAGGAGGAGATTGGATGGGCTAGGGGGGGGGCAGGTAGATATTAAAGAGCCAGGGCGAGAGGATGGAGCCCTGAGGGACACCAAAGGTGGAGAGTGCAATGGCGGAGAGGAAAGGGCCCAATTGAACCTCTGAGTGCCAGTCAAAGAGAAAGGAGGTCAACCAATCCAGAGCCAAGTCTGTAATGGACAATGACATAATGTAATGGTCACTATTATTTTCCAAAGCCATCACTTTGTATATCCTGCACAGGTTCAACCTGTTGACCTTCAGAGCATAAAGTCACTCTGGTTTGGGAAATTGATAGTCTTCACTCGGTTCCCCAAAACGGATGCCTAGAATATCACTGCCACTTTTACAGGTAATAGTGACCTGTAAGGCCTACATTCCTCAGATGCTTGTCTTTTTTAGAAATTGACACAATCATAACCTAAGATGCATTGGGAAGCTGCCTTATCTGTCCTTGCAGGAAACATATTGAACGTATGCTATTCAAATGGTTATTATCTCCTGTGCTGAGTCTTTATCTTTGAAATGTCCAGCCTGCAGGCTAGAACCTTGGTACTATATGAATCACACACAGTGCTGGTTGGTATACTCTTTGGGTTGCAATGCTTAATGCAAGTGTCACGGAACAATGTATGTTACTTACAACCATGAACGCTGCGTAGCCCGGCAGAAGAGCACTTCGAGGCTGCTTGGGGCATGACATGAAAGCCTGGGCAGTCCTGAGAATTCGGAATTCTCATGTTTAAGGAACAGGGTGTGATTAGTTCCGCGGCAAAACATAATTTTATGATTATTTTGCCCTGGGCCAGCGCTGGCACTGCGCACAGGCGACACGAGAAATCGTCCCTTGAGTTTTTGTGGAGGAACTGAAAATGGTTTATTATAATGCCTGCAAACCGACTACACCAAAACTATGGTTCTCTACTGAAAACAGGTTTATTCCACAGTAAGTTTTGTATCATGTGCATAAACATAGAATGGCATGAGCTTTTGACTTTTAAGAAAATTAATCCTCAACAGCGGAAAAATAACGTGAGAGAGGATATTTTCCTGTAATATGACTGGCAGAGCATAAAAGACATGCACCTTTTAAACCAACTAATCTGTAGTGAAACATTTTCCTCAGGGCAATTTCAATTGTCTTTCCATGTGGTCTAGTGGTTTGTGGAAACCGGATGACCTAATTTCAAATCTTGACACTGGATTTAAAACGCATTAACCCATTTTATTTTTAACTCATGAACTCATGAACAGCAAAATACGTGTGAACTGTGGGGCAGCATCGTAGTACCCATACTCTTTCCTCCAAGCACATATTCTCATTAGGGGACGCTTGGCTCCTCAAATACTGTGTGCACCTACTAATGCGGCCCATGGAATTCACTGGTGAGCTCCCCTTTCTGTAGCTGAGCCCTATTCATTAATTCCCTCGCACGTACCAAATGTGAGTCCAGACACTCACTTCTGTGTGAGGTACTTGGCTCTTTCCAGTGCATTATCTCTTTCCCTTAGATTTGCAGGTCAGCTCCTTCTGCTGTTTTTTCTCATCCCTGTTACACAGCAACAGGGTCCCTCCATATGAAGACACAGGCTGCAGCTGTCAATTTGGCAGGCACCCGATGGACTGCTAGCAGCCGAAGCACAGACCCTAGGAGGGGCATCCATACTTCGGAAATGCCACAGTCCTTTCCTGCCTGCATTGTAACAGATATCAGTAGCCCCACCCCATTGACTAGTGTCAGCCCAAGAGGCAACTGCTGATAGGACAGCTGAAAAATGTCTTTTTAATCTCTCCCCACCCACCTGTCAGCTATACCAATAGGAGACGGCCTGGCTGTCCCTCCCCAGCTGCCCAGAGATTTTTTTTGTCTATGGATGTTTACATGGACAAAGGGCCCAAATCACGGACTGTCTGTAATAAATACGGATGGGTGGTGACTGGAACTGTGCTTCCTTACACTCATGCAAGGGGAGGGAGCCACGAGGCAGTTTCCCCTCTCTGCTCCCCCCTTGTGACGGCCCCAGTTCAGGCGAAGGCAGACGACTGCTACTGTAGGGGCTCCTCTGTGTTGAGGCGAACATGCTTAATACATTAGCGAGGGAGGGATGCTGGTTTCATGAACTTGCATGGAAAGAGATCCCATTCCAGGGGTGCTTCCCTGTCCTCATGGCACAGGCACTTGGACACTATTGAAAAGCAAAAGCAAAAGACTAATGCCCCCACTAAGTCCCCATCTGTCAGGTCAATTGTTGAGGCTGACACAGAGCCACTGGTACCTGTTGCCATTTTCGGCTGACAGCACTGGAGGGTCTTGGGAGTTCTCCAGCATGAGATGCTGACAATTTGCAAAAAAAGTGTTAGCAACTGTATCAGTGCAGTATGGTTCCAGAGATCTATCACCACAGGGCTCTGCAACGTTGGTGGCATCAGTTGTTCCTGTGGTAGGGGCAAGGGAATTTGACACTCTTGTTGAGTCGAGAGCGGCACAGGAGAAGGTTGACATGACACTATAGGGTGCCCTGTAAGATGCCACTGGTGGTACAGAGGCCCGTTGTTAGGCAGAAACCTGTGCAGTTCCCTTAGGGACCACTGAAAAAGGCTTAGGACTACAGGTGTTGGCAGTAAACCAAATTGGTAGCAGTCTGTACCACCCAGATTTACCTGGTAGCTGTGGCTGAGCAGCCAGACCTCTCTCAAGAATAGTTAGACAGTATATAGAGTATACAAAATAGGTACAGAGATACAGTAGCACAAGCAAACACTGACCAGAGCTTGGGTATAAAAGTATATAATTATTTATTTAAAAACACACTTGTAAAATACACTAACACTAATATGGCAAGCAAGTTCCAACACAGTCACTATCAATATATATGCATCCCTGATTACTTATTGAACAAGTCTTAGTTAAAACACCACTTATTTGCAGACAGAGGTGAGCGCTTAACCTAAGATGGCACTCCAATAAGTTAGTTAAAAAAGGGAGGGAAAAGGTAGAATTAGGACAGCACAATACCAGCACTTTTTAAAAGAACCACAGCAAGTCAGAAAAAGGCAGAGTCTGCTGTTAGAGCAAGAAAGTTCATAGGCCAGGCCCACTCTTGGAGAGAGCAAGGCGGAATGTGTCCAAGATCACACAGTTGAATAGTACTTTAAAAAGTCTTTGCAGATAGTTCAAAACGTGTTGGATCAGTTCAGAAAAAGTTAGTTAGCAGGTCCCAAGTCACCCCAGGATAGAGAGTCAAGGATTTACGGGACACCTTGAACAGTCTGTTGCAAGGGAGACCAGGCGGGACACAGTACCTGAAATGGTGAGAAAGCTCCAGCAGGGGCAGTTGTTACTGACAGCGGGTGCAAGTTGGTGCTTCGTCCAGGGGAAGAGAAGATCTCGACGTGGAGGAAAGCTGGAGATCGTTGCACTGCCAGGGAAGAAACCAGCCGCAGAGTTTCCCGGTTAAAAGGTACTACCCTTTTATTTGCGGTAGTGGTGAAGCGTGGCTATCCGGCCGCCGGGGTGCTTGGCACGGGCGATTCGACCACAAGACGATCCAGGAAGGCGAAAAGAGGGCGAACTGGTAATCTTCTCTGTCGTTGGGAAGTGGTGAGACGGTTCAGCAGGGCTCCACCGGTGGTGGCGTCGTTGCAGGTCGGCTCAGCATCTCCCTCTTCGGATTCTTTGGCCCTGTGGCGACTTCTGAAGTTCCAGTCCCCAAAGCCCTGCTTTTATGCAGAAAACCCCCATTCATCAGTCCTAGCTGTCACTCAAACATGCTAAGTGGTGAGCCGGGCGGCTCACCACTGGGCCAATCAAACAAGAGTGTGACTTGAGTTGCTGAGGCAACTCAGTCCAGGGTGCCTAAACCCCCCTCCCACACATCCTGTAGACCTAGACAGAGTGGCACCACTTTTGGAGGCTGCTGTGCAGAAGCCCGCCAAAAAGTGGAACAAAGGGCTGGACTTGGGTTGGAGTTACAGAGGCAAACACAAACGCCATTTTAAAACCGAGTCCTGGCAAAAAGACACAACCGGGGAATAAATATTAAATAAATAACCCAGCGGTATCTTTAACATTGCACCAAAGAAGTGGTGCGTTTAAAATGAATGGGAAAATCCCATAGGAAATATTCTGGTGGAATATTTTGCGTGGTAACCACTGCCACCAGCCAGAAACTCGGCGAGGGGGGACTGCACAGTGCCCCCTCGAAAAACAGACACAGGGGCAATCTAATTACCCCTACCAGTACTTCCACAATATGATGGTTTGTACTGGTTCTGTTCACAATTTAAGACTAGTGAAGTCAATGGTGACTTTACATGCCCTGGGAGACAGTAGTCAGTCCCAGGGTATGGAGTCTATGTTTGGGGGTCACCATGACACCCCTGTGTTACTGCACTGAGGGTGCTGTGTAACACACTTACCAAAAAACACATGAAACCCTATGGAGTAAAAGACCCCATAGCCCATAAAACACATTACAAAGTCAAAGGATATCTCAACTCATGTCTAAGAGTGGGAGAAAAAGAGTCTCACTCTTAGCAGGAGAAAGAAATAAACTCAAAAATCGAGCAAAGCTGCTGGGGGACTCACTAGGTTTGGGGAAATTAGCCCTAACAGAGAATTCTCCCTAACACCCATGTACTTTGGGGGAGGATGCCGCCTTGGAGTAGTGTAGGAAGGTGGATGCCTTATTAGGCAGGGATGATTATTATGACATCAGAGACAGCAAACAACTTTAATCCAGAGCTTGCATTTGGGAGCAGACTGGAGGGAGACAGAGCTGTTGAGCGACCTGCAGGATGGAAGGGGCTTAGGCATATCACTTGAAACTAACCTTAATTAGAAGGTACCTGTTTGTACTGTGAGGAGCCAGGAATGAGACGCAGACACAGAGAGCTCATAGTTTTGGCTGAAACTTTTATTCAAAATTAAAGGGGGTTGGAAATTGCCTAGCTGTTCCTATCCTAAGAGTTATTTCCCCACGTCAACCAAAAACTAAGGGTCTGTCCCGTGTCAAGATGTCCAAAGCAAAATGTTCTGTGTCTGAAATCCTATCCTAGCCCGCATGCTCTACAAGTAACTCTGGCATAAGGATAATATCTTTGGGCTTGAAAGTGCACAAATGTTCAAGATCAAATGAAAAATGTAACTTCAACAAAAACGTTCACAGTTCCAGTGTATGGCTCCCTTCCCCAGGTTTCTCTTCACCAACAAAAGTGAATCAATTGCACAGCCAAAGTTCTTTATAGCCCAAGAGGATAACTCCCTCCTCCTGGCGTCGCAGTTCACTCCTGGGGAGCGGTCTCACTTCCCCAGGTCTCCTTAAATCCTGTAGAAACTCCTAAGGGTATGAGTCTTCCTTGGGGGGGGGGTTCTTTTGTCAACAAAACAACTTAGACTTGCCTTTGCCTGGTGTACTCCCTTGTCAGGACTTTCTCAGGTGGCTTCTTTACCGACTTGCAAACTTTACTTTGCCTAGTATACTCTCCTGCCAGGGCTTTTCTCATGTGATTCACTTTACGCACTTGCAAACTTGACTTTGCCTTGCATTTACCTTGTTGTTTATTTCTTGCATTCCTTTTGTTATTATCCGAAGACATAGGGTCTCAAATTCCCTTTCATTCACTTTGCTTGTTTTCATCTGTCTTTAACATTTCTGGAGCGCCCGGTGTCCCAGTTTCCCTTCTTGGGACTCACTGGCTTTCCTTGGCGTTCTCCAGCTCTTCTGCGGTAAATGGGTTGCAGCGTTCCAGTGTCCCACTTTCCTTTCATGGGCTTGTTGGCTTCGCTCAGCTGCTCCCATGTCCCTTGTGGCTGCCATCCTGCTGTGGAACCCTTCTCTGTGTTTGGGCGGCTTCTGTGGTTGCCAGGAAGACTTCCCTCTTCTTCCTGTCACAGCTCTGTCACAGTGAACCAGCATCTGCAGTTTTCCTTCAACATCCCCCTGAGCCGGATGACTCCACAGTCTGCTTTGTGACTCAGTTCTCCCTCGGTCCGCACCGAGAGGACAAAGCTTTCCCAGGCATCGTCTTCCTCTCCCGTCAGCTAGAGAACTCTCCCAGTGAGGGAGCTTCCCGTTTCCCTCTGGCACTCTGTTGGTATCTAGGGGCTCTTCCCCTTTTTGGGGGACCACAACAGTCTCTTTGGGTTTCCCCAGCTCCCCAGTTCTCCACAGCTGTTGGGGTGCAATGATTCCCCCTTCTTGCCTCTGGAACAGCAGTCCAAAACTCCTTCTTCTGTAACAAATGATTCCTGTTCCCTGGTCCTCCAGGGAAGGCCTCACTCACACTTCAAGTCTTTACTTGGTTTTATACTGGCTCTGGACAGTAGGATTTGAGGAAAGACAAGACTGCTATATGTGGTTCTTACATGTAATCCTCATTCCGCCATTCTTCTCTCTTGTCACAGTACTGATCTTATGACTCTCTTGTGAGTTATTGGGGGATCTTTCTTGTCACAATACTGGGAAAGGAATCTTCATTTAGGTAACTCCTATTCTTCCTCGTCCCAGTGCATTTTAGGGGAATGGTAGGATAGGTACAACCCATGAGTCCATTAGAGAAGGAATTATTCTTAGGGTTGTACAAAAGGGTCCCTTGATAGATGAGGATGCTGCATCTCACCTAATGATGTTGTATCATCCCCCAACCCCCGAGGGCCACCTCCCCTCATGTGATCCTCCCTCAAAAAGCCACACCCACGGTCAGGATCAGTTAGCGGCTGCCGTCGCCTGGCCACATGAGGAGAGGTTATCCCTGGGAAAGGATTAATGACATCATCAGATTCATCATTGTACCAATGCAGAATTCACCTCATATATGAATCTGATGGGGAGGGCTGTCAGAGTATTGGACATCCAGGTGTTGGACACTGGATCATGGAAATAAAGATAAGCTTACTGAAGTTATGGACAAGAGAGCTAAAGAGGTCCAGCTCTTCCTTCCTTTTGGCAAGTGCTTCAAAGATCCTGTGATGCACTTCTGGGGAGGCCCATGCCTGTTCAGGAACATTCCCAGAAATTACAGGTTTCCAGGGGTGGATCCCTTCTATCTGTGTGACCATCCAGCAGCAGACTCGCTGGCGATTTGTGCAGCAAATTCTCAGGAGCACCCTAAAATCTTCCTTAACCTTCCTGCAAATAGAGGGTCAAAGCGGATTAACGCTATGACTAAGAACGTTTTCACCTCCAGGTCTTTGGCTTTGTGTCATGATTCCTGCCCCTCATGTCCCCAGCCCTCCAAGATGTCAGGCTGGAGCCAGGCCACGATCACCTACATGGCCCTCAAGTGCCTCTCATCCCTCCAAAGACCCACTTGGAGTCAGACTTGGCGCTTGTGGCACCAGACTCACTCACTCCCATAGGATAACATTGGGGATTGGACTTGTAGTGCATTGATGGGAACAAGATGGATGCCCCCACATATTTCGGTTCCCAGAAATGCATGTGCAGTCTAGTCTTTTGGGTGTGGTTCAGCCCAGAGACACCTGGGATAGCCAGAGACTATTTAAGCCACGCCCAGGCTGAGAAACATGCTTTGTGTTTTCTGCACCTGCAGCGTGACACTCGCCGTGTTCGGATCGGTCTCCAGTAGGCCTGCATCTTTCTTTTGCGCTCAGCTCCTGCAAGAACAACACCACCGTTAGGAACAGCCTTACCTTGCGGCGCTTCTGCCCATCATTCATCGCTTCTTCTGTTCTGTGGGCATCTTCGGCGGTGTCATTCCCATCCCGGCACGCCGCTTCGTAAGGAAAAGGGAAAAGAACAGAAAAAAGGCATTAGTAAGCATTCAGCAAATCTTCGCTTATTTTTAAAGACTGTACGAGCTTCAAACGCTTACCTGAGTCCCAGCCGCTCTGAGGGAACTCTGTTTCCGGAACTTCTCATCCATCTGCAAGAGGGAAAAAGACACTCTAGGTTAGCGTGGAAACATCTAGAGGCACCGCATACCGTGCTTACTCACCGCATTTCTTCTTCATAACCGGCATCCACGCTGAAAACATCGTGGCACCTAAAAGACACAGAAAAAGAACTTAGTTCAATACAAATACGAAAGGGTCGCATCGCGCTCTCACTCACCTTCAGCGCTACTCATCTCAGCAGCATGTCACCATCCCCGGACGCCGGCCATCATCTAAGGAAGGAAAGGAACGAAGTTACAGAACTGTTCAAAAGACTCATTATACTTACATGTCGGACTCTTTCCAGTGAAGTAACTTAGCAGCAACGAGCCCGCATCAATCAACGCGCCCCTGCGCTGAAAGCAGGACGGAGAGCACACTTTCCAAGAAAACAAGGTGAGCTGTGGATCAAAGGGAAGGGTTGGACGCCGGGGAAGAAGGGGTTCAAGCACACAGAGACAATAGGGAGTTAAACTCTACCAATCCTGTGTTTCAGGCCCAGTCTCCAGTCAAGTAGACTCCAGGGAAGGGTTTGAGGTCGTAAGAGGTCAGAACAGGCTGAGTGACGTCCCCGTGGATACCAGGTGAGCGTTACACTTTGCGGTATGTCGCTGTGGACAACACTCTGGGTCGTCACCAGGCATGGGTCATGGCGCAAAGGTAAGGTGTGCACGCACCTCTGCTTGCTCCCCCTCGTTCCATGTATACATTCCCTTTCTGATCCTACCACTTACCCAGCACCCTGGTGAACTTGACTTTGCAGCTTTCTCTTGCTGCACCAACGCGACACTTTCAATGCCCTCCACCTCCAGTTGACTCTTGCTTCAGCCTCTGCATTTAAGGGCAAACCCTAACCCTCTGTGCCACAACAATCATTCTCGATCTTGGCACTTGTATTCTTGGCACGCCACCTTCTTTCTGGAACTGATCATCTACAGTCTCTAATTCCACCTCAGTAGAATCTTGTAAATCAACACTGTTAATACCGCTTGTAGTTGTCTATGCACTATTTTCCATACCGCACTCCTGCCCTCCATGGCTTTGGGGGATTTACCCGTACTTCATTCATGTTTCCCTCTTCCTCTATTCAAACGCACTGTAAATGTTTGGTCCATTATCTATGCAAGTTCCTGTGTTTGCATTCACTGCTTTAACTTACCTTGATTCCTACTTCTGTATAATTGTGCCATGTACACCTGTTCTGACCCATCTACTGCTCCCCCCCCTCTCTCGCCTTTTGCCTCATTCCCTCTCCCCTCTGGTCATCTCCCTCCCTTTCTCATCTCCATCCTTTAATGTTAATTGTATGTCCACGTCGTGCCCCTGCCTCCAGACCTTCGTGACCTTCCACCCCCTGCTCTGCGCTGACCCTACTCACGCTCTTGAGATGCCCACCCTGTTCTACGCGCTGGGTACCACAAACCCACCCTCTTCTACTTCCCACCCTTCTTCCTACTCCCACTTCCTGCATCTCCCCCTCCTCTGAGGACCTAGACTCTCCCTCGAGGTCTTCCCCTCCTAGCACTTACTCCTATCACCTGTTCCTTGACCGATGATAGTAGCTTGTCTGTCTCCCCTCCTCCCCCTCTGTTCTCCTCTCCCCCTCCCTTGCTTTAATTCTTCCCTGATGAATTTGCTCAGCAGTTGTTCTGTTCCTCCTCACCCCTCTATCCCTCGGCCCCCCCTTCCCAACCCTCCTCTTGTATTCCACCTGCACTGCGTAAATTGTCGTCAGACATAGTAATGTTACTGCTTGCTTTGTTTTCCTTCCCCCTTACCTCCTACCTTACTTGTTATTTTGCACTTGCACTATCAGAAATGTCGTCAGGCCTATTACGATAGTTTTTTTTCACATTCTGTATTGTTTCAAGGACTTTTTACTGAATGTACTGTATTTTCCTTTGCTCCCTCCCTCCTTGAAGCGCTTTGAAACACTTCTGTGTATAGGCGCTATATAAATAAACAATCATATCATATCATATATCATATCATGGCATGTGAAAACTGAATGACTATGTTCTATAGGAAAGTCTTGAGGCAATGAAGGAGGTGGTGGCAGATATGTTTTGATGCCTCAAGGCATATAATTCAGGCTACATTGTTTGGCTTGAGGCATGGGGGGGACATAGGTGATGTTTAGACGCTATTGGATGTTTACACCGTTCTTCTTTTCCACCTGACTCACAGGCACAAATAATGGATATGCTCTTTCTGGCTGATACTCTTTTGGGATAAGGTGGCTCATACACTGGACAAATTCAAAAAGTCTGGGCAGACACCTCGATCTTTGGGTATATCTGACACCCAAAAAAAACATTCTTCTTTTTGCTCAGCAGTATTGGGGCATACCTGCTATGACACGGACGTAGCATTTCAGCAAGTGTTCCTCCTTGAGTCAGTCCTGCAAGAAGCCTTCGAGAGGCTTTGAAGTGATCTTACACAGCCCCTGTGGGGAAGTTAGAATGGAGGACTTTCTTGAGGAATGCAGAGCTATCGAATGCAGTGCTATCACCGGAGACTAGTGGGTACTGTAAATTGTGGAAAAAGGTTGCAGGCTCCACTTCTTGGCTTTACCCCCAGACTGCCCCCTGCTGAAGTGAAAACAGGAACTTCGCCAAATAGATCTGCTCCTGGAATTAGATCAAAAAATTCAAAACGGGTCATTGAAAATATTATCGATGGAGAACACCATACCTGGTTCTACTCCAGATATCTACTAATCGAAAAATGGGAACCAAAATAAATTGAGGCCTATTCTAGACCAATAACGGGAAAGGACATGTTCAAGATGGTGATGTTGTCCCAGGTTTTGTGCGTATTGTGCTATATCAACTGGATGGTTTCTTTGGACCTCCCAGACACTTACTTTCATGTTCCTTTCCTACCAGCGTACGGGAGGTACCTACATTTTGTGGTCAAGTGCCGGTATTGACACTTAAGGGTGTTGCCCTTTGGCCTGAACTCCACTCCTAGGGTCTTCACCAATGTGATGACTGTTGTGGTGTCCCATTTTCATGGCGCACCATTTGAGGCTAGCAAATGTGGAGGTATTCCTCTACCTAGACAATTAGATGGTAAAACGTTCCTGTACGGAGGAGCTGCTATCTAGCCTTAATAAGTCCAATCAGCTGCTCATCGTTCTAGGGTTCTCGTTAATTCACAACACGTCAAATCCAACCCCTACCAGGCAGCTACAGTTCGTGGGGCAACGCTACACACAACACTGTGGGCCTTCCCATTGCGGAAAGTTTTCAGGCCACCATGATGAAAATGGACAACAAGTTCAGGTCAGGGGTAATTCTCAGCTTAGGTGTTTGAGTCTGCTGAGCTTGATGTCCTCTTACAATCTTTGTGTTCTTCAGAAAAGACTTTGCATAAGAACACTCCAGTGGGAACTTAGGTTCAGTTGGATTGAGCTGACTGGGTCACTAGAGAAATAGCTACAAGTAAGTGATAGTATTGGGGGGGCGTGGCAGCCATGGAGTAGGCTGTGTTTCCTGGAGGCTCCCGTACATCCTACATTAATCCGGATGCACCTGGCGTGCAGAATCGAGGAATAAGAATATAAAGCACTGGCGGTCGTCTGAATGCGAGGAGCACGAGCTGGGAGCATGAGAGACTGCGACAGAAAGGTGCCTCAGGAGTTATGGGCGAGCGAAGGATGGCCCGCTCCTAATGCAATGGATACAAAATGGCGGTTGAGACGGGCACTTGCGGAGCGCCTGAGGAGAATAATAGTGACACTGGCGGCTATCGCAGAGCACGGAGCGGTGCATCACCCGGACCATTACAACGTGCCACCGATGGTGCACACGAGTGTGACACACAGTAGCGGGATGCTGCTCTCAGGCAGACAATGGTTGGCATGACGCGGCCCGAGATCCTGTGAGGGCGTGCATCCACGTAAATAAAGACTTGATGCCCAGCAGCCCGGGTGAAGGACCCGACTCGGCGAAAACACAAGCTTGAAGGAGCGGAAGGCCCCTGTGGAGTTGGTATAGCGGTGGGAGCTGGCGTTAATAATAATTGAGCTACAGTGAGGCATTGCAGGGGGCCTTAAAGAGGAGGACCTGGATCGCTTGAACGGCCCCGGAGGCACTGTGCACGTGTGCCGGTGAACACGGTGAAGGGGAGCGAAGCGAGGACAGCGCGCCAATGGTGCCTGCCCGGATGCAAGTAGGGCAAGGGTTCCTAACTCAGGCCGGATGAAGGGACGGACACACGGCGCAGGTACTATATGCCTGGCAGGAAGTAAGCAAGCTGTCAGGGGCCAGTTGAAGAAATTGCTTGGCCATGGATGGGGAACACAGGAACCAGGAATTTCGGTCATCCGCTGCAGACTTTGTACACACGGCAGCAAGTAGTTGAGAGTACAGAGAGCGGTGCACAGCGTAGGAGCTGGACAGGAGTTGGAGGACATATTGCACAAGGTGAGGAGGGGTGGGGGGAATTTCCGAGTGGACATTACAATACACCCATACTTAAAAGGGGCACCCTTGCCACCCCCATTCCTGTGCCCTAATCGCCACGTTGAGAGCCTGGGCCACAGATAGACATCGGGGCTCGGTGAATCCTCACCGCTGGACTGGTGCGCCCTTGCAGGCGCAATGAATAACACAAGGAGATTACACCTGGTGCCGCCTGCAGAGGAACACAGAGGTGATCCTGACAGAGATTGCACGAGATCAGCCCAAACTGGCACATTTGAGCCAGTTGAGGAGTGGAAGGGGCATGAGAGCATAAAGAATGTCATCAAGCAAGCCACACCACTAGTAAGCTCAGGGCACTGGCAGATGTAAAGGAGGCGCCCTGCTAGTGTACATCGCGACCCCACAGGCATAGTCACAGGCCTCACTGTACTGGCGCAGAAGAGGGGAGGCACTCGATTGCTTGCCAGCAGGCACATTGCGGAGGGGCGGACCCCGGACAGTGGAGGGTGTTGAATGAAAAAGCGGCCTACAGAGACATTCCACAGCGCAGAGCAGTGTCTCACGGTCGATATTGGATTGGACAAGTGGCACCATCGCACCAGAGCAACCACCTAATCCTTGATGCCATAACAGATCTGAAAACTAAACTGGAAACAGCCCTGGCGGAGCTACAAGTGGCGCTAGAAACTAAGATTGATACGGTTGGGGTGGACGTTGGCCTATTGCGGCAAGATGTAAGGGCACTGGCTGACAGAACAAGCGGCCTGGAAAGCGCGGTGAAAACTAACATGTGTGCCACTTGGAAGAACGAGCAGAGGGAGCGGAAGGACGGGCGAGACGCAACAACATTCGTATGGTGGTGCTCCCGGAGGAGAAAGAAGGCTCTGACCCAACAAATTACGTGGAGAACATGCTGGTCCAGGAAATAGGCGCGGGTTAGCTCTCCTGAGGGTTTGGAGTGGGAAGGGCGCTTAGAGCACAGGTCAGGAGGCCGCGCCCGGGCGCCACTCCCCGATCTATTATTGCCAAGATTCTGAACTACAGAGACAGGAAAAAGATCCTGGAATTCTTTCGCAAAGGTGGGACGATAAGCAGGACCTCAGCAACGGTCACTGCATGGTGCAGAGGCAACGCTTTAATTACGTGGCAGTGAAACGATGCCTGAGAGCAGCTGGTTACAAATACATGCTCTTATACCCGGCGAAACTGAAGGTCCTACATAAGTGCAGAGCAATTTTTTTAGAGACACCTGAGGAGGGGGTGGAATGGCTAGATGCCCAGGGAAGCCTAGCGGAAGCAGAAGGCCTGAATTGAAGCGGTCAAGATAAGTGAGCCTGCGCTACCAGATTGATAAGTTAGTTTAAGGTAGTGGTACTGGTCTCATAATCAAGGCATGGACTTTTTTTGACTGGAATATATTTAAGAACGACGCCAGATTAAGGTCGCTGTGTGCGGCATACTGTAGCGTAATATCGGGAGTTGTAGGGGTAGTATGGCCTCTCCCCAGTAGGTTGATTAGTAGAGTCATCAGTAAGGTGGAATCCCCCGCTGTGCCCAAGTACTGGCAGTACCAGGAAAAGGGCTAGATGCAGGTTAGCCTGAGATCCAAGGATGGAGCTGGGCACCAGTTGGAGTTGTGGGAGGGGACAGGAAGGGTGGGCAGTTGTGGGGTTGGGGTAGTTTGGGCTGGGTTGGAGGGGGGTGGGCAGGGAGTTGGGAGGTTTGTTGTGGTATTGATAGTAAAGGTACAAGCTTCCACCTAAGTGAAATGGATTGTGATGAGGACGGTAAGGGAAGTAAAGGGCTAGGCAGGATATGGATGAGATGGGGAATCTGAAAATAGTTACCTGGAATGTCAGGGGACTCAATAGTTATTTGAAAAGGAACAAAGTTATGCTGTATATTAAACGATAGATAGTGGGAATCCCTCTATTACAGAAAACCCACCAAACAAAGGAGAAGCAGGATGTTGTGGGTAGGAAATGGAAACGCACCACATTGGGGACGACCGACTCAGCGTACGCCACGGGGGGTTATTACGTGGATTGCACCACATGTCCCATTTAAACTAATGCAATCCACCACAGAGGCAGGCGGTAGAGCGGTACTGATAAAGGGATTTGTAGAGAACAGCGAGGTGAGTATTATAAACATATACGCCCTGAACCAGGACACAGTAGGCTATTTTAGGAACTTATACAGCAAGGTCAGTCCATACATGGGAGGAGCCGTTATATGTGGAGGAGACTTCAATTGCACGTTGGATCCCACCATAGATGGATCTGATGATAAGAGCTTGAAGCCGACCCCAGCGGCTAAGGCCTTACAAACCCTATTGGGGGAATTTCATATGGTGGATGTATGGAGAACGCATCACCCCCGAGACAGGTAGTACTCTCACTAAGCGGCCCCACAAGACCTATATACTCTACTGGACTACGTGTTTGCCACGTCGGAATTAGTAGGTGAGCTAGTGTGCTCAGAATATAGCGCTATAGTCCTCTCGGACCACTCGCCACTGATGGTGGAATGGCAGTACTCGCCACCCAGAGCATGGATCCCAACATGGAGACTTAGAGTGGAGGCATTGAAAGATGCAATCTTTAGAGAAGACTTGAAGGAAATAGTGGAATATTTCGAGATAAATACGGGGGGATGTGAAGTCAGCTGGTACATTATAGGAGGCGTTTAAGGTGGTAGTGCAGGGAGCGGTAATATCCAAATCCAGTGGGCTGCAGGGCGAGATCACTAGAGGGTTGGGCGAAGCAAAGAAGAAATTGGAAGAGCTCATGCGAAAGGTGGAGAACACCCCTGGGGTGTCCGAGTCTATTAGACTGTTGCAACGGGAGTGTGCAGATTACTGGGAGAGATTATGTAATTTGAACTAAAAGAAATACATCGAAAGGCAGCATGCTGGGGGAAATAGGCCGGGTAGGCTGTTAGCCTGGTTGTACAGGAATGAGAATCCTAGGCAGCCGATCAGGGCCATATGGGGCGCAATGGACAAAATCTTGACACTCATAGTGAAGTGAACAAGGGTTTTGCAGAGTTTTATCAGAGATTATATGAGGGCACGGGAGGTGAGACGGAGGCAGACATAATCGAAACATTGGAAGACATAGGCCTTCCCAAACTAGGAGCATCTGACATAGAGAAGTTGGAGGCCCTGATCTCCCTGGAGGAGTTGGAGGCGGTAATACAACTCTTGCCCTCTGGTAAGGCCCCCGGAGCGGACAGACTCCCTAGTGAGTTTTATAAAACATACAAAGCACAACTGCTCCCCCGATGCTTGCAATTGTTAATGAGGCATTAGAGAGGGGAGTGTTGCCGGAGTCTCTAAGGGAAGCGATCATCAACCCACTTCTCAAACCCGCCAAGCATGGATTGTGGGTCATACAGACCACTATCCATGCTTAATCAAGATAGCAAAGCGGTGCTTGCAAATAGGCTGCGCCTGGCCATTGGGGGACTTATACATCACGATCAGGCAGGATATGTCCCGCACAGGCACATATCGGATAACCTAAGGAGACTCCACCATGTAATTGAAAAGACGGAGGAGGACCCACAGGAGGTCGCAATAATATCACTATATGCAGTGAAGGCCTTTTGATTTAGTCAAGTGGCCTTGGCTGATGGCAGCCTTGAGGGGATACAGGATGGGGCCAGTGTACTTGCGATAGGTACAGCTATTGTACAGCGCACCATTGGCACGAGTCCAAGACAGGTGCCATCATCTCTGATCATTGGCAACTCGGCAGGGGTACGAGACAGGGATGCCCATGGTCCCCGATGTTCTTCATTCTGGCACTGGAGCCTCTGGCGATATACCTGAGGCAGCAGTATGGGGAAGTGGGTATCCCTACGAAGGGGGGGTAACACTTGATATCCATGTACGTGGATGATATGCTATTGTACCTGAAGTACCCAGAGGAGAATCTACAGTTTATTTTGGAAGTGATGGATGGGTATGCAGCATTCTCGGGTATAACAGTGAACCCCAGGAAATCGTGTATATTCTCCCTGGGTAGGTACAGAGGAATACCACGAGAGAAGCTACCGGTCCTCCTGAGACAGCGGGAAACTGTGACCTTCAGATACTTGGGGATTTATATATATCACACGGCAGACGTTGAATATATAAGTAACACAGAGAGGGTGGTAAACTAATATTGAATGCTGCATGAGGTTTTGGGCCAAGCTCCCTCTGACCATGATGGGGCGAGTGGCGTTGTTGAAAATGGTGGTGTTGTCGAGGTTATTGCACTTCTTTGGGAACATACCCTACGTCATACCCAGGTGGTTTTTCGTTAAACTCCAGAGCCTGTGCATGGGGTTTATATGGCGCGAAACAAGAAATATAATAACACTGTGGAAACTGCAAAACACATACGATGAGGGGGCATTAGGTTGCCGAACTTTCAGCTATACCTCTTAGCTAGCCAACTACAATATGTGGCAAGGTGATTGTCAGATGACCAGACAACCAAATCCAGGCTATTACAGGCGGAATGCTCCCCGTTCTATCTGAAAGAATGGATTTGGTTGCCAAGACCTCACCAGAAGAGATGCAAGGGGATGTTGGAGGTGGGAGTTCAGATATGGCGAAGAGCGTGCCGGGCTATGGGATGCCCTGCACCATGTTCCCCACAGATACCGTTGGTGGTCCTGGAGGGAGCAGATGTGCAATTACATACAGTAATCCAGAGACTCTGGGAACCAAAGGGTATAGCAACGCCGGGGGATATTTGGCAAGAGGGGGAGGTGTTGGAATTTGACACGCTGGTGGAGGATACCGGGTTGCATCGTGGACAATATATTACTTACACCAGGCTATTGTGGATAGTGAAAGATACGTGGGCAGGTGAAGTGCTGGGCGGTCAGCCCGACATGACCATAGAAACGATGTATGATGTGTCAGAAGGGGGACATGAGGTTTCCAGGATTTATGACCTACTTATGTCCAGGGGTGGTAAAGAGGTACTCCAGCTGAGGCGGGACTGGGAAGAGGAGGCAGGGGAGCCCATGGAAGATGGGTTTTGGGTAAGAGTCCGGCGATATCACAAAAAAGTATCTAGGAACGTGAGATTGCAGCAAATCCAGCTGTATGTCACCCACAGGGCGTACATGACTCCTCGAAGGATTTCGAGATTTAAAGAATGTCGGAACATATCATGTCCTAAATGTGGGGAGGTGAACTCTGGATCGATACACATGTTCTCGGCATGCCCGGAAATAGGAAGGTTTTGGGGGGAGGTAGCCCAGCGCTTGAATAAAAGAGGGTTTAAACTGGATGTGGGTGTGCATGGTTGGAGGGTTTCCCAGACAACATAAAATGAAACATGTGAGTAAATTGAAGGACTTGGCAGGCATACTAGCCAAGCGTAGAATTGCCATGGGCTAGAAAGCTACTCACAAACCGAGGTTGGAAGTGTGATGGCACGATCTCCAGAAATGGGTGGAGGCGGAGACAGTGGCGTGGAGCGAGGTGGTGGGTAGGGAGGGGGATGATCTGGGGGAGACGTTGATGGCTTGGAGACATTTAGTGGCCACTCTGTTTGAACCGACCCAGACTGGAACGGAGGACTCCTCGATAGGTGAGGGCGCAAATACAACCACAGTGGATGTAACAATGGAAGGTGTATAGGTATAAACTAAAGTGAAGGAGGAATGGGTGAGATTAGGAGTATAGAGCAAGAATTGAAAGTACCTTGACGACTGTTTATTATGTGTTTTTTTTAAATTGGTTTTTGGTTGTTTATGTTGTTTAAAATCAATAAAAAATGTCAAAAAAATAAAAAGTAAGTGATAGTTTGGGGCAGGATTTGCGCTAGTGGTACAGTGAGGGGAATGTCATGCTGGGTGAGCCATGGGTGATACTAGTCTTTCACAAGTCATTATGGAAGCTTCCAAGCTGGCCCAGTGGCCCATCTGAGCGATATGCACTTTCTTGTCTCTGGACCCTTCTATTTGAAACTCAGTCCCTCTGTACCTCCACTTTTGTTCGTCTTTCTCGCTGTTTTATGAATAAACAGGACAGATAGTCATGTGTGGCGGGCTAGACTCCACATGAATATCCTAGAGCTGTATAATTGGAGTTTGCAGGACCCCCACCCCATTAAAAGAAATAATAATAATAAAACGACCACAGGGTAAAAATGTACGAGCAATGTGCAAACGAGGAAAGTGGCCTTGTTAAAAATGTACAGCCACTGGAATGCCAAGTGAGTTTTGATCCTGAGATGTTCCCAAGAGAATTGCATTCGGCGATGCCCTGCTGGTTCTGTGAAGTTTCTCAAACAAGAATGCATTCCGTCCAATTCCCCTGCTGCAGACACTCCAGAAGAGAGTTGGGTACAACAGGGGAATAATGATCTTGGTTGCTTTGAGATTAACACAAAGGTTCAGGTATGGAGACCTACAACGGATATGTGCTTTGGAGAAACCTGTTTTTCTGGGTTTGTTGACTCAAGAAGCTGGTGTCGGCTTCGACGTGGATCCAAGCAGCTTTTAGCTGTACGTTTGGCTCCTGCACACCTAAGGTTTTAGTGCCATAGATTGTCTGAGCAGATGCTAGACCTCATGGTGTACCCCAGGAAACAAAGCACCCAGAAGCTTTACTCATGTAGATGGCTATGCTTCCGTAGGTGGTGTTATCAACAGGGAATCAATCCCTACTCAGCTTCAGTGACTAGTTGTTGAACTTGCCATTGTCTCTGGTAAAGGAAAGATGCAGGTGTCCACCTTGCTGCCTGGTACCTGGCTGCCATAGCCACCTTCATGGGGAAGCACGGGCAGCTTTCTTTCTTTTAGATACAGATACCCATTTTAATCTAGATCCTGAAAGGACTGCTAATTCACTCTTTGTCTTACACCCAGGAACAATGGAATCTGAACTGGGTCTTGTTATTGTGGACGGCTCCACCGTTTGTGCATACAGCTTCTACTCTTCTTTCCATTCTCTAATCATGGAAGGCAACAGATGGGCTTTAGAATCTTGACCCTGAGTCCCCTTAGCAGCTATTTAGCAGGGTCAGACAAGTACCGAATTGACAGGCCACTGTTTGTGGCTTTTGGTCATTGGTCCAGGGGGCGGCTGTGACCATGCCGACCATCTTCAATTGGATTGTTGGATGCTTCATGATTTGCTACAAGGCGGTGCACGAGGCTTCTATTGACTGGAATGTGGTACGTTCCATGAGAGATTGTGCTGCAATGACCTCTTTCTTGAGTTGGCCACTAGGTTGACTCTGCATGCTCTTGCCAGCACTACTGCCTGGACTCTGACGCTAAGCCTGAGTCCCTATTTGGAAGGGCTTTAGTGCAGCACATCTTTGTATGAGATCTCTTTCTCCTTGTCCTGGCACCTCTGATGCCCCTTCTTCCTTCATTTTTAATTGCCATTAGTGGGATAATATTTCAAGGATAAGGCATCTTCAGTGGCGATAATATCCATTAGAAGAAATAATTATGTGCCTTACAGGTGGAATTCGTTCTGTGTGACACGTCTCTACTGAAGGGAACTGTTAGGCTTGGTGCAGGCATCCCCACTAATACTATGGGCAAAGGCACTTAACAGAGTGTAAGGGTGTCAAAGAGGGAAGCCGACACAAAGGTGGCATGGTTTTGGTTATAGACTTTCATTTGTGTAAGAAAAATATCCTCACTATCTCTAACTTCTAAGAAGGGGTTCCCTGCCTCAAAACCAATACTAAAGGGTTTGTCAGAATGTCCGTCAAATTAATCTCCACCGTCCTCTGTCAAAACCTACTTCTATCCCTCACACTACAACTGAAAGATAAAGGAGAACGGCTCCCTTCTCCTGATTCTTGGATAATGTTGAAACGATTGTCCTCTTGCAACTAAATTTCCAGGGGGAATGACTCCCTTCCCCTGGCTTGTGGGTTTTACCCGGTCTTTATATAATGTCACGTCCAGGAGAATGGCTCCCTTCTCCTGCTGTGGATTTGTATAATTTCCAGTTAAACCAGGGGGAATGCCTCCCTTTCCCTGGTGTCTCCTGCTCAACTCTCAGTTCAGAACCAAGAGAATGCCTCCCTTCTCTTGATATGGTTTGGCACACATAACAACAAGGCCAGGGAGAATGATGTTCTTCCCCTGCCGTCTTTAATACAACTCCTGGTACGATACCAGGAGAATACCTCCCTTCTCCTGATACTGATTGGCATAGTTTAACACAAGGTCAGGTGGAATGACTCCCGACCCTGGCATCTTTATCAAAGCTCCTGATTTGTTACCAGAAGAATGATTTCCTTCTCCTGGTATTGCTTGGTAAAGTTATTTCTCACTGCTTTTAGCTTGATGTCCACTTTGTCACTCTGGTTTGATTTTAGCAAAATCCCAAATCTTGTTGCGGTCCCAGACCCTTCTCTGCTGTTGGTCAGTGGTTTTCTCTTTCTCATTGTGACGAGGAGGATTTCCTCTGCTTTCGGTATCTGTTTTTATGTCCCAGACCCTTGTCTGGTGGTGAGTGGTTTTCCCTTTCCCACTGTGATGAGGGAGATTTCCCTGATGCTTTCAGAATCTGCTTTTGGGTCCCTGACCCTTCTGGCACTCTTGTTAGGGTCCCCGACCCTTCTCTGGTGATCAGTGGGTTTCTGTCTCCCACTGACGCGAGGAAGATGGTGTTGGAGGGACGACTGACACTGGCTAGACCGAGTAACTGGTTCAGTCTCACTGGGTTGAGGGAAAGCAGTTTGAGCATCTTTCCAGTTCTCTTCCGTGCCCCCTCTGGATCTCCCCTAGCGCTTCTTACCTTCTCGGGGCTTTAGGTACATCTCTGGGGCTTCCTGAGACTGGGATCGGCTCCCTTGGCTCTTCAGGCTTCTCACTGTCAGGATTTGCAGCGTGGCATCTTCCTACACAGCTCAGCTTACTTCCTTTTCTTGGTTGTGTACTTGGAGCTGCACCGACATAAATGGCAGACAACTCCCAAAGCTGCTCACCATCATTCTTCGCGTCCCTCTCCTGCTGATCCGCCAGCTGGATTCAAATCTCCCATGTCAGAGAGTGACTGCACCTACTTCCTCTCACGGCTACACTTGACTCCGCGGCTGGGCTTGCCACATCTGATTGTCCTTTGTTTTTGTTGGAGCCCAGTTGCATGTAACATATCACATATTTCGGTTTCCATAAATACATGATTTTACATTTTAACATATACATGGATTATAGATCGCAATCATCAGAGTGTACCTGGGGCTCTTTGTGGTGTTCGGCCATTTAGGTGCGAAACGGGGCCCATATGTCTTTGGGTCTGCTCGTGGGAAAGACAATAGTAATAAAGCCCTCCTCCCACTCATTGATATAAGTCAGGTCTTTAAGCCATTATTGTAAGGTGGGAGCAATCTTAGCTTTCCAGCATCTGAACGATGTTTCGTTTTGCCACTGCATAGGCCACATTAAATATCCTTTGTGTCTTGATGGGTACCTTCCCGATATCGCTGAGTAGGTATTTCAGTGGTGTGGGAGGGATGGGAATGTTTAGTATGTCAGTCGGTGTTTGCCATCCCTACCCAGAACTCGAGAATATCTGGGCATGCCCAGTACGTAGTCGGCCACACCAGCATGGCATTTGGGGCAGCTAGCCAATTGACCAGGGTAAAATCTCGCCATTTTTGTGGTGGTAAAGTGTAGATGATTTAGGATCTTGAATTATATTAGCCTCAAATTTGCTTGGAGAGACACTGTTTTGGTAAATTGGCAGTGTCAGGCCCATTGTGTATCGTCCAATGTTATGCCCAGGTCTCTTTCCCATACAGCCTTCATTTTGTTATGTTTGGGGGTATGGGTCTGTATGATTCAATATAATTTAGAGGTGCCGCAACTAACCCCAGATGGTGTCATGGCAGCCTGCATGAATGGATGAACTATCGGTTCAGTCGGGAAAGAGGGCCACATATGGCAGAATGCTGCTCTCATCCGGTAGTATTGCAGTGCCTTAGAGGGACCTTGCCCCACTTTGGCTAGGACGTCAGCTAGTGGTACGAATGTTCCACCAGGGAACATGTCCCTCAGTGTTAGCTGTCCTTCGGAATCCCATGCTCTCCATAATGCTGGGTCATACATACGGGACATACTGGGATAGTGCCATAAGGGGGATGTGCTGCAATAAGAGATAGTGATATCATCCCTCTTTTTTTTTTATAACTCTGTTTCTTGAGATTAAACACAACATAAAAAACAAACATGAATCATAGGCATACATAAGATGAAGGCAGCATGGCATTAACAGCTAGAAGGGCCCCATGGGGCCTAGGACCGTAAGACATTTATGAGACAAGGCAGCTAACTAATGCTAACAGTGATACTGATCTACTCCCACCAGTGGATTTCAGTGAGCATCAAGCCATTTACCCCATATTTTTTTTAATTTGCGGGGGCAGCCCCGTGCGTTATAGATCCGGCGCTCTGAAGCTGCGCACCTGTCCAGCTCGTTACTCCAGCGGTTCAGGCACAGTGGGTTGGCAGAGCCCCATTTAGCCGCAATAATCCTTTTGCCTGCCCCCAACGCAATCGCCAGAAACATTTTTTCATATTTTGACAGGTCTACTTCACCCCAGATGCCTAAGAGTACCATTTTGGGATCCCTAGGGATTGGCGGTGCCAGGGCAGCAGAGATCGTGTTAATACAGTTCTCCCAGAAGTCCTGTAACACCCGACAGTCCAATATCATATGGTAGAAGGTGGCAGGCTCAGTTTTGCATCAAACGCATGTCCCGTCTTCTAGCCCCCCCCCATCTGGCCATTGCAGTACGTGAGTGGTATGAGTGGTGAAGGATTCTCAATTGTATTAGTCTGAGCTTAGATTCTATACCAATTTCTCTGGGGAACATTAATGCATCAACCCAGTCTTCAGGTACCAGTTGACCTACATCTCTTTCCCACTTAGCTTTTAGCCCATCTAGCTGTGTAGCCCTGAAGGAGTTAAGGGCCCGATAGAGAGTGGAGGTGACCTTAGAGGAGATGCGTTGCGGGAGGATATTGGTCTTGATGGGAGAGCAGGGGGGTATGTTTATCGTGTCAGGGAATTGGGTGTGGATGGCGTGGGCCAGCTGCACATGTCGAAACCGGTCCATGGGTGTCAGGTCGAATTGCTCTTGTATGGTCTCAAAATCCAGGAGGCAACCCCCTTGTATCGCATGCGCTAGTGTGTGTATCCCTTTTGCGCGCCAGTGACCAAAAGAGCCCATTTTCACTATTTCCAGGAGGAGCGCGTTGTGCCATATGGGTTGTGATAGTGTTGGCTTTCCTTTCCAGCCGATTAGTTTGTGTGCATCCCGCCAGGCGCGACGAATATGGTGGGTCATTTTGGGCAGCGTCGGGAGCTAGTTGTGGGTGGCGTACAAGATCTGCAGCGGGGTTTACGGGGCCATGATCTCCAGTTCAATACGGATGTGTGGTAGTGTGGGGTCTGCGTGTATCCAGTCGTTTACTACCCCTATCTGTGTCGCAAGGTAATAGGTGCGTATGCAGGGTAAACCGATGCCTCCCTCCCATACTGATCTCTGGAGCGTGTCAAGGGCGATCCTGGATTGTTTCCCACCCCATAGCAGCGTGCGTACGTTTTTGTCAATGAGTGCAAAGGTTTCTCGGGGGATGAGGAATGGGGCATTCTGGAGAACATACAACAGTCTGGGGAGGGTCATCATCTTGAATAGCGCGGCTCTACCCATTAGCGATAGGGGGAGTGATTGCCAGTGGGGAGTGTCTCTGTTGAACCGCTCAATTACTCGTTGTAGATTAAGTTGAAGGAACCCTTCGAGTGTCGGGTCAAGCCGTATACCCAGGTATTTAAATACCTTAAAAGAGACATGGTATGGGCAGGTCTCCGGGATCGCAGACTCGCCACCCTGAATCGGGAAGAAAATGGTTTTGGTTTCATTGACCTTTAGGCCCGCAAAGCTCTGATATTCCCTAAGAATGAGGGAGACAGCCGGGCATGAAGTGCTCGGGGTACTGAGGTATATGAGGAGGTCATCCGCGTAGAGCGATAGGCGGTCCTCTCCCCCTCCCGGCCAACCGAAACCTGTCCAGTTGGTATTAGCTCAAAGCTCAATTGCAAGTGGTTCGATGGCCAGGAGGAAGAGAAGTGGGGACAGCGGGCATCCCTGCCTCGTACCTCGACACAAGGGAAATGATTTAGAGGACCTGCCGTTCACCCTCACCGTGGCCTCCGGGGATGCAGAGAGAAGTTTAACCCATGATATAAATGTTTGCCCCAGGTTCATTCTAGCCATGATCGCCCACAGAGCATCCCAACCCACAGAGTCGAATGCCTTTTCAAAGTCCACCCCCAGGAGGGCTAGTGGGGCTGGCATTTCTTTGGCTCTACTCAGCGCCAATTGGACTCTGCGTAAGTTCATGCGAGTGGATTTATTGGGCATGAATCCACATTGGTCTGGGTGGACGAGGGTCTCTATCACCTGCACTAGTCTGTTGGCAAGTGTTCTGGCGAGGACCTTGGCTTCGCCGTTGATCAGGGATATGGGACGATAGGAGGCACATTCCTCCGGGGGGTTACCAGGCTTGTGTATGACTACTATGCATGCCTTCCTGAGGTCTGGGGGGAGTGCTCCTAGTTCTTTGCTGCGTAGGAACATGCGGTGCATGTGGGTAGATAGTGTGCCACCGAGGTATTTCCATGTTTCTGTTGGGAACCCATTGGGACCCGGAGTTTTCCCGGGTTGTAGATGTGCAAACGCCTCTTGCACCTCTGTGTCAGTGATTTCAGCGTTCAGGAGATCCGATTGGCGCTGTGAGAGTTTCGGGATCTCAATCTGGTCAAGGTAGCATGAGGGCTCAACTGGCAAGCTCCCGGTGGGTGGGGTATAGAGATTTTTGTAGTAGGCGGCAAATGCTTCAACAATGTCAGAGTCATCTGTCAGCAGTGTTCCATCCGGAGATTTAATGGCCCGTACGTGTCCCCTGCTTTGTTTGCATCTCTCTAACCAGGCCAGGGTCTTATTTGCTTTGTCGCCCCGTTCATAAATTTGGCTCCGGACTAGTTGATGGGCTGTTCATGCATTATCTAGAGACAGGTTGCTAAGGATATCAACCCTCTTGAATATTCTGGACCAAGCCTTTACAGTACTTCCCAGCGGATCAATAGATGTGCCGTCGCTGTAGGATTTTGCAAATGTTTCTGATCGGAGATCGGTGGGGGAGGCAGCGTAGTTTTCGACACAGAGATATGCATGGTTCTTTGTGTCAGCAAACCAGTATCCTGCAAATTGGGCTTGCGCTGCATTGTAATAGAGTTCGAAATCTGGTGCTGAGAGGCCTCCAGTGTCGCACTGCTTGGCCATTTTCGCCCAGCTCATTCTGTTTGCACCATTATTCTAGACAAATGCCAACACCATTGATCGCAGTCAGTATTGCCCACATGTGAGCCGATCCGCAGGTAAGGGGTATAATTTCAGATTCTGAAGCGTTGACCTTGTATCCCGAGTACCTGGAGAATTTGTTTGTCTTACATGATGGGGGCAAGGTTGATCTCGGGGTCTCTGATGTATAATAGGGTATCATCAGCGTAAAGTATTATGAGTTGGGGAGTGTTTTTGTCATATCATTGCCGCCATGAATTCAATAGTGAGGGTGAATATAAGGGAAGAGAGTGGGCATCCCTGCTGTGTGCCTCTACGAAGGGGTAACCTGGGCGAGAGGGTGTGATTTGTTCTGACTATGGCGCATGGGTTGTTGTACAGTAGTTGAATGTAGCTCAGGAATTGGGGCCCAAACCGACCAAGGATAACAAACATACAGATCCAGGACACCAAATCAAACAATTTCTCAGCATCAAGTGAGGCTGCGATTACTTTGGCCTTGGGGTCTAGTTGGGAGATGATGGCGAATGGCCTGCCTAAGTTCAGGGAAGTGGATTTGGAAGGGATAAATCCCAACTGATCAGGATGCATCAGGTGATTCATATGGAGAACTAGACTATTTGCTATGGCCTTGGCATACATTTTTGTGTCCAAATTGATTAGCGAGAGCGGTAGGTAGGATGAGGCCTCCTGCTGGGGTTTGATAGGTTTGAGCAAAACTGAGATGACTGCCTCCCTTAATGACGGGGGGAAGGGGAGTGTCCCAGCAACGATGGCCTCTTCCCATAGTGCAAGATGTTTAGGGGCAAGTTCTGGTAAGTAACTTATGTAGAGATCAATACGGAGGCTGTCCGGGCCCGCGGACTTCCTAGCTGCAAGATCTTTGATTGCTTGCCCTATCTCTTCAATGGTCAAACAGGATTCCATTACAGCACATGCCTTGGGAGAAAGCCTGGGGAGTGGGGCCGAATCAATGTATCCGGTGAGATCACTATCCGAAAAAGTGTCGGCATAAGCATACAATGTTGAGTACAATTCTGTGAATACTTTAATTGCATTTTCCTCCACACGTCTCCCCTCCTCTCCCGCACATACTGGTAATTGGTTGCATATTGTTTTTGGATTTAACCAGTATAGCTAGAGATCTGCTGGCTTTGTCCCCTTCCCCATATGTCCTGGCACTTGCAGGAGCAGTGACGTACAGGATCTCATGATCTGCTAGTCTGTGGAATTCATCCAATTGGGCATGAAGTAGGGCAAGTGTTGTCTCTTTTGGTGATAGGGCAAATGTGTTCTCTAATGTCTAGTTGGGTCTCGGTCCGCTGTAGTTCCTAGACTATGATTCTTAGGGAGCCGTGTGTTAGGGTTAATGTGTGGCCTCTTAACCAGACCTTGAGGGATTCCCATACCACGGACAGGGTCCTCACCCATCCCTCATTACGATTGAAAAATTCCAGTATCTCCACTCGTAGTGGGTCGAGTACTGTGGTGTCAAGCAGTAGAGCGGGGGAATCCGCCACAGGCTGGGGTCTTGCCGAGTCGTTTTCGATCTCAAGTAGTACTGGGGAGTGGTCTGAGATGGTGTGAGGGAATAAGGAGCAGTCCGTTGTGAATGGGACACAGTCTGGGGAGTATAACCAGTAGTCTATGCTTGAACCAGTCCTGGACTGAGGAGTAGAAGGTATATTCCTCTAATCGTGGGTGTATATCCCTACAGGCATCAATAAGGGGTAGGTGATTCATGCACTGAAGGATAGTATGCGCTACCCTGGTGTGCGACCCGGGGGTCCTAGAGGTTCTGTCCATCAGCGGATTAAGTATAGTGTTGAAGTCCCCACCCCACAGTACCCTAGCCTTGTCCAATAGGGATATTAGTTTGACTATCTTGAGGTAAAAGTTGTGGTCATCGATGTTCAGGCCATACGTATTGATGAAGACATAGGATCTCCCCTCATATTCCCCCAGATAATAACATACCTACCCAGTTGATCAACAGTTGATTTAGACACCTGGAAGCCTAGGGCATGATGGATAAGAGTAATAGCCCTTTTTGACTGTGATGAGTTGTCCGTACCAATTCTTTGAGGTCCCCAGCAACAGGCAAATGAGTCAACCACTTTGGCTAGGGCATGGGTCACTTGTAGCATTAGGATCTGTATGTTATGCCTTTTGACGTAGGATTATATTTTCTGTGCCTCAGTTTGCTCAGACCCCGAAAGTTCCAGGTGAGAAGTCGGGTGATCGGGCCTAGCCATTACACCTTGCAAATCCCATCATGCTCAGTAGATCCATGCAAGCACCTAAAAAGTGTAGTTTCCAAAGACCGACCGTCGTTTTTTATATTTTTCATCTAGCTTGGTGTTTACTGCAGCAAACCTGGCTTGCATTGCGGCCATATAAGGCTCCATATTAGTGCCAGTGGTAGTCTTTGCGCTCAGGGGTGAGGGTCTTGAGAGCAGTCCTCATCTTGCATATAATGTTGGTAAAAGGGTCCATGGGGCCCTTTTTCCCACCTTTTGGGCCTTCATGGGTCATATTTCAGCGATAGGGTATTCAGTTGTAGCGCTCTGGCATATGAGGAGAATGTGCACATATTTATGGGGTTTGTCTCAGCCCCTTGTGTCTATAGCCTGTGGCAGCAGTTCAAAGCTTGCGGGCCCTGGAGCAAGCCCCTGACACTTGTTATTATTGCACTTCAGGGCAAGGAATGGTGCCACATACCTTCTCTGCGTTCTCCCCAGTAGGCGGATACCGACGATTCCTCCTGATTGCTCGCCGGAGGAGGGCAAAGGTGGGACCAGGTGCCGTATATTCAGGCTGCTCCATCGATTCCCCAGAGAGTCCCGTTCCAGTTGGGGGCTATCCAGCAGCAGTCCCCTGTTTACTTGGTCTCAGTGCAGCGCGTACTTCCGCTGCCGCCCGGTGTCAGCCACTTCTCCCAAGCATGCAGTGCTCACACGGCTGCTGCGTGGGAAGCAGTTCGGAACGGATTTCACTGCATTCCGGGGGACTATGCTTGTCCAGAGCTGGGCAAATAGGAGCAGCAGTGTTCCGTCGCCCGTCAGTGTCAAGGTTTCCAAGTTTTTCGGTCCTTAACTTGCAGGATTTGGTCATTGGGATCTTGGGTGGTGCGGAGCTCGAAGGTTAAGTTGCCTTTCTAGTTGGTGCACAACAGCGCCCCATCTGATTGTCCTTTGTTGCTTTTTATCCTTTGTTGATCTTTGTCACTTGTGTGTTTCCTCATCCTAGTACTTTGGGCTTTATTTCTTCCTAAATTACAATAACACATAAGTTTGCCTTCAATGTAATGGTTCTAAACATTTAGGGAGGGTTATGGAATGTCGGGGAGTGATGACATTCAATAGGCTGTACCCCAGGTGATCGTCTTTGTCCCTAGAGGGTGAACTTATATTAAACCACCCCTAGGGGGACTATTGTGTAGTGGGCACACCTCCCTAAACCGCATGGGAAAGGGCTCCACCTTGGGGGTTTAGGACCCCCCTTGGAGGAAGACACCCCTGCCTTTGTGAATTCTCACAGTGGGGAATGTGTTCTTTTTTTACACATCTCTTTCTGAAGCCCGGCCAACAAGCTTTTTGTGCCACGAGAAATTCTCTTTTCTGAATCTGCATGCCTCCTGGTGATTATTTCAATAGGGCTAACTTCCTGAGTATACCTATGCATGTACGTGATTTCATATAGTGCAAGCTCAGCTAGAAAGCAACAGTGCACTTTACAGTAAATGATAGGATACATAGTAAACGAGAGGGAAGGGAAGTGAGTGTCGTTGCATTTCATATTGTGGGTCATTTTTTCATTACCTTATCTTTTGAGGCATCTGCAGTTTGTTTTATCGATCATAATGTCAGTTGTTGTCACTTTCTTAAATATTTGGTCAAAATAGATATTCATTTCTATGTCTTTAGATAAGTACCTCGTCATTCTATTTTAGCCTTTGCTTATTTAATGTCAGGAGTGATGCACCACTATACCATATTGCTAAGATAGTGTGCAGAACTTGTAAAATATGTTTTTCCTAAACTAAAACCAAGATACATTAAGGAATTTGTGCATGGAGACTTTGGACGGACACAGCCAAACATAGGATCTTTAATGAAGACCACTGCTGACATTCTACAGCTAGATGTGGAGGTGAGTGATTCTGAGTGTTGTCATTTGCATGCCGTTTTTGAAGGTAGTTCTATGTTATCACTAAATGTGTCTTTGTACATGTACAGTTGCTTATCATCATCCCTTAACTGTATCGTTTCCACAAATAATTTGTACATCAATAATGTTTAGCAATAGGGCATTCAACATCCCCAAAAGTAAAAGGAGTTGCAGGCAGCTTCACTTGCTGCCATTTTGGACGTGAGTAGAACATAAATGTCTCTATAAAGCAGTGCTTAACATCAGTTTGCAGTTTCATGAACTTTAAACATGCTTGTGTCAAGTAATTTGAAGAAAGATGTGTGCCTGTATAGTTTAGTCTCTCAGTGAAGAGAGTTTTCTATGGCATAAAGGGAGCCGTATTATATATTTACTATAGACAATGCCCTATAACTTTATTCAGTAACCACTCATCAAATGGAAATCCTTCGATTCGCGATTTATATACAGCAGGTTTTTCTAACATTTTCACAAGTAATTAATTGCTGCTTATATTTAACCTTTAATCTAGTAAGGATTCCTTGGAGTTGCATATATTTTGTTTCATTGAAACCTGCAGTCAATAGTTTTTGGAAACAAAATTCATATTCTAAGGGCCCACCACTCTGTGGTCACAACATTTTGGGTGATTCAATGAAATGAACTAAAGCATCATATATTGAGGCCAGAGAATCATGTACGCTAACCCCACCACTATATACATTCTCAGGATTCCTAGTTTAATTTTTCCCAAGCCTAGGTCAACCAAAATGTACTGTACCTTGTATTTTATACCTTGTGGAGTACTGAATCTTTCAGGGTTTTTATGTGGATGAAGTATTTAAACTCTATGGGCCTTTTATTTCTGTGTCTTTCCTCTGCAGCCAGTACATTCGTTTCTATTGTTGTTTATCTTGGCAAGTGCCCAGTCACCGCACTGTGGTCTTCGGGCACTAAGCCCAGAGAAATAAAATAACCAAACACAGGAGAGAAAGATCCAGAGCGACCAATATCAGCTACGGGAGAAGGAATTAGCGAGACGAAAGAGTGGAAGTACGTGCAACCAAATGTTTGAGAGAAGAGCCATGATTTAAGCTTATGCATAAAATAGAGAGAAAGAAAAACAGAGGACGGTCCAATGGGAGTGAGTTCCAAGTAGGTCCAGAGTAGGGAACATCACCCTTGGGAGCAATATGAAATGTAGGGCCCTCCATTAGTCTTAGAAATGAGAAGGGGGGATATTTGGTTAGAGCATAAGGAATAATTCACGTTCTGAGAAATGAAGGCATAGAGCCATTAAGACAATGGTAAATAATACACATCATTTAAAAAATAATAAGCCGCTTAATCAATAGTTACTGCAACTTGGTGAGGAAATGATAAACATGAGCACAAAGATGAAGACCCAAAAGCATAATAACCCCTGTGCCGCTGCCTCTGGAGCCCGGGACTCGCATAGCATTAAGTGAAGAAATGAAGGAGGGCGAGGCGCGCACTCCAGGTCCTGGTCAATTAAACCTGTTGCAAAAAATATGTATCTGGGTTAAATCCCAAAATGGACAAGTGTTCACCAGGGTTAAATTCCATCTGCTGCAAATCCCAAAGATGAACAAGTATTAACAGGGTTAGATCCCTTCTGCTGCAATTCAGTTGCTCAGTATTAACAGGGTTAGATCCCATCAGCTGCAGTTCTATTTTCTGTAGTTCTCCTCCAAGCGCTTTCCTATCTCAAATAATCATCAGGGAGGCTGTGTTTCTTTAACAGGTGTTACTGATTAGACTCAAAGGATTCTGGTAGCTGTAGTGAAAACGTTTTTTCAGTTCAGGTGACCAGGAACTGACAACCTTCCAAAAGTACAAGTCCTTCCCAAGTTTGGGGGAGGGGAGAGAACCATCTTTATGATTCTCTAAAGTGGGGAACAGTAACCCCGGTGCCGCTGCCTCTGGAGCCCATGACTCCCATCGCATTAAGTGAAAAAATGAAGGAGGGCGAGGCGCGCACTCCAGGTCCTGGTCAATTAAACATTTTGCAAAAAATATATATCTAGGTTAAATCCCAAAATGGACAAGTATTCACCAGGGTTAAATCCCATCTGCTGCAAATCCAGTGCGGTGACTGGGCACTTGCCAAGATAAACAAATGCAGAGGGATTGAACATACCAGCAACCTGGGTCTTATTAGTTTCTGTGAGAGACAGCTGGTTGTGAGTAAAGAAACATACCTGGTTCCTCGCTCTTGGAGCCCTTTTGTCTAAAAGGGCTTTCACTTTTTCTCAGTTGGGTAAGGTGTCCCTAGCAGTCCTGCATAGAACTGTCCCCTGGCCTCTGTTTGGACCAAGGGAGGGTGACCAGGGCACTCTGCCCATACCTCCCTGGGCTTGTCACCCACTCGGTCAGGGAGGCACTGGGCCCATGTGCCACCCACCCTGTTGATCCCCAAGACCAGGCAGGGGGCTTTGTTACAGTCTCCACAATTCCACTTGTTTCATCTGCATCTTCCGCACAACACCTTTCATTTCCCTCTTTTCCTCTTCGAAATGGGCAATTGATGCTTTGACGGCCCATTTGAATTTTAAATTGTTTAAATGTGGGTTCCCTTCTGGTCTATCTTTGAGTCTGAATCATTGCTTACCATCCCATCGCCTGAAGCAACATGTGTTGCCGGGTAAATGAGGTGGGACTCACCTTCTCTCTCGGGGCTCTGCTTATCTTCTGCCACTTAGCTTTCCCACCTCTGGATCAGGTTCAATTGAAAAGGATTCTACATTTGAGTTCTCTTTTCACTTCTGTTTTGCAAGTCCTTCTGCTGACCTGGCCATTCTGGCAACCAGTGAAGGCCTCCTTTCCATCCTTTAGCCCTGGGTATGTTTCACTTCCCAGCCCTTCCTTTGTTCCCAATGGATAACCTTTATTTCCTTTAGAGAGAGTTGATCCCGGACTCTGGTTCTATCTGTAACCCATGTGACATTGTCGCCGGGCCTATTCAAAATTGTATGATTTGCTTTAATTCTTCTTCAAATACACAGGTTGGGTTAGCTTTATTGTGCTCATAATCGCATAAAGCCTAATTATTAATCATAGGTTCTTGTGTCTGTTGACAGATTACTGATCTCTTTTCTTAACAGGGAAGATAAAATGCAAGTGTTGGAGGAACAACTGTGCACTGTATAAACCAGCAGCTGTATCAGCAGTTAGACAGAGGTGCAGGAAGATGTTTAGAGTGGGCGCAGCTCCTGGAATAGATGTAAAGTTGAGACTACTTTTCCATGAAAGTTAATTGGTGACCTTTAGGACCATCCGTTTTTTCTTTATCAGTGACGGATACACTATTTGTATAGGCGCTGTGCTTTTCTCATGGACCAAGCCAAGGTGGCATATGTGCTTGGCAGTCTGATAGGGGATGCAGTTATATGGGCAACTTCGTTTTTAATGCAAAATAGTCAAATTTCTCCCCTTTTCAATAGGAGAGTAAATTAAAGTTTTCCACCAGCTAAAATGCCAAATGAATGGAGCTATCACAAGGATATCTAGAGTTGCCTGAGGATATCGTTAAGTTCAGGCATCTCTCAGACGAAAGCAATTGTAACAAACCTGAATTGCTGGCACATTTCAGGAAGGGTCTAAAGGAAGTGATCAAAGAAACTGGTTCAGTGGAACAGCCCCAGAACTCAAACAGAATGTTGGACCTAAAGTTCTGCATAAAACAACAATTGGCCGAAAGTCAGAGAAAAAACATTGAATTTACAGTACATTCAAGTATGCTCTAGCTACAGCAACAGAATGCACTGCCAAACTCTTGCAGTTTGCGGGGGGATGGGGGTAAGCAACCTGTTCTCAGCTAGGAGGAAAGAATCTGCCATTGCATAGGGCAACTATGCCTATTTGTGGGAGAAAGGTCATTTCATGTGTGATTGCCTTGTAAACCCGGCAAAAAGAAAAAGCAGCGCTCCTTAAATCCAGGGGGAAGGATGAGCAAGCCTATGCAAATACACCCCTGACTGCCAGCTTTCTGTCACATATATACTTAACCATTCAGATTCCAGGATGGTTTGCCATGGTGGATGCAGGTGTCCTAGGACATTTCAATGACAATTAGTACTCTGGTGCTATAGAACCTACAATTCATAGAGGATCAACATTAAGTTGTCAGTGCTGTGGATGATAAGTCACTGATATCTGGAGACCTCACCCATCACACAGTCACTAACACTTATTTGTGAGGAACATTCTGAGGTGCTCAGCTTTCACCTAATTGATGATCCCCATTGTAAAGTGATACTGGAAAGCATAATCCATAATTGGTTGGGGTAAATGTACACTCACCCAGGGATCCTTAAATTATCAATGCAACAGCTGTACAAAGTACAACTCTTCTAGAATAATACCCATCTATCCATCCAAAGCCTTGCCTATGTCTCCATCTCTAGAGAATATACAGATTTCATGATTTTGTTTTTGTGAAAAGCAATTGGAAGCACTATCTGCAAACAGGGCATTTGATTGTTCCAGTTATCTGGGGCCTGGACTAGTGTTTTCTCCTTGTTAGAAATATTCCCTTTAGAGTAAGGAAAGGGAGATATTGGTGGAGGGGCTCTATTGAAGACACTCTATAACGTGACAAACACCTTCCACTTCTCCAATGCAGGCTCCTTTTGTTTTAGTTTTTTTTTGGTTACAGGACAGAGGAATGGAAGGATCAATCCTGTGTGAACTATAGGGACCTTAGCTACTGAACCGACCGGCCAACCACCGCTGCTCAAGAAGAACAAAGCACTGATAATAAATCGTCAGAAACGGTATCGGCTAGACCAGCTAGACCCTCAAATCTGGCAAAGAATCCTGCTCCCAGGGTATGACAATTGGAAAATGATACAGCCATCAGAAGCACAATCGACAACTATGCCCAACTTCATCCACCGAGGAGAGGTATTGGTTTTAGCACTGGTTTTGATAGTTCTAACCAGAAGTCATCGATGGCATACAACTGCTTTAACAGATTTTTAGACAATTTAAAGAAGAGAGTGTCTATATGTGCGGTGTGCCGAAATTACACGTTGGCCAGTTCGAAGATGCAGATTCACTCTGGAACAAGGCCATTCATTGGATAAGACATGTCAGAGGCTGTACCTCTGTCATCAGAGAAGATCTTTTTCACTGTACTAGTGTCCAGATGCCCCGAGCAAAGGCAGACTCCATCCATCTGATCCTGTGGAATAAACACCTGGCCAACAGACTTCTGTCCATCGAAGCCTGTTCATACCCTCCGGTGGGTTCATCAATTAGCATAATATCCAGCCCCCTCTGTAAAAGGAGGCGCATGGGAGATGATGAGGCCCTGCCATTCGTACCATCTCCGGTACATCAGAATCATTGTTTGGATGACCTTGACTGACTGCAGCCTCTGCCGAACAACCTAAACTCTGGACCACGTCAGGAAGCAAACATTGGGTCACTGGGGGGTGTTGGTATATTCTCATAGAATATTGCTGGCATAGAAAAGCACCTGGAAGATCTGGCCTGTCGAAAAATTAATCAAAGGGCTTGACGTTGTATGCTTTCTAGAGACCTGGCGAACATTCAAGGATGTGCTGCCTATGCGATCCCAGCATAAAGGGCAAGCGGGGCAGAGCAATGGGAGGCCTGCTGACATGGGTGAGTCAAAACACAATTGAACGGTAACACAACTGGAAACTAAAACTCCAGACCTCCAGTGCTTGAATATTAAAACTGGTAGGGGCTCTAAGCTCAACCTATTCAACATATATGATAGGACTTCAGGGGATTCTTATCTGGAGAGTATAGTTAAGATAAGTGACCTGATACAAACAAGCTTGTCTCAGTGTGCTCCAGACAACCTTACCTTGGCAATGGGGGATTCCAATTTACAATATGAACTGCAAAGGATTTCGGAAGATATTTGGGAAGACCAAGAAGCAGCCTGCAGGATACCACAACTCTCAATCGACTACCCTAAAAAGACTCCACGTTTAGCCATCATGGTAGCAAGAATTATGCATAACAATAACCTGGTGGCATGTAATGGATGATTTTCTAATGACCAGCTGTACATTCTTTTAGACATAATGGCAGCAGTAAGATCGATTATATACTGATCAATGCAACATTCTGGAATATGCTGCAATCCTTTGACGTGTTAAATCGCTATGAGAGTGATCACAAACCCTTATTATGCGTAATATCTGCCCTGAGGCCAGGACTGTATGAGGGGAGTGCGATACAGAAAATATTGGCCACTGAAACTGAAGGCCAGTCAAGGCAGGTGGTGAAGTGGTAAAGGATTATAGATCAAAAGCCGAAACCAGAACTTTATTGGACTGTTGAAACCCATATAGCTTCTATTTGGGATCCCTCAAATGATGCTGCCCTGGGTTTGGAAGAATTTTCATCTATTAAGCAAAGTTTGACACCCCTGTTGATAAAAACGAGCAAAAAGCACATGAGGCATAAAAAGTCAAGGCAGCTATCGTTCGATGAGTTATGCAGGAAATGCAAAGCAGCCTTAATCCCCTGTCTGAGAGAAACCTGATGTAGACAGTTTGCTAGAAATATCTGAGAGCAACATATAAATCAACTATTAGGGACAAGAAAAATATGTAAGCTGGGAATCCCTATCGAGGCACGTAGAAAAAGGATTCAAATACCTTTTGGAAGCTCGTGTCTGGGGCAACCGTCAGCTGTTTGGGAGAACCACAGTGTAGCATTACATTGGATAAATGGAGGTGCCATATTTCAGTTCTATGTCATACAGAAGAGTGTGGCACTGATCAAGTACCGGAGTCTGTGAGTTTAGATCCATTTGGCAAGAACTTTAGAGAGCAACTTGAGGAGATGAACAGGGCAATGAGAGCCACAAAAGACGGAAAAGCTCCCGGCCCTGGCTGTATAAGCACAGATATGTATAAGGACGAGCCAGCAGCCTGGGGTCCTGTATTAACCAGAGTTTTTAATGCTGCCGCTGAACTAGGCACAGTCCCAGCTACATGGCAGGAGGCTGTGATAGTGCCCATTTATAAAAAAGGAGATGGGAGATAACTGGAAACTATCAACCTATCTCCCTCCTCGATGGGGCAGGGAAAATCTATGCAAAGGTAATTTTGGAACATCTACAAAATTGGCATACTTCAGCAGGTATTTTAAGCTGGTTGCAAGCTGGCTTCCAGGAGGGTATGGGAAACAGTGGAACAATGTTTCCGGTTGGATCTCCTGCTTAAAAAATACACAACTTCTGCAATACTAAGGTGTATTCCATCTTCGTAGACCGTTGCACCGCGTCTGATACAGTCTTGCAGAGTAAACTATGGACAGTTATAGCAGCATACAAAATACCTCATGCATCAGACCGTAGTTCACTGGGGGGCGAAAGGTGAGTGTACTGAGTCATTTGCGGTACAGCGCGGAGTGAGACCGGGATGCGTTTTGTCTCCATTACTCTGCTGCCTTTAGATCAGTGGTCTAATCGAAGAGTTGGCGGCCAAAAGCCTAGATGCACTTATGATGGGCAACAGACGCTATCTGGCACTATTCTTTGCGGATGATGCCGTGCTGCTTGCAACAAGTCCTAAGGGAGCTAGGCATGCAATGAGAACCTTCACAGACAAGTGTGAGAAATTATGCCTGGATATAAACACAGCCAAAACAAAGACACTGGGCCTCATTATGACCCAGGCAGAGGACCATGGTGCTGTTAGCACCATGGTCCATGCCGGTGTCCGCCATGGCGGAATGGGGAATTGCCACCCCATTCCGAGGTTGGTGGGGCGGTAATTCCCCATGCCACCATGGCCCTTCCCCATTTTTGCCCCATAGGGCTCAATGGGAATGGGGAATGCGCTAATAACGGTACCGCAAATTGCGGTACCGTTATTATCACCAAAGTCCCTTTGCGGGTCCCTACTTTAACGGCTGGAAAAACCAGCCGTTAAGGTCAGGTCCCGCAATGGGACCTCGTAATCCGGCGTTAAGGGTTTAACGGCGCCAACACCTTTTACGGCGCCGCTAAACCCTTAACGCCAGTGTCGTAATGAGGCCCACTGATTTTCAGGCATAGGTCCTCCAGGAAAACTAACATCTGCATTGAGGTCAATGGAGCAAAGCTGGAGCAAGTGGTGGCCTATGACTACTTGGGCCTCCGATTTGCTGAGACTGGCCTCTGGACAGAGCATGTGATGAAAGTGAATCTGAAGCTGGTAAAACACAGAGGAATAAGAACATTGTTTTCATCACATGCTGATGGTGCATTCCCCCCAGCTCTACACCTGTACAGGCTGCAAGCAGTGCAAGCCACTCTGTGTGGGGCCGAAATATGGGGATATACTAACTCAGATGCTTTGAGTATCTCCAAAAATAACTTTTTAAAATCCTTGCTTATACAGTCCAAAGGAACCCCCAATGTTGTTCTTCACCTGAAATGTGACGTCTGCCCTATTGAAGAAACTATACCCCTAAAGTAATTCCTTTTCTGGGCTCATGTTTGGACCTCTCTTGCTCTAATAGACTATAAACTAATGTTAACTGAGTTGATAGCATTGGATCGCAGTGGCTCAACACTGTTGCTCAGACATGTCAAATTCTGGGTACATAGTCTTGGCTTGTAGGACTCAGTGATGATCAAGGGAAGTTTGGACGCGATCATGGAAGCAAGCTTAAAGGAATGCAGGAAGTCTATACTAACAACTTGTCTTAAACTATCCTGCGGCAAGCAATATCTTGGCTGCAAGAGGATTTTGGTTTTGAACCATACCTTGATATGGTTCAACCTCGTATGCATGCTCGCCTTTTCTGAATCTGATAGCTGGTATCTTGAAAAGCACTGCATACACAGCGAGATGGTCCATGCTTAACTCCTGCTTGTTTTATGTGTGGGTCTTCAGAGGAGATGGATTGGCATTTCTTGTTGTTATGCCCTGAGTATGCTGTTCTAAGAACTCAGTATTTACTACCTATATTTAGATTGAATAACATTCGTAGGGTAGTTGTTGCTTTTCATATTTGCACATTAAGTAACAATCTACCTGTGACTCAGAATGTGGCTAAGTATTTGCAGAGGGCTTGGCCCAGGAGAATGAGAATTTTTAAAGAAACTGATAACGTAACTTAGTGCAACACTCAACCGTTTTAAAACTTTTAAAAGCTTTTATAAGTACAGCTGTTTTAAGGTCTGTATTTTTAAATGAAGATTTATGTATATTTTGTTAAATGCTTTGATTGTTTTTATAGCCGAATAAAGCTTCTTAAAAAAAAAACACTGTCAATGAAACAGTTGGGCAAAGAACAACACCTCTTACAGAATAGTACCCGTCTTTCCAGCCAAAACCCTTGCCTATGTCTCCATCTCTGAAGAACACATGGACTTTCATGATTTTGTTTTTGTGAAAAGGAATTGGAAGCACTATTTGCATATAGGGCATTTGATTGCTCCATTCATCTGGAGCCTGGACTAGTGTTTTCTACAGGGTAGGAATATACCCTTTAGCGTGGGGAAAGGGAGATATTGGTGAAGGGGACTGTATTAAAGACAATCTATGAAGGGATACACAACACCTTCCACTTCTTTTTTTTTTTTCTTTTTTTTTTTTTTAATACAGGACAGAGGAATGGAAGCATAAATCCTGTGTGAACTATGCAACCAATACCCTATACATTTAATTGAAGTGTTCCTAGAACAGACTTGTGGTGCCCAACTGTTCTTCACATTGTCTCTCAGGGTTGCCACAGTGAGCTTGTGCAACAGTGACAAGTTGAAGACTGCGTACAAAAACAGGGTGCTCACTTTGACTATCTTGTGATGCTCCTCGACCTGTGCAGTGCACCAGCCTCCTTCCAAAGTTTCATGGATGTTTTGTTAAAGGGTTATCACAATCATTTCATGATGATATATCTGAATGATAGTCTTATTCATTTCCCCTCCTGCCTGGAACAAGTAAAACTTTTGAGACCAGTTATGCAGCACCTCAAACAGAATCATCTGTGTATCAAGTTGTCTAAGTGTCAATTCCGAGAGAAAACAATGGCCAGTAGCGATCCTTTCTGAAGGACATGAGCAGGAGACTTGCTCCCTACCAGTGGATTATTATTCTCAGCAATTGACCACATCAGAGTGAAATTATAGCAACTTGGAAATGAAGCTTGTAACAGTGAAAGAGTTATTCTTTGGATTTAAGACACTTGTTAAAAGGAACCAAAGAACCCATGTGAATATCAGAACCCATGTGAATATCGATGGATCACAAAAATCTGCAGCAGCTATTCAGCATACTCTCAATCAAAGACTAGCTTGATGGCTTTTGTTCTTTTCACGGTTCAACTTTGTGATCATTTGATTACCAGGGTCGCCCAATGTTATGCTGAGATATGGAGAGATAAAGGCTCAGGATCCTCCTTTGTTGCTTTCCTCACAACAGGTGATGGTTATAATCAGCACCACTCTGCTTCTTGGAGAGATTAGAACCAGTTATCAAAACAGCAAATCAGATCTGATAGAGGGCTTTTCAGGATTTACAATTTATGGATGGACTTCCGTTCAAGGACAACACATTAGTTGTTTTGTTTAAGTGTCCACCACCAAAACATTTTGTGAAGATGTGTTATGACTCTCTGATTGCTGGCTATGGATGATTCAGGAAGACATTATACTTTTCATGCTAACACCCAGTTGGATAATTAGATTATCTGTGCAATAAGGTTGTCATACAATTTCCCTGAAGGCCTCCAACTGGTATGTCCTTGTGCCGCTTTTTCCTAATGGCCTCAAGAACAGACCAACAAGAAAGGCTACTTTTTTAAAATTAAAGACATTGAAAAGAGGCTCATGAATAGCTGTCCTTCTCTCGTCTAGCATGTTCAGTACCCTCCCTAGCCAGGTGTCTCTCAACCGCTCGATTGTCTCTAGAGATTGAAAACCTCCTATTGTCACAAATTCTGTCTGGCTGTTTTTGAAGACCCAAGATCAAATGCCCTCTCTATCTGTCTCCCTCTGGGAGCAACCTTGGTGAATCCTAACGTAGGTCCCACAATACAGTTTAGTACAAGAAAAGGTGCCTTCCAGACACTGAGATCCCACTTCAGCCTTCCCCTTCACACTGTTGTGCTCCTTGACTGATGCTCTATCCTTCCCCTCCAATCCTGCTAGTGGGAGGTTCTGCATTCATTTATTTTGACATTTATAAAGCGCACCGAACGCATCTGGGTGCTAGTTAGTTTAAAAGTGATGGTTACAGTAGTTACAAGCAATGCATTACAATTTGTTTCCGGCATAGTTGGTACAGAGCATAAATAGTTTACATGAGCGTTGTCATTACAGTTGGTTTCAAACATGGGTGGTATTTATGAGCTGCATAGTTAACAGCTTCTAGTATAAAAAGGAGATTGCCATATGCATAGACAGTTTGATTTCAGTTCCTGCGGATTTCTTGGGAGAAGAGCCATGTTTTGAGGCCTTTGCAGAAGGAAGGATGGTTCAGATATTAGCGCAAGGGGCAAGGAATTCCATTGTTTGGCCGCGATCACCGGGAAGCTGCTACCTCCAGCCTTCTGAAGCCTGAATCTAGGGATGGCACTGAGGTGCGAGTAGGCTGTCCATGCAGGTCTGTTAGATTGGGCCTTGGAGATTTGTCTGGATAGGTAAATCGGGCCATTGTTCGATAGGCATTTCTGGGTCAGGATAGTGTTTTGAACATGATGCGTTCTCGGACCAGGAGCCAGTGGATATTACATCTAGCTTTGGATATATGGTCTTTTTTTTACAGAGGTTAAGTATGGCTCTTATGGCGTTGTTCTGGATAATTTGTAGTTTGTTTAAACTGCGAGTTGGAACCTGCAAAGGAGGAGTTGCAATAGTCAATTCTGTATAAAGTGAGTGCTCTGGCAAGAGTAATGCAAATGTCAGTGGTCAGGAAGGTGTTGATCAATTTGGCGATGTATGCTGCAGCTGATGCGTTGCGTTTACTTGACTTGTTAGGGAAAACATAGAGACTAAGTATACTCCTTGGGTTTTTACCTCTTTGGCCACAGTGATGATGTTTCTATTGATAGTAAATGATTTGTAGGAGTCCGAGAGTTTGTTTAGCTGAGATTTAGCACCAATGAGAAGCAATTCTATCAAGCTTGTGTTGTGCCATCCAGGCCTGAATGGTTTGGTATATTTTGCTCAGTACTTTAGAGTCAGTGTTGTGGTTGCCGGTGATGGGTAGAAGGATTCGGTGTCATCTGCATAACTATTGTAGGTGACTCCCAGCTTGTCTAGTAGGTCAGAAAGTGGCTTGGTAAAGATGTTGTAGAGTGTTGGTTAGACACATGAGCCTTGAGGAACTCGACAAGTGACTGTAGCTAGGGGGTGGCAGTGGGGAACACGCTCATTGTACAATTGGTCAAGAAGGATTCCATCCACGTTATGGCTTTGGAAGAGAAGTGGGCCGCAGAGGAAAGATGCTGGCAGAGTATTCTGTGGTTGACTAAGTCAAAGGTCGAGTAGAAGGATGATGGCTAGGTTGCCTTTGTCTTTAATTTCGTCCATTTGGATTTTTAAGTCGAAGAGGGCAGTTTCCGTTCCGTGGCCGGGGTGAAAGCCTGATTGGCGTAGGCCAGGAAGGTTGTGATTTTCAAAATATTTTTGTATTTGCAGATAGGCCACTCTGTCAAGTATTTTGAGGAGGAATGGTACATCTGTGATGGGGCTGTATTTGGTAAGGATGTTTGCGTCTAATGTAGGCTTTTTGAGGAGTGGGAGTACCCAAGCTTCTTTTAGGTTCTCTGGTATATTGCCAATTCAGAAAGAATTATTGATCAGTGCCGTCATGAAGGGGGCATGCTATTTGGCGCATTCTTTGATGAAAGAGGCGGGACATATGTCACCTTGGTATTTGGAGGGTTTCAAGCCTTTGATATTTTTGGTGGTTTCAGTGGTTGTGATCGGTGTGAATTCAAACCAGGGAGTGGTGAAGGGGGGGGGGGCGTGGCTCGCTGGTTAAGAGGCTGGTCAGGGGACGCGAGTTTGGATTTTTAGCAGATTTTTTTGCAGTGATTTTGGTTTGTGGTTTGGAGTAAGGACATTTCATCAAGAGGGGGGGGGGCGTTTTGGATGTTCCGCACCAGAGCAGGTCTTTGATGCAGTTATCTGGTGAAGGAGGTGGTGTCTAGAGTTCGCGTAGTATAGCGAAGAGCTCTCTTGTGCCTGAGTTTGCTTTTTCGATTCTCTGGTTGTATGCATCGCCTTTGGATTGAAGAATGGCTTGTCTATATTTCTTCGATAGGGCAGTAAAATGCTTTGTTCTCATCTGAGGATATTTTTTTCCAGGCATACTCAGCAATTCTTTTTGAGGAACGTAAAGCTTTAAGACTAGGTGTGTGCCAAGAGTTTAGGTGGGCTATTGGTTTATGATTTCGGTTGGACAAGGGTGCTACATTGTTAATGGATTAAAGGAGAGATTGGTTATATAACTTTACCATTAAGGTAGGATCAATTTTGGGATGTGTGTACGTTGTTAGAAGTAGTAAAAGGGGGAGTAGGTTGTCTGGAGTGATGTTGGGTGAGTTTCTTGAGTGAGAGGCAGGGCTGGTAGAGTAAAGATATCCCATTGGACAATCTTGTTGAAGGTGCAAGTGATGGTATTATGGTCTGACCATGGGCAAGGAGTGTTGGCTAGTATTTTGGTGATGGAGTAGAGATCTGCTAGCCAGTATAGTGTACAGCCTATATCATGCATAGGGCTTAAGATTCGCAGGCAGAAGCCTTGAACTTCAATAGTGTTGGCGAGGTCCGATGCCTGGGAATCAGCCGGGTCGTTAAGGCCTAGGTTGACATCTCCCAAAAGGATGATTTTGGAAGAAGGCTTGGTGTTAGTGGAGAGGAGTTGCGCAATGTCTTCCTCAAAGGAGAGCAGGGGGCCTCAGGGTCTGTAAATTAGATGGATTGTAAAGGTGGCTGTAGCGGATGAGCGGATGAGGAGATTTTGGTTGAGAGCAGTTCGCCGAATGGGATTGTTTGGTTAGGGATTGCTCTAATGGGTAGAAAGTGTCTGGTGATGATAGCTACTACTTGGATGGCCAAGGAGAGTGCCAGGCCAGCAGCCGGATGCAGCCAAGTTTCCGTGATTGTTTGGAGATCAGGTTTGTTGGAGGTGGTGAAGTCAGATATGTCGAGGACATAAGCAAGGAGGGATCAAGCATTGATGAGGGCTCCATTGAAGTGTGTATTGGTATCTATATTAGTGTCATCGAAGGAGGTAAGTTTTTTAGGAGTGAGTTTTGGGTTGGCGGGATTGGTGGTTTGTGAACGGCAGACTAAGGCAGGAGATATATGCACTGTTTCAGTGGTGGTGTGGGCTGTTGCAGGAGTGGTTATCCTGGGTGTGGCGTCAACACCTCTAGGAGCAATGGTCTTGGATATGCATACCGGGCCGTCAACATTAAGAGCATTGGGCTCCAGAGAACGTAAAGCACTATTCTGATTAATGGTATTAGGCTCAGGTATACTTGGGGCATCATCTGTGGAAGGTTGCAGATTTCTGGGATTGAGCCTAGACCTGACCATTCCCGACGTCTCCAAAGATGTTTGGCTGCAGACCAATTCCTCCACAGTGGGGTTAGGAGTAGACTTGGCAAAGAGCCACAAGGGGTAAGAGAACCCCATCCTATTCATCAGCAGGAAATTATTTCCCAAGGAAAATAATTATACTGTTGTGGGGTTAGAATGTCTGGTAATAAAGTGGGCCATACACAGTAGTCTGCACTACTATCTAATAGTCAGCCGGTTTATGCTAATCACTGACCATTCTCCCTTGTTCCGGATGGCCCAGAACAAAGTCACCAACCATTGCATTCTCAGATGATTCCTTGACCTCCAACCATATTCCTTCATGGTTGAACGTTGGGCTGGCTCTAAACAAGCTAATGTCGACTTACTCTCCCGGTATCCCTTGATAACCAGAGACCGAGAGGAGGAAGGGGACTTATAAGAAAGTGTGGAGTTGTGTGACAGGGTCAGTGACCTGATCCTCCAAGAGGGGATGAGGAACTCTCTCCGCCTGAGATTAGAGGTCTACCAGGGTTTTCACCAGAGCCAGTCCTGCACCAGAGGCAGGATGTGGGAGTTGCGAGGCTCCCAGTCCCTGTCCCTTCTACATGTGCCTCCCTGACTGAAATGAGTACCACCTTTTCTTGCCCCATGCCTGTATTGCACAATGCTGACCAGGCTCTTACTCTGTCCCGTAGGACTGCAATCCCCAGACATTCTGTAGTGGAAGAGAGTGCGTGCAACCCGAACCGGAGAGCGACAGTAAGGAACTGTGAACCTGCTGAGCATCCTTCCCATGGAAGTGCCAATTTGAGTGCCCTATGTGACACAGACATGTAGTTTTCCTTCAACATGAACTAATCCACACAACAGACATTCAGCTTATCTTCAGCAGGCCAGCGGATCGGCCAGCACAGCAAAACGGTGATGACGGCGCTCTGCTTAGCAGAGACTGTGACATTCGGGTTACCTTCAATGGTGCTGCAGGGTGGTCTACATATCCTGCCAGCAAGCAAAGCGTTTGGCGTAATATGTTATGGAATGTTCTGTTGATTTATACCGTGCAGCTCTACCACCCAACGACAGTCTCCAGGTGCTCAACAAATCGCTTGTGTTTGAGAGCGGCCCGCCATGCCCAAATGCTGGAGGACCTGCTTTTGATATAAGGGGCGGTGCTTAAAGCCCATAATGTCTTTACTTACCTATAATCCCACCCTTGGGGAGAGGAAATGTAGCAGTGGACTTGGGGAACCTACTGAGGGAGTGAGCTAATGGTAGAGGTTAGGGGTGGATAAAATGGGGCACAGGAAACAGGAAGTTGTGGGTTGTTCGGGCGTGGTAAAAAGAAGAGAAGGAGCACCAGGAGATCAAGTAGAGGAATGATGGTGCAGATGGACGTGGGAAACATTGCTGAAGGAGTAGTATGCAAGGTGAGATATTGGTTGGTGAGAGAAAGTGATACTTGAGTGTGAGTGTGCATGTAAGAAGTGAGAGTGAGACTAGTACAGGAGGGGATAAATGCGAGTGCCTGGGAGAGTGAATGGACGGTGTCTGTGAGAGAAGGTGTGGGTGGAATGTAGAGTAGTATGCAGAGGTGAAAGTAATAGTGTGGAGAGGAGAGAAGTAGTAATGTGGAGGAGAGAGTAAGGTGGAGAGTAGTAGTGCGGAGAGGGGAGAGTAGTAGTACAGAGCAAACGGGAATAGGAATAGCGAGAGAAAATTGGAGGAGCATAAGGGAAGAGTGGGAGAAAGAAGGGGAGGAGAGTAATAGGAAGGGAGAGGAAGGATAGAACATCAAGACAGGTAAAATACAACAGCTGAAAAGGACAGACCATGTGGGACTCGTGTGTCTGGAAGGTACCTATTCCTGTCCCTTGTACTACTAATTAGTAACGCCTGTGTTGTTTGTTCTGATCCCACTCACAAAATGCAGTGACTAATTGTTGAAAGAGTAACGTGTCGCTTATTCCTTTGTCAGAATATCAATTCAGTTAAAGGTTTACAATTCCCGCTCTCTAAATTCAGCCTCTTTTGTGAGCAACCTTCAGAGTAGCTTCTCAATCGATCATCTGTAGACTTCATTTAAATATCTATATTGAAAGGACTCATATGCAATCCATAAAGTTTGTGTGAATTTCAGTTCCGCAGTTAATCTCTTCTTGAGTTTTTAATTCCATGTGCGATAATCTGAAAGAGGAATGTTATAAAAAAAGAAAATCTATATCAGTTTCTAGATGGGTATTGTACTTTCCCTGTCTCTAAAACGTACTTAATTTACCAATTGGAAGATAATAGAACTTAGTTCTCATCCAGTTTTCAATATTGCTGGCACGTATGTAGAATGTTTTAATCGGGCGACATCTAGTTAGGAGGAATTTGCCACCCATCCTGAATCGGGCATGCACAATTATTGTTTTAAACTTCTTTTTATTAAGCATTTGCAGTGCATGTAATTAACAGTTTACATGGCCCGTCAGCCTGAAACAAGGGCTGGGCTAATTATCTGTAGGCCACGCCCTTCCCTTTCCTCAACCCCCTCCCACTTCTCCAACGTAACAATAGTATTATAGTTACTCCCTTCCTCCACCCATAATTAACCGAGGAACCACTTTTATAACCATGAAACGAAGAAACTAAAACTCACACAGTACAGTATTGTGTAGTTGGCTATTTTCAGTTAAAGGCTGTCCAGTAGAGCATGTGGATTTGCTAATTTCCCCTTCATCTATGTGGTGGGGGAGGAGAGTTTATGTTGGAGAGGATTGAGTTTGGTTGTGTTTGCAACTCTGCCGGCAGAGCCGCTGCAAAATATGTAAGTGATATTGGGAGCCCTAATTATGTTTTGCTTTATGTGATGTAAGTGTCTAGTATTTCCCTGAAGCTGTCTGCTTACAGGGGCCAACCTCTGCGCCTCATTACAGCGCATTCTAGCACAGTAGGGGTTTTAATGGCTTTCCACTGCATGATTAAAAGTTTGCGTGCTGAGAATAGGATTGTGTGAGCCATCTGCCTTACTATAGGGTCCGTATGCCAGTCTGCGTCATCCGCACCGAACATCATAGGTCCGGTGGCCAACCCGATCAATAAATTGGGAATGCAAGAGATCACCCTGTGGACTCTTTTCCAGTATGTCTGGGATGCTGGACATGACCAAATGATATTTCCCATCGTACCTATTTCTTTGCGTTGTCGCCAGCATGCAGGGGACCTAACAAGGCCCATACGGAATAATTTACTGGGCTTGTAGTACAGTCTCTGAATCAATTTATATTGTATTTCTCTGTTGCAGATATTGTATGATGTTGAGGTGATGTTTTCAAAGTAGTCGTAAATGTCCCCCACATCTATTGGAATGTTCAAGTCATCAGACCATTGTGCTGCAAGAATTGTATTGCGTTCTATATTGTTTGTGATGCATATGGCGTAGAATTAATGTAATTGTGGATGTTCAGTTGAGTTTTGTTCCATTTCTAGTTCGCCTATTGGGGGTGTGTCTTGCAAATTCTGTTTGGTTGTGTTGGCCCTAATCACTACTTGTATGGTGTGGTAGTGTAGCCACTCTGTTTGGTGAAGCTGGGGCACTTTGCTGGCTTTTTGAAACCCCACTCACTGGTGTGCCCCCATCGTAATGGGCCAACCCTCTAACCTCTGGCCAAAGAGAGTTTTGATGTTTGTGTAAAGAATGGTCTAGGCCGATCGAGAGGCTTGTGCAGATGCTGATCCAGGCTGGGGCTGCCCAAACATCAGACCCCAGTTGTCTTCTCATTTTATGCCATCGAGACAGTGTTGGGCCGATCAGGGGGTTTGCCTTGATGCGTTCGGGTAGTTTATTTGGTGGGATGGCCAGGATTTCTGCCAGAGCATATGGTGTCATTAGGGAGAGCTCAATCGATCTCCAACATAGTTGGGCTGATTGGAAGTAAGTCTGCCATACTGGTAGGGCTAGCCCTCCGTCGTCTTTAGAAGCCTGTAAAGATTTGAGCCGGATCCTAGCCTTTTTGCCTCTGCAGATAAATTTGGCCAATTGTGTGTCCATATCTTTATACATCTGTTGGGACGGAGCAAATGGTAACATATTTGCCAGATATGGTAGTTTCGAAAGAGAGTTCATCTTCATCTTAAAGGCGTTGATGTGGCCTGCTAGTGAGAGTGGCAGTGTGTTCCATCTGACAAGGTTGGTTTTAATCTTGGTCAGGCTGGGTGGATAGTTCAGCTCAGAGATGTTGTGAATGGATGGGGCAATGTGGGCTCCCTGGTATTTGATGGAGAATAGTTGGAAGCGGAAAGGAACTACTCCACCTGTGTCCCATGGTATGTTGGGTGTAAGGGGTAGAACCTCTGATTTTGCCCAGTTTACTTTGTAGCCCGTCATGGGTCCATATTCTTGTAGCAGTGTGGGGCTGTAAGGCTGCAAGTTTTTTTTACATAGACCAGGAGGTCATCAGCATAAAGAGATATTCGGTGTTCTACGGACCCCCTAATCACCCATAAAGGATCACAGTGTAGTTTTTCTGCTAGTGGTTCTATGGACAATGTGTACAAAAGAGGATTGAGTGGGCACCCTTGTCTGGTGCCTGAATATAGGTTGAACTTACTTGAGGCTGTTTTGTTTGTGGTCACGTCACAGAGGCTTCGGGATTTGTGTATAATAAGTGAATATACCCTAGTAGGGTTGTTGGGAATCTATAGGTCGTGAGTGCCTTAAACATAAAATCCCACCTTACTTTGTTGAATGCTTTTTCAGCGTCAATCGTCAATCATTTCATCTGGATCGCCTCGTCCAGAGAGTACATTTAATAATCGTCTAACATTGTACCCTGAGTGGCGGCCCATTATGAAGCCGGTCTGATCCTTGTGGATAAGTTGCGGGAGGGTTTTTTCGATCCTACGTGCTAGGCATTCAGCCAGTATTTTGCCTTCGGCGTTAATAACGAGATCGGCCGGTAAGACCTGCAATCCTCTGGATCGCGGCCCTGCTTGTAGAAGACAATTATATTGGCCAGCAGTTGGCCCATAGTCAGTGCCTCAGCGAATACCGTTTCGAGCAATGGAGCTATGCGGTCTACCATTGCTTTATATAGGTATATAGAGATGCCATCCGGTTCTGCCGCCTTTCTCACAGATAGCGAAGCTATGGCCTGGGTAATTTCATCCGCTGATATCGGTGTCGCAAGGTCTAGTTTTTGCGAGGCGTTAATCGGTTTTAATTAAAGTGCAGCTAGGATTGTATCTATGTATTCTAGAATGATTGGGCACAGCCTGGCATTTATTTCACCATAATATTCTGCAAAGCGCCTGTTTGTCCTTTTGGTCGGTTAATAGGTTCCCAACCCTATCCCGGATTCTAGTTATTTGTTGGGAGGTTTGTCTGGTGTGGAGGGCAATGACCATCAGGTGGAGAGGTCTGTCGGCATCTTGCTAATACGCCTGCGACCAGCTAGTGAACAATTTCTGTACCCGTTGGGTTGTAATTTGTTTGAGTTCCCCTCGAAGTTTGATAAGCTGCATGTATGTGCTAGGATCCCTGGACGGTTTGTGCTGGACTTCCACGAGTTTGATCTCGGCAACAATCTGATTTTCCCGATCCCTCCATCTGTTGGGGCCCATCGTGAGATGCATTGCCCTCTGAGGAAAGATTTGTATGCATCCCAACAGGTGATAGGGGAAAAATCTGGGGTCAGGTTAGTTTGCCAAAACAGGTCTGTGTCTACCTGTTCAAGGAAATCCGGGTATGACAGTGCTCTTAAATTTAAGCGCCAAGGTGGCCTATCAGGGGGCTTGGGGGGTATCTGGGAATACAATGTGAAGTAGAACAGGTTGTTGTTCTGATATTTTCATAGGGAGTATTGTACATTGGTTCACCTGTGGGAGGGCTTTCGTAGGGACCATCCAGTAGTCTAATTTGGAGTACGATTCATGGTGGTTCGAATAAAATGTGAAAATATAGTGTTGTGGGTGGAGGAATCGCCATATGTCTGTAAGCCCTAAGTCAACTATGAGCGATAGGAGTGTATTGCGCTTGCGTGTGGTTGGGGGTTGCGATAGTGGTGTGCCCTGGCGGTCTTTTGACACATCAAGGATTGTGTTCCAGTCCCCACCGCTAAGCGTAAGGTTCCCCAAGTGTAGCCTGCGTAATAAATGTGGGTGTGTCCCTGGGAGGGGCGGAGATGTTCAGGAGGGTTATGGGATGTTGCTGAATCAGGCCGTGGATTAGAGCATATCTTCCGTCGTCGTCTGAAAGGGTGTGAAGTGTGTGAAACAGGACACGTTTGTGAACACCTCTTTTACCTCTGTGTGGTGAGTGGGCTGATATCCCCACCCAAACTCGGTTTTAGTTTCCGTGATTCGTATGCATCCAGGTGTGTTTCCTGGAGGAAAGCAATATCACATTGTGTGTCCCGTAGGTGACTGAGAACGTGCCACCTTTTGATCGGGGAAACCCATCCCCTGTACGTTAATTGATATAAGGCGCGGATCAGCCATTCCCATGGGGCCAAAGTCATATAATGGGTTTGATTAATTGCCTGTGGTTATGGTCAAGCCAGGTAAAGCTGTGTTGGTCGGCCATATTGTGTGTGTGCGTGTGTGATTACAAAATGTAATATAACAAAATCTTAAATTTATAGGTCATAACTTCAACATTGGAATGTGCCAAAAGCATCCCAATACTTCTACTCAGCAGCCCATGCGCTGAGAGGAATGGGGTAGACAGCACTAATCTTGCACATCCTTCTGGCACAATGGTAGAGTTCATCAGGGGCGTCCAGTGTCGCCGGAAGTCCCGGTGCAATGTCTGTCGCTCGGGTGAAGTCAGCTTGAACGAGTGGGTACTTTTCCGTTAGGGTATTTATTCTTACACAGGGTGTATCATTCTTGTTTACTGGGTATGATTATAGTGAGCTTTGCAGGGCAGTGATGGTTGAAGAAGGGTTGTAAGGGGCAACATCGATCATGGAGGTGGTCGGGGGTCCTTGCGGTTGGGGCCATTTGGGCATCTGCCGGTACATTGTCGCATGCCCCGCTGTTAGGCTCACCTGGCTCCCACAGGGGCGTCGGTCGGACCCGGACTGCTGCGGCCTCCACCCACGTGATGCGTAGTGCAGCGATGACTGACTGGATCTGCCCTCCTAATCTTGTCTGCTTTGCCCGTAGAAATATTCTCCTACAAGTGGAGAGCTAGATTTAGCCACTTGTGGATTCAAGTGATAGCACCCCCACTGTCCTCCCCACTAATCACCTCTGAAGCGCCCTCCCAGCAATCTCACCCTATATTCTTGAAAGATGAGCCCTCCATCCTGCGAAGCACACAGGGGCGCGTTGATGACCAGTTACTTCACTAGCCTGAAGATATTGGAAGAGTTGTAGACGAATCCTGACTCCAATAGGTCCTGGCGAAGAGCCGTAAGTATATAGTTCGTAAGAGTTCAAAATGTCTGGAATTCACTCCTGTCCAATTCCTCTTTTATCTTGCAGCTTTGACCCAATAAGAAGATTGACAGCTGAAAGCGCTCCGGTAAAAGTCTGTGTTACCCAAAGCTGTCCGGTAAATAATGCCAAGGGTTAAACTTGCTGCTTTCTCCTTATCTTACAGGTGCGGCATTAGAAGATGTGGCGGGCTGAAGAATTATACCTCTGGCGGTAAAATCAGGTAAGCATATGGCAGCTAAAGAGATTGTCTCTGTCTGTTCTCTCTGCTCACCTTGTTGTTTCTTGTCCCCCTTAGGTGCCGAGATTCGGCGATGTAAAGATGGAGACAGTGCCGGATCGAAGAGATGCTGCGTGGAACGGTGAGTATGGCGCAGCGCTGCTGCTGGCGATGCAACGCTTTTAAAACAAAGTCTTTCCTCTGGTTTGAAGATGCGATGAATCCGGAATCAGGTAAGAAATCAGGTAATACTCTTGTTCTAACCTTTGCTTCTTTCTTTCTAGGTGCTCCAGGTTCGAGGCAGGCGTGGCAGAAGGCTGGATGCTGCTGCTGGCACGGTGAGCGTTGCGCTGCTGGATGCAGAATAACGCAAAGCGTGTGCTGCTCTTCGGGCGTGGTTTAAATAGCCTCCAAAGTAGTCCCAGGTAGGTATTCCTCCCTGACCACACCTGAGTAACAAAATAGTCCCTAAGGTAAAGTAGTCCCTTCCAGGCCTCACAAGGGCTTGGATCTTCTTGCAGCATGGTCTGCATCAGGTAAGTGTGCACCTATGAGCCTGGCGCCTGTGGCACCAGGACTGATGTCCCATATGAGCCTGGCGCCATAGGCGCCAGGACTGAACCCAGACAGCCCCTAGCAGGGCTTGCTGGGTTTTCTCAAGGCGACATGATGCCTGCTCCCGGGGCTGATGGGCATGGTCTGGATGCCCTGGGGTATGCATCATGACACCCGCTATCGTCATGGTTGTTGACGGTGTCATTGTGGGGTGTCCATTTGATAGGTCGATCTTTCATCCTCCATTTCAACTGAGAAATCTGTGGTGACAAGATCTTGTTGCCGTAATAAGCACCAGGCATCGTCTGGAAACTTTGAGAGAGTACCATTTTTTGTCCAGTAGGATGCACCAGACAACAGGGATTTTCAGGTAAAATTTTTGAGACATGTCTTGGAGTGCCGCAAATAGTGGGGCAAATCTCTTCCTTCGTCAGGATACTTTAGCTTCGTCAGGATACTTTAGCAGAGTAATCGTTGAAGATGCAAATTTCTGTTCATTTCACAAGAATTGTGCCCACAGCTCTATAAGCACGGGGTATGGCATCCTTATGTTGGATATTTAAAAGCTGCATTGTAATGGGTTTAGGGCGACCTCCTGTCGTAGGCCTCGGGACAGGGGCCCTGTGAATTCTTTCAATTGCGTGCGATCGCAGATCTTTAATTTGCAGGTGGTCCTGGAAAAAGCAATATGCATACGATTCTAAGTCGCGGCCCTCTGCTTGTTCGGAGAGGCCGACAAGTCGAAGATTGTTGCTCAGTGATGGATTTTCCTGATCCTCAACTTTTGCCCCGAGGTGCTGCACTTCGAATGGATTGTGTCCTCCAACGTATTCCACATCTTTGACATGTAATGTCCACAGCTGTGGTACTTTGGAAATTTTTTGGCAGAGGGCGTCCTGCGTTGATGACGTTGGGTCGATGTCCTTCGAAGGCCTCCGTCGAGGGTGACGTCACCGGATGTTATAAATAGGACGCACAGCGCCCGTAACCTCAGTTCAGTTTTTTCCACAAATGTGTTTACTTCGAGAACTCAGCGCGCCTTGTGTATTCTTCGTGAATATGCCTTCTTCATCTACCCTCCGACTCCACTGTCTGGCTTTAAGATTTGCCAGGACTGTAAGTCTAAGATGTCGATTACAGACCCACACCGCATTTGTTTGTGGTTTCTGGGCGAGAGTCATGACACCGATGACTGTTCAAAATGCCAGTCACTGACTGCTAAGGCCTTGCGGGAGCGTAAGAGGAAGTTACAGGTAGGTCGGGGTACTAAACCCAGTAAGTCCCGAAAAGCTGCGAAAGGGATGTCCACCGACGATTTGAAGGGTGACTCTCCCCATCGGAAGGAGTCCTGGGGATCTCGGTCCCAGAGTGGGTCCCTCCACTCGCCCTCGTCTCGGCACTCCCGGAAGCGGTGTCACCAATCGGCTTCCCCGTCCTCGTCGGATGATGCTGCTGCGAGGAAAGTGGCTTGTCCCACTAAATCCTCGACTCCTGAGGAATGGGAGGCCTTCCTGGAGCAAATGCTGGTGATTTTTCAATCCCAGGGCACAGTTCCGTCCGTGCCTTCGGAAGAAGTCAGCAGGGAGTGATCTCGGTCTGATGCTTGCGCGCCTCCGGACCGGGTCCTCAGCGTGATACACATCGGGAACTGTCGAAGTCCTGTTCGGACAAGGTTCAGGTTGATCGCCAGAGACGTGCTAGGTCCAGGTCTCGGTCTTCGTCCCCGGCGAAACCGCAGAAGTCTGGTAAGGGCTCAAGGTCAGCGCCGACTGTCATTCGGTTACAGAGGTCAATGTTTTGCCTTCACTCCAACGCTCTGCGCCGTCGGCTTGGTTGTCAATGCCGAAGCCGCCGGCACCCTCGATGCCTTCGGGGCCATTTGGTCGGAATTTGCCGATGGGGGTCCCTGGTACTGTGGATCCTCCAAGGAAGGCTAAATCCAAGTCTGTGAAGTCCCTGGGCAGGAGTTCTTTCTTCCTCTGGATGATATCTATGAGGGTGAGGAGACGTCAGATTTGGAGTTTGACCTTGTTGAGCCTGATGTCGCTCCTGTCTATTCCGGGGACAGTCAGTCGGAGGAGTTACTACAATCATTCCATGATGCCAGTGGCTTAGACACATCTCCGGAGGTGGAGTTTGGCAGGCCTGAGCCTGCAGCTCATGCTGAATCCTCTTATAGGAGATTGATGGCTAGGGTTACTGAGTATCTTGGTTGGTCTAGTCCTCCGGATGCATTTTTTCAGGATGACTTGACTGATATTTTGGATCATGGTCCGTCCACTGACCCAGTGTTTCCTTTTCATTTGACTTTGCAAAAAAGGGTAGCGGCTACTTAGCAGACCCCAGAGTCTCTTCCGGCTGTTAACAAGTCGTTAACTAAAAAATACTGCCCTTCTGGTAGTGACCCCAGCTAACTATCCACTCACCCCACTCCCGAGAGTTTGGTGGTTCAGGCGGCTATGGCCACCTCGAGGCAGGCGGCGTACCCTACCATCCCTCCTGATAGGGACAAGCACTTCGATGGTTGGGCACGCAAGGGGTTTTCTGTGGGGAGCATGGCCAACTCCACTTGTACCGTGGCAAGATTTTCACACACTCTGTGGAATTGCGTCTCTCTAGCGGCTGAGCATATTCCTGAGGGGGAAGAAAGGGATGGCAAGGATGACATGTGTGAATCCCTTCAGACTGGGCTGGACACGGCCGACAGTGTTAGCTGGTCCATGGCTGCGAGCACCGTTATACGCAGGTTCGCGAGGTTGCGGAAATCTGGTTTTGCTCCGGTTGTCAGGCCCGTTTTCTGGACATGCCCTTTGATGGCTCTCATTTGTTTGGCAGCAAGGCTGACGAGAGCCTTGAGAGGTTGCAGACCTCCAAAGTTGCTGCTAAATCTTTCAGTGCAGCAGCGCGTCAACCTCTGCCTTTTCCTCCTAGGGGACAACAGTGGTGGGGGCGGGGGGTTCCTTTCGTTACTACTCCTCTTTTGGTAGGACGAGAGGTGCCGCCAATCAAAGGGGTCAACAAAAAAGTACCCGTGGTGGTCAGGTAAATAGAGGTGCTAAAGCTGCTCCAGCAGCTGCCTCTTTGCCTTCAGGTGCTGCAACAGCCACTCCAAAACAGCTATGAGGCCATGTTCCATTGTTCGCTGGTTGGGGGCATACTGTCTCAGCATCTCGAAGAATGGCGAGCTATTACTTTGGAAGCGTGGGTTCTGGATACAATAGCCCACGGCTACTGCCTTCCCTTCCTAAACGGCTTCACGACAATCCACCGGGGAGTCTCTCTTTGAAGCTTCCGGATCTGTTCCTTGTGAAGGAAATCTTGACACTGCTGGAGAAAGGCGCTTTAGAACTAGTGCCTGTAGCGGAGAGGAACAAGGGATGGTATTACCCCATATTTTTTTATTCCAAAGAAAGACAGGGGACTGAGACCCATCTTGGACTTGCGTTGGCTGAACAAGTTCCTCAGGAAGGACAAGTTCAGGATGGTCACTCTTTCTCAGGTCCTTCAGGCCCTTCAACTTCAAGATTGGTTGGTGTCTCTGGACCTACAGGATGCTTACTTTCATGTGCCAATTCATCCGTAGCACAGAAAGTACCTGGGGTTTGCAGCTGGCAGCTCACACTTTCAGTTTCGGGTCCTGCCATTCGGATTGACCTCCGCCCCGAAGGTCTTCACCAAGCTAATGGTGATGGTGGCAGCGTATCTCAGGCGAGGGGAGATTCACGTCTACCCCTACCTGGATGACTGGCTGATCGGAGCACATTCTCCTGCGCAAGCTCTGGATCATCTCAGCCTCACCTGCTGCTCCCTCCACAAGCTGGACTTCTCCCTCAATTTCCAGAAGTCGCATCTGACACCTTCTCAACAGCTCCAGTACATCGGGGCTGTGTTGGACACGTCCTTGGAAGTGCTAGCCTCCTAAGGTAAGGGCTCATCACATTGTGCAGATGGAGGACACATTTCAACATGCCCAGTGCCTTCCGACTTTCGTATTCTTTTTGTACATTTTTTTATAACTCTGTTTATTGAGTTTTAACAACAAAACATCACAAACATAGGCATTTATCAGAGAATCAAGACAGTATTGGCAATAAAAGGCGACAAGATCATGGGGGTATAATAGATACATCCGAAGTGGGGACAGTTGTATGGTAGTACTGGGTATTTTTATGTCCATGGTAGGGAGCGGGGTGGAGAAGGGGGGGCAATGGGGATGTCTCAGTACGCGTCCAGCCATGTCCCCCATATCTTTTCAAATTTTCAGGGGCATCCCCTAACATTGTAGATGCAGCGCTCCAGAGATGCACACCTATTCAGTTTGTTAATCCAGCGGTTTAGAGTTAATGGGTCTGCCAAGCCCCAGGTTGCAGCGATTAGTCGTTTCCCTGCACCCAGTGCCACTGCTAGGAACGACTTTTCATGCTTAGTAAGGTCAACCTCCCCCCAGATTCCCAAGAGTGCCATTTTGGGGTCTTTCAGAATTGGCGCGCCTATTATAGTGGAAATTGTGTTGATGCACTCATCCCAGAAGGTTTGTAGCACCTGACAGTCCCAGATCATATGGAAGGATGTGCCCATCTCCCGTTTGCATCGGAGACATGTCTCATCTCTGGTTCCTCCCCATCTAGCCAGGGCAGTGCGGGAGTAGTAAGAACGGTGGAGTATTCTAAGCTGTATCAATCTAAGTTTGGCTTTGATAACCATCTCTCGGGGGAACAACAGTGCATCCACCCAATCTTCCGGTTCCAGGTCGCCCAAGTCCCTTTCCCATCTTTCTTTCAGTGTAGTGAGTTCTTTAGCTCTGAAAGAGTTGAGGGCCTGGTAGAGCGTGGAGACTTTGGAGGAGATACGTTGCGGGAGAATGTCGGTATCTAGGGGGGAGTGAGGGGGCATAATGGTTGTGTCTGGGAACTGGGTGTGTATGGCGTGGGCTAGCTGTGCGTGTCGGAAACGGTCCATAGGTGTCGAACCAAATTTATCATGCAGTGCGTCAAACCCTAGCAGGCGTCTCTCCTGGATCACGTGTGCCAGTGTGGTTAGCCCTCTTTTCCCCCAGTTCTCGAAACTGCCCATTCTCCATATTTCCGGGAGGAGTGCGTTATTCCATATGAGTTGGGCTAGTGTTGGTTTTGCCCCCCAGCCAATGCGTTTGTGTGCTTCCCTCCAGGCATGACGGGTATGGAGTGACATTCTTGATATTTTTGAGACTTGGTTGTTAGTGGCATATAGAACCTGCAGGGGTGGCATAGGGTGCATGGCTTCTATTTCAATGCGGATGTGTGGTTGTGTGGGCTCGGCATGCATCCACTCATTCACCACCCCTATTTGTGTTGCTAGATAGTATGTGTGTTTGCATGGTAGGCCAATGCCTCCCTCCCATACGGAGCATTGGAGTGTAGTGAGAGCAATTCTAGGTTGTTTTCCTCCCCAGAGCAGCGTACGTAGGTTCCTGTCTATGAGTGCAAAGGTTTCATGTGGAATGGGGAGTGGAGAGTTTTGTAGAATGTATAGAAGTCGTGGGAGCGTCATCATTTTAAACAGTGCTTAGGCCCACTGTAGGCCCATTAACGTTAGGGGAAGCGATTGCCAGTGGGGGATATCTTTGATGAGTCTATCCAGTACGGGTTGTAGATTGAGTTGAAGGAATCTGTCTAGGGTCGGGCCAATGCGTATGCCAAGGTATGTGAACTCTCGGATACAGACGTGGTAGGGGCAGGTCTCGAGGATCGCAGCATCACCGCCCTGAATCGGGAAGTAGATGGTTTTGAGTTTGTTCACCTTTAGGCAGGCAAAATTGTGATATTCTTTTAGGGTGTGGGACACAATCGGACATGAGGTGACAGGATTACTGAGATATATAAGGAGGTTGTTTGCGTATAGTGAGAGCCAGGACTTTGGCCTCTCTGTTAATCAGTGAGATGGGGCGGTAGGAGGCACATTCTTCTGGGGCTTCCCGGCTTTATGTATGACCACTATGCACGCTGTTCTAAGGTCCGGAGGAAGTGTGCCCTGCTCTTTGCTTCGGAGGAAGATACGGTGCATGTGTCCCGTTAGTGTGTTGCCGAGGCTTTTCCAGGTCTCTGCTAGGAAACCGCTGGGGCCCAGGGTCTTCCCGGGTTGGAGTTGTGCAAGTGCTTCTTGGATTTAGTTTTTGGTGAGATCAATGTCTAGGAGATCTGCTTGTTGTGTTGAGAGTCTCAGAACCTTGATCCGGTCGGGAAATTCAGAGGGAGCAGGTGTGGGATTCCGAATGGTCGGCAAATGTTTCTACTATGTCAGAGTCTGCAGTTAGTAGAACCCCATCGGGCGATCTGATGGCTCGCACGAACCCTTTGCTTAGCTCGCGTCTCTCCAACCAGGCCAGGGTTTTGTTTGCCTTGTCCCCTCTCCCGTAGATTTGGCTTCGGACTAACCAGTGGGCTGTCTGTGCATTATACAGGGCTACATTACTGAGGGCTTCTTGCGCTGTTATCAGGGCCTCCTTCGCGTCTTGGGTACCAAGCGTAAGGAGTTGTTCTTCGCACTCCGATACTCATTCTTCGGCGTCCACGATCTTTTGGGTGTGTCGTTTGCGGTAGGCCAAAACCGCAGAGATGGCTTCTCCTTGAAGGACAGTTTTATATGCCTCCCATATCGAGATCGGGCATTCCACTGAGCCTTAATGTATGTCAAAGTATTCCATTGTCTTTTTTTCTAATTCTTCGGCAATTTCGGGAAGCCGCAGGTGATGTGTTCAGGCGCCAGGTGGTGTCTGGGCAGTAACGGGCATTTTTCATGGTTATGAGGAGCGGCGAATGGTCCGAGATGCTTCTCGCTAGAAATTCAGCAGAAATTAGCCTGTGGGACATGTTACGGGGGATGAAGGCATAATCGATTCTCGAGAATGTTTTGTGCACACTGGAGTAGAACGAGAATCCAGCCTCGTTGTTGTGTAGTGATCGCCAAGTGTCGGACAATCCCAGTGTCTCGACAAACGTGTACAGAGCAGTCGGAGCGATTCGAGTTCCAGTTCTTTTGTGGGATCTGTCAGTTGTTACTTCATAACTTCATTAATTCCCCCCCTCCCCCAGGGCCCATAGGTCAGCGTCTTTTTCCAAGAGTATGTTCTGTAGTTCACCAAGGAGTTCCTTCGTGAGTGTGGGGGGAGCGTAGACTGCAACAAGACCCCATCTTTCACCCCAGATGTCGGCGAGCAGCACTACAAATCGGCTCAAGAGTCAGTCCGTACTTTCCTGACCTGTAGGGGTACACGTTTATGAATAAGTATCATAGTGCCCCTTGCACCTTTTGTAAAGCCAGCTTGATAAGTATGCGGATAGTTGGACCTTCTATAGAACCCGTTTCCGGTTCCGATCAGGTATGTTTCCGTGAGGAGAGCTATATCTGGTGAGTATCGGTTAAGATAATGAAGCACTAGTCTGCGTTTCACGCTGGAGCCGAGGCCATTGACGTTCCAGGTCAGTATAGACAGTTTGTCAGTGTTTGTCCGAGATGCGTGGGTCTCGTTTTGAAGCATCGAGAAGGATACTGTGTCTTGGTAGCCTCTCCGGCCGTAGGTCATATGTTCTCGATCTTTGTTCTGTGTTTCCCACATCCGGGTCTATTGCTGCTAGTGGGTGCGTAGTGTGGGCCCGGGGTTCCTCGGTGTATCTATTGTAGGGAGATGCCAGAAGACTGCCATGTAGTTGTGTAGCTTGTGTCCCAGTGTTGTGGGTATCTCGGGTCCATAAGGTGTTTTATTCATACTGCGCCGAAAGGGATGGATGCCTTGCCTTCTTGCTCTGTAGTTCCGGTTGCCAAGTCCCATAAAGTCGCCCAAACATTGAACTTTTAACTGTGAAACTTCTTCGGGGTAACCCGGACTGGGGTGGTAACTTCACCACTTAAAGGGCGGTGGCCGTGGAATTGGAATTGTAGTCGGATTGTGTTGCAGGTCAGTTTTGCGGTGTAGAGCCCACATCTGTTCTCAGCTGTGTTATCGTCTGGGTGCTGTGGTCTTTCGGTGCCGGGCTCGCAGGGGTTATGGAGGGTAACGGTTGTCTAGGTCTGGGTTTCTGTCCCAGTGGCCTGGGAGATGAGTGTGGGGCTTCCGGACCATTGAGGATTTGTGTTTCGAACAATTCACATGCCTCTTTAGGGTTGTAGAACAGGTAGGTGGAACGCTCGTGATGGACTTTAAGTAATGCCGGAAAGAAGAGCACATACTTAATCGACAAGGATTGAAGTTTCTTCTTCACAGAGTTGAATGACTGGCAGGCTTTTTGGACCTCCCTGGTGTAGTCCGGATAGAACCCACGGTATCCGTTGTATGTGATTGACCCCGAGGCCCGGGCCATCTGAAGAACAGCATCTCTGTCTCGAAAATTTAGAAGGCGTGCAATAATCGTTCTTGCCGGGGCTCCAGAGGTGGGTCGCCCAGTGGGCACTCTGTGTGCCCGTTCGATGGAAAAAAAATTGGAGAATTTTTTGGAGGCGAAAATGTGGGCCAGCCAGTCTTCCAGGAAGTTCGACACTAGGGCCCTCTTCCTTTTCCGGATTTCCGAGAATCCTGAGATCTCTTCCTTCACTGTCCTCAGCGCCATATTCGAGTTGGTCAACTTTCTTGGAAATAGCAGCTAATTGCTGTTCCAGTTGGCGAAATGTGTCTTCCATGTCTGATATTCTTTGTTCCGATTCACCAACTCTGGACGATAGGTTACGTAGATCTTGGCGGAGGAGGGACATTTCTGTAGATAGCCCTCCAATTCTGAGTTCCAGAGATGATCTCGAATCCCCAATTGCTCTCATCAGGTTGGTCAGTGAGACAGGAGGGTCCTGGGTATCTGCTCTGGGTTGTTCTTCTTCCAGAGTTTGTGTCCCTGGTCGGGGAGGGGCCCCCACCGTGAAGAGGTCCATTTTGCTTTGTAGGGTTTGTCTTTTTGCTTTATCTTTGCCCATAGCGTCGGTCGGTAATCTCAGTGAGGCGTGGGGTCTGGGTAGGTGTTTTCAGCGTCTTGAATAGTGACAGGATTTCCCCCCCTCGTATGTCCAGTCCATGTGCCGCCGGCTGCTTCTTAAGGTGTCAATGAGGTCCTGTTTGGGTGCTTGAGGGTAGGTCCCTCACTCGTAGGTCGCCAGTTATGCCTGGTTAGGCGTTGCGTGTTTGCTGTAGGGGTGTTCACTGTTGTGCGCAGTTGAGGGGCGTAGTTGAGGGTAGTAGTCACGGCTGTAGGCTGCTTCTCTTCAGGTGGAAAGTGCCATTCCCCGCTCACCGGAGGTGTGAGTGGTCGGTAAGAGGCCCAGAGCAGATGAGGTCTAACTTTACTGTATTATTGTGAGTATGGGGGAAAGGATTGCTTCTGTAGGTCCAGATGGGGGCTTAGCGGAGGGGGGACGGTGGGGGCCACAAGCCTCCAGCCTCCGTTCCAAGTGGCAGTGAAGTAATGAGGGTGCTTATTGATGTGCTGGGTGTGGGGGGGGTCGCCGCTGCGCCACGCCGGCACCGAGGAGCAGGCCCCCGAGCAGCGGAGAATTGTTTATATTCTGTGAGCAGAGCTTGCAGCGAGGGAAGCCACTTTATCCCTGGAGCCTGTTGCGGATGGAAGCTCAGCAGTATGTGTTGGCCCTCTGTGGCTGCAGTCCCATCGTGGCTTGCTGCTCCGCCCCGCTCGGGACACTTTGAGGGGGGGGGGGTTGTTCCACTGTCCTGGGTGAGGACCCGGACCTTGGGTGGTGCTCTATGGCCTGTGAGTCACCCCCGTCTCTGGCCCAGTATGTTTTCTGCCCCCTTCCAGTCACCTGTAATGGGCCGTCGTGATCGTTGCAGGGGCCTGCGGTCTGGACAGGAGAGCTGCGCTGTGCCTTGTCTCTGGCCCGCCGGCGGTTGGAGCAAATTTCTGGTCAGCGGACCTGTTGATGTGTCGCTCGCGGGGTCTGCATGTGGGGGGGTGGCCTCCCCAGCCGCTGATCTTCGGGCCTCCCGTGGGTGCCTGGGTGCCTGGGCTCGCCTCCCGTCGACCAGGATGCTTGGTTTTATGATCCTCTACTAGTAAAAGCAACATTTGTTGCTAAATTCCAATCCCCGTCCGGCCAGGGCTAGGCCCGACCTGAGCAACCTCACATGCCTCCTCCTCGCGCATGTGCTGCCTCTGGGACGATAAAATGATTGATTATGCTAGGGGCTGTTGCTCATTCGAATCCGACCGATGGTCAGTCACTTGATCTGCTGAGGCGGCTGTCTGACTGTGGACACTGGACACACACACTTGTGCACTGCACAGACAGTGCATAGCAGGCTGCAGCACACTGAGTGTAGTGACACTGACCATCAAGCTGGACAAGCTTCTGCAGCACCAACCCAAACGGAATCGGATTGAAGGTATGTGGGCACTAAGCAGCCCAATTTCATTTAAATAGAGAATATAATCACTTTGGTCTTGCACAAACTGTTTACATCATCAAACGGTTTGGGGGTATTAAATGCAAGCTTTATTTAGATAAAAACACTGCGAGATGTCCAGTGTGATATCCACGCACGCGCTAGCGCCGCGGGTTAAACTCGGTAAGATTCAAGGTAGTTTCAAGGCATTCCATGAATACAATGTGGAATCGCTGCGCTGCAGTTCACAAGCAGCAGCAATAGTGCCCAGAAATAAAGGGAACGTCCGAAAGAGAATGTTTGTTTGCAAGTTCCTTGCATTTCACAGATCTGCAAAGGGGAATTGTTAAAAAAAAAACACTAAAAAATGTAGAAAGTCGTGAATATATGATATCCCAGCTTTGGTTCTTGCTGTGAAATGACTGTATGCACACCAATGCGTTAGGTTGCCAATGCATGCATTGTTGCCCGGCACAGGTAACTGTCAGAAAATGCACAGTGCACAGCAGCGATACTCACCATGTTCCACGCACCTTCGTGTTGTGTCTAGCATTCTTGCCCTCTGTATGAAATATAGGACAAACAGCAACCCGGGATAGTATTAAAGGGCCCTATTTATCCCAGTCCTTTCCCAATTCTAAAACACACATTAAACGTACATGCTTTTCACTAGGGTAATGTTGGCTCTTGTGATAATTGCACTTGTACTGGTGCAACGTTTCTACCACCTCAGATGTATAAAAACCGAAACAAATGCACCATTTCTCAAATGTACGCAGAGGTGGTATTTTCCACACACCGGCAGCCTGCAGTTAGGGGACACTCGGGTACACCGAGAAGTTAGTGACTTCCTGCAGTGCAGCGTCAGGTGATGTATCACACCTGAAAAGCGCTAGACTGACAGGGGCACACTCACCTACCTGACAGACTGCCACTGCCAGGTGTACTGCTGCCTGCCGCATGCAGCCACAGTGAAGGCAGGACCTACAAGTCGTTACTCTTGCAATTAGTGCCTTACGCTGCCACGATGAACGCCTTGCGAAATGGGTGGCCCCTGCTGCAATGAACTGCCCAGGAACTGGGTCCGGGCACTTGATGCTGTTCGTTTCCTTTGCTCTGAAGCTTGGCTCCTAAAAGTGGTCCATCCCTGTTTATGCCCATGGCACCCCTGGGGTGACTCACCGTTGTGCTTGTCATATCCCCACTGGTGTGCCATCTCTGCTCTGCAGCTAGTTTCTCACTGTGCCCTCTGCTGCTGAGCAGTCCTGGGGCCTCTTAGCTCTCCGGGTCTCTTTGCCCAGCCGCACTGCGGGGGGTTATATAGCCTCCCACCAACTCCATGGCCCTGGTATCACAGCGGCAGGAGGGCTTGGCTCTCGGAGCTCAGCCTGTTTAGGGTGGAGAGAAAAATACATAATCCTCTTTTTAGTAATGTGGACGACCAGCCCCCTCCCTCCCTCCACCCGTAAACCACCTCCATCCCACCAGCCTTTAATGAGCGTCTCATTGCCATAGCCATCTTCAGGGGTCACAGACAGTCCCTGGCCACTGAGAGTCAGCTGAGCCCTCATTTGAGTCCCCCCGCAGCACCCCACAACCTGAGCGCCAACCACCCTCCACTCCCCAGAGCAGAGCCACCCATGCCTCTCAGTTGCACAGCCTACTGAGCAACCCTAGGGCAGGGACACCCAGCCACTACAGGGCAGAAGTGTCCGACCCTTTATGGAGCGTATGGCAGCTGAACACCAGGCCCTCCTTCGCCTTCTGGGCCCCCAATGGCAGGACTGTGGAGGGGTGTGGTTGCAGCCTTGAGGCAGTCCCTCACAAGCAGCTGGACTCAAACCCGTTACCCAACCCTCTGAACAGAGACACGTCCCCACTGCTTCGCTTCAACTCCCAACCTGAACACTCTGCAAATGACACACAGGCATTCATTGAGTTGCTGGCAGCGGCAAGAGGCCATTCCGTGTGCTTATTGCGCCTGCTTCAAGGATCGGCATTTAAATGTGCATGCCTCCAATTTAAATAGCTTCAGTGAGTTAGCTCAATAGGTTGCATTGTACTGCAGCGGAAATTCGTCCTGTGCACCTGTGAGTCACAGATTTGAATACTGCTTTGGTGTTCTGGCTTAGTGGGTTAGGCTGCTGCGATTTGTGCATAGTTCGGTGAGTTGGGCGGCTACAGTGCAGACTCCAGCTGATATGTGTGGGAAGCCTATAAGACAAAGGATAGAATCGAGCTTGGGTAAGGTAGCTCAAAAAGTCAATCTACTGCGGTACATTAGCAAACTGTGAGGAAAACATTTCTCCTCCTGGTAACAGTCCAGCCCTGTCCCCTACCCCAATGAGTATGGGCCTGTGAATTAATGCACCGGCTGAAAATACTTTTATGCAATCTACAAGTGACACGCTTGAATCCTGCTTGGCAATGATAGCTTAATGGGTTACTACTGCAAACAACATGTTAATGCTTGCTGAGCCAGTTCATGGTTTGAGCTGCTGCTGTAGTCATAGGTGAAAAGCATGCTAGGCGGAAATAGCTGAGTTGATTAAGCTCATGCCACCCACAGCAACCTTCATATCAGTGGGTTCAATCAGGCTTGTACTTGTGTGCAGGGCAATGTCAGATTTGCAGGCGCAACATGCTATTGGTGAAAGTGGGCCAGGTTGATGAGTTACTACGCTGTGCAGCTAGATGGTTCGACCAGTTTTATGGGTCAAATATACTTTAAAATATACACTGCAACACTACAACAGTCTCTCAAAAAAGGATCAAAATGACTATTGATTAGGGGAAACCTTTTCATTGTGGTCCAAACCAAGGCTCCAGTCTGGTCCTGGGTTCAATCCTTTTTTTTTTTAGGAGAGCTCCGCATTTTCTCGTGTTGAGATCCTTAGACGAGGTCCTAGGTACAGGTTCAAATCCCAGAGAAGTCCATTTGTCCTTTAATCCCTCTGACCTCGCTAACATGGAGGGAAACATGGAGTTGGAGAAAGTAAACACACGGTGGGGTCAGATTACAGAACTTTTTCCCCAGTGCATGTGCAATTTTGCATGGTATTAGCACTAGGGCAAACATGGCTCTAGAGCAAAACAAGTATTCATTGAATTAATTTTTGCACCAGGGCAAAGTTTGTACACATTCTAATAAGCAATGTTATTGTCTTAGTGAAAAAATGTATTCTTTCAGTGCCTTTTTGCACCAGGACAAAGCTTGCCATGGTATTAGCACTAGGGCAAACTTTGTCCTGGTGCAAAAATGCATTAAAAGAATATTTATTTTGCAGATGGACAATTTTTGACCGAGTGCTAATATTGTGCAAAATTGCACTTGCATCGGTGCACCATTTCTGTAATGTGGGCCTGGGATTTACACCAAAAGAGGTTGCAATCGTATAATAGAACGTAAACGGTGGATTTTCTTTTAAAAAGCTTCCACAGGATGGGAAATGTGCAGGAAGGCCCCGCCCTCGGTGGGTTAGGCCAAATGCAACTTGGTTAATATAGTTGCGCAAAAAACTCATGCTCCGAACAGCCCCACTGCGCTGTTCCCTCGAAACTTTGAGTGACACCACAGCCGTCACTCACAATCTGAGCAGCTCCACCTTGCTGCCCCCCCACACCGGACCACACTCCTCGGTCCACACCACAACTTCACGTCCTCCACAATATATGCCAATATGCAAAAACATTCACTTTTCGCAAAACCTAAGCTATTTTACAATATGAGACTGGTTCCAGCAACTACTACACAAATGAATACACTCCGGCCGTCTTGTAAAACTAAATGTAAATACTATTGAAACAAAATGAGATCACATAGAGACACAGAAATCATAATAAACAGAATGCTTGTTTATTATGCATGGCAGCAGAATGTAATCTAGCAATGAGAGCCAATCTAGTAATGAAAGCACCCAGCAATGGGCCTCTAGCAAAAGGGCGCTCACCAGCCCCCTTCCTCTAGCACTGTACTCTAGCGCGCTGCACCTACTGAATTTCCTCTGAGAGCTCACTCTCCTACTAACGCCCACTCTCTACTGAACAGAACACCACTGTTATACAGAATAGCATTGTGGCTTTGACACGTATTACATGCGTAAAAATCAGTCCATGGCAACGGAATTTCGTCTACGTGCATATTTCAACATAGCCGTGTACTAGTTCACAATGACATGTTCTTCTATATTCTTATAAGAACAGAAACCATATCGTGCTAACATTCTTGTCTCTCGCTCACTAGACAGTCTAACTGCAGAAATTCGAAAACATAAAGTTAAGGCTATTTTCGCAGTGAAGGCTGGCGGACAGTCTGCCAAGAGACACATTATTATGAAAAAATCTCTTCCACTGTGTTGAGCCGCAAACCCATTTTCCTTTCCGCGCTCAGCAAGACCCAGATTCATAATAGACAAAAACCCACAATAGCGCTTCGAAACACTACAATGTGTGCTTTACAAAATATCAAGCTAAAAATATCTTTCTACATGGCTCTCAGTAAATATCGATCTATGATGGCGCAAACGAACTATAGTGCTAAACATAGTTTATACTAAATGCATGAATGAATGAATGGATTAATGGATTAGCCCATGATAACTAAACCATAAATAAATGCAGATTGACAGTCCTCTCAACCCCTGGTGAGGTTATCCTTCTCTTATCATCACCCTGTAAAGAGGTGTAACACGTGATCTTTCCTGGCCCTTGTTAGAAGCTATCTTTCTCTTTATCCATCACAATCCTCAAATATACAAAATAATTCCCTCCCCTGTTTTTGCCAGGCCTATGTCGTGAAACTTAAATCCGTGGATTCGCTGAGGGTCTTCTGTATCAAGTCTCCCTTAACTGCCAGCTGCCGTCCGCTCTACGGGGCGTCGTGAGGGGACCAGAAGGGGTTTTTCTCCCTGGGTGGTTCCCTAGACCTCTATGTTATGCGTAATACCTCTCTCCACAGGTCACCTCCATAGCCTTTGGGCCACAGCTGGGAACCCTCGACAATCCAAGGACTCTAAGAAACCATCAAATCTGCTACCATCTGTTAAGACGGCCTGGAAAGTACCAGAATTACACCAAAGTTCTGAAACCAGATCAAATCCGATTCAAGGTTGGAAACAGAAACGGTGCAAGCACAAGGTAAAACCCACCTTTATTAACATCCAAATAAAGCAGGGACAGCATACAAGCATAAAATGCCGTCGCTCTCAGCGTCCTTATCAAAAATGGTTGCTTCAGTAGTACAAATATTTCATCAATGACATCATAACTAGGCTTTCCTGTTTTTAGTGAAATCTGATAAACACTGGAAAACACCCCTGGAAGAAAAAGTGCCTCCTAGGGTTAAACTGAAAAACACTGTTACCCCCTATCCAAGTGGTCCTTAGTATGAGCAGGGATGGGAGGATGTTTGGGGTTTAAGTGGTGGCTGGAGACGGGGCTTGGCCGACAATAGGAAAAAGGGCCCTACCCCCCCCCCCAAACCCACTTATGTATGATTGTTTGCTTAGTCCCTTTGCTTCCCTTCCTGTCCCCGGACCTTATTCAAAAACACGCTGTGGCGACAAAAGTTCCCACACAGAGTGAAGCCATAGAGACGTGTTCGTCCCCAGACAAAACAACACATTTTACAGCACATGTTACAGCAGGAATAGTAAAAAAAGCCATATAATTTACAGGAAGGTGTAAACATATAACATCGCAGCAAGAATCATCTAACCTGCTGAGTTTCCTTTGAAACATTCTGCTATAGGATCCCCCCATTATTCCCACACCTGGCAAACAGTTTTGGCTTGCTCACCCCCTCCAATCAAGCCACAGGGGGTACATTAATGAGATTCCCTTCTCATTTTGCAGTGAGCAGCACTTGATAAACAGTTATTATCTGCTTGGAGTTTATTTCTTTTGACAGTCAAAATAATCCTTATCTCCACCAAAGTGAATGCTCCCAGGCAAATCCTTTTATCACACTATGCCCTTATCTGCTAAATTTGGAAAGTCTCTATAATGAGGAGAGGTTGTTTTCCCAAATCAAAGTCTTCATGGGAAGAAAAGAAAGGGCAAGGATTGGCAAAGAGTCCCTGAAAAAGTATTGCATAATTTACTACAATAGTTTTGTCTTGTAGAAATGTTAGATAATACTGGATTAGCACAGTCATCTTTATTCTCCGGAAAGCATTCATAACATCTTGCTCTGAAACATTATCCTACTTATGCATGCAATGAAACAATACAAGAATATTTGTGCGTTTACACTGGAAAAAACAATTGTCCACAATTTTTTTAAGTCGGCAAACGGGAAAACACGGATAAACACAGATTCTGAAGCTTTTTGAAAACACTGAAAAAACACCCTGGAAGTAAAAAATAATAAACACCTAAAACAGGAAACCCTAATCATAATAGTATCAATTTACAAAACTTACGGGGAACGGAAACTGGATAATAATGGTGACTACATATACATTCTATAGGGGTTAAGGTTATGATTCAGTAACGCTTGGCTGATGGCTCCTTTTGACACTACCTCTAAATTGATAACAGTAAAAAGACATCTCTACAATTCACTATTGGTTGGCATAAGATGTACTAGGCGGCCTAACATTGGAGGTTTTGATTGGTTGACTTTGTACTGACCAACTTTTGACAACTGACATGTCGTTAAGACATGAGCCAGACAGGAGTAGGGGGAGAGAGGTCCATGGATTGCTTTCCCTTCAATTAAAAAATATACCATCCCTCATTTCTAGGCTATGAGCCAGGGTGATTTCTTTGTATTTGACCTTGTGTGGCCCTCGTGTCTGGTAATATGCGTGAGGCAGCAGTCCTATTTGTATTACTTAATAATGAATAGACAGTGTTCTTCAATTATGGGTCACGTTTGATGAGACCACGTTTGGAATTATTTCACCCTGCATTTATTGGGATTTGACCTAATATTAGGGCAAGTGTTATGGTTCCTTTTACCACTGGGTACACTCTTTTGAGTTATTCATTGTGGGGGTCTTCTAAGCCTTATCGTTCACCCGCACCAATCTCACAGTGTTAGATTGTGCTCTTCCAGACTTTAATTAGATGGGGAGCATTCTTCTTGTGCTGGTAATTATTATCGTGTGCCTTCTCTGTAATGTTCAGACACTCCCTAATTTCTCAGTACCCGTGGCTCGGATTGCCAGCTACTGCCTGGGCTCTGCAGAGATCTGTAGTTCTATGATTTCAGCATTTTCAGTTCTCATGAAGCCTTAAGGCCTTTCATTTACTTAGAAGCGTGCTGCGGCTTCCATTTTAGAAAAGATGGCTGCCCATTATGAGTGAGCTATAGTTGAACGTTATTTATGTTGCATTCAGTTTATACACTGCTTAAGTAAGTGTCATTCATCTCCTATGTTTGTCATGTTGATACAATTCATGTATAAATGCATGAATTGCCTAGTGTTTGCGTTCTTCATGTTGAGTGCACATTTTCTTCGTGTCTAATGCATGCACATGTATTGTCACAACGTTAGTTTGATTTTACTTGTGCCATCTTCAGCTTTCCTGCTGTACCTGCCTGGGCTAAGGGTGGTACAGTTGTCTTAGTAACATTTCTCGCCTGTGCAGTATTGGACCAGGTGAGCTGCAGAAGCTATGGATGGCGTATTCATCTGTCTCTCAACAACATCGAACTAGACCATCCCCTTTGTACTCATTGGGCATGTTAATTAATAGGGCAGTCCAATGGGAGTAACATTCTAACCCAGTTTCCCTCCCAGTTGATGTGATGTCATCAAGAACATTTTATATTAAAACATTTCTATTTTCTAAAATATTATGTTCCACACATGTGATAAATGTACTTAATAGTCTGCCAGATTGTATTCTCTTAAGAGAATCAAACGGTACTAGTCTCATCTCACCCCAACATGTGATGTGCGTGTGATAGAGTTTTGCTTTTTAATCTGATATTTTCATACAAATAGTCTATTCCCATTTCAGTATATCAGCCTGATCAGCATGGACTCTGTTAGTCACTGATGTGCAACGTTACTGTGCAGAAATATCCACATTTATATAATTTGCATAATTAAAAGGATAACCTACAAATACGACACTCCTATCAAAAGATATTCAGGAAAATATGATTCCATATGTAAAATTTAGTGGTGCACTTATTTTTCTATCCATGTAATGTGTTTAACAAAATATTAAATAGCATTTCCATTCCTGGCCTGACAGGAGGCCATGTGGTGTCAGTCCTTACAGGCTGAGAGCTGGGCCATTTATGGCACCTGATTAGCCTGGTTGCTGTGGCTCTATTGACAGAAGGTATGTTGAAATTGTGCTGCTCAGAGCCACATGTTGACACTGTTAATGGCCTCTTAAGTAATTATATCAACTGTCTGTCAAAGATGACGGGTATTATGTCTCTGCAAGTTTCAATGTCATCCTTAATGGGAGTCGTGTTCGAAAAAAGTTGCTGATAATTGGGGTCAGTCAACCGTGAGCCCATGTTTTAGAATGTATTTCTGTATTTTTAAGGAATCCTTGGATGGACCCAGTGACAAATGGAAACTGTTCATGGCCATCATTAGTTTTATTCCTAAGGCCTACATCCCAAAACAAAGATAGCCTGGCTTTCAAGTGCCTCCATGGCCTGGCTTCCCGCTATCTTTCATCTAAAATTGTTGTCTATCACCCAAACTGCATGGATGATGGATGTTTTTCTATTGTGGGCCCATGAGCCTGGAACATGTCACCAGTTGATCTTGGTGAAATTGACTTCTGCAGTTTAGGAAGAGGCTAAAAAGGTCCTCTTTCAATAACGCCCTATGACTCTATTAATCAGCTTCTGCTCTCTCAATTTTAAATCTGTGCCCAGATGCCGTTTCTGCGTGGTCCTATGTGAAATAATCATTATAAATTTAAAAAATCAAATCAAATCAAAATCAAATCCTTTGGTGCAAGAACTCTGCCATAATGTTTATAGCCCAGCCTCCAGGCCTTTGTTTCATTACTTTTGGGAAAACCTCTCTCCAGCACTGTTGGGGTGATAGAAAATGTCATTTTGCTTTTTGACCCCTGTGCCTGGTTTCATGTACAAATGTAACATATAAAGTCACTTTCATTTCCACATCATGTTTTGCTCTTCAAAACAGGAACATTATAATATTTTTGCAGTCAGGCTCCTGTTGATAACAATTTTACACTCCATGTCTCTGTAGGTTGCATATATAAGGGTGATTCTCAGTCCTAGAAAGAAGAAAGCAAAAATAGTATAGGCCTCAATTCGATTTGTAACTTTTTGTTAATAAAATGCTGTGCATTTTCATCCCAGATTGGCTGCTCTCCAGTTGGTACACAATGCTGTATACTTTCATGTAACTGAACAGATTATTTTAAGCTCAAATTCTAGTGACTTTAACTGTTCATTGTCTTCAACTTTGTTCTCTTCATGCTTGACCTGGTCATTCTTGCAGTACAATAATGAAGAATTCTTGTTTTATGGTCTTTCTTCACTTTTCATATGGCCAGCAATAGTTAATACCAATTTCCACATGGATACTAGCAAATCATTTCAGTCCCAACATGCACAGTGAGTAGCGGGTTGTGCAAATCCTTACATTTCCCAATAAACTTTATGATCAGTCCTAGCATATTTACATGCAGGTATTGTGTGTTCTCTGGTGCCTAGTGGCAGATGTGCCACATATTGCCCCCACATTTCCCTGTAGTAATTATGGCTCATTGTTACGCTCACCTGGCTCCCACAGGGGCGTCGATCGGAACTGGACAGCTGCGGTTTCCACCCACGTGACGCGCAGTGCAGAGATGACAGACTGGACTGGCCCACCTAATTTTGTCTGCTTGACCCGTAGGAGTATTCTCCTGAAAGTGGAGAAAGGGAATTAGCCACCCGTGGATTTGAGTGATAACCCCCTCCCCACTGTTCTCCCCTCAAATCACCTCCAATGTCTCCTTTTATATTCTCACCTTAGGTTTTTAAAAGATGAGCTCTCCATCCTGCGTGGAATGCAGGGGCGCGTGGATAACCAGTTACTTCACTGGACCGAAGGAATTGGGGAGTTCCAGAATAATATTGACTCTGAGGTTCCTGGCGAGGAGCCGTAAGTATATAGTTCGTAAGAGTTCAAAATGTCTGTCTTTCACTCTTGTCCGATTCCTTGCAGCTTATAGCTTGAACCCTAGAGAAGATTGCCTCGTGGCAGCTGGTAAGGTTCAGGTAAGAGTCTGTATTACCCAACACTGTCCGGCAAATGACACCTGTATGTAATGTGTTGCTTTCTCCCTTATTACAGGTGCAGGGTGAGAGATTATGACGTCTTGAGGAATAATGCCTCCGGTGGTAAAATCAGCTAAGTCTATTATGGTGAAAGAGATTCCCTTTGTTCTTTCGGCTCACCTGGCTGTCCTTTTGTTCCCTTTAGGTGCCGGAGTGCAGTGAAGATGAGATGGAGGCTGTGCCGGCCCATGGAGATGAAGAATGCCTCCGGCGGTAAAATCAGGTAAGTCTATGGCAGTGACTAATATTGCCTTGTTTATACTCTCGGCTCACCTTGCTGTTCTTTTGTCCCCCTTAGGTGCTGGAGTTCGGCGAAGAAGTGATGAAGACAGAGGTGGATCGTGGAGGTACTACGACGGCTGGTGAGTATAGCGCGGCGCTGCAGCAGGCGATGCAACGCGCATCAAATAACGTCTTTCTTCCTATTCGAAGAGGAGATGGATCCAGGATCAGGTGAGGAATAAAAGTATTGTTCTTGTTCTAACCTTTTCCCTTCTTTCCCCTTTTTCCTAGGAGCTCCAGACTCGAAGTGGGCGTGGCTGAAGACTGGATGCTGACTTGCAGGCACGGTGAGCGTTACGCTGCAGATGCAGAATAACGCAAAGCGTGAGCTGCTCTTCGGGCGTGGTTTAAATAGCCTTCAAAGTAGTTCCAGGTAAGGAGTTCCCAGGACCACACCCGAGTAAGAAAATAGTCCCTGAAGTAAAGTAGTCCCTCTTCAGGCTTCACATTGGCTTCATTGCTGAGCAGCATGGTCTGCATGAGGTAAGTGAAAGCAAATGAGCCTGGCGCCTATGGCGCCAGGACTGATCCCTTCTATGAGCCTGGCGCCAGGACTGTACCCAGATAGCCCTTAGCCGGGGCTGCTGGGTTTTTCCCAAGTATCTGGATGCCTGCTCCCGGGACAGATGGACCTGGTCCGGATGCCCGGGGGTAGGTATCATGACAGCACTCCCCCCCCACCCCAAAAGCCCCTCCCAAGGTCGTTCTTCCTCTTGGCCCTGGTCTGGTTTGTCTGGGAAGTTCCGATGGAATTTTTTCTCCAGTCGGGGTGCATGAACGTGGTCACGAGGTCCCCAGGATCTTTCTTGTGGTCCGTAACCTTTCCAGTCAATTAAATAAAAAGTCTTGAGTTAACTATCTTAGAGTCCAGGATATTTTTAACTTCCAATTCGGATTCTCCATCAATTAGGATAGGGTCAGGTGGTTTGGTTAATCTTGTCCCGGGTTGGACTGGTTTCAAGAGTGAAACATGAAAGACGGGGTGGATTCGCATGTTAGAAGGTAATTCCAATTTAACGGCCACCGGGTTGATAATGGCCTTAATGGTGTACGGTCCCAAATATCTAGGGTTAAAGATCCGAGTTCCTTTCAGGGGTATGTGTTTAGTAGCCAGCCAAACTTGATCCCCAATCTGATATTGTGGAGCATCACTCCTATGTTGGTCAGATTTTCTTTGTATTTCTCTTTTGCCCTTTTTAAATGTTCTGTTGCTTCCTTGAAGGCTTGTGTAATAGTAGAGTGCAAATGATTCACCGCAGGCATTTCTATGTGTTGGGGCAAATCGAGTTCTGAGGTTCGAGGGTGATGCCCATACATAGTAAAAAAGGGGCTTTGTCCAGTTCCTGAGTGTAAAGAATTGTTGTATGCGTATTCAGAAATCCACAAAATATCCTTCCAATTGCCTTCGGTTTGGTGTAGCATGCAACGTAGGTATTGTTCAAGAGTCTGGTTAGTCCTCTCTGTCTGATCATCAGTCTGGGGATGGTGACTGGTAGATAACCTCACGTCGATTTACGCCAATTGGCAGCATTTTTTCCAAAATTGTGAGATGAATTGACTACCTCGGTCTGAGACCAATACGGAAGGGAATCCATGTAGTTGAACAATATTTTCAAGAAATTCCTTGGCTAAAATTGCAGCAGACGGTAATCCCTTTAAAGGAATAAAGTGGGCCATCTTGGAAAAAAGATCTACTACAACTAGAATGGTGTTAAATCCACTACATGGAGGCAGATCAGTAATGAAGTCAAGGGACAAAGTGTGCCATGGCGTATTTGGAATATTCAAAGGTTGTAAAAGACCAGATGGTTTCTTCTTCTGGCTTTTGTTTTGGGCACAGATTCCACAAGATAGTACAAATGACTTAACGTCTTTTCGCCAGGTGGGCCATCAAAATTGCCTCTTAATTTTAGCTTCAGTTTTTGCGACTCCTGGATGTCCTTCAATCAGTGCATCATGATAGTTGGAGATGACTAATCCCTGTAGCTCCTTGTGTGGTATGAATAGACGGCCTTGATAGTACGGTAGATCATTGATAACTGAATAATCTTGGCCTTTCTTTTCCCAGTCCTGTAGGGCTGCTGGATCAAAACATTGTTTGATTTTTGAATGAATGTCTTCTAGAGTTTGTAGAGTGGTTATGCCAAGGATTCTTTCTTTTGAAATTATAGGTACTGGTTCCAGGTTCGTGTATGCTTCTCCCATCCCTATTCGGGATAGGGCATCGGCCTTGCCATTTTTACAACCTGGTCGGTAAGTGATCACAAAATCGAATTCTGCAAAGAATAATGCCCACCTAAGTTGACGTGATGATTGGGCCTTGGCTGTCTTCAAATATTGCAAATTCCTGTGATCGGTGATTACAGAGATGATATGCCTGGCGCCGAGAAGATAATGCCGCCAAGCCTTGAAAGCAGATTTGATGGCCAATAACTCTTTATCGGTAACTGCATAGTTTAATTCGGGTGCCAAGAATTTTCTTGACCAGAATGGTACTGGATGAGGTCGGCCGGTTTCCGGATCCTTCTGAGACAGGACAGCTCCCATGGCTAAACTGGATGCATCCTTTTCAACTACGTATGGAAGCTCGGGGCATGGATGCTTTAAAACAGGTGCAGACATGAATTTCAATTTTAGTTCTTGGTGTAACGCTCACCTGGTTCCCTCGGAGGCGCGGGTCTTCAAAGTTAGGCGTAGGGTCCGTCTGGCTCCCTGGTTTGGTCCCCTTCTCACCGAAAGCTTGACTTGGAGGGTGAGATGTCTACAAGTGGAAAAGATCAGGGGGTGTTAGTAGCTGGAAGGTTAGACGAAGTCTCTACCCCCACACTCTCTCCTCCCGTGGTACTCGGTTGCTAACTGTGCTCACCTTAAATAGGTGAATGCCGGGCTCTCCATCCTGCGTCTTGTGCAGGGGCTCTGGGTCCAGATACTTCACTGGTTTTGGGATCAGCCTCTTGATTGCAGAGGGTAAGTAGAGAGCGATGCCGCCGTTAATTGCACGAGCGGATTTTGCATATATCAAGTTCTTAATGTCCTCTTTTAACGCCCCTTTCTTGCAGGGTTGGCTGAGAAGAAATGATGGCAAAAGAATGCCAAAGTTCGTGGAGGCACGTAAGTAGAATGTCTGTGCAGGGCCTTTCAACGCACCTTAATGTCTCTCTCTTGCTTTCAGATGGAGAATGATGAAGGCGCCGGTGATGATGCCCAGGTTCGTACCGAGGCGCGAACAAGATGATGGAGAATAGGAAGGCACGTAAGTAAAAAGTCTGTTCAAGGCCTTTAAACGCACCTTAATGTCTCTCTTTGCCTTGCAGGTAGCGGAGTGCGGTGCGAGCTGACTTTGGAGCGTACGTCGCAAAGGTAAGCCGTTCAGAAACAAAACGTTACTAACCAATGTTCTTTTGTCTTTGCAGGGCTCGATGGCGGAGAAAGGGTGCGGCGAATACCTTAAACGCTCCGGTGGATCGGGTAAGTTGAAGCGCTGACCTTGACTCTTCTAATCTGTGTTTTTGTTGTTGTGCAGATGCTGCTGAAGACTGAAGAATGGATCCTCACCAGGTAAATCCGGAGATTTCGCGTTCACAGGAGCTGGAATGGAAGATTCCCTGGAGCTGACACGGTGAGCGTCCTGCTGCTGATGCAGAATAACGCGAAGCACGTGGCACCAATCGGGTGTGGTTTAAATAGTGCACAGGAGTGCTTAGGCGTCTTCTTCCACAGCCTCGCCCAGGTAAGAAAAAGAGTTCCAGTTTCCAGAAGAGTTCCAGTCCTAGGGAGTGGTTCCAGCCCCACCCAGAAGAAAAGTAGTTCCTGCCAGAGGAGGATGAAGACTTCATCCTGTTGGTAAGGAAGCAGCATGGTCTGCTGCAGGTAGGTCCACCCAAGCACTTCTGAATTTGCTATGAGCCCGGCGCTTCTTGTGCCGGGACCAGTCTCCACAATGAGCCTGGCACCACCGGTGCCAGGACAAGGCCCAAAAGGTCCCTAAAGGGACTTGCTGGCGTCTGCAATGAATGTTATGAGCCTGCTTCCAAGGGCGTTGGGCTTCTCCTGACTCCTTGGAAGCAGTGGTCATGACAGCACCCCCCCTCAAGGCCCCTCCCAAGTTCGTCTTCTCCGGGGGTCTTGGTTTGTCGGGAAAAGTTCGGTGAAACTTCTTGACCAGACGGGGTGCATGCACATGTTCTGATGGTTCACAATCGTTCCTGGGGTCCATAACCTTTCCAGTCAATCAGATAATATAGTTTTGATTTGGAAATCTTGGAGTCTAGGATGTTCTGAATTTCGAACTCCAGTTCTCCATCCACTAGGATAGGGTCTGGAGATTTTGTCAAACGGGTTCCAGGTTGCATGGGTTTTAGCAAGGAGACGTGGAAGACGGGATGAACTTTCATATGAGTAGGTAAGCCCAATTTTACTGCCACTGGATTTATTATGGCGGTGATCGGGTAGGGTCCCAGGTATCGTGGATTGAAAGTATGTGGTCCTTTTAAGGGTAAATGTTTGGTGGACAGCCAGACTTGATCTCCCACTTGATATTGGGGAGCTTCCTTTCGATGTTGGTCTGCACCCTTCTTGTAATGTTCCTTGGCTTGCTGAAGGTGAGAAGTGGCTTCCTTAAAGGCTTGAGTGATTGTAGAGTGCAGGTGATCTACAGCAGGTGTTCCAAGAGTCTGAGGTGGATCAAGATTTGAGGTGCGGGTATGGATTCCATACAAGAGGAAAAAAGGGGGTTTTCCAGTTCCAGAATGGACTGAATTATTATAAGCGTACTCCGCAATCCAGAGGATTTCTTTCCAAGTGCCTTCTGCTTGCTGCAACATGCAGCGTAGATATTGTTCCAGAGTTTGGTTGGTCCTCTCGGTCTGCCCGTCGGTCTGGGGATGATGGCTGGTTGAAAGCCTTACGTCAATTTGGGCTAAACGACAGCAACTCCGCCAGAAGTGGGAAATAAACTGACTTCCTCTATCCGAGATTAGAACTGAAGGAAAGCCGTGCAACCGAACGATGTTCTCGAGGAATTCCCGGGCTAGAATTGAAGCTGTGGGTAACCCCTTTAATGGAATAAAATGAGCCATTTTAGAAAATAGGTCCACAACTACTAAGATCGTATTATATCCGGAGCATGGTGGTAAATCCGTGATGAAATCCATGGAGAGAGTATGCCACGGGTGAGGAGGAATGTCTATTGGATGTAAGAGGCCTGATGGTTTCTCCTTCTGGCTTTTGTTCTGAGCGCACACCCCACAGGAGATTACAAAATCTTTAATGTCCTTCCTCCAAGAGGGCCACCAGAAATGTCTTTTTACTTTTGAAGACGTTTTAGCAATGCCGGGATGCCCTTCCATTAAGGAGTCATGGTAACATGAAATGACCTGTGATTGTAAATCCGTACATGGCAGATATAATCTACCTTGAAAGTATGGCAAGTCTTTTTCCATTGTAAAGTCTTTCCCCTTGAGTTTCCAGTCTTTTATTTCTGCTGGAGTCATATGTTTTTTAACTTTCGCTTCAATATCTTCAAGGGATTGTGTGTTAATTAAACCCAGGATTCTTTGTTCCGGAATTATTGGTACGGGTTCAGGACTAGTCGTGAGTTCATCTACTCCCACTCGGGAGAGGGCATCCGCTTTTCCATTCTTGTTGCCTGGTCGGTAAGTAATTACAAAGTCGAACTCGGCGAAAAATAGTGCCCAACGGAGTTGTCTAGAGGATTGAGCTTTGGCTGATTTTAAGTATTGTAAATTGCGATGATCCGTAATGACGGTGACTGTGTGTCGGGCTCCCAGGAGATAGTGCCGCCAGGCCTTAAAGGCGGACTTAATAGCTAAAAGTTCTTTATCGGTAATGGTATAGTTGATTTCGGGAGCCGAAAATTTGCGGGACCAAAAGGCCACAGGGTGCAACTGGTTTGTTTCTGGGTCCCTCTGCGAAAGCACTGCTCCCATCGCGAGACTGGAGGCATCGGTCTCAACAATATAGGGAAGTTCCGGGCGGGGATGTTTTAAAACCGGAGCTGAGATGAATTTAGTTTTCAGTTCTTGAAAGGCTTGTTCGGCTTCTGTAGACCATTCGAAACGTTTGTTTTTTCTGAGAAGGGCTGTAATAGGTTGAACTATTCGAGAGAAGTCTGGAATAAACCTACGATAAAAGTTGGCGAAGCCCAACATGCTTTGGACTCCTTTTACTGAGGTTGGTGAGGGCCACTTAAGAATAGCGTCCACTTTTCTTGAGTCCATGTGAACTCCGTTAGGTGACAAAATGAATCCCAAAAATTCGACCTCAGTAACGTGAAAAACGCATTTCTCCAGCTTAGCAAAAAGTCGGTGTTGACGGAGCCTCTCCAGTACCGCTGTGACGTGTTTTCGATGATCAGCCTCTGAGGCCGAGTAAACCAGAATATCGTCAATATAGACAACTACACACACATCAATGAGTTCTCTGAGGACGTCATTCATAAAGTACTGAAAAGCGGCCGGTGCATTGCATAATCCAAAGGGCATTACTTGATACTCGAATAATCCATACTTAGTACGAAAGGCCGTTTTCCATTCATCGCCCTCTTTTATTCGTACCAAATGGTAAGCTCCTCTGAGGTCCAACTTAGTATAAATACAGGCACTTTTAACTTGGTCGAGTAGTTCTGGGATCAATGGTAACGGATATCTGTTCTTGATTGTTATCTGATTCAGGGCACGGTAATCTATACATGTTCTCAGGTCTCCCTCTTTTTTTGGAACGAAGAACAGAGCTGAGGAGGCTGGGGACTTTGAAGGACGGATAAATCCATTCGCCAGATATTGGTCCAAATATTGTCTTAGGTGAAGATTTTCTGGTTCGGTAAGGGCATAAATTCGACTGCACGGAGGAATGGATCCCGGAATCAGGTCTATCTGTCAGTCGTATGACCTGTGAGGAGGCAGGGTGTTAGCTTGATCTTTCCGAAAGACATCATGATAATCCCGGTATTCAGAAGGCAGTTGTGGAGTCTCAGAGGAGATTGCTGCCAGCTTGATGGGAGGCTGAGGATAACAGGTGGGAGCGCATTCCGGAAACCGAATTGTCTTTGCTCGCCAGTCGATTTGAGGATTGTGCTTCTCCAACCAAGGGATTCCCAGAATAACTTGAAATCGCGGAGCCTTGATCACGTCAAACACGATCTTCTCTTGATGTCCATCTTGGCCTACCAACATCACTTCCAAGGTGGTGTGAGTTACTGGTCCGGAAGCTATTTCCGTACCGTCCACTGTGGTAATGACGTCTCTCACCGCCTTAGGACAAAGAGATAGATTCATCCTGGCGGCCATTTCACAGTCCACGTAATTGCCGATCGCGCCGCTATCAATGTATGCTTTTATGGCATGCATACGATTGGGCAGCTCTGGACTCACGAGGACCATAGGCATGACGAAATGCGAGGCCAAAGAACTGGTTTTAACGCTCGGCAAGCAGACCTCTACACTTGTCGGGCGAGGTCGTTTTCCGACTCAGAACCTTCGGCACCTTTATCAGATGCTCCTACCATCTTTTTCTTTGGTTTCACAGGGCAATCTCGAAGAAAGTGTCCAGAATTTCCGCAATAGAGGCATAATTGCAATTGTCTTCTCCTTTCTCGTTCCTTTTGGGTTAGGGGTCCTTTCACGACCCCAATTTGCATGGGTTCCACGGAATCATTTTCTTTAGCGGAGCTCTGTGGTCTTGAAAAAACACGGGATTCAAATCTGGAACGATTGGCCTTCCGATTCTGCAGCCTGTGATCTAATTGAACCACCAGATCGATATATTCAGAACAGTCTTATGGCGGATTTACCACCTGGGCCAGAACGTCTTTAAGTTCCCCTCGCAGGCCTCTGTAGAAAAGCGTGATTCTCTTGTCTTCCGGCCATCCGGTTTCCACCACTAGTCTGTTAAATGACGCAATGTAAGTCAAGAGGTCTTGATTACCCTGTCGTAGTGAAAGAAGTTCATTATCCAAGGCCTGACCCTGGTAGTGTCGTGCGAACAATCTCTCCATACTAGCTTGAAAGTCTTGGAAGTTATGAAGAACAGGGTCATCCTGAGTCACTAAAGGCATAGACCAATCTGCGGCACTGCCACTAAGATATGAGAGCACGAAGGCCACCTTGGCCTGGTCCGTTGGAAATGCGGCGGGTCTACACAAAAAGTGCAAGCGACATTGATTGAAGAAGACAGCGAATCTCCTTGGATCACCAGAAAAACGCTTGGGCGGGGCCAAAGGTACATTTCCTGGTAGATTAATCTGCACCGGATTAGTGGAAGTCGTTGGAGCATGGCTCCCTCCCGAGGCGGGCAGAGGAGTTTGTCCCGCTTGAGCTTGTAACAACTGTCTGGCAAGATCATCAGTTCGCTCCTTAGAAACAACTAACTCTCTCCTTAAGGCATTCGTTTCCTGGCGTGCTGCGTGTACTTCTGCCCTCAACTCCCCAAGCACTTGGGCCAATTGGTCTGTGGCTGAGGTTTCCATTGCGCCTGGGCGGGAAATATGCGGTAAGGCTTCGCGTTCTGTAATGCTCACCTGGTTCCCTCGGAGGCGCGGGTCTTGGCTGGGCGGTGAAACCGTCTTCAAAGTTAGGCGTAGGGTCCGTCTGGCTCCCTGGTTTGGTCCCCTTCTCACCGAAAGCTTGACTTGGAGGGTGAGATGTCTACAAGTGGAAAAGATCAGGGGGTGTTAGTAGCTGGAAGATTAGACAAAGTCTCTACCCCCACACTCTCTCCTCCCGTGGTACTCGGTTGCTAACTGTGCTCACCTTAAATAGGTGAATGCCGGGCTCTCCATCCTGCGTCTTGTGCAGGGGCTCTGGGTCCAGATACTTCACTGGTTTTGGGATCAGCCTCTTGATTGCAGAGGGTAAGTAGAGAGCGATGCCGCCGTTAATTGCACGAGCGGATTTTGCATATATCAAGTCCTTAATGTCCTCTTTTAACGTCCCTTTCTTGCAGGGTTGGCTGAGAAGAAATGATGGCGAAAGAATGCCAAAGTTTGTGGAGGCACGTAAGTAGAAAGTCTGTGCAGGGCCTTTCAACGCACCTTAATGTCTCTCTCTTGCTTTCAGATGGAGAATGATGAAGGCGCCGGTGATGATGCCCAGGTTCGTACCGAGGCGCGAACAAGATGATGGAGAATAGGAAGGCACGTAAGTAGAAAGTCTGTTCAAGGCCTTTAAACGCACCTTAATGTCTCTCTTTGCCTTGCAGGTAGCGGAGTGCGGTGCGAGCTGACTTTGGAGCGAACGTCGCAAAGGTAAGCCGATCAGAAACAAAACGTTACTAACCAATGTTCTTTTGTCTTTGCAGGGCTCGATGGCGGAGAAAGGGTGCGGCGAATACCTTAAACGCTCCGGTGGATCGGGTAAGTTGAAGCGCTGACCTTGACTCTTCTAATCTGTGTTTTTGTTGTTGTGCAGATGCTGCTGAAGACTGAAGAATGGATCCTCATCAGGTAAATCCGGAGATTTCGCGTTCACAGGAGCTGGAATGGAAGATTCCCTGAAGCTGACACGGTGAGCGTCCTGCTGCTGATGCAGAATAACGCGAAGCACGTGGCACCAATCGGGTGTGGTTTAAATAGTGCACAGGAGTGCTTAGGCGTCTTCTTCCACAGCCTCGCCCAGGTAAGAAAAAGAGTTCCAGTTTCCAGAAGAGTTCCAGTCCTAGGGAGTGGTTCCAGCCTCACCCAGAAGAAAAGTAGTTCCTGCTAGAGGAGGATGAAGACTTCATCCTGTTGGTAAGGAAGCAGCATGGTCTGCTGCAGGTAGGTCCACACAAGCACTTCTGAATTTGCTATGAGCCCGGCGCTTCTTGTGCCGGGACCAGTCTCCACAATGAGCCTGGAACCACCGGTGCCAGGACAAGGCCCAAAAGGTCCCTAAAGGGACTTGCTGGCGTCTGCAATGAATGTTATGAGCCTGCTTCCAAGGGCGTTGGGCTTCTCCTGACTCCTTGGAATCAGTGGTCATGACACTTGGAAGGCTTTTTCAGCTTCTTCAGTCCACAAGAAGCGCTTGTTCTTTTTCAAAAGTTCTGTGATGGGATGTACAATATGAGAGAATTCAGGGATAAATCTTCGGTAGAAATTAGCGAAGCCAAGCATGCTTTGAACTCCTTTAACTGAACTGGGTGATGGCCATTTGAGAATGGCATCCACTTTTCGAGAGTCCATTCGAACTCCTTTTGGGGTCAGGATAAATCCAAGAAATTCGACTTCTGTGGAATGAAAGGCATATTTTTCCAACTTTGCATACAACTTGTGCTGGCGTAATTTTTCAAGGACTGCTCGAACGTGCTTAACATGATCTGATCTTGAGGAGGAGTACACTAGAATGTCGTCTATGTATACAACAACACAGACGTCAATGAGTTCGCGAAAAACATTGTTCATAAAATACTGGAAGACTGCCGGTGCATTGCACAACCCGAAAGGCATCACCTGATATACGAATAATTCATATTTGGTGCGAAAGGCAGTCTTCCATTCATCGCCTTTCTTCACGCGTACCAGATGATATGCCCCTCGGAGATCTAATTTAGTATAGATACAAGCATCCTTAACTTGGTCCAGTAATTCGGGGATTAGAGGTAAAGGGTATTGTACCGTAATTTGGTTTAATGCGCGGTAATCTATACATGTTCTAAGGTCACCTTCCTTTTTAGGTACGAAGAACAGAGCTGAGGATGCAGGAGACTTGGATGGGCGAATGAAGCCATTAGCAGGGTATTGATCCAGGTATTGTCATAGGTGAAGGTTTTCAGGCTCCGTAAGGGCGTAGATCCTGCTGCATGGGGGTTGTGCACCGGGTACAAGATCGATCTGACAATCGTAAGATCTGTGAGGTTGTAAGGTGTTTGCCTGTTCTTTCTGAAAAAATCCAGAAATTCTTAATATTCCTGAGGTAACTGAACAGGTGGGTTAGTGACTGTGGCCAGGGCCTTGTTCAAAGTTTTTTCCGGGTAACAGGTGTGTGCACAAACTAGAAAGGTCATTCTCTTGTCTCGCCATTCTATACAAGGATTATGTGTTTCCAACCATGGCATTCCCAGAATTATTTGGAATTGTGGAGCCTTGATTAAGTCAAACACAATGCTTTCTCAATGCCCATCTTGACCCAACAGTGTCATCTCTGTAGTGGAATGAGTTACTGGCCCAGAGGCAATTTCAGTTCCATCGACGGTATTGATGACATCTGTAGTGGTTCTTTTGCAAAGCGATAGGTTCATCCTTGAAGCCAGTTCATGATCCAAATAGTTTCCTATGGCCCCGCTATCTATTTACGCTCTTACTGCGTGCATACGTGATGGCTGCCTTGGATCAATGAGGACCATTGGCACGATTAGGTGCGAGGTCTGAGTGTCCTTTAAGCTCGGCAAGCGGACCTCTACGCTTGTCGGGCGTGGTCGTTTCCCGGATCAGACTCTGTTTGACTTTTGTCCGCAGCTCCTACCACCTTTCTGGGTGGTTTTACCGGGCAATCCCGTAGAAAATGTCCTGAAGTTCCACAGTACAGACACAAGTGCAACTGTCGTCTCTTTGTCCTCTAACCCCCCCCGATCTGCATGGGTTCTGGTGCATCTGTTCCTTTTGGGGGTAACATTGGGTTTAACCAACACTCAATTCTCGAACTTAGCTCGATCCACCTTTCTATTCTGAAGTCGGTGATCCATCTGGACCACTAAGTCTATATATTCAGCACAATCCTGAGGTGGATTCACAACTTGAGCCAAAACATCTTTGAGTTCTCCTCGCAGTCCACGATGGAATAATATAATTCGTTTTACCTCGGGCCATCCTGTTTCCACCACCAACCTATTGAAGGTAGCGATATAGGTTAGTAGATCCTGGTTACCCTGTCGCAGGGACAAAAGTTCGTTATCCAGGGCCTGTCCCTGAGAATGTCGGGCGAATAGTCTTTCCATGCTCAATTGAAAACCCTGAAAGTCACGAAGAAGAGGGTCGTCCTGGTTGACTGGAGGAATCGACCCATCTGCTGCGCTACCACTGAGATATGATAGTACGAAGGCTACTTTGGCTTGATCGTTTGGAAAGGCTCCAGGTCTGCATAAAAAGTGCAGGCGGCATTGGTTCATAAACACGGCGAACCTATTGGGGTCTCCAGCAAAGCGTTCGGGCGGAGCTAATGGAATAGTTCCTGGTAGAATTACTTGCACAGGGTTGCTTGATGAAACAGGAGTTGGGTTTCCCCCGAGTCCAGGCAGGGGTGTTTGTCCAGCCTGGCTTTGCAGCAACTGCCTAGCAAGGTCATCAGTTCGCTCCTTTGACAAAATCAGTTCTCTCCTGAGCGCATTAGTTTTTTGGTGGGCAGAATATACTTCAGCCCTTAGTTCCCCTAGTAATTGGGCCAGTTGGTCAGTTTCTGAGGTCTCCATAACGGCCGGGTGGGAATTTGTGGATCGGCTTTGTGTTCTGTTATGCTGACCTGGCTCCCACAGGGGTGTCGATCGGAACTGGACAGCTGCGGTTTCCACCCACGTGACACGTAGTGCAGAGATGACAGACTGGACTGGCCCACCTAATTTTGTCTGCTTGACCCATAGAAGTATTCTCCTGAAAGTGGAGAAAGGGAATTAGCCACCCGTGTATTTGAGTGATAACCCCCTCCCCACTTTTCTCCCCTCTAATCACCTCCGATGTCTCCTTTTATATTCTCACCTTAGGTTTTTAAAAGATGAGCTCTCCATCCTGCGTGGAATGCAGGGGGCGTGGATAACCAGTTACTTCACTGGTCCGAAAGAATTGGGGATTTCCAGAACAATATTGACTCTGAGGTTCCTGGCAAGGAGCCGTAAGTATATAGTTCGTAAGAGTTCAAAAGTTCTGACTTTCACTCTTGTCTGATACCTTGCAGCTTGACCCCTAGAGAAGATTGCCTCGTGGCAGCTGGTAAAGTTCAGGTAAGAGTCTGTATTACCCAACACTGTCCGGCAAATGACACCTGTATGTAATTTGTTGCTTTCTCCCTTATTACAGGTGCAGGGTGAGAGATTATGACGTCTTGAGGAATAATGCCTCCGGAGGTAAAATCAGTTAAGTCTATTATGGTGAAAGAGATTCCCTTTGTTTGTTCTTTCGGCTCACCTGGCTGTCCTTTTGTTCCCTTTAGGTGCCGGAGTTCGGCAAAGATGAGATGGAGGCTGCGCCGGCCCGTGGAGATGAAGAATGCCTCCCGCGGTAAAATCAGGTAAGTCTATGGCGGTGACTAATATTGCCTTGTCTATACTCTCGGCTCACCTTGCTGTTCTTTTGTCCCCCTTAGGTGCTGGAGTTCGGCGAAGAAGTGATGAAGATAGAGGTGGATCGTGGAGGTGCTGCGAAGGCTGGTGAGTATAGCGCGGCGCTGCAGCAGGTGATGCGACGCACATCAAATAACGTCTTTCTTCCTATTCGAAGACGCGATGGATCCAGGATCAGGTGAGGAATAAAAGTATTCTTGTTCTAACCTTTTCCCTTCTTTCCCCTTTTTCCTAGGAGCTCCAGACTCGAAGCAGGCGTGGCTCAAGACTGGATGCTGATTTGCAGGCACGGTGATCGTTACGCTGCAGGATGCAGAATAACGCGAAGCATGAGCATCTCTTCGGGCATGGTTTAAATAGCCTTCAAAGTAGTCCCAGGTAAGAAGTTCCCAGGACCACACCCGAGTAAGAAAATAGTCCCTGAAGTAAAGTAGTCCCCCTTCAGGCTTCTCATTGGCTTGAATGCTGAGCAGCATGGTCTGCATGAGGTAAGTGAAAGCAAATGAGCCTGGCGCCATAGGACCCCTTCTATGAGCCTGGCACCTATGGTGCCAGGACTGTACCCAGATAGCCCCTAGCCGGGGCTGCTGGGTTTTTCCCAAGTATCTGGATGCCTGCTCCCGGGACAGATGGACCTGGTTCGGATGCCCGGGGGTATGTATCATGACACTCGTTCCAACATGCCCAGTTACAGGCATGGCCAGTCACAACAAAACCAGTTAACATGTTAAAGTCCCAACAGCAGAGTAATGGGTTTTGCCAGTTCCAGAATGCCCAGAAATCATTGAGGCCAGTGCTCATATTACCTTGCACACTAACTAGTATGGCCAATCCCCATGTGCCCGCTAGTAGGTATGTTCATTCCCAGCATGTGCAATAATAATAGGACTAGTGCCCACATGCCCAGTAGCAGGTATCCCTTGCCCACAAATTCCCAGTAACTGGTATGGGCAATCCTTGCATTCCCAGTATAAGGTGGGGCCAGTTCCCACATGCCCAGTAATTGTATGGCAAGCTACCAAATGCTTGGCAACTTTTGTGGTTTGCCCTCCCCTAGCATTTCCACGCTCTGTTACGAATGCACCCTTGAATGATTTCTTGTATCAGCTGCTGATTGCAGTGCAGACTTTAGCCTTGGGCTGCCACCAGTTTCACAAACTCGTCTGGTCTAATACTGCCATCACTCATGTAATCCTGCCACTTTTATTGCCATTCTTCCATTTGTATCTGTATTTTGTAAACAAATATAGATATACAAATACAAAATGCAACTTATTTGTGTTATAGTCTTTTATTTATTTGTAGCATTTTATAAAACGCTCCATGGCCCAGTGAGAGATCCAGGACCTCTGCAAAAACATTAGTCCCAAACAAATAAAACATTAGCATACAAACTGCATTAATTAGTCAAATATAAAACATGTGTACACAGTGGGAGAGTGAGAAATAAAAATTTAAATAAATAGTGTGCCAGGTTGACTAAGTCACATTACCGTGACAAAGGAGAAAAAAGGAGAGGTTTTAGGATAAATAAGTGAAAAAACCTTTCAAAAATATGTTTTAATGAAAGATGAGAAGAGACGAGCAAAGTCAGTGACAACTGGAAGGGAAGTTCGCACTCTCAGTAGCACGGCAGAGAACTTTAAAAATACACATGTCCGCATGATCGCCAATGACCTCCTTCCTCTATGACCATCCCTCCCAGGTTATCCTGGGCTCTTTCTCCTCTCCCACCTTTATCTCCAACTGTGGTGTCCCCAGGGCTCCAACCTTTCTCCATGGCTCTTTAACACCTATCTTGCCCTCATTGCACACCTAATTTCCTCAACACACAACTCTTCTTCAAACTTCCCTCTGATCTTCTCCTTACCTCCTCTATCATTCCTGTCTGGCTATCTGCCACCCAGTCCTGGTGTGCCTCCAATAAGCTCTGCCTCAATGCCAGCAAGACTGAGATCCTTCATATGGGGACTCCTGCTTCCTCTTTCTTCCCCTCACTCTGGCCACCCTCTATGGGTTCTCCCCCTCTTCATTCATCTGAAGCCAGGAACCTTGGAGTCATCTTCGACTCCACTCTCTCCTTCTGCCCTCACATCCAGGACCTTGCCATGAAGGCCTCCTTTCAACCACAGAGACCCCAGAGAGGCAGAGGGAACTTGAGATCCAACTCTGTTTTTTTTAGATCAGGACCAAGTGGATTGGGACTTCGAGCCATGACACACGAGGAGCAAGAAACTCTATTAGTTAACCTATCTAACTACCTACCGAATGAGGCAGAAAAATCTGTACTGGAAAAAGGATTCAGCTTTGTTCCAACAGGCCGTTATGATCCATTCAAAAACAGAACTGATTTGGAGATGCTGTTCAGGAAAATCCATCTGAAACAGTTTTTCTCTATGAATCCATACACTGGACAGACCAATGAATCCGGATTGCGTCGTCCATCTAAGTTCAATCCTCCAACGACCAGTCACACTCCAGAGTCCATATTGTTTGAAAGAAGAGTAATGAGTGACCTAAATAATTTGGAAAATGGCATTATTCCACACAAATTCCAGAATACGAGCAAGAAAGAAAGAGATGCAATCCGAACATTGGAGTACAATCGAGACATAGTCATCAGAAAAGCAGATAAAGGAGGGGCCATAGTCATCCTTAATAGACAGGATTACATCAAAGAGTGTGAACGCCAATTGAGCAACAATTCATTCTACAAACAATTAACAACAGATCCTACTATTAAATTGCAATTCATGATCAACCATAAAGTTATTAAAGCAGAAGAAAGAGGTTGGTTACAAAGCAAGAAGCTGAGTACTTGATGTATCCACATCCTAGTGTTCCAAAATTCTACACTCTTCCCAAAATACATAAAACTTTAGTAAATCTACCTGGTAGACCGATAGTGTCCGCATGTGGCTCTCTCCTAGAACGCCTCTCCAAATTTGCGGACAGATTTTTGAGCCCATATGTAAAACAAATGGCATCTTACATTCAGGACACCATAGAAGTGATTAGATTGGTGGAGGGAATGAAGGTAGACAAAGGCGATTTACTAGTTACTCTAGACATGGTATCATTGTATACTAAGATCCCACAGCAGGCCACACTAACTATGGTAGAAGAAAAATTGCTAACTTCAAGAACTGCTGGTAAAACACCTAATTCTTTCATCCTCTGGTGTACCGAGATGGCACTATGTGAGAACTACTTTGTTTTTACTGGCTTGTTCTATAAACAAATACATGGGACCGCTATGAGGTACGCTGTGGCACCAACTCTTGCAAATTTTTATGCTGAAACTATTGAAATACATGTCATCATGACTGAACTGAATCCATACAGGAAACATATAAAACTATGGAGAAGATTCATTGATGATATTTTAATGATCTGGACAGGCGACATGTGCAATTTTGATGCGTTCATATTGTGGCTGAATTCACAAAATCCCTTTTTGAAATTTACCAATACTGCTAGTTATGAATATTTACTTTCTGGATTTGACTATTTCTGTGAACAGTTTACAATCAGTGCTTCAAGTTAAACAATTCCATAAAGACACTGACAAAACTTCCATGGTACTTTATTCTAGTTTCCATCCCAAACACACGAGACAAAATGTACCTTTTGGTCAATTCTTACGGATGAAAAGGAACAGTAGTACTAAAGGTGATTTTGTGAAAGAAGCTAACATTTTGTAACATAACCTAATACAACGTGGGTATCTGAAAAAAGTGGCCAAGACAGCATACAAAAGATCGTACAATAATAACAAAGACGCTATTTTAGAATACAGAGAGAAAAAACCAAATGATAAGATCGTGTTTGTGAGCACATATAGCCCATTATCAAATGAAATAACAAAGATTGCGAAACACAATTGGCATGTGCTAAAAAAGGGTGAGTGCCACCTATCAACACCAAAGTGTGCCTTCAGAAGAAGTACAAATCTGAAGGAACTCACCACTAGAAATGATGTGTTTTTGAAACCTGCCACCCAATCCACACTAACAGAAAGCTGGGGACTCCCTAGAACCAAAGGCCATAGCCCATGTGGCCACTGCAATTGATGTGCACAAACTAGCAGAACTAAAGATATTGATCTGGGCCTAAACAAAAGATGGGAACAAAGAGTGTTGACCAACTGTAACTCCACGATGGTAGTGTATGCTACTTGGTGCCCCTGCGATAGACTTTACATTGGGAAAACTGAAAGGAAAGTCAAGGTCAGGATAGGAGAACACAAAAGCTGTATAAGAAACAACATTATCAATGCACCACTAGTGGGCCATTTCACAAGGCTTGGACACAAACCAGAAGAATTGAGATGGACGGTCGTCATGAAAATTGGACTGACCCAAGGCCTCAATAATGACAAACAAACACTAAGTATACAAAAAAAATATTTTTTAACAAAAAGTTATCCCCTGGGGTTGAATGAAAATATTGACTGGAGTGTATTTATTAATTAATATACACCGGATTAGTAGAATGGACCAGCATAGGTGTGAGACATATACACAAAGTCGACTCGAGTTAGACACATATCCCTATGTATGTTGTTTAACCAATGGGAGCTCTTGTCATACAAACAGCTATTTATGTTAATAAGGGACTTATGCAATATTTATCTGCTTTCCAATTGGTTTAAAACGTTGCCACTCAACTGATTGGGTTAATTTTTACATTGCCCTTTGATTTAATATAACACATCTTGCCTGTGTTTACTGCACAAACATGCGCGTATCCATATGGAACAGGAGAAATACGATTTCGTCTGACACCGCTACCCTCTATTACCTGAAGTCACACTAATACCGATCCAATGAACACACTCACGTTTCTTTTTAGAGGGTTTCACTTTGACTTCCATGACTAGCATCACAGACGCGACGCATGCGCAGTATACTCGACGGATCAAATTTAGCGTGCTGGGTAACAGTAGCAACGGATTCCCAGCATTCGCTCCACAGACCGCAGTGGAAGCCGCACACAGACGGTGTCCTGCCCGCTCGAGACCTCCAGGTACTCCCTTTGTACATATTCTATATCTATACGTCTAAACTCCTAATGCTGCATGTCTCTCGCACCATCAAGCGGCACTTACTTTAGCAATGACTGAATATGTCCGCTCCACTAATAAGCCTGATCTATGTATGTGTGTGTGTGCCGCAACACACCGGAACAAAATAGATGCAGTATAGTGTTATTGCATTGACATTCACTCATTTGGTAGTCATTATCTTACAGCCGAGTGAGCTTGGACTTAGACTAATTATGTACTCTGGTTCATACATAGCCGGGCTGTTGGCTCAATATGTCACCTATCTATAGGAGCCATTGAGCCAAATACTTTCAACATATATATCTGCCTAATTTATATATATATATATATATATATATATATATATATATATATATATATATATATTTATAAATGTGTATACCCTGGAACGAGATACTGTGATTAGATAGAGTGCCCCTTTCACTTGCATGTGATGATGTACTTTCCACATCACACTATACCACCTCTATTCAAATCCACTATTTAATAGAGTGTTCTTGCATTGTTTGTTTTCTTTTGACCCCATTAATGCCCTGTTGGTAAGATACCGATGCTTACCTTTCAGGATCCTACCAATAATCCAGATCTACTGTATCCTAAACCACATTACTGTAGCACGAAGAAGATGAAGTGTCTATTCGAACTCGAGTTAAATGCTAAGTAAGTCCTAACTAGATTACGTGACGTTTTTCTACCCAGATTCACCTATTAGTGCACCACTGAAGAATATGTAACAAGATAGAGTTACTGTTACGGTCACCTGGCTCCCACAGGGGCGACGGTCGGAACTGGATAGCTGCGGCCTCCATCAACGTGAATTGTAGTGCAGAGATGACTGACTGGACTGGCCTGCTCAATTTCGTCTGCTTGACCCGTAGGAGTATTCTCCTGAAAGCGGAGAAAAGGAATTAGCCACCGGTGGATTGAGCAAGCACACCCTCACCGTTTTCCCACTAATCACCTCCGATATTCCCTTTCACCAGTCTCACCTTATGGTTTTGAATGATGAGCTCTCCATCCTGCGTGGACTGCAGTGGTGTGTAGATAACCAGTTACTTCACTGGTCTAAAGGAATTGGGTGAGTTCCAGACGAATATTGACTCCGAGGTAAGTGGCGAGGAGCCGTAAGTATTTGGTTCTTAAGAGTTCAAAATGTCTGTTATTCACTCTTGTCCGATTCCTTCCTTTGTCTTGCAGCTTGATTCGAGAGGAGGTTGTCCCGTAGCAGCTGATTGCGTTTAGGTAAGAGTCCGTGTTACCCAACACTGCCCGGTAGAAAATGCCAGTGCTTAACCTGTTGCTTACTCTCTCCTTACAGGTGCAGCGTACGTTGATGTGGCATGTAGAAGAATTATATCTCCGGCGGTAACTCGGAAGTCTATAGTGATAATAGAAATTGTCTTTGTTGGTTTTCTCGGCTCACCTTATTGTCTTTCTTCGTCCCCTTAGGTGCCGGGAGTTCGGCGATGAATGATGGAGCAGCGCCGGGTCGAGGAGGTGCTGTGAAGACTGGCAAGTATAGCGCGGCGCTGCAGCTGGCGGTGCGACGTGCACATAATAAAGTATTTTTCCTTATTCGGATGCGCCAAGGATCCAGGATCAGATGAAGAATGAAGGTAATGTTCTTGCTCTAACCTTTTCTTCTTATTTCCCTTCTTTCTAGGAGCTCCGGTTTCGAGGCAGGGCGTGGCAGAAGACTGGATGCTGGACTGACAGGCACGGTGAGCGTTATGCTGCAGGATGCAGAATAACGCGAAGCGTGTGCTGCTCATCGGGCGTGGTTTAAATAGCCTCTAAAGTAGTCCCAGGTAAGAAGTTCCCCAAGACCACACCCGAGTAAAAAATAGTCCCTGAAACAAAGTAGTTCCTTCCAGGCCTCACGTTGGCTTGGATTCTTTGCAGCATGGTCTGCATGAGGTAAGTTTCTTCATATGAGCCTGGCGCCTATGGCGCCAGAACTGATCCCGTATATGAGCCTGGCGCCTACGGCGCCAGGACTGAACCCAGATAGTCCCTAGCCAGGGTGGCTGGGTTTTCAATAGGTGTCTGGATGCCTGCTCCCTGGACTGATGGACTTGGTCTGGGGTAGGCATCATGACAATTACTCGCTTGTTGGGATTATGGGACTATGTGTCCTGTGTTTTTTGTATGTCTACAGGGACCCCTTGGGACTGCTACACTGAGACCCAATGCAGCTACCTAGGATTGCTTACTGACAGTAAGCGACGGTAAGCCCCCTGAGTGCACTTATTTAAATAATTATTGATGTACTCTATAAAAGCAACCACACTAATTTAAACGTGGTTTGTTTTTACAATTAGGTTTGGCCTGGATTCACCTCCTTGTACTAAAGACAGGAACCTGTGGAACATAGACCTTATTGAATTGTCCACTGGAATATACTACTTAAGTCTTCACACTGCAACAACTGTTTCAACTTGTCAAGTTTACTACAAGACCATCACAAATTGGTTTGTAGACGTTGGTCCACCCCAATTTACATAATCCCCTGAAGAAGTTCCTGAAACCAAACCCTAAGGGACATAGGAACGAAACATGTTGGGCATTTACAGATACTAATAAAAAGTGTCTTAAACACGTATTAGAAATACTGTACCAGGTGCACTTTAGGTACTTTTTCGACTAAGGCATCTAGGTTTGAGTCATCCCTTAACAAAGGTCTCAGATATTGTATTTGTGTGGCCTGTATGAACAAAAAACCAAGGTATAAATAATCTGATGTAATTTATATGTAGATATGTACACTTGATGTAACCAGAGTATCTAAGAGAGATACAGATTTACCACGTATTTTGCACATTGTCAGTTGTTTGGTGATTAACACTTAGCACTTTTTTGAACACTAGTCACTTTGTTAGTTTTTAGATGTTAGCTTTTATGTATTTGTTTTTAAACATTATATCTTTTATTAACAAGTATTCCTTTTAACAGAACTACTAATGAAGTCAGGTTGTATTTTCCATGAACTTCTACTTGCCATTGTTTGAACCGCTTTTGCAATTGTGATAACCCAAGTACTATCCAGTGAATTGTATGTCCAAACCAATTATAGGTGTGGGAGCCTTTTTGTTTTTGTTCTTATTCAAGATATGTCGGGTTTGCTCCCTCGGAATCTCTAGTTGTACCTGTTTTCCTTCTAATTATTTTTAGTACCACTTTCAACTACACCTCCTCAAAGGAATCCTTTGTTTCCTCACTTTTCCCCAGAAGCTTAATGTCTCTAGAACTTTGGTACTCTTTAGGCTTGACTACTGCAATAGCCCCTTCCTTAATCTACCTTCTTCCTCTCTACCTCCCCTCCTGCTAATCCAGAATAGGGCTGCAAGACTTATGATTGGCCTCAAGCCCAGGGACCACATCTCTCCAGCTCTAAAAACTCTCCGCTGGTTCCCGTTTGCTGCAAGAATCAAATTCAAATCCCTTTGCATCATCCATAAGACTGTCTGGGGCCGGGGACCTTTCTATCTACAACTGGCTCTCACTAAATACACTCCCTTCAGATCTTTTCTTTTCTCCTGCACCAACTCTCTGCGTGTCAAGTGATTTGTTCAACAGGGAGCAGGTGGGCGATCTCTTTCCTCGGTTGGCTCCCTCCTATGGAACAGTGTCCCCCTTCCTCTTCGTCTTGAGCCAGATCTCCTCAAATTCCAGGAGCTCCTCAAGACTTTTCTTTTCACCTGCTCCTTCCCCTCTCCCTCCTCTGCTAAACCCCACAGTCGCTGAGATTGGTGACTCAGGCCCATTATTAGTCCACCTGGGGCCTGGCCTCCCAACCCCAATCGCCTTCAGCCTCCTCTCACTCCCAGCACTTGCCTTAGGCGCCCAATTGCCTGTGCTATCAAAGGCCTGCACTTATTTATTGCCAGTTCACCATCCTCACCAAATGTTCTTTGCCAGTCACATAAGTTACTTCCTAGCACTTCCCTCCCTGTTACTCCCAGCACTCGCCCCCTCCCTCATCCCTCTCTCTCTGCACTTGTACGCTCTGAATGTGCACAAGGTCTAGTAGGACCGCCTCTCTCGTTCATTGCTCTATTTGCCTGTATTCCCATGTTCCCTCCCTGTTGCCCTGTGGGCGCTTTGAAACACAATTTACTTGATGTATAAGCGCCTTACAAATGCACAATAAATTAATACAAGTACTTCTCAGACCTCTGGAAAGGTGCAACTTGGCAGAATAAAGCTGAGCTGACCCAGGGCAGGTGCCCCAAGACTGATAAAGCAGATCTTTAATCAAATAGAAATGCGACTTGGAGAACAATGAAGAGAAATAAGAAGGGGTAATGTGCCCCTGCTTATGTGAATCAGTTAAACAGCTGAATTGAATGGTGATTTCAGCTGTTCTACTTAAACTACTGGAAGGCAAATCAGAACATCATTCCCTCAATCCACTCCAGATATGAGTTGTGACTGCATGGCTGACCGAAATCTGAGGGGGATTGAAAGATGTAGAATTGACATAATAAATGCATCTAAACACTGGATTTTAGAATATCGCATATATAAAATTTAAAATTAATACGTGTCCAAAACAAAGCCCAAGGATTGAACAGAAGATACCGAAAGGGGGAACCATGCCATAAGTCTGTATAAGCATAAAAGGCAACATTGAACAGCAGCTAGGATAGGGAAGCATGACACTAACAGAAACTGAGTTTTTGAAGGTTTGAATTTTTGAGAGGTTGAGTTTAAGGGAGCGATCTGACCTCTAGTACTCAATTACACCAAGACTGATACTCCAGTAGATCACGACAGAAACAAGGGCTGCTGTGAGGCACAATTTCTATGTCATTTGGCATACTGCCAAAAAACAGATGTGTTTACTGAGAGGTACTTTTACTCTACCCCTTCTTTTTTGTGTTGTGAATCACCGTCATATGCATAGATTAAAAAAAGAAATGTTTCCTTATTCTTCGTAGCCACCATAAACACACTATAGAGATGGCTCTCCTGAATTGTAACAATTGTAAATGGGTCATTGCGAAGATGGATTTCAGAAATCAACCCTGTGGGTTGATTTTGGAAGGCCAACCTATTATGGTGAATTGGCAGACACTGAGATCTAGCCAAACCCCATCAAGATAAGGTATGAGAGCAGCAAGGCTTAGTCTCAGGAGGGCTGTAAGAGTGGTCTAGGGCTACAATGAGTCCCCAAAGAGGAAAAACAATAATTTCAGTTACACAGGTAAGTACATAATTAAATATTATTTATTAGGCCTTAAAATACACACTATGCAAGTAAAACACCAAGTCAAGCATTGTTACACACTTGCTATAAAACTGATATATGTATTCACTCTTAAGAGGAGAAAGCATATTATTTGCTAACCAGTGAAACACAGTTAAGTAGTTAGATGCATGAAATTCAGTAAATACACTTTAGAATAACCACAGAACAGTTTCCCTAAGAGTAGGTGAGTCCTGCCCTAAGAAGGTTTGGTGCCTTGTCCCCTAAATTCATCTATTCCAAAGTTATAGTAATCAGGTAGATTTATTAAGAGATTGGAAGATGCCAGTGATTATGATACAAAAATCAAAAAGGTAACTAAAGTTTAACGAAGTAAACTCACTCAATCCCAGACACCAGGATAGGCCAAGGAAGTGATCCTTGACCAGGCCTCCACCGACCAAAGTCGGGAAAGAGTGATTTAGGGACAGGGCTTTAAGTCCATGTAACCCTATGGAGAACGGCGGGTGGAGGGCAGGTATGTTAACTTGCCCCCCTCACTCCAATGTCTCTAGAGACCACTGTTGAAGTTCCAGAATCTGTTGGGGACACAGGCATCTTTGCTTGGTCCGCTCAAGAAAGGCAAAGGCGACACAGTTGCAGAGGTCCGTTTGTACACAGGATTTAATTTGGGTATCTGTTCCACGAAAGTTCCAGCTGAACACCCAAATGAAGAAAAAATGAAGACTTCTAAAGAGCAGGTGACCTTAGAACATCTCTAGGATGCCAATAAGATGGATTGCAACAGGGGTCAGCATGATCAAGCGGCAACCAGCAATCTTCCACGGACAAACAAAGGAGCAGGTCCGCAGAAACAGGCATCTTGTAGTGCAAGTTGAACATCCTCCAAGTTCCAAGAACACACTTGGAATGGCGACGGCTGAAGTGAGGTAGCTCAGGAGAGAGCTGGTCAGTCCACCATTTGGTCCAGGGACACTTCAGACGGCATGGATCCTCGAGAAAGGGTGGATCCTCGAGAAGGGGTTGAGACTGATGGTTCCCAGAAGACTAGGAAAAATGTATAAAACTAAGACAAATCTATTGAATATACAAATTATCCAGTTCAAATCCGGGTGGATTCAATGAAATATTATCATTTACTTTCTAGGATGTTTGTTTTTTAGTTTGTTTTGCAGCATTTGTAGAATAAGTAGTAAGAAAATCAAGTGAGATTCTGATTAGTCTGTTCATGTTCATAGTATAGTAGATTGTAGTACTTAATAACATGCGAAGGATGAAAGAGTGCATATGGCGTTTACGCTACAAAGTGGAATGAAGGCAATTCTCAAGAATGAAGGAGATTGTTTCTCTCTAAATCTTTTGTCTATTTAGAAGTAGTCATCACTTTATAAAGCATGAGAACATTATTTACTTAAGTTAGTTAAATTATCTTTGCAGAGCCAACTGAAGAAGAGGAGTTATCGCAAAACGTTGTGGGTACTCTAAACTGAGGGTCTCTGTTATGTATCCTTATTCGTTAAACCATATTCTAATGTGGATTTCAACAAATGCTTTTGAAGCTTCATCTCACTGATGAGACGCAACAAGGCTGAAACACCTGTCTGGGGTTGCTGATGGTACTCTTGTCGGAGGAGAATTGCTTAGCTTTTCGGTGCTGGACTGCCCTTGTGGGTGGGAATAAACTGATATTTAAATGGATATTTCTGCTCTGTGCAGTGGTTGAAGTGTACGAAAAGAAGTAGTGGAACTATGTTCCCTGCTGGCCTGCACCCACTCCCCACAAACCCCATCATCACGTCCCCTCCCACACACAATACACACCACCAAACACTTGCACCTGCTGTTTAAGGGAACGTTCAGTGCAGTGCACTGAAAAGGCAAGATTCAACTTCTTCCTACACTTTTATTTTAAAAAGAAACCATTCCGGAACGGTTTCTTTTTAAAATAAAAGTATAGGAGCTGTAAAAGGTAATTTAAAAAAGTAGAGGAGCACCGCTCCCTCCCGCTCACTTCGACCACTGGCTCTGTGAAGGGTACAGTGAAGTAAAACACGGTTGTAGACCCTACTGAGTGGGGATACACACCATTGAACAGGTTATTTGACCCATGTTCATCCTCAGTAGAGGAGCTCCCACCACACTTGTGTCCATTTTGGAAATTATACAGAACTGCTTGCAGTCAAGGAGCGCAGGCTGAAAAAAGGGAGCTAATCTTGATGATCTTCTCTGGATGGTCCGTCGCAGTCATTACATTTCCAAAGGGGTTTCATAGCCCTTTCCCTGTGAGTTGTAGGCTATAGGCTGCCCCAGGTCCTCCTTTCCTTGCTGATCTAGATGCAGGCATTCTGGGGTCCCCTACCTCAAGCGCACACCTGTGCATAGTCTTGAAAGCAGACGGTCAGTGGGAACAGCTGACAGGCATAGCTGCCTTTCTCAGGCTCACTCCTTCTTTTCTCAACGTTCTGTTCTCAAGATAACCTCCCTGACTCCCTCTCATTCCTCCTCCCACTGTTTGGTTCTGCCTATGGCTGACCTGCCCAACCAGAACCTTCCTATTCTGCCTACTTATGGGACGGCTCGCCACCTTGTCCTCCTCCACCAACTGATGCGCCCAACTTCTTCTCTTATGTCCATGTCCTTATCCTCTTTATTGTACCTCCTTCATGTCTGAGATATTATCCGGGCCTTACAGTCAAAGCCCTCTAGTAATGTGACTATCTAGGAGACACGTAGTGGAGAACCATGACTATTTTTTCATGTTTGCTACTACAGCTTTACAGACTGCCTATCTAGCATATTGGTTTGTTTAAACTACATCTTGCTATATGTACTGTACTTGTTTGTAAAAAAGAGTTTGCATCTTGGTTACAACAGAGCTGGTGCAAGGATTGATGATGCCTCAGGTAAATAGCTATTTTGTCATCCCAGTCTCATACATTGGGGACAGATTTGAGATTTGTATGGCCAAATGTATAGTCCCTGCGGTCTTCCTGTTTGTGGCGCACTTGGTGCTCAACATTTTGGTTGAAAGTAAAACGGTCAAATTTTTTGTTTACCACAATTATTTACTGCAAAAAGGTAGATGGTGTGTTGTCACTCTGGATGCTGAGTTGACAATGAATCAGCATATCGCCCAGATTTGTACTGTACTTCATGTGGCCTTGTCAATAAACTGCTCTGTAATATCCGGCCTTTCGTGTCCCATTATAATGCAGCCATTTTAGCCTCTGCCCTTGTCAATGCCCATCTGGATGACTGCAACAGTCTCCTGAGCGGATACTCTCAGCACAAGCTGTCCGCTCTTCAGATAGCTCAGAATGGAGCTGTTTGTGCCATCACTGGCCTATCTAAACGGGCTCACATAACAGCTTCCAGGCGGGAACTTCACTGGCTTCCTTAGAAGCACAGAGCTACACCCAAGATTCTTACACTGACTCACAAGTGTGTACTCAATACAGCTCCAAAAGTGATGAGGTGATAGGGGGACGAGAGGAGGGGGTATGAAGCAGGAGGTGTCAACGGCAGTCCATTACCCACACTAGCAAAAGAGGGAGACCAGGACCATGGCTAGGAGGGACACGCTCAAGATCATCTGCCTGAACATTAGGGGGATAAGTGCACTGGTAAAAATTGAAAAAGTATAGCACTTTTTGGGGCACGAGGGGCCGGGGATTGTAGCCCTCCAGGAAACGCACATCAAAAAACCAAGATAAATATAAAGTAAAAATACAGGTTTACCACCAAATTTACCAAGCTAACACAGCAGAAAGACGGGAGGGGTCCTGATAGCTTTAGAAGATACTGTGGGCTTCAAAGACTCTGCTACGGAGAGGGACTCAGATGGCAATACTTAGCAATAACCTTTCAAGGTGGGGGGACTTGCACACTGGCAGCTATACACGCCCCCAATGTGGGACAAGACAAATTCCTATGGCAAACATTAAACAAGCTGGAGGTCTTCACGAAAGGCCCCACAATGGTAGTTGGGGATTTCAACATAGCCTGGGACCCTGCGAGGACTGTAGTGCGAGTATTTTCCATAGCCAGGGCAAACTCTTGTAAGAACTAAAAGATTAAATGTCAAATTTGGTTCTTGTGGATGGATGGAGGGAAAAGAGAAGGAATACAACGGGGTATACCTTCTACTCCCACGTGCATAGAACCCTCTCTCGGATAGATGGCGCCCGGGTGTCAAGGTCCCTGCTGGGAATGGTGTCAGAAATAGAGGTGGGCGCAATAGCCCTTGCCGACCACATTCCCATAACACTATCCTTAAACATGGGGAAGGACTCATTAGGGCTTTAGAGGTGGTGTTGCCCTGTTTACATCCTCAAGATGAGATCCTGAGGGGCGAGATAAGGGACAAAATAGCGGAGTGCTTCCATAACAAGAAGTCAGGAGAGACGAGCCAGCTAATGGTTTGGGACGCTTTTAAAGCCACCTTGAGGTGGTCACTCATAGCCTTGAAAACTCGAAGGGACAGACAATTGAGGCAGTCTGAAATGGATTTGGAGGGTAAACTGAAACAAATTATGTCCCGAATGGCGGATGGAGCCAGTGGGACGGTCAGAAGGGAGTCCTGACTGATTAGGGGCCAACTTGAAGTCCTACAAAGGAAAGCAGCCAAGCATTCACTGATCTATCTTAAGCAGAGATCAAGGCTGACGGCCTATTACCGAGGATGCAGAGGAAGAAAGAACCGCCTAGAAATATGCTAAATATCAAAATAGAGGTGATAAGGAAAGCTCATCTAATACAGACATTTTGAGGTCCTTGAAGGGATATTACTCCTGCTTTTACAAGGTGGATGCCCTGTCAGAACAGGCCCAAAAAGAATACCTGGAGTCATGCCCATTAAAAACTATCGCCAGGCTGGAGAGGAAGGAACTGGAGGGTGACATCACGCCAGAAGAAGTCAGGACAGCCATAACAAGCCTACCGAGGGGTAAAGCATCAGGCCCTGACGGATACTAGACATACTTTTACAAAGCCTATAGGGAAGTTCCAATTCCACACCTGGGCCTACTCTTTCACTCCTTTGGGGACTCGAGGGGCATTACATCATCTATGGAGGAGGCCAAGGTGGTGCTGTTACTGAAACCGGTGCAATATAGACCGATAGACAGTAAAATGTACACAAAAATACTGGCCAACCATCTCGAGCGGCTCCTCCTAAACCTTATTGACCCGGACCAGTCCAGCTTTATAAGAGACAGACAGATCTGTGACAACACTAAAAGGGTCCGCAACCTCATTGAAAAAGTCAACAAGACAGGGATCCCGGCCCTTACTGTAACCCTAGGTGCCAAAAAAGTGTTCAATGGGGTCGAATGGCAGTTCCTCTTCCACACATGCAGAGAATGGGATTTGGGGCCATTTTCCTAGCAATGATAAAGGCTAACTATCGCAGGCTCAGCCTACGCCTGGCAATCAATGGCCAGCTTTCTGAGAACATCCCAGTGTCGAGAGGAACGAAACAGGGAATGCCCTCTTTCCCCGCTACTCTACGCCATCCACCTTGAGCCTCCCTTGGCCATTATTCAATCTACTAGGGAAATTAAAGGGATTCCCTTTGGTGGGGGAGAACATAAATTCGGAGCATTTGGGGATGATCAGCTGATGATGATTACGGACCCAGGGAGGACCTTCGGGACAGTAGACCAGTTTTTACTACAATTTGGGGAGGTGACAGAGTTCCTTCAGGGGCCTGGGTGCTGAAATTGATAGTCCCGCCAGATAAAGTCCAGGCTCTGCAAAGGCTCTCCTGTATAGCTGGACGGATAAAGCCATAAAATATTAAGAAGTAATTTGACGCTAATTATCCACCCCTGTTAGACAAAATACAGAACAATACTCGCCGAATGGGGACCCCCATCAATCTCATGGCTGGGGAGGGTCAATGTACTAAAACCGGTAATCCCACAAAACTTTTTTATGGCGCTCCCAATACGGGTACCCAACACCTCCTCCCGGGCACTGCAAAAACACACAGGGGCATTCATATGGAACCATAAAATACAAAGGTATTGAGAAAAGTTATGAAAACATTGAGGAGCAAAGTAGGTTTGAGAAGTGGCAAGAGGGGGGCGGCAGAAAACTGGGAGACGTGTTTAACGGGCAAAAAGTGAAATCATTTAACCAGTGTAAAGAGGACTTGGATCTAGGAGAAGGACAGAGATTTCGCTATCTCCAATTGAGACACTGGCTGCTTCACCCCATGGTTAAGAAGGCAGCTACCAGGGAGCTCACCCGCTTTTAAAAATATGTCCCAACGGATTCATGGGATAGACACATTGTGGGGGTCATTTATGGCATCATCAAGGAGGGGGAGGAACCTGCCAAAAGGAGATATATGGAGAAATGGGAAATGTCAGTGGGGCAACCCTCAGAGGGGGTGCAATGGGCCGCTCTATGGGCACAAATCCCCAAGCTGGCAAGGACAATCCAAATACAGGAAATATGGACGAAACTGATGTAACAATAGCATTACAACCCAGAGGTGCTGCACAAATTCCATCATGCTGTCCCGGATGGGTGTTGGAGGGGCTGTGGGCGAGTGGGGACATGGGAGCACATTTGGTGGGAGTGCACATCCAACCAAACATATTGGGCAGTGTTAGGAAGAATTCTCTGTTGAGGCTAATTTCCCAAACCTAGTGAGTCCCCCAGCAACTTTTCTGGATTTTTTGGGGTTTCTTTTTTTCTCTTGCTAAGAGTGAGACTCTCTTTCTCCCACTCTTAGACATGATTTGAGATATCCTTTGACTTTGTAATGTGTTTTATGGGCTATGGGCTCTTTTACTCCATAGGGTTTCATGTGGTTTTTGGTAAGTGTGTTACACAGCACCCTCAGTGCAGTAACACAGGGGTGTCATAGTGACCCCCAAACATAGACTCCATACCCTGGGACTGACTACTGTCTCCCAGGGCATGTAAAGTCATCATTGACTTTACTAGTCTTAAATTGTGAACAGAACCAGTACCAACCATCATATTGTGGAAGTACTGGTAGGGGTAATTAGATTGGTCCTGGGTCTGTTTTTCGAGGGGGCACTGTGCAGTCCCCCCTCGTCGAGTTTCTGGCTGGTGGCAGTGGTTACCACGCGAAATATTCCACCGGAATATTTCCTATGGGATTTTCTCATTCATTTTAAACGCACCACTTTTTGGTGCAATGTTAAAGATACCGCCGGGTTATTTATTTAATATTTATTCCCCGGTCGGGTCTTTTTGCCAGCACTCAGTTTTAAAATGGCGTTTGTGTTCGCGTCTGTAACTCCAACCCAAGTCGAGCCCTTTGTTCCACTTTTTGGCGGCCTTCTCCACAGAAGCCTCCAAAAGTGGTGCCACTGTCTGGGTCTACAGGATGTGTGGGAGCGGGGTTTAGGCACCCTGGACTGAGTTGTCTCGGCAACTCAAGTCGCACTCTTGTGTGATTGGCCCAGTGGTGAGCCGCCCGGCTCACCACTTAGCATGTTTGAGTGACAGCTAGGACTGATGAATGGGGGTTTTCTGCATAAAAGCAGGGCTTTGGGGACTGGAACTTCAGAAGTCGCCACAGGACCAAAGAATCCGAAGAGGGAGAAGCTGAGCCAACCTGCAACGACGACACCACCGGTGGAGTCCTGCTGAACCGTCTCGCCACTTCCCAACGACAGAGAAGATCTTCATTCCGGAGAGTCTTCTTCCTCTGAACTGGTGGGGATAACCAGTTCGCCCTCTTTTTTGCCTTCCTGGATCGTCCCGTGGCCGAATCGCCCGTGCCAAGCAGCCCGGCGGCCGGATAGCCACGCTTCACCACTACTGCGAATAAAAGGGTAGAACCTTTTAACCAAGAAACTCCGCGGCTGGTTTCTTCTGTGGCAGTGCAATGACCTCCAGCTCTCCTCCACGATGAGACCTCCTCTTCCCCTGGACGAAGCACTGACTTGCACCCGCTGCCAGGAACAACTGCCCCCGCTGGAGCTTTCTCACCATTTCAGGTACTGAGTCCCGCCTGGTCTCCCTTGCAACAGACTGTTCAAGGTGTCCCGTAAATCCTTGACTTTCTATCCTGGGGTGACTTGGGACCTCCTAACTATCTTTTCCTGACTTGATCCAACCCTTTTTTAACTATTTGCAAAGACTCTTTAAAAGTACAATTCAACTGTGTGATCTTGGACACATTCCGCCTTGCTCTCTCCAAGAGTGGGCCTGGCCTATGACTTTCTTGCTCCTCAGTAGACTGCCTTTTCTGACTTGCTCTGGTTCGCTTAAAGTGTTGGTATTGTGAATGTTCCTAAACTCTGCCTTTTTTCCTCCCTTTTTAATTAACTTATTGGAGTGCCATCTTAGGTTAAGCGCTCACCTCTCTCTGAAAATAAGTGGTGTTTTAACTAAGACTTGTTCAATAAGTAATCAGGGATGTATATATATTAATAGTGACTGTGTTTGAACTTGCTTGCCATATTAGTGTTAGTGTATATTACAAAGTGTGTTTTTAAATAAATAATTATATACTTGTATACCCAAGCTCTGGTCAGTGTTTGCTTGTGCTACTGTATTTTGGTACCTATCTTGTATACTCTATATGCTGTCTAACTCTTCTCGAGAGAAGTCTGGCTGCTCAGCCACAGCTACCAGGTAAATCTGGGTGGTACAGACTGCTACCAATTTGGTTTACTGCCAACACCTGTAGTCTCAAGCCTTTTGCAGTGGTCCCTAAGGGAACTGCACAGGTTTCTGCCTAACAGGCAGGTCTCCAGTTAGCACTGGAAGAAATGTTTGGGATACAACTAACAGGCATTTCGATGGATGGCCACACTGGGAGCGATTCTAGAGGAGCTTCCGACAAAGGCACAAAGAAAAGCGTTTTTAATTGTGATGATGGCTGGGGCACTGGTGATATCCCAGAAATGGAAAAGAAATGAATCCCCCACTGAGCATGAATGAGTGGGGAAAAGTGTGGTCCTTGGTTTCACTGGAGTGGGTTACCTACTCCATCCATGGGCACCATCAACGCTTCCTCATAGAATGGGATGTAATATTGAAGTTTCTTTAACAGGATGCAAAGGGCGCATGGTGCCTGAGGAACATGAAACTTCTGGGAGTGGTTTGATCACAAACATCAAGAGGGGCCCACGAGGGCCAGGCCTGCCGATGCCATAGACAGGGGACACTGGTCGGGGGGGTGGGGATGTAGCCGGGTAGGGAACGAAAGAAGGGGGGCGGTGAGGGTCAAGGCTCTGAACTAGGAAGGGAGGGTAGTGTTACGGTTTGGGACAGGAGAGGGGGGTAGGGAGGGTGAGGAAGAAGTGTTCATTCATAATGTTTTGTTTTCTTGAAAATGCCAATAAAAACGTACTTTAAATAAAAAGAAATGATGTGTTAACGTCGAAACAGGTCGGTGTGCATAGAAGTAGCCGGAAGACAATACCAACTTGATTCATTCTGTTTCCAGTTGGCTATACTTTTGTTTAAATTTGATGAAATTTGAATTTGGGATTATTAGGTTTTATGTAAACGACAGACTTTCCCTTCTAATTGTGGTGGGCTAACTGGTTTAGGTCTTATTGGGCCTCATTACAACCCAGGCGTTAAGGGTTTAACGGCGCCGTCGGCGCCGTTAACCCTTAACGCCTGATTACCATTTTAACGCCTGCTTTTAGCAGGCGTTAAAATGCAAGGCGCTAACCCGCCTTGGTGCTAATTACGACACCGTAATTTACGGTGCCGTAATTAGCGCCTTCCCCACTCCCATTATGCCCTATGGGGCAAAAATGGGAATGGGGAAGGGTAAATGGGGAATGGGGATTTACCGCCCCACTCACCTTGGAATGGGGCGGTAAATCCGCCATCCACCATGGTGTAAACAGAGTGGTGGTAAAGAAGGGAACTTACCGCCTGGGTTGTAATGAGGCCCATTGTATATGTTGTGTATGTGATGCTTATGTACGTGGTTTGATTGAGTTAGATATGTGATTAGTTTTCTAGGGTTGTGTGTGTTTTTTTACTATTGCTTTATGTACTGATGATGTAATGTTGATAGTTATGAATTGAACAAATTTAATTTTGTATTGAATTCATTTTGTTCTAATAGATTTGTTGATTTATTGTTCTACATTTGCCTTTTCAGGTTTGATATTTTGTTCCCTATAATCTAGAAGACAGGGGACCCTGCCTTTCTTTTTACTGGGTTGGGGTTGGGTACATAGTAAGGGAGAGGGGGCAAGGGGAGGAAGGGTGCGGGGGGTCTCCACCTTGCATTTTGCAGTAAAATGTTTGGTAAAAGAAATTGAACTTTTTTACTTTTCAGCAAAAAATGTATTATTGTAGCATGAAATGTGCCATTAGCAGCATCTTAGAATTACCTTATTGTAGCACCAGCCATGGGTGATAATTGAGAAGTATTTCCCACTTATAGCTGCGATCTGGATAAGCACTACCTAGAGCTTCTGTACTGGTGATTTGTGGAATTAATTTATGTAATTCCCTCTGTCTCTGTATGATTTATATGCTGATGTTACCAATTCACACCACTTACTGTTTCCTCTCTTTCTCTTCCTCTAGTCGGTTGATGTTGACTGGCCGCCACCTCTGAATGATTAAGAGTGTTACATGAGGATAGATACCAGGAGAACTTGGCATGCAGCTGAAATGTATTCAGTAATTTATCTTGCCTACCCCTTGCAAGATGCATTTGTTGATCATGTTGATCTGTACAAGCCTGTGTTTCCCCTGCCTTTTACTCACACAAATCCTCTGTCAAATATCCTAAATAAAATACCAATCCAAGGGTGTTGAGTAATAACTGTTTGTTGTATGTCATACAATGTGCCGGATTTCAGTAGAACTAAAGGGGAATTACTCACCTTATACATTGTGGACATCAGGAAATCCAGGTACTGCATCAAAATCAAACACAATAAAAACATGTGTAGTGGAGCAAAGAGTACAAACCAAGAGCTAGCCATTGGGCATACAAAGGTGCCACCAGTGCTTGGCCATTATTTTCTGATAAGGCCTTCTGAATAAGCAATGCTTGAGACGACCAATGGTCGGCAGCAGTTTCTTCTCCATCTTGGCAATAGTGCAGGCCCTAAATAAAACCTGAGGGTGTCAACAACATCAGCCATGAGGGGCCAGACAATTTGATATATTAAACACAGTTAAAATTAAAGAAACCAAGGCACATTTCAGTCATGTTATCCAGGCAAGGGTGGCTAAATAGTTGGTTCTACACTTTTTACAGTCTTCCATCCAAATAATATTTAGAAACATGCAAATACGTTTTCTTAGTAGTCTCAAATGTGCTTCATAATTCAAATCATTTGTTCTAGTGTATTATTTGGTTTTATATAGTGCAATGTCTAACAGTGTCTTGGCCACTTTACTCATAGGGACCTGAAAAAGGTTGGAATGGGTAGTTAGTAGGAGTAGAGTGAGGAGAGCGAGATAGCTTTTGCTGCTTTGTGGATACATGCAGATTGAAAGAAACGTCTCAGTGTGGGAATAGGCTTCTAGCTGAGACATTGTCTATTGAGACCTGGGCTGTGCATAGCCTGCAGTGGGTATTTTTGGTGTGCTTTGAGGGCGTGAAAGCAGTCTTTGGCTGGCCTTGTTTCAATGTTATGGTTCTTTCTATGGAGGCATGTGAGAGTGTTTGTGGTTGGAGACTTGAAAGGTTAAATCGTAGTTATCAATGCATTTGGGCCTGCCAGGGGAAAAGGGTACTTTCTGCTTGCGTCTTCCATCTATCTGGTTCATTTGTGTATAATAATAAATATTACTGAATTAGACAATTGTTGACTGGATGAGAAGATTGGCATTAATACAAGAAATTAGCAAAATATTAATGATCTCTTTCCAGTGTAGTAATTATACGGTTTCAATATGCATGGCTGTGCTGTGGTTTGTGGTTGCCAATGTTATTTTCTAGAGCATTGTGGGTGTCCAAATGCTTTTTTTTTACCTCATGTTTGGCTGATTGGCACTGCGGTTGGAATATCTTTGAGGTGTCAGTAGCCAGAAGGAAGGCCCTGGCAAATTGACTCATTTCTTGAATGTTCTTTTTCACCTCACTTTTCACCTCCTCTACACTCTGATATTCGCATCACCCCTCCTTGAACCTTGGTTCCTCTGTTACTGCCTCCTCTTTGTGTCTCTGATGTTCTTTCTACCTCCTCTCCACTCCTTTGCTTCTCTGTGACCTCATCTCCTTCTCTCTCTGATGTTCTCACCTCTCCTGAACTTCTCTGGCACTTCCTTCTCCTCTCCTCAGCTCTTCTCCCCTCCTCTTTCCTGCTTCTCCCTTGCTGGCCGTTCCACCACACATTACTGTATTTATTTTATTTTGCATTTATTCATTTTACATTTGTTGTAGAAGCGCGCAAAGCCCTTAAGCATCTAGGCGCTAAGTGCAGGCATGTAACATTTTAATGGGTGCATAAAGTCTTCGTTCGTTGAAAAGATGTGTCTTGAGATTTTTTCTGAACAGCCGATAGGAGGGTTCAGATCGAAGGGAGAGTGGTTCCAGAGGTTGGCTGCCACCACCGAGAAGCTAGATCCCCCCTCCCCCCGCTCTTTTGTGTCTGAATCTTGGCATGATGAGGCAATGGCGGTTGGTGGATCTCAGTGGTCTGGAGGTTGTGCGTGTGATGAGTCTGAGTGAGGTAGGTAGGGGCATTGTTGAATTCAATTCTTTCTCAGACTGGGAGACAATGGATAGATCTTCTAGCTTCAGAGATGTGGTAATTCTTATTCAGGTCGGATACAGCCCGAACAGCATTGTTCTGGGTAACTTCGAGCCTGTTAGTTTTTTTCAGAGGTGCGCAAAGCAAGGCATTGCAATAGTCCAGTTTAGATCCCACAAGAGCGCGGGCAACAGTGAGGTGATTGTTTGAGGATAAGAATCGTTAGCTAGATAAGTTGAGTTTCGTGTCGTAGGCCTCTGTGAAAGTAATGTGGTTGATTTGCCAGGACATATTAACCAAAGCGTCATGGTGGAGGCCCAAGGTTCTCACTGAAGGTGAGATGGGGATCTTATGGCCATCAATGTTGAAGCAGCTGAAACCTGGGTCAGGGTTTGCAAAGCAGGCTGTCTTACCAACTAGCTAGAGCTTTGGTTTCTCATTCAGGCAGAGACGGTGTAGGGCCATCAAAGTATGGATCATTTCATAAATGCTGTTTACATTGGCGGAGTCCTGCGCATTGTCACCAGAGAGGGGGATGAGGATTTGGGTGTCGTCTGCATAGTTTGTGAAGGAAATTCCCATTGAGTCAAAGGGGCTGAATTGCGGTTTTATGTAAATATTGTAGAGGGTGGAGGAGACACAGTAGCCTTGCAGGACCACACAAAAGATAGAAGTAGTGAGGTCGGCAGCATCACCTGTGAAGACTTTGGAGGTTCAGTTATCGAGGAAGGAGACAATCCAGTTGGCAGCTTCATGGGAGAAACATGCAACCGAGGTCCGGTGGTTGCATAGAATCTTGTGGTTGACGAGATTGAATGCTGGCAATAGGTAGATGAGCAAGAGGCGGGATAGCTTTCCTACATCATTGGCATCGTCAATTTGGTTCTTTAGGCCGAGGAGAGCTGTTTCCGCCTCATGTCTAGGGCAGAAGCCAGACATTTGCGAGGGCTGAGGATGTGGTATGTTTCCAGGAATTCTTGCATTTGGGTGTAGGCAATTCTGTCGATTTTCAGGAGGAAAGGAACAGTGCTGATAGGCCTGTAGTTGGTGTGGATGGTTGGGTCTAGTGAGTGTTTTTTGAGCAAGGCAGTGATCCGATCCAGGATTTTTTAAGACTGGGAGGGACAGTGCCAGAGGCAAAGGAAGAGCTAACGATGGCAGTGATGAGTGGGAGAAGGGGGTTAGCACATTCTTTTACCAGGGTTGCTGGTCTTGCTCCAGCCCCCAATTCTCCCTCTTCTTGCTTCTCCTTTTCTCTCTCCTCCTACTACTTCCTGCTGCTCTGCTGCTTACCAGCTCCACCACACATGAGCTTGCTGCTCTCCTAGTATCCAGCCCCCAATTCCCACACATTGCTTGTTTGTTTCTTTTTATATCTTGGTGGGTTGCCTGTGAACAGTAGAGGAGAGGAGTGGAAGAAAAGGAAGTGAGGGGGCAGTGAAGCAGGGAGGCCAGGAGCTAGTCTAGAGCATGGCACATAAGAGAAGGAAAGGAGGGAGAACCCCAATAGTGATAAGGAGGCGGTGGAGTGTTGCCGCTTTAAAATATTGCCTAATTATTTTAAAGCTGGATTAGCCTTTGTGCAAGTGCTGTACTGTTTCTGTATAATTCCTGTGTGGTTGTCGTTGGGGACCATTAGGTGTATGCACTGATAACTAGAATTAACTTCCCAAATGTTTTGTATTAATGGGTGGCAGTCCCAAAGCTGAATACCCTGTGGGAGGAAGTTGCAAACCTCATTGTCGACAGCCAATAGGTTGTATAGATCAGAGACTGCAGGAGAAAAGCCCTCCTTATAGAAAGGATCAAGGGGGAGAGAATTGTAACCTGCATTGCCAATGGCAAACAGGCCAATGTACAGACCATATGAGAATCATTATCCGTTGTGTGAAAGAGATGGGGGCGTGACCAGCAGCCATGGTGTAGGGCTGCGTTGAAGAGGAGCTCCTGCCTGATCCATTAATATCCGGGGAAATATGGGCACAAATGTTGTGGCACACGGACCCAAGTGGCTACTGAAGTTGGGGGAATGTCTACAGAACAGAGGTCCAGCTTTGGGAAACGTCATCCATATCGGAACATCTACAGAAACTCTGTGTAATCTGAAGCCAGACAAACAATGACGAAACAAAATGGAGGCTGGAGCAGTGTCGCAGCACTAATGCTATAGGGAATTGCAGGAGGGGGCCAGGACTGCTTGCCGTGCTACAAGCAATGTTGCATTGGAGGCGGACTCCAAGAAGGAAGACCTGAGAGACGGCGCCGGCTGAGAATTACAGCAGCTCGGAGAAAGAGAAACCGCGAGGGTGAAGGCAGCCGGGCTGTGACCCACTCCGTGATGCGAAGAGCTCTGGCACTCCGGAGGCTGCGGTGGTGCTCAGGACAAACAGGGGGAGAGGAGCAAGTAGGGACCTGCCAGTGGAGGAGGAGAAAGGCAACAAAAGGGTAAACCTTCCGCCCTAGCCCGCTAACGTAGCACATGCATTGTGCATAAGGACAGACGCAAGCGGGCAAAATCACCCACACCAGCACTGGTCCTCCCACTGGTAACCCTCATTCCTCTGACCCCAAGGGACAGTGGCAAGCTCTCAGAGGGCAAACATAACACCTCGAGCCCTAATAAGGGAAGGCAACATTAATGCAAGGTCTGCAGACCCGCGGAAGAAGGTGCCTGCAGTGGCAGACAAGGCACATATCAGACTCAGGATACCACATTGAGCCTTCATAGCAGGGGTCAGTGCCTCCTCACACCGCCAGAAGGATCAAGTGCGGCCTGGGAGGACTGCTGAGCATGAGCTACAAGCAAGAACTTTTTTATCTTCTGATCCTCCACTGCTCTTAGACATTGCAAATTGGATACAACAATAAGCTGTGGATAAGATACTGTAACATTACAACTATGGTCTAAGGCACGGTGCTGCAAAAGTATAGGGGACTCTTAGGCACAGTTACAGGAAACTCCATCAAGAACCTTTAAATCCTTCTCTGTGGTTTCTCCCCTTAAGCCCAATCCCCTCAATGCTGCTCCTGCTTCAGTGGAAGCTAGACCTCCAATAGGGTCTGAGGGGACCTGGCCTAGCAGTTCGGACTGGGCTGCTACCTTCGGTGGCGGCAGCTGCTGACTGATTTGCACATGGCTGGTCCCCTTTTGCAATGGCGCAGATGGGCTAAAAAACAGTGGTGTGGAAGGTTTCCCAGAGCAATTGCCAGTGGTTTAGATTCATTCGAAACCTTCCACCCATCACTTTTGTGGTCAGTTATAGTGCCATTGGTAAATGACCCTATACCATGCCTACCTAATCTGGATAGATCTTGTTAATTGGGGGGATATTTCTCCACAATAATTCTCAATATTTCTTTGGCAGGTCTGTCCCCAAAGTGTTCTCCCATTCATGCATGAATCCCCAGATCTGTTCCTTCCTCTCTGCCAGAAGAATCGAATTCAGGTTCGACACCATATTTCTATTTCCTGAGTAGGTGGTAATGAACTTCTCAAATAACGTAAGCTCTCTCCCCACTGCTTCCCCCACCCCTGGACTAGTTAGCCAATGTCATATTTGATCATATTCCAACCTGTTCCTTTCCTCAAGTTCCATTCTTTGTTTACAGCCATCACATGTGCTTAAAGCCCCTCCCTGCACCATATCCCCCATCTTTGTGCAACCTATATTCCGGCACTGCTTAAATGACCCCCTCACCATTCCCGGATGAAATTGTGAATTTCCAAATAAAGGGGTAAATGGTGACGGGCGTATAGATAGGGCACCCTTATCTATGAGATGATCCCATACATATACGACTACTGATAGAACTCGACTAGCCCTGATATTTGGAGGTCTGTCCTGTCGTTTCAGCCATAACATCCCTTCTAGCGGGCATCCTGCCACTGCTCGTTCCATCTGCACCCATAGTTTCCTGGTCTCGCCTCTGAACCATTCTCGAAGAACCCGTAATTGTGCAGCCTTAAAGTATGTTTCAAAATGCGGTAAGCCCAATCCACCCTTTTCTCTAGCAGCCGTTAAAATATGAAAGGCGACTCTCAGAGTTTTATTTCGCCAAATGTATCTCCTAATCTCCTTATTAAGTTCCCTAAAATAAGACGTAGGGATCTTTACCGGAAGTGTTTGAAACTTGTATAGTAATCCGGGAAGAGTCACCATCTTAATCATAGCTATCCTTCACAGCCACAATATTTGCAGTGCGTTCCATCTCCTGAGATATTTTTTCACCTGCTGTTGCACCTGCGGGTAATTACATTCATACAGCTGGGAAACCGTCCTCGTTATATTAACCCTCCAAGTATTTGATATAAATATCTGCCACTACAAATGGTGAATAAGAAGACCACTCCTCCTTCTGACTTGGAGGTCAACCTAATTCCAAATGTTCTGACTTCCCCATGTTGACTTTCAACCCTGCCACCCGCTCTATTTCCATCATTCCTCCAATAGAGCTGGAATCGATTGTTTTGACTCCTGCAGCATCAGGAACATGCCATCTGCGAAAGCCGCAATCTTGTGCATCCCATTCCCAAATCTAATCCCCTGTATCTCCTCTCTCACCCCAATTTAAATAACAAATGTAACAGATATATGGCATATAAGAGAGGCCATAAGGGACAACCTTGACGGGAAACCCTGGTTATTCTAATGCTTTGCGTATTAATCGCCAATCGCAATGAAGGAGAGTGATATTTGGCGCACCATTTGAACAAATTCCCATTGCTTCAAATAAGAAAGGCCATTCTATGCGATCAAATGCCTTTTCGGCATCTAGGGATACTATAACTGTAGGAATTTGTTTAATTTGGACCTTTTCCAATATATGAGCAACTGTTCTAATATTATCCGAAGTTTGTCTCCCCATTATAAATCCTGATTGGTCCATATTTATTAATGTAGGTAAACAAAGTGCCAACCGGGGACATGGCTAAAGAGCCATGTAGCAAGACGTGCGCCTCAATAGCTCCTACAGATCCAGTATTCATCCTAAAGAAAAACATGCACCGAGAGATCCTGGGCGAGACATAAAGAAAAGCATGAACAAAGGGTGCAGAAGTGGAAGCACTTGCGACCAGATTGGTGAGGTGGTTCAGGCAATTCGAGTTACGAGAAGATTGGGACTACGGAAGAATGGCATCTCCAAAATGGCGGACGCAATAGAACAAAGACAATAGTCGTAAAGACGGGATTTGGCAAAGTGGTGGTGAACAAACAACAAAAAACAGTACGGGGAGGGCGTGGCCAGCCGAGGACTCGTACGGATGACTCCTTGGAGAGCTCTTCCCGGCCCCGGAACCCTTTACCCCCTCAAAATAGCCTGAAAATCATGCTGACTCTCCCCAAGCATCTATGAAGGTGGGGGGCACCAAGTGATCGCTGAATTGGTCGGAATTAAGCAATCTGGAGGTGGTTGGAGACGTGGCGGGAGGATCTGTGTAGCGGCTTCCCTGGCAAGATGGCGGCCGCCGCAGACCCCACGCCGAAAAAGTAGCCACGGAATCTGAAAATCGTATGAGAGACGAACCGCAGATCTGGGACCCCCCTCCACTCAAGAGCGTTGTGACTGACGGTGGACGGAGCGGTTCTTAGGAGGTTAGGTGTTCCCCCTCCCTTCTGAGGCACAGTGGAGGTGCCTGAACGGTCTCCGGGAAAGGGCGGAGGCGGCGCTCTCTGTGGCCGGCGGAGTGGGTCTGCTGCAACTACCCCGTCCCAGTGAAGCCCTGCTGCAGTCCTGAGCTAGCTCCCCTTCAACGACTTAGAAAAGATCCAGTCCGGAGTCTTCTTCCCTTGAGCTTGGTGGGGATAACCAGCTCATCTTCTACAGCCAGAGGATCCTCTTCCTTGGTCAAAATCGATGCACACTGCTCTTGTGGTCCGGATAGCCACCTGAAGAGCCTCTCCGGTTTTTAAGGAGCGCACCTTTTATTCCTCGTCGCTGCTGCCGGCTTCATCCCTGTGTGGTGCAGACCCCCTTCAGACGTCCTCCTTCACAACGAAGCTCCAGGAATCGTGGGTTTGCGGAAAACCAACAGAAACAACTGCCAGGGCACCAGCTGCACCATTGGAACAAGGTACTGTGTTCTGCTGAGGAAACTGGGTGAATCCCTTTTCTTCATTTTCCAAGGCTTGCCCTTGTCTTCCCTCCTTCTTATAACTTTTGCTTCCGAACATTGACAATATCGAAGTGCTTTTGGCTACGTGGAATCGTGAACTGTCTGACTGATCTTCGGCAACAAGCCCCGGTGTCTTTCGACCCTGGCTCCCGCCCTTTGACTTTTGAACTCATGTCTCTGAGTGTTTCTTGATTCTGCCGGCCTAACCAAAATATTGCCTATGATTTTTGCCTCAACTCCCTCTGGGTATCTCAGGTGCTAAGTGTGTTTTTGCTCCGGTAGCATTTCATGTCACGGATACGCGTTTATTTAGTAGACCGAACTGTCAAAAAGTGATCGCAATTGTATTCGCGGTAACATGTTTTGTTCATAACACTGGTTCATTCAAACACAGGGTACTTACCTTGAGACTTACTGTACAAAGTGAATTGGTTAGTTGTAGTATATTTAACGTATGGTTTTTATTTGAGTTAAATAGAAGTGTTATGTTAATAATGAATGGTTTAAAAATAAATGTATTTATATTTTTTACCTGAAACCTTGAGTCAGTGTTTGCTTGAGTCACAGCTCAAATACTCTTGAGATAAGCCTGGATGCTCTGCCACTGCTACCACTCTGACATAGTAGTACAGGCTTGTACCAAAGGTAAAACTTGTATTGCCACCTGTAGTCTTAATTGTGTGTAGTGCTCCCTAAGGGCACTGCACAGGATTCTGCCTAACAGGCGGCATACATATGATAATATCCGTAGGGCCATAGACATGATCGAGTGGGGACGGAGGACTAATCAGAAATTTTCTGTGGCAGCACTGGATGCCTACAGAGCTTTTGATAGCTTGGACTGGGGATTCTTACGGCTGGTGCTCGAGAAATTTGGCTGCGGACCAATCTTTACTCGCATGGTAATGGCTAATTTTATAACCCCGTAAACAAGACTAATGGTCAATGGGAAATTGACAGAGTATCCCCATTCAGAAAGGCACAAGACAGAGGGGCCCACTGTCACCTCTGATCTTTGCCATGGCTATGGAGCCCTTTGCATGTAGGGTCCACACTCATCCGGGAATTCAGGGGGTGGAGGTGGGCACTGCTGGTCCACAAAAGGTAACGCTTTATACAGAGGACATCCTCCTATTCCTGAAAGATACCGAACACACTCTACCGATGATCATACAACTCCTGGGGGACTTTGCGAGGGTCTCAGGATTCAATATTAATTACCCTAATTCTAAGACTCTTAATATAACTGAAAACCCAGAACGGGTTTCGGAGTGGGAGAATCAATACCCACTGAAATGTGAATATAAGACAGTAAAATAACTGGTGATACAATTAACCGCCAGCTAAAATAGATTATATGGAGCCAATATTCCAGACCTCCTGAAAACATTAATTGGGGATCTAAAACGCTGGCAATTGCAAGAATTATCCTGGCTGGCACGCATTACTGTCATTAAAATGACTCTACTTCCAAAGTTTTTATATGAAGTGGGTGCCCTCCCAATCCGAATCCCGGGCCCAGCTATCCAAAATCTTCAGAAAGAGGTAATGAACTTTATATGGGGGGGAAGAGCGCAAATTCCCAAAAAAGTACTTTTTAGGCCACAAGCTTTGGGAGGACTGGGGGTCCCAGAATTCCGCAAATACCTATGGGCAGCACAGGTAGCCCCAATGCTACAGTGGACAGCGGAGGAAGACCGAAATCAATGGGTCACAATAGAAAAAACAGCGACCAAGATACCCCTTAAGAATTTAGGTTTCCTCACTACACGGCACAGGGACAAAGGTGGTCTGCTACTAGAATCAACCAAAACCACATTATGGTACTGGGATAAAGTACTGAGAAACAAGAAGATTAAGATGGGGGGGGGGTCCACTCACACCTATTGCTGGCAACCCGGACTTTACCCCAGGAACACAGGCCAACTTTTGGAAACATTGGGGGGTAGGGAAAACAATATAGTCTTAAAAGACCTTTACTTAGATGGGTCACCCCTGCAGTTTGAAGACTACAAGGCCAGGTTTAGTATACCAGAAAGAGAACGTTTTCAATATGTCCATCTTAAACATTGGGTCTCAAACACAAGAGTGAAGGAAGGGGCAACTAGAATCCCGACAGGAGTGGAACTAACAATACAAGAGGGCCAACCAGACAACGGGATAACTAGATTATACCGATTGATCGGAGGAACGGACCCCGAAGAGAACCTAACTTATATGCAAAAGTGGGAAACGGACCTAGGGAAAGCGATTACTGGGGTTACCTGGGGCCGCATCTGGCAGAGAGCTGCCAAAAGCTCTAAGTGCACTACAATTAAAGAAGTGGCATATAAACTATGCCTTTGCTGGTATATCACACCCATACGCATACACTCCATTAATCCAGAATACCCTACAACTTGCTGGAGAAACTGTGGCCTCCCGGGAGACTTTATTCACATGTGGTGGTCCTGCCCATTAGCCGAAACCTACTGATAGGAGATCCTGAGCCATATTAAAGAAATAACTGGAGTGCAGCTTCCATTCGAGCCACTGGTGGTTCTCTTGGAGGAGAGGGTTGAGGGTTGTTATGCAACTTCGGGGCTCACAGCTACACTCGTCACTCACATGCTAAATGCGGCCAGAATCACAGTCGCACAGGCATGGAAAAATAAGGAAGGACCGATAATAGCTATGTGGTGGGTGAGACTGTGGGGTGTGATGGCTATGGAAAAAGTGACCGCAAAAGCCTTTGGTTCATACACGAAATATTTAAACACCTGGCTACCACTACACAAATTTATGGACGACAAAGAGCAGATGTTTTTTAAGCCTAGATGGCTTTGTGCAATGTCTATTATTTGACAAATACGAACTTTAAGTTAAGAAAGCGACCAGCTGAACTTCTAAAGCAAAACAGAACACTTTTCCACCCATAAGTTTGGAAATGTGGAGGGGGAGGGTGAACAGTTTTATGGTTGATACTTGTGATTTTCTTTTAAATATGAGCAATGGACTTGAATAGCACTATAACCTCAACTTTGGTTTGACTGAACTGCAAAGGATATATTGTATGGTGACGAATTCTTATTTGTTAATACTCACTCGACTATATTGCTCTTAAAAATTTAAATAAAGTTGGTAAAAAAAAAAATGTACGGGCGACAGAGAAAGCTCTGAGGCCGTGCCATAACCCAGGGAGGATACCCCTCAACGAAGCGGCTGGTAAGGCTATGTGGAAATCCCTGATGAACGGACTGCGAGAGCCACGGAACTGAGGAGGAGCATGAGCGTAAGGAAGTGGCAACATTGTAGCTTTGGGGAGTAAGCCTACGAAAGAGCAAGGCTGATAGGCAAACAGAGCCCTTCCTAAACACTGGCACTATATAGCGGCAACATGCTAGATAGTATGTTGCGGGAATAAAATATACGAAGTTCACGGCAGATGTGACGGGAACCCAGCATAACATCAGAAAGAAACACCAGCCACGCCACGGAATGAAGAGAGAGAGCTGCAGCGGGACGTCGAACAAGCCGGGGCCGAGCTGGAAGATGGAGCTCAGACAGTCCCTATTGCGGGAAGAAAGATAGACATTGGTGATGATGCCTCACAGACATCAACGGTGATACTGCAGGAAGAGCTGAAAAGCAGTGTGGGGGAAGTAAAGGGCCGGTGGATGGCTGAGGAATGAGCAGTAAACCCTCTCGCTACAACAAAGGGAAGCGTGAAGTAAGAAGGACTGGGAGTATAGGCTGCATATTAGGGGGAATCCGTGAGCTGGAACACAGCTGATGATAAGGCCAGATAATGAACCCATGAAGAGGACGCAACCTTGACGGTACGCAGATAGTCTGTGGGGCTGCTCCACAATGAGGAAATATACCAAGTAGGACATAAATATACAATAACATAATAACGAAGAAGCGACTGGAAGTGCAAAGTACAACAGTGGGTGGACACTGTTGGCAGAGGCAGCACATACACTACGGATGGAATAGTCCCGGAACCTGGGTAAAGTCCAAAGACTGTATAGCCCAGCGGAACACGCTACATAAGACAGTAATGCGGGGTACTGCACCCGGAATGCAACAAGGCTGTATTGCAGAAACAGAACAGTGGTCAGCCAGGTGAATAAACCCATAAAACGAGATAGCGCAATATGAGCAAATCGTTGTGATCATCAGCCCAGATGCAAAACAGTGAGCTGGAGGGCTGATAAGAACCCAGAGAAGTTTTCTAATACACCGATGACCCTAAGCAACACAGTCCTATCACTGACATTTTTTTCAGGCACTGCTGCCATAGGACAGGTTCTGGAGGGTGTGTGCAAGACCGAACGTGACAGACTACTACTCAAAGCGGAAAGGCAATAAAGCTCCCCATATTGGTGGGCTCTAAATGCAACTTGGACCACAGGGCATGCTTGCAATCGGCAAGTGATGAGGACAGGCCCTGGACCATAGTTAACAAACAGTGGTGCCTGGAAATGAAAAGACCTGTGTGACAGACACGGAGAATCAAGGCCCGACAATACTATAGAAAGGGCCCAGAGAGACAGTTGGAGTAGAGTGGTGCACGTGGACCACTTCAATCAGGAGCTACAGTGGAGCTACTAACCCCAGCCCAATACTTGTGGGGCAAGTCACTGGGGCACGTAACCCAAAGCTGCGACATTGCAAGAGACGTGCTCATGGTTCACCCACCTCCAACCAGTATATAAAGCCCCCGAAGAGAAGGAAAGAACTAAGACGGAGGAGGGCATCCACGAGGGGGCAGACAAACATACTATTAACTGCCAGTCTGCGCAGTGCAGGAATATTAACTATAAAGAAGCTCCCAGTCAATCAGCGGACGGGAACCCGAGACGCAAGAGAATAACATAGCACTGTGAAGGCCAGCAGGTGGAAAAGAGAGATGTTGTTCAAAAACAAGGTTAAAGGGAAACAACCTATGATGGACATTTTCACCAAACCGCCACAGTCACGGATGTGTCTGCATATACAAAGGAGACACACGAGGGATAACCACCCCACTACGTGATGCACACCAGATCTTGGAGGCCATAGCAGAGCTGAAATCCTTGTGGGGAAGCAAGATTGAAACCGCTATGACGGAATTCAAATCTGCACTGGAATTCAAAATTGACGCAGTCAGTGTGGACGTGAACCTCTTATGACAGGATGTAAGAACGCTGGCAGAGCATACGAGTGGCCTAGAAAGTAAAGTGAAAACTAACACAGAGGTCAGAACGGCCAATGCCAAGCAGGTGCATATATTGCAGCAACAGGGGTGCAACCTCGAAAGCCGAGCAGAGAAGGCGGAAGGGCAAGAACGACGTAACAACATACGGTTGGTGGGTCTGCCGGAAAGTGAAGAAGGCATGGACCCTACAAACGTGCTGATACAAGAGATAGGAGCAGGTGTGCTCACACAAGGGTTCACGGTCGAGAGGGCACACAGAGCCCTACTCAGGAGGCCCCAACAGGGAGCCCCTCCCCGAGCGATCATTGCTAAAATACTGAACTATAAAGATAGAGAAAAAATCCTAGAACATTTCTGCAAGGGTGGAACGATGAGCAGAGGGTCAGTGACTGTTACAGCGTACCCGGACTACACCATTTTGGTACAAAGGCAACATCTACACTATGTGGCTGTTAAAAAACAGCTGCAGGGATCTGGCTTTAAATACATGCTTCTGTATCCTGCAAAACGGAAATTCTTACACAAGGGCAAGGCGTTCTTCTTTGAGACATCCTAGGAAGCGGAGAGTTGGTTGGACGCACAGGGTTGCCCGGCTGATGCAGATGGTCATGACCAGAACAGACAGGATAAGTGAACCAGCTTCCTACTGTTGATTAACTAGACCGACTTTGAGTTAGTGGCTCCAATGTTGACATGATCATGGGGTAGTTTTGACACCCAAATGGGCTCACTGAGCATATAAAAGAGAATGTAGATATTGACCTCTGGATGCGCTCAGTGTGTGGACCCCTGGAATTGAATATAATATATGATAAATGTAATACACAAGTGGGTGCTAGATATAGGGGTGCATAGTAAACTGTAGCATTAGTGCGGGAGAGGCAGAGGTAGCGTGTTCTTACCCCCATTAGTTAGTTTAGTTGGGATACCAGTAGGGTGGTATCCGTCCGCTGTATTTCAGGAAAGGACTAGACACGGGGTAGCCTGAGATCCAGGTATGGAGCTGGGCGTCATTGGGGATGGGTAGGGTGGGGGGAGTTGGGGAGTTTGAAGGGGTGTTAAAAGTTGGGGAAAAAGCTTACACCTATACACCACTGCGCATGGAGCGGCCGACAAGGGGAGACCAGATAGCGACGTGGAACGTCAGGGGGGGTGCAATAATTATTTAAAAAGGAATAAGGCCATGATGTATTTGAAGAGACAAAGAATTGACATTGCTCTGCTGCAGGAAACTCACCTGACAAAAGAAAAGCAGGAAGTGATGGGGAGGAAATGGAGAGGGACTACCATAGGAGCGATATATTCGGCGTACGCCAGAGGGGTTATTACGCAGATTGCACCACATGTCCCGTTTAAGTTACTACAGTCTAACATAGAGCCAGATGGGAGGATGGTGCTAATAAGAGGATTAGTGGAAAATGGAGAGCTGAGTATTATTAACACCTATACTCCGAACCAGGATGCTACAGGCTATTTCAGGACTTTATACAACAAGATCAGCCCATATATTGGGGGGCAGTCATATGAAGAGGGGACTTTAATTGCATGCTGGATCCCAGAGTTGATAGATCAGATGGGAAAGCCTACCCCAGCAGCTAAAGCCCTGAGGACCCTACTGGGTGATTTCCGTCTAGTGGACGTGTGGAGGATGCACCGCCCACAGGATAGGCACTATTCGGCCCCACAAAAACTGCACATGCGGCTAGACTATATATTTGCTGCATCAGAGTTGACGGTGGAACTAGTGCACTCGGAATATAAAGCGAGAGTCCTCTCAGACCACTCGCCACTGATTATAGCATGGCATTACTCGCCACCCAGAACACGGATCCCGACATGGAGACTTAGGGCCGAAGCTTTGAAAGATACAGTGTTCAGGGAGGACCTGAAGAAAGAAATAGTGGTATATTTTGAACACAACACCGAGAGCGTAGAATCGGCTGGAACATTGTGGGAGGCATTTAAGGTAGTGGTGAGGGGAGCGGCAATATCTAAATCTAAATGGCTACAAGGTGGAATAACGCATGAGTTACACGAAGCAGAAAAGAAACTAGAGACAATAATGAGTAAGGGTGGACATTCCCCTGAAGAGGCCGGAACCATAAGACAATTACAACAGGATTGTAGGGAGTATTGGGAGAGGTTATGCAACCTGAACTATAAAAAATAAGTGGAAAGGCAGCACGCGGGGGGAGATAAGCCGGGCAGGCTGTTAGCCTGGTTATATAAGAGTGAGACACTGAGACAAGCAATTAGAGCAGTACGGGGGATGGATGGACACATACTGGATACCGAAGAAGGAGGGAACAAACGCTTTTTGGAGTTCTACCAGCAAATGTATGGGGAGGTTGAAGAGGGGGAAGAGATTGAGGTGATGGAAACTTTGAAGGATATTGGCCTTCCCAAGCTGCTGGCAGTGGAGAGGGAGAACCTGGAGGTCCCAATTACGTTAGAGGAATTAGTAGCAGTGATAAAGCTTTTACCTACCAGTAAGGCTCCATGGGCAGATGGACTGCCTAGCGAGTTCTAAAAGACATACAAGGCGGCGTTACTAGCAATGTTAAATGAAGCGTTGCATACGGGGATGCTGCCGGAATCTCTGAGGGGGGCAATTATCATCCCGCTTCTTAAGCCTAATAAACCAGGCATGGACTGCAGATCATATAGACCGCTATCCATGCTTAATCAAGATAGCAAGATACTTAATGGCACCAGACAAACAAACTTTGCTTGCCAATAACTATACCCCATACTTGACACAATTAGAATGCAAACTCAACGCATGGATTAAGCTGCCACTGTTCCTGTATGGTCGTATCTCCCTACTGAAAATGCTGTTAGTGCCAAAGCTGCTATACCTATTCAACGGCATCCTGATCTGGCCGGGCAAGAAATTCTTCGACACACTACAAAATCTCACCACACGATTCATCTGGGGAGGTCAGACGCCCAGGTTAAGCTGGTCCAAACTATGCGAAAATTATGACACAGGCGGCCTGGCAGCCCCGGACTTCCAGCTATACTACTATGCAGCACAGGCAAACTTCGCAAAGTACTGGTCCAACACTGCGAACAATTTGCGCACATACACGCAGAAAAATGTGCAGCATCTCCTCTGGAACTCAAAAGCATGATATTCGCCAAGGCACCAAGAGAAAAAACACTGGCTGACCCGATAGAATTGACAGTCCGAGCATGGACGCAGATCCTCAAAAGAGTGGGATGTTAAATAGCATAATGGCCACACCTCTCCCTATGGCACTACCCAGGCCTTGAACCCACAATGGATCGTACGATACAAACATTATGGGACCCTGAAAAACAGGCCAAGGTCGGAGCCCTGTTTCCAGAAGGACGGTTCCTCATGGCATCAGAGATCCAAAACGGAGCAGGCAAGGGTTTATCCACGATGCTACACTACCAACGCCTAAAAGCTTCCTGCAAGAAAAAGTGGCCAACTTTTCTGAGTGCTCCTCCAACCCACAAATTCCTAACTGAAATCCTCACAGAAGATGGTTTTGTGGGTAGTGTCTCAAAGGTATACAGAATAACTCAGTCCAACACGCCATCCGAGAACAATAGTAAAACCAAGTGGGAAAAAGACCTGAACATCCAAATAGATGAACAACAATGGACAAACTATTGTAGATATACCAAAACCATCTCCCTATGCGCACACTTTAGGCTTATCCAATTCCAAATCCTGAACCAGCTGCATATTACACCCAAACAAATCTCCAAATTTGACCCCTTTAAACCACAATCATGCCCCAAATGCGGCATTCTCAACGCAACAGCCATACACATGTACTGGGACTGCCCTTCAATAAAGCGATTCTGGAACGAAGTTGCAAAGACTATGAATAATATATTAAATACAAACATCACGGCTACACCACTGAAATACCTACTGGGAGACATAGGGAAGGCATCAGTTAAAACTCACAGACTGGTGGGTAAAAATGTACTAATTGCGGAAAAGGTGACAGCAGCTAGGGCAGGTCTTCTTCATCGCTTTCGGAACATTTGGGGTCCAATCCTTGACTTTGATTGTGATTTCCCAGCTTTGACCTATAAACCCCAGATGGCCCGGAGAATCCTGGCCGATAGAGGGGCCCCGCAGGAGATTGAGTAGGGGGAGCAGCCTTGGGTGGCCCAACTACCACAGGGAGGGAGAGTAATATAACATGTTGTTCTTGAGATGCATAATTTGGCTTGTTGAAATATTTGTACTTCTACCATCCTGCCTTGTTCAAAATTAAACACATTTAAAAAAAAAACACAGACTATTTGCAGCTGGTGGAGCAGTAGCCAAAAGGAACATCCTCAAGAAATGGAGGTCAAAAGATCCCCCAACACACCAAGGCTGGCTATGGGAATTTATTAACACACAAGAATGTGAAGAATCTTATATCCGAGGAGTCCAGTCCACCTCAAGACCAAAAGACATATGGGCTCCCCTCAGAACATACTTGGAGGCAGAGAAAGACAAGACAAAGCCCACACGAACGGGAACATCCCCTGTATGACCAAATGTGTCTGGTCCCCTCTCTGTCCCTCCCCTACCCCCCCACACCTCATAAATTGCTCTAACTGTCTAACTATATACCTATGTCATTCACATATGCTGTACGTATGTACGTGAAACATGTCCTTCCTGTGTTGCTAACATGCCAGTATTAAGTAAAGTAAAAAAGAAATAAATAAATAGCAAGATACTTACGGCAGTGCTGGCGAATAGGCTGAGACCGGTTATCAATAAACCTATACATCCCAATCAGACCGGGTATGTTCCGCACAGAAGCATATCCAACAATCTTAGAAGGCTTCATTATGTTATAGAACAAACGGAAAAGGACCCCCAGGAGGTGGCAATAATTTCATTAGATGCAGTAAAGGCGTTCAACACTGTCAAATGGCCTTGGTTGATGCTGGCCTTGAAGGAATATGGGGTCGGGCCCACATATTTGAGATGGGTCCAACTGCTATACAGTACACCACTTGCTTGAGTTAGGACGGAAGCGACCATCTCAGATCGATGGCAACTCAGTAGGGGTACCAGACAGGGATGCCAGTGGTCCCCGATGCTGTTTATCCTAGCACTGGAACCCCATGCGATATATTTAAGGCAACAATATGGAGAGGTGGGGATCTGCACGAGCGGAGGGCAACAACCGATATCAATGTATGCCGATGATATGCTGTTGTATCTGAGATATCCTGAGGAGAACCTACGATATATTCTGGAAGTAATGGGGAGATAGGCGATGCTGACTGGTAGAACAGTGAACCCCAAGAAATTGTCATGATCTCTGCTTCCAAAAGGTCAGGGTTTTCCCAACTCCCTTGGAAGCAGATCCATAACCCAGGTTCCGAGTGCCAACCAGTCCCAATTGGGACCTTTTGGACCCAGTCCTGGCGCCAGTGGCACCAGGCTCATAAATATGCCCAGTCCCAGCGCTGGAAGCGCCGGGCTCATAATGCTTGGGTGGACTTACCTGCAGCAGACCATGCTGCTTACTTGCCTGCCAGTTGAGCCTCTGATCCTCTTCTGTTTGGAACTACTTTTCCTGTTGGGTGGGGCAGGAGCCACTCCCTAGGTTCAGAACACTGGAACTCTTCTGGAAAGCAGGAACTCTTTTCTTACCTAGGCGTGGCTGTGGAAGGAGACACCTAAGCACTACAGGAGGCTATTTAAACCACACCCGATGGATGAATCTTGCTTTGCGTTATTCTGCATCCTCTGCAGCAGAACGCTCATCGTGTCTTCTGCATCTGATCCTGGGCCTAAGGAAAAAGGCTTACCATCCTGAATCCAGTCTTTAGCAACACCTATAAAGACAAGAAAGAACAGGTTAGCATTACGGTCTTCAGTGACAGCGCTTCACTTACCTGGTCCATCGGCTGTCACCAACGCCTCGCGCTGCATTCCGGCATCTGAAAGACAAAGGCTTACCTACTCTTCGTGCGCTCCGGAGGTCTTCGCACTGCATTCCGGCATCTGAAAGACAAAAGCTTACCAACTCTTTGAACGCTCCGGAGGCCTTCGGCGCTGCATCCCGCATCTGAAAGACAAAACAAGGTGCGTTTAAAGACATTGGGGAACTTTAATACTCACGTGCCATTACTCCTTTCCACATCTAACCCAGTGGGTATTCCGGCACCCTGCAGCCGCTCCAAACTTGTACCTGCAAAATAAAAAGACAGTTAGAGCGCATCGTGAAGCAGGCAACAAGCTCTTACTTACGTGCTTCCAGGCGCTTCTATCCATCACACGGGCTCCATCTTCAACTCACTTCAGCCCGTCATCCGCCATCGCCGGAACCCTGCAAAACAAGAGACATCATTACTAAAGACTTTTAAAGACATTAGAATTACTCGAAACTTACCGTTCGTGCAGTAAACGACGGACATCAGTCCTCTGAAGTCAAGAGGCCTGCTCCCCTTATCCAGTGAAGAAACTGGTTACAGCACCCTGCCCCGAGGCAGATGGAGAGCACGGCGTTCACTTACCTAAGACATCTTACCCTTCGAGTCAGACATACAGTGCACAGAGGTCCAGCCCAAAGAGCCAGCCGTGTGTTACACAGCACCTTTGAAGATACGGTATACGCCCAGTCAAGACCGGCGCCTCTACGGGAATCAGGTGAGCGTTACAGAACGCAAAGCCTACCGCAAAACTCCCGTCCAGGCGCTATGGAAACCTCGGATACCGACCAGCTAGCCCAGTTACTTGGGGAACTAAGGGCAGAAGTGCATGCAGCCCGTCGGGAAACGAACGCTCTAAGAAGGGAACTGATTATTTCCAAGGAGCGAACAGATGATCTCGCTAGACAATTGCTACAGTCACAAGCCGGACAGACCCCGTTACCCGCATCTGGGGGAAATCTTCCTTCTACATCCTCTATGAATCCAGTGCAGATCAACCTACCTGGGAATGTACCTCTGGCTCCGCCCGAACGATTTTCTGGTGACCCAAAGAGGTTTGCAGTATTTATCAATCAGTGCCGGTTGCATTTCTTATGCCGGCCAGCAGCCTTTCCAACTGATCAAGCTAAAGTAGCTTTCGTGCTTTCGTACCTTAGTGGCAATGCGGCAGACTGGTCGATCCCTCTAGTAAATCAAGATGATCCGGTCCTCCATGATTTTCAAGCTTTTCAGCTCAGTATGGAAAAACTGTTTGCAAGACATTCACAGGGGCAGGCCTTGGACAATGAGCTTCTTTCGTTGCGACAATGTAATCAAGACCTTTTGGCTTATATTGCGTCTTTCAACAGACTGATAGTGGAAACTCAATGGCCTGAGGACAAAAGGATTACGCTGTTTTATAGAGGTCTACGTGGAGAGCTCAAAGATGTGTTAGCCCAAGTAGTGAATCCCCCACAAGATTGTTCGTACTATATAGACTTAGTCGTTCAAATAGATCACAGACTGCAGAACAGGAAGGCCGATCGTTCCAAGTTTGATGCTCGAGTATTTTCCAAACCGCCAACTCCTTCCAAAGGAGTAGACTCCGGGGAACCCATGCAAATAGGGGGCCTGAAAGGTCCTCTAACACAAAAGGAGCGGGAAAGGAGAAAACAGTTGCAATTATGCCTCTATTGCGGAAACCCAGGGCACTTTCTTCGAGACTGTCCGGTGAAACCTGCCAAGAAGGCAGTAGGAGCTGCAGTTACCAAAGTTACAAACTCTGAGCAGGGAAACGACCTCGCCCGACAAGAATAGAGGTCCTCTTGCCGAGCGTGAAAACCAGTTCCGTGACCTCGCATTTCGTGATACCTATGGTCCTCATTAGCCCTGATAATCCGGATCGATTACATGCAATTGAAGCTTACGTCGACAGCGGTGCCATCGGCAATTATGTGGATCATGAAATGGTTGAGGATGAATCTAACTCTTTGTCCCAAGGCTGTAAAGGACGTCATTACTACGGTGGATGGAACGGAGATAGCCTCCGGACCAGTAACGCATACCACTCAAGAAGTGACGCTAGTAAGTCAAGATGGACACCATGAGAAGATCGTGTTCGATGTGATCAAGGCTCCTCAGTTTCAGATTATTCTAGGAATACCTTGGTTAGAGAAACACAATCCTCTGATCGATTGGCGAGCAAGAACGGTCCAGTTTCCAGAATGTGTCTCTACTTGTCACCCTCCACCTGGTGTTGCACTGGCAGCAATTTCTTCAGAGACTCCCCAGTTACCTCCCGAATACCTAGAATACCAAGATGTTTTCCGGAAGGATCAGGCTAACTCTCTACCTCCTCATAGGTCTTATGACTGCCAGATAGACCTGATACCTGGATCTACTCCTCCTTGTAGTAGAATTTATGCCCTCACCGAGCCTGAGAACCTTCACCTTCGACAATACCTGGATCAATACCTGGCAAATGGGTTTATTCGTCCTTCCAAGTCCCCTGCTTCTTCAGCTTTGTTCTTCGTTCCAAAAAAGGAAGGAGACCTTAGAACTTGTATAGATTATCGCTCCCTGAACCAGATCACCGTCAAGAATAGATATCCGTTACCTTTGATCCCTGAACTCCTGGACCAAGTCAGAAAAGCATGCATATATACAAAGCTGGATCTTAGAGGAGCCTACCACTTGGTACGAGTAAAATAGGGCGATGAATGGAAGACGGCCTTCCGCACCAAATATGGGCTATTTGAATATCAGGTCATGCCCTTCGGACTTTGCAATGCCCCGGCCGCCTTTCAATATTTTATGAACGATGTCCTCAGAGAGCTCATAGATGTGTGTGTTGTTGTTTACATTGACGACATCCTCGTTTATTCTTCATCGGAATCTGAACATCGGAAACACGTGAAAATGGTCCTCGAAAGATTGCGTCAACACAAACTTTTCGCTAAGTTGGAAAAATGTGTTTTCAACGTGACTGAAGTTGAATTCTTGGGATTCATATTATCACCTAGCGGAGTGCGTATGGATTCAAAGAAGGTCGATGCAGTTCTCAAATGGCCATCACCATCCTCCGTAAAAGGTGTGCAAAGCATGTTAGGCTTTGCTAACTTTTACCGCAGGTTTATCCCCGAATTTTCTCGAATAGTCCAGCCCATCACTGCCTTGTTAAAGAAAAACAATTGTTTTGAATGGTCTACCGAGGCGGAACAAGCTTTCCAGGATTTGAAGACTAAATTTATCTCTGCACCAATCTTAAAACACCCTCGCCCCGAACTCCCCTACATCGTGGAAACTGATGCTTCAAGCCTTGCCATGGGGGCAGTTCTATCACAAAAGGACCCGGTAACCAATCAGTTGCATCCCGTGGCATTTTGGTCCCGCAAATTCTCGCCTCCTGAAATCAATTACACGATTACTGACAAGGAACTTCTGGCTATCAAGTCTGCCTTTAAGGCTTGGCGGCATTATCTGCTGGGGGCCCGACACACCGTTACTGTGATTACGGATCACCGAAACCTGCAATATTTGAAAACCGCAAAAGCCCAATCCTCTAGACAACTCCGTTGGGCATTATTCTTTGCCGAGTTTGACTTCATAATTACCTATCGACCTGGTACAAAAAACGGTAAAGCTGATGCCCTTTCTGGGATGGGAGTGGAAGAACACTTGATCAACCCTAAACCTGTACCAATCATTCCCGAACAAAGAATTCTGGGTGTAATCGCCACACAAGCCATAGAGGAAGTTAAGGATAAAGCCAGGCAACTTGTAACTCCGGCAGACATACAGAATTGGCATCTGCAGGGAAAGGACTTTGCAGTAAAGGACAACTTATTGTATTTCCAAGAACGATTATACCTGCCCAGCACAGATTTACAGAAAAAAGTAATCTCTTGTTATCACGATTCTTTAATGGAAGGACATCCCGGTATGGCCAAGACCTCAGAAAAGATCAAGCGCTACTTCTGGTGGCCGTCTTGGAAAAAAGATATCAGAGACTTTATAATGTCCTGTGGAGTATGCGCCCAAAACAAGAGTCAAAAGGAAAGACCAGCAGGCCTCTTACGCCCTATTGACATCCCACCTCGCCCTTGGCATACGCTTTCTATGGACTTCATCACCGATCTACCTCCATGCTCCGGATACAATACGATTCTAGTAATCGTGGACTTATTCTCCAAGATGGCGCATTTCATTCCGCTCAAAGGCTTGCCAACAGCAGCAACTCTGGCCCGAGAATTTCTCGAAAACATCGTCCGACTGCACGGTTTTCCTTCGGTTCTAATTTCGGATCGAGGTAGTCAATTTATTTCTCATTTTTGGCGAAGTTTCTGTCGGTCGGCTCAAATTGATGTGAGACTATCGACCAGTCACCACCCTCAGACCGACGGACAAACCGAGAGGACCAATCAAACTCTGGAACAGTATTTACGCTGCATGCTGCAACAAACTGAAAAAAATTGGAAAGACATCCTTTGGATAGCCGAATATGCCTACAATAACTCTGTCCATTCGGGAACTGGGAAAACCCCGTTTTTTCTTTTATACGGCAGTCACCCTCGAACCTCGGAGTTGGATCCCCTCCAAGATCTTGAAACACCAGCAGTAGACTACCTGCATTCTACAATCACCCAAGCCTTTAAGGAAGCTGTTTCTCACCTTCAAAGGGCTAAAGAACAATACAAGAAAGGAGCAGATCAACATCGGAAGGAAGCCCCTCAATATCAAGTAGGGGATCAAGTCTGGTTATCCACCAAATATCTACCTCTAAAAGGGCCACGCACATTCAACCCAAGATACCTTGGTCCCTATTCCATCACTACCATAGTAAACCCAGTAGCGGTCAAGTTGGACTTGCCCCCGCACATGAAGATACATACGGTCTTCCACGTCTCTCTATTAAAAACCGTGCAACCTCAAACCCGACTAACTAAATCTCCAAAACCCATCCTAGTTGATGGAGAACTCGAGTTTGAAGTCAAAAGCATTCTGGACTCCAAGATCTCCAAATCTAAACTATTTTACCTAATGGACTGGAAAGGCTACGGCCCCCAAGAGAGATCCTGGGAACCTGCTGAATATGTCCACGCTCCTCGCCTAATCAAAAGATTTCACCGAACATTTCCTGACAAGCCAAAACCCCCGGAGAAGCCCGGTTTGGGAGGGGGCCTTGAGGGGGGTACTGTCATGATCTCTGCTTCCAAAAGGTCAGGGTTTTCCCAACTCCCTTGGAAGCAGATCCATAACCCAGGTTCCGAGTGCCAACCAGTCCCAATTGGGACCTTTTGGACCCAGTCCTGGCGCCAGTGGCACCAGGCTCATAAATATGCCCAGTCCCAGCGCTGGAAGCGCCGGGCTCATAATGCTTGGGTGGACTTACCTGCAGCAGACCATGCTGCTTACTTGCCTGCCAGTTGAGCCTCTGATCCTCTTCTGTTTGGAACTACTTTTCCTGTTGGGTGGGGCAGGAGCCACTCCCTAGGTTCAGAACACTGGAACTCTTCTGGAAAGCAGGAACTCTTTTCTTACCTAGGCGTGGCTGTGGAAGGAGACACCTAAGCACTACAGGAGGCTATTTAAACCACACCCGATGGATGAATCTTGCTTTGCGTTATTCTGCATCCTCTGCAGCAGAACGCTCATCGTGTCTTCTGCATCTGATCCTGGGCCTAAGGAAAAAGGCTTACCATCCTGAATCCAGTCTTCAGCAACACCTATAAAGACAAGAAAGAACAGGTTAGCATTACGGTCTTCAGTGACAGCGCTTCACTTACCTGGTCCATCGGCTGTCACCAACGCCTCGCGCTGCATTCCGGCATCTGAAAGACAAAGGCTTACCTACTCTTCGTGCGCTCCAGAGGTCTTCGCACTGCATTCCGGCATCTGAAAGACAAAAGCTTACCAACTCTTTGCACGCTCCGGAGGCCTTCGGCGCTGCATCCCACATCTGAAAGACAAAACAAGGTGCGTTTAAAGACATTGGGGAACTTTAATACTCACGTGCCATTACTCCTTTCCACATCTAACCCAGTGGGTATTCCGGCACCCTGCAGCCGCTCCGAACTTGTACCTGCAAAATAAAAAGACAGTTAGAGCGCATCGTGAAGCAGGCAACAAGCTCTTACTTACGTGCTTCCAGGCGCTTCTATCCATCACACGGGCTCCATCTTCAACTCACTTCAGCCCGTCATCCGCCATCGCCGGAACCCTGCAAAACAAGAGACATCATTACTAAAGACTTTTAAAGACATTAGAATTACTCGAAACTTACCGTTCGTGCAGTAAACGACGGACAGCAGTCCTCTGAAGTCAAGAGGCCTGCTCCCCTTATCCAGTGAAGAAACTGGTTACAGCACCCTGCCCCGAGGCAGATGGAGAGCACGGCGTTCACTTACCTAAGACATCTTACCCTTCGAGTCAGACATACAGTGCACAGAGGTCCAGCCCAAAGAGCCAGCCGTGTGTTACACATCACCTTTGAAGATACGGTATACGCCCAGTCAAGACTGGCGCCTCTACGGGAATCAGGTGAGCGTTACAGAAATCATGTATATTTCCCCAGGGTAGATATAAAGGGATACCACGAGAGGAACTGCCGGTATTACAAATACAATGGGAGACTGAGACCTTTAAATACCTGGGTATTGATGTATATCACACTGTTGAGGCCGAATACAAACAAAATACAGAAAAGGCGGTGGCTAATATTAAAAACAGTATGAGGTTCTGGGCCAAGCTCCCTTTGACCATGATGGGGAGAGTGGCATTGTTAAAGATGGTGGTGCTGCCTAGGTTGTTGTACCTCTTTGTGAATATACCATATATGATACCCAAGTTATTCTTTGTTAAGCTTCACGGTATATGCTGAGGATTCATATGGCACAACACTAGAAAAAGAATAGCATTATGGAAATTGCAAAACACGTATGACCAAGGGGGCATTAAATTGCCCAACTGTGAGATTTACTATTTGTTCAGCCAACTACAATATGTGGCTAAGTGGTTATCGGAAGACTACATCAGAGTCCAGATTGTTGAGGGCTGAATGTGTCCTGTTTTTTCTAAAGGAGTGGATATAGTTGCCGAAACCACAGCAAGATGGGGGGGACAAGAATGTTAGATCTGGGATGGAAGATTTGGCGACCGGCTTGTTGGGTCATAGAGAACCTGATTCCGTGTTCCCCACAAATGCCGCAAGTGGCACTGAATAGAGTGGACGAGGAACTGAGGAAGATAGTCCAGAGGCATTGAGAACTGATTGGTATAGCAACGCTGAAGGATATGTGGCAAGAGGGGAAGGCAGTGGAGTTTGACACACTAGTGGAAGACACCGGTCTACACCGGGGACATTATATCACTTATACTAGGTTGGTGCGGAAGATAAAAGACACTTGGTCAGAAATAGTGCTGGAGGGTCAGCTCGACACGGTCATAGAAACATTTTATGATGTATCAGACAGAGGCCATGAGGTCTCCCGAATTTACGAATTGCTGATGTCAAAGGTGGGTAAGGAGGTGCTCCAGTTGAGACGGGACTGGGAAGAGGAAGCCGGGGAATCCACAAGTGACAGGTTGTGGGTGTGGGTTCAGGGATGCCACAAAAAAAGTGTCTAGAAATGTGAGGTTACAATTGTGTTCACCATGCACTCCTATTGATGATGATTGTGTATTTGGATAAATGTTAAATAGCACAATAGTGCTTTTAGGACAATTTAAGGTGCAGGGGAGATAACAGTCAACCCTGGCATATGGGTTGTAAAATATACGAAAACAGAGTAGTTCCTAATAGAGGAACTCCCGTCCCCTGCACACTTTCACTTGCTCAAATAGAGCCCAATTGTTAATATAACTTAGATACACCAAATATGTGTGTACATACTTTGCAATACTTAGTATTTAGTTTAAAGCACAAAAAAACATTATTTTAGTATTCAATGAAGAACCTCCACACATAAATTGTAGGTATTTCCAGTTTCTTTAATTTTCAATAATTCATAGTTGGCCCAACACGTTTCGAGAAGTTCATCTCTTCTTCAGGGGCATATTGAACAAAATTTATCACATCTAAAGGGAAATTTCAACAAAACATGTAATTATCTGTATGATAATATATATTCACAGTCAACCATAATTCAATATATTGTATTCACATGCATTCTCATCAGGAAAGAACCCAATGTACTGCTAGCTTAGGTAAATCACATTAAAGTAAACATATTCACTCAGTTATTCAACTATAAAGTTTTTCGGTCTATTCTATCCTAGACAATCAGGTGTGTCCAACAATCAATATACCAAATTCAAAGTTTCCAGTAGTAAATATTCTATATTTTTTTTTTTTTAAAAAGGGCATTCAAGGGTCTGATCGCCAAATGGCGGTGTAATAGAGGCATTCAAGTCGGAGATATCATTGTCATTGTCGGTAGTTGACAAGAGAAAGAGTGGTTCATTCATAAATGGAGGGCTATTAATCAATGATTGTTCATGTTGAGATATATGAGGCGTGCTGTATCTTTACAAAAGAATATTAGTCTTAAAAGGTTTTTATGCTTACCCTTATGGTAAGGAAAGTAGTCACCGTAAAGGTAGAATTGCAACAATCTCAACCCGGAGGATCCGGCAGAACACGAGATGCTGGGACTTCTCAGTCGTCAGGGTCGTACTCTAATGTTTAAAATGTGTAGAAAAAGGCGTTAGAGCCCGATCGTGTAGTTTAAGGAAGCAAGGTAGTGCAGAGGAGGATCTCCTTACCTTCTCAGTCCGGCAAGAAGGGAGAAATGGCGTGTCCGTTCCCGTGCTCGTAGTAAGAGTACCGGGCGGCACACTGAAGTAATGGCGCTTGACTATGATGTCACCGCGTAGTGGCGTCAGGTGACGTCACTATTGTAAACAAAAAATCGGGAAAAGTAGTGTACGTTAGTGGCGAGTGCAACTAAACATACGAAGGTAAACATTGTGTTAAGAATGTATGGAAGTGATCAAGTTCTGAAAGGTAGGTAAGACGTCAGAGCGAACAGATGTCTTGGGATAGAAAGATCCCTTATAAACATAAGAGCAGAGTTGGAATAGTTCTCGAGTGGTAATAGTGTTCATCGGTGTTCCTAAGAGTAGGTCTCAAATGGCATAACAGTAAGGTAGAAGTAAAACAACAGTAAAAAAAACATACTAGTGGTTCTGTGAAATGTGGTTGTGTAGGTACAAATGCGTCACCTGTACAAAAGTTTAGAAAAAACATACTTGTAGTCCTTTGCAACAGTAAAAAAAAAACGAATGATACAAAGTTTCCAATGTAACAAAGGTGAACTGGTTACTCATTAGAGTGTAAGTCTCCCATCATTGAGACAGACGTTCAATGTAGAACATTGTGTGTAATGATATATGTACCCATGCATATTGTACATATATACAAAGGTTTCTATGAAATATCAGGGTGATGTAGACTGTAAGCCTCAAAACAACAGGCGAGTTGAATCAGAAAGTGTGAGCCCGAATGGACTTTTAAAAGAGTACACCTGCTTTAAGCAGTACTGTTGCAAAGGACTACAAGTATGTTTTTTCTAAACTTTTGTACAGGTAACACATTTGTACCTACACAACCACATTTCACAGAACCACTAGTATGTTTTTTTACTGTTGTTTTACTTCTACCTTACTGTTATGCCATTTGAGACCTACTCTTAGGAACACCGATGAACACTATTACCACTCGAGAACTATTCCAACTCTGCTCTTATGTTTCTAAGGGATCTTTCTATCCCAAGACGTCCGTTCGCTCTGACGTCTTACCTACCTTTCAGAACTTGATCACTTCTATACATTCTTAATACAATTTTTACCTTCGTATGTTTAGTTGCACTCGCCACTAACGAACACTACTCTTCCTGATTTTTTGTTTACAATAGTGACGTCACCTGACGCCACTACGCGGTGACATCATAGTCAAGCGCCATTACTTCAGTGTGCCGCCCGGTACTCTTACTACGAGCACAGGAACGGACACGCCATTTCTCCTTTCTTGCCGGACTGAGAAGGTAATGAGATCCTCCTCTGCACTACCTTGCTTCCTTAAACTACACGATCGGGCTCTAACGCCTTTTTCTACACATTTTAAACATTAGAGTACGACCCTGACGACTGAGAAGTCACAGCATCTCGTGTTCTGCCGGATCCTCCGGGTTGAGATTGTTGCAATTCTACCTTTACGGTGACTACTTTCCTTACCATTAGGGTAAGCATAAAAACCTTTTAAGACTAATATTCTTTTGTAAAGATACAGCACGCCCCATATCTCTCAACATGAACAATCATTGATTAATAGCCCTCCATTTATGAATGGACCACTCTTTCTCTTGTCAACTACCAACAATGACAATGATATCTCCGACTTGAATGCCTCTATTACACCGCCATTTGACGATCAGACCCTTGAATGCCCTTTTTTAAAAAAACATATAGAATATTTACTACTGGAAACTTTGAATTTGGTATATTGATTGTTGGACACACCTGATTGTCTAGGATAGAATAGACCGAAAAACTTTATAGTTGAATAACTGAGTGAATATGTTTACTTTAATGCGATTTACCTAAGCTAGCAGTAGATTGGCTTCTTTCCTGATGAGAATGCATGTGAATACAATATATTGAATTATGGTTGACTGTGAATATATATTATCATATAGATAATTACATGTTTTGTTGAAATTTCCCTTTAGATGTGATACATTTTGTTCAATATGCCCCTGAAGAAGAGATGAACTTCTCGAAACGCGTTGGGCCAACTATGAATTATTGAAAATTAAAGAAACTGGAAATACCTACAATTTATGTGTGGAGGTTCTTCATTGAATACTAAAATAATGTTTTTTTTTGTGCTTTAAACTGTCATGATCACTGCTTCCAAGGAGCCAGGACCAGCCCAACGTCCTTGGAAGCAGGCCCCTAACCCTAATCCTAGGCACCAGCCGGTCCACACGGGGACCTTTTGGACCTTGTCCTGGCGCCGGTGGCACCAGGCTCATCAGAATCATCGGTCCCGGCACTGGAAGCGCCGGGCTCATAATATGTGTGCAGATGTTTGGGTGGACTTACCTGCAGCAGACCATGCTGCTTACTTACCAGCCACTTAGAAGTCCTCTGTGAACAGGAACTACTTTCTTAACTGGGTGGGGCAGCTCCATTCCCTGGATTCAGCATGGGGAAAGCTTCTAGAACTGGAACTCTTTTCTTACCTAGGCGGGGCCGTGGAGGAAGACGCCTCATCACTCCAAGGCTATTTAAACCACACCCGATAGAAGAAACGTGCTTCGCGTTATTCTGCATCTGCAGCAGAACGCTCACCGAGTCTGTTCCAGCCTTTCTTCTTTCGATCCTGAATCTGCAAGAATCATACTCACCATTCCTGTATCCAGTCGACAGCAGCACCTGCAGAGACAAGAAACAGCAGGTTAGCAATGCAGTCTTAACTCGCAGTGCTTACTCACCTGATCCATCTGCTGCGGTCATTTCGGCACGCTGTATTTTCGCCTGTGAAGACAAAAGCATTGTCATTACTTACCGGCACTCCGTGAACTCTGGAATTCTTCACGCTGCATCGCCGCCTGCGGAGATAAAAGCATTTTTACTTACGGGCATTCCGCGGACTCCGGCGCTGCAAACAAACTTCTGAAAGACAAAAGAAGAGACATTAGACAGGTATTTACTTACGCTCATCGCGCTCTTCACAATAGAACGCCTGCAAATACTCCGGTGCCTCTTCAACACGAACTACGCTGCAAGGGAGAAAACAGCTAAGAGCGCTTGCATTTACTCACGCATTTCCAGGCGCTTTATTTCATCTTCCTCAAGAGTCCTGCAAGCAAAAGGGGAGAAAAGCATCATACGAAGTCCTGCCTTGCACCTAAAGACTCTAAAGACTATAAAGACTAAAAAGGTGTCTGGAAACTCACCGCTCGTGCTATTAACGACGGTAACGGCCCTCTGAGTCCAAGAGGCCTATGTTTCACCAGTGAAGGAACTGGCAACAGCGCCCTGCATCAGACGCAGATGGAGAGTCCAGCATTCACCTATCTAAGGTGAGCACGTTGACCAGGGGGCTCTACGGAGAAGCTGGGGAGAGAGAGGAAGAGAGGCATTACACAACCCAGACCATTAACCCCTATATTCTTTCACCTGCAGAAACCTCACCCTACGAGTTCGTCACACAATGCGAAGAGGTTCGACCCCAGAAGCCCATCGAGTCCTGCACATCACCTTTCGAGTCACAGACACCTTCCTGCCACGACCTGCGCCTCCGTGGGAATCAGGTGAGCGTTACAGAACGCGAAGACCACCGCAAAACTCCTACCCAGGCGCAATGGAAACCTCAGACACTGATCACTTAGCCCAGTTGCTCGGGGAATTAAGAGCAGAAGTACATGCAGCTCGTCAGGAAACAAGCTCTCTAAGAAGAGAACTAATACTTTCCAAGGAGCGAACAGAGGACCTCGCTAGGCAATTGCTACAAACGCAGGCAGGACAGACACCTCTGCCCGCTCCAGGAGGAAGCTATCCTTCTGCACCATCTGTAAATCCAGTGCAAATCAATCTACCTGGTAATGTGCCCTTGGCTCCGCCCGAACGTTTTTCTGGTGACCCAAAGAAATATGCAGTGTTCATCAACCAGTGCCGCTTACATTTCTTATGTCGACCAGCTGCATTCCCAACAGATCAGACCAAAGTGGCTTTCGTGCTTTCTTATCTCAGTGGCAGCGCCGCAGATTGGTCGATCCCTTTAGTCACCCAGGATGATCCGGTTCTACATGATTTCCAGGCCTTCCAGTTCAGTATGGAGAAACTGTTTGCAAGACATGCACAAGGGCAGGCCTTGGACAATGAACTTCTTTCATTACGACAGGGTAATCAAGACCTCTTGACCTATATAGCCTCATTCAACAGACTCATAGTGGAAACTCAATGGCCCGAGGATAAGAGAATAACGCTTTTCTACAGAGGCCTGCGTGGAGAGCTCAAGGATGTGTTAGCTCAAGTTGTGAACCCTCCACAAGAATGTTCAGACTATATTGACTTGGTCGTCCAATTGGACCACAGATTACAGAACAGGAAGGCTGATCGCTCTAAATTTGATACCCGAGTGTTTTCTAAACCACAGACTCCTACTAAGGGAGCGGACACTGTGGAACCCATGCGAATAGGGGGGATGAAAGGTCCTTTAAGCCAAAAGGAGCGGGAAAGAAGAAGACAGCTGCAATTATGCCTCTATTGCGGGAACTCAGGGCACTTTCTTCGAGACTGTCCAGTGAAACCAGCTAAGAAGGCTGTAGGAGCCGCAGACACCAGTGCCACAAGTTCTGAGCAGGGAAACGACCTAGCCCGGCAAGTGTAGAGGTCCTCTTGCCGAGCGTTAAGATCTGTCCCGTGACCTCGCATTTCGTGGTGCCCATGGTCCTCATTAGTCCAGCACGTCCGGATCGTTTGCATGCAATTGAAGCTTACATCGACAGCGGAGCAATCGGCAATTATGTGGACCGTGAAATGGCATCAAGGATGAATCTACCCCTTGTCCCTAAGGCACTTAAGGACGTCATTACTACAGTGGATGGCACGGAGATAGCCTCCGGACCAGTAACGCATGCCACCCAAGAAGTGACGCTAGTAAGCCAAGATGGACACCGGGAGAAAATTGTGTTCGATGTGATCAAGGCCCCTCAGTTCCAGATCATTCTGGGAATCCCTTGGTTAGAGAAACACAATCCTCAGATTGACTGGCGAGCAAAGACGGTTCAGTTTCCAGAATGTTTTACCACTTGTTATCCTCGGCCTGAAGTTTCAGTGGCGGCAATTTCTTCTGAGGTTCCTACATTACCTTCCGACTACCAGGAATTCCAAGATGTCTTTTGAAAGGATCAAGCTAACACTCTGCCTCCTCATCGGTTTTACGACTGTCAAATAGACTTGATACCCGGAACAACTCCTCCTTGCAGTAGGATTTATGCCCTCACCGAGCCAGAGAATCTTCACCTCAGACAATATCTGGACCAATACCTAGCTAATGGGTTTATCCGTCCTTCTAAGTCTCCAGCTTCCTCGGCTTTGTTCTTCGTTCCGAAAAAGGAAGGAGACCTTAGAACTTGTATATATTACCGCGCCCTGAATCAAATCACCGTTAAAAAAAGATACCCGTTACCTTTGATCCCTGAACTCCTGGACCAAGTCAAAGAAGCATGTATATATACAAAGTTAGATCTCAGAGGAGCCTACCACTTGGTACGAATAAAAGAAGGCGATGAATGGAAGACGGCTTTCCGCACCAAGTATGGGTTATTCGAATATCAAGTGATGCCCTTTGGACTTTGTAACGCTCCTGCCGCTTTCCAGTATTTTATGAACAATGTCCTTAGAGAACTCATAGATGTGTGTGTTGTTGTCTACATTGATGACATCCTTGTCTATTCATCATCTGAAGAGGAACATCAGAGACACGTTAAAAAGGTTCTCGAGAGACTGCGTCAACATAACCTTTTTGCCAAGCTTGAAAAATGCGTTTTCAACGTAACTGAAGTTGAGTTCCTGGGATTCATATTGTCACCTAATGGGGTTCATATGGATTCGAAGAAGGTCGATGCAATCATCAAGTGGCCATCACCAACCTCGGTAAAAGGAGTTCAAAGCATGTTAGGTTTCGCTAACTTTTACCGCAGATTCATTCCAGAATTCTCCCGGATAGTCCAGCCCATTTTCAGGACTTAAAAGCAAAATTCATTTCTGCACCTGTTCTGAAACATCCTCGCCCAGAACTCCCCTACATCGTGGAAACGGATGCTTCTAGTCTTGCTATGGGGGCAGTTTTATCACAAAGAGATCCAGTCACACACCAATTACATCCTGTAGCCTTTTGGTCCCGCAAATTCTCGGCTCCCGAGATCAACTATTCCATTACAGACAAGGAACTTTTAGATATCAGATCGGCCTTTATCTTTTGGGAGCCAGACCCACAGTCACCGTAATGACTGATCACCGCAATCTACAATACCTGAAGACGGCCAAAGCTCAGTCTTCCTGACAGCTTCGCTGGGCTCTGTTTCTGGCTGAGTTTGACTTTATAATCACTTATCGACCCGGCAGTAAAAACGGAAAAGCAGATGCCCTCTCTCGGATGGGAGTAGATGAACATTTGACCAATCCAGAACCAATACCCATAATCCCAGAACAAAGGATTTTGGGGTTAGTCAGCACTCAATCCTTTGAAGACATCAAGACTGCAGTCAAGTCACTCCTAACTCCGGCCGATTTGCAGGACTGGCAATTAAAGGGAAAAGAATTCTCAGTGGATCAAGACCTACCATATTTCCAAGGACGATTGTACTTGCCCTGTGAGAAAATACAAAAACAAGTAATCTCCGCTTATCACGACTCTCTGATGGAGGGTCACCCTGGCATTACCAAAACCATGGAAAAGATCAAAAGACATTTCTGGTGGCCATCATGGAAGAAGGATATTAGAGACTTTGTAATCTCCTGCGGTGTGTGTGCCCAGAATAAAAGTCAGAAGGAGAAACCAGCCGGCCTTTTACACCCTCTGGATATTCCTCCCTGTCCATGGCATACCCTGTCCATGGATTTCATCACGGACTTACTGTCAGAACGCCATTTCCTACTACACGTTCCCGCTTACCCGACAGACTTACGGGAGTCAAAATAGCTAGGAACAGCAACAAGCGCTTCCATTTCTCTAAAGGCTTGTTTCGAAGGCATTGGGGGTTGCCATGGCGACGATGGCCGCTACTACGTCTGCAGTCACGTGTTGCTCCGGTTTCCCGGTCACGTGACTCCCGCGTTGTGGTCACGCACATTTAAGTCCGCCCAGTTCGCTGTTTCGGTGCTTCTGATTGTTTTTCCTTGGATTACTACAGTGGCGCTTGATACTTTTGGATCTTGTCCCTTCTTGACCTCTGGCCTGTCTATCGGATTCTGCTCTTGTCTTGCCCTCGGTACTTCTGCTTCGAACTTCGGCTACGAACTCCTGCTACGACCCGGACTTCCTTTTGACTTGGATTCTTGTCTCATGCTTTGTTTTGTCTGAGTACCTGATTCTGACCCGGAACTCTTGGATCCTTCATCCTAGGCGTACGCGTGCCGGCGGGAATAGGAGACAAGTGCTGGACTAGAGACTGCCTGTAGCACTTCTGGGATTCTTCACTATAGGCGTACGCGTGCCGGCGGGAATAGGATACGAGTGCTGGACTAGAGACTGCCTATAGCACTTCTGGGATTTCCTAAACTCTCCAGGCGTACGCGTGCCGGCGGGAATAGGACTTGTACCGGACTGAGGATTTCTTCAACACCGTGATTCTGGGCTTCATCCTACTTTCCTCGTTGCTTCCCGTCTCACGGATATACAAGTAAGAGTCCTTACTTCCTGTTTAATTTCCAGTTATTGGTTCTTTTGCCTTTCCTTGTCTTATATAGTTCTTGTATCTTTACAGAGGTATTCTACTTCCAATCTGTTGTCGTTTTCTTGTCGGAATGTACCGTACCTTACCCTACTGACAATCAGTGAGTTGTCAGTCTATCTTGTGAACTTACCAGTCATCGGGAAGGAACTTGCAGTCATCAGGAGTTCCAGAGGGTCCTGTTCCTTCTTCAAACATCTTTCAACCAATTGACCGCTCAGACTGTTTTTATACACAACTGAGTGTTACATTGGTGGGAAGAATATACTACTGCACTACGGGTTCAACAGCTTCTCTTCGGTCACCAGGCGCTTTACCCTGTTTAGGTTCAGTGTTCTGACAGAATCAGAAGCCTATAAAATGGACACAGCCAATGATCCGTTGGCTACCTTGGTGCAATTAGTGGCTGATTTACGTGCTGACATGCAAACTGCCCATGATGCCACTCATCGCCCTATTGATGATATTCAAGCGGGATTAAGGGTTAGCGCCATTGAACCTCCATCAGTTGCAGTGGCTTCCGGGTCTGGTACGGCTGGTGCTCAGGCCAGGGCAGACCCGGTTCCGGTAGTTATGACACAATTCCCGTTGGCTCCTCCTGAACGTTTCTTGGGCGATCCAAAAACCTTCAGAACGTTCATCAATCAATGCAGACTGCATTTTCTTTGTAGACCAACATCATTTCCCGATTCAACCACTAAGGCCGCTTTTATATTATCTAACCTAGGGGGTACTGCTGCAGTCTGGGCGAATCCTCTCTTGGAGCAAGGTAGTCATTTGTTATTTGACTGTGACGCTCTCATAGAGGCGCTTACCAGAGTTTTTGACTCCCGATACAAATCTCAGGCAACTGATTTGGAGTTATTGAATTTACAGCAAGGTGATTCTACTCTCTTGACGTATCTGGCTAAGTTTAACCAATTGGTTGCTGAAACCAACTGGCCAGACGAGAAGAAGGCAGCCTTGTTTTATAAGGGTTTGTCGGATTCCCTCAAAGACGTCATTGCTACGGTACCTGTGGTCCCCGTCTCCTTTCCTGACTTTTTGGATCTAGTTCTTCAGATCGATGCCCGTAAAGCGGAAAGGAAGGGGGAAAAGAGGATTTTGCCCCCGGTCCCAGTTAGTCTGACAGGTTCGGCTTTAGGTAATGGGGAACCCATGCAAATAGGGGCGATAAGAGGACCATTAACTAGCGAAGAAAGAGAGAAGCGTAAAAGGAACAAGTTATGCTTTTATTGTGGTTCTTCTGGTCATTTCTTGAGTCTATGTCCCAAGAAACCCGCGAAGACGGGAAACTCCAGAGCCCGACAATAGAGGGAGCCCCTATGTCGAGCATTGATCTTCCGGGCTCCAAATTCTCAGTTCCTTTCACTATTAAGGTCGTTGTTGCTTCTCCGGACGGCGAAACATGGTCCTCTGAAGCGGTTTTGGATTCTGGGGCTACTGGGAATTATGTTGATCTCCAGTATGTGAAAGACTGGAACATTCCCCTGGTACCAAAGGAACAACCCGAGGTGGTCAACGCAGTTGATGGTACCACACTACTCTCAGGGTTGGTAACGGCGTCGACAGTGCCCCTGATTTTACTCATAGACGGCTGTCATAGCGAAGTCATTTCATTCGATGTCATTACTGCACCTCAATTTCGACTGATTCTGGGTCTACCATGGCTTCGGCTCCATAACCCCTTGGTAGATTGGGTTGTAGGGTCTGTCTCGTTTACCTCAACTTATTGTTCAGGACATTGTGGCCTAACGACTCAAGAGAAAAACAACCCCTGTCAAGCCTTATTGGAATCTGTTTCGATGGTAGGGGGTATTGTCAATACTATTTTACCCCCAGAATACAAGTCTTTCGCAGATGTCTTTGACAAAGAGGAGGCAGAAAGGTTACCGCCTCATCGTATTTATGACTGTCCCATAGACCTTAAGGAGGGAGCTAGGATCCCCTCTGGGAGGATTTACTCTCTTACCTTAAAGGAAGATGCAGTTTTGAAGGAGTATTTGGACAAGGCTTTGGCTTCTGGTTTCATTCGGCCCTCCCGTTCTCCTGCTGCATCTCCCCTGTTCTTTGTTCCGAAAAAAGAGGGGGACCTGAGACCATGTATAGATTATAGGGACCTGAATGCAATCACAATACGGAATCAGTATCCCATACCACTGATTTCAGTTCTTTTGGATCAGCTAGACTCTTCAGTGATATACACCAAATTGGACCTCCGGGGTGCGTATAATCTAGTGAGGATAAGAGAGGGGGACGAATGGAAGACGGCATTCAAAACCAGATATGGCCTCTTTGAATATTTGGTCATGCCGTTTGGACTATGTAATGCCCCTGCCACATTTCAACATTTCATCAATGACGTTTTTCAGGACATGATTGATCGGTTTGTGATCGTCTATTTAGACGATATCTTGATATATTCCCCTTCTCTTGTACTACACCGTCAACATGTTACTGAAGTACTACAACGTCTGCGTAAGAATAAGCTATACGCAAAACTAGAGAAGTGTATTTTTCATACTACTTCAGTTGAATTCCTGGGCTATGACATTACTAACCAGGGTGTTCTGATGAGCCAAACCAAGGTCAAGGCTGTATTGGAATGGCCCGTCCCAGGTACACTAAAAGCTTTGCAGTCTTTTTTGGGGTTCGCAAACTTTTATTGGCGGTTCATCAGGCACTTCTCTAGCATTGTGGCTCCACTTACTGCTTTGACAAGCAATAAGCATCCGTTTCAATGGAATCCCGAAGCACAGAAATCATTTGAGACTCTCAAGGAAGCCTTTACTTCAGCTCCGGTACTTCAACATCCTAATGTCAAACAACCGTTTGTTGTAGAGGCCGATGCGTCTGACGTGGCAGTAGGGGCAGTTCTCTCCCAGTTTTGTCCTGACACAGGGATCCTCCATCCTGTCGCGTATCATTCACGCAAGCTTACTCCGTATGAGGTAAACTATACCATTACCGAACGTGAACTGCTATCTGTCCGGGAGGCTTTTACAGTTTGGAGACATCATCTCTTGGGAGCAGAGACTCCGATTCAAGTGTTCACTGATCACAGAAACCTACTGGCCCTTCAATCATTGAAATGCACCACAGCGCGCCATGCACGTTGGCATGAGTTCTTCTCTATGTACAACTTTGTATTGACTTACCGTCCGGGGACGTTGCACTCCAAGGCAGACGCCCTGTCAAGACTTTTTGACAACCCAGTGCATCGGCCACAGGAGGGTCGACTACTCTTGCCCAACCAGGTCGTGTGTGGCTGCACATTGCAACCATCCTTGAAGACAGCCATTCAGCAATGGGTCTCAGAAAAACATCCTGAATTGGAGGATCTTAATCTGGATGTTATTCAGTCCTTGCCATACGTTCAAGGTAAAATCTATATACCTGACTCTCACACCCGCAGGATTGCCATGTCTTGGTGTCATGACTCCATGTTGGCCGCACACCCCGGTCATCGTAAGACTATGGAGTTACTCAAGCGCTGGTGCTGGTGGCCTTTCATGTCAAAAGACATTATGCTGTACATCGCTAACTGCGCAGTTTGCGCTCAATGTAAAACCGTCCCGGCCAAAGCAATGGGTCTTCTACAACCCCTGCCAGTACCTGCTAAACCCTGGGCCATGCTTTCCATGGACTTCGTAGTGGAACTACCTTTGATTGGTGGATTTGATACTATTTGGGTGGTAGTCGACAGTTTTACTAAGTTGGCCCTTTTTGTGCCTTGTCGGGGTCTTCCATCCGCTACTACTCTGGCGGACCTGTTTTTACGCAATGTCTTCCGCTTCTTTGGTCTTCCTGAGATCATAATAACTGACAGGGGTGCGCAATTTACCTCTCGTTTTTGGAAACATCTTACACAGTCCATGGGTATTGACGAGAGGTATTCTACGGCTTACCATCCACAAACTGATGGCCAAACCGAGCGACTCAATGCCACCATGGAACAATACTTGAGATGTCTTATTCTACAACACCAAGAAACCTGGCTCTCCGTATTGCCTATGGCAGAGTTCGCTTATAATAATTCTGCGCATTCTTCTACGGGGGTCTCTCCTTTCTATGCCATGTATGGACAACACCCACGCTCTCTACCCTTGGATTTTTGTATATCCTCGGATTGTCCAGCGGTCCAATCTTGTCTTAGAGACCTGACATCGTTGCGTAAGAGCGTTATGGAACACTTAATGCATGCGCAGGAACAGGCTAAGAAGTATGCCGATCGCCATCGCCAGCCAGCACCGCAGTATACTACAGGTATGCGTGTTTGGCTTTCTACCAAGAATCTCAATATTCCAGGTCGTAAAACCCTGTTACCTCGCTTTGTGGGTCCTTATGTTGTTAAGGAGGTGATCAATCCCCTTGTGGTCAAGTTGGAATTGCCTCCTACTTGGAAAATACATCCCGTTTTCCACGTGTCTTTGGTAAAACCATGTTCTGAGCAGGTGAGGTTACCTATCCGTCCCCCCCCCCTGTTGGTACAAGGGGTGGAAGAATATGAGGTTAATGCTATTTTGGATACTAAACTATCACGTGGTGTACGTTTGTTTTTGGTAGATTGGAAGGGTTACGGTCCGGAGGATCGCACTTGGGAACCTGAGTCCAACATCCATGCATCCGTGCTATTATCCCAGTTTCTAGCATCTCAAGGTCTCGGGGGACCTTTGGGGGAGGATACTGTCAGAACGCCATTTCCTACTACACGTTCCCGCTTACCCGACAGACTTACGGGAGTCAAAATAGCTAGGAACAGCAACAAGCGCTTCCATTTCTCTAAAGGCTTGTTTCGAAGGCATTGGGGGTTGCCATGGCGACGATGGCCGCTACTACGTCTGCAGTCAAGTGTTGCTCCGGTTTCCCGGTCACGTGACTCCCGCGTTGTGGTCACGCACATTTAAGTCCGCCCAGTTCGCTGTTTCGGTGCTTCTGATTGTTTTTCCTTGGATTACTACAGTGGCGCTTGATACTTTTGGATCTTGTCCCTTCTTGACCTCTGGCCTGTCTATCGGATTCTGCTCTTGTCTTGCCCTCGGTACTTCTGCTTCTAACTTCGGCTACGAACTCCTGCTACGACCCGGACTTCCTTTTGACTTGGATTCTTGTCTCATGCTTTGTTTTGTCTGAGTACCTGATTCTGACCCGGAACTCTTGGATCCTTCATCCTAGGCGTACGCGTGCCGGCAGGAATAGGAGACAAGTGCTGGACTAGAGACTGCCTGTAGCACTTCTGGGATTCTTCACTATAGGCATACGCGTGCCGGCGGGAATAGGATACGAGTGCTGGACTAGAGACTGCCTATAGCACTTCTGGGATTTCCTAAACTCTCCAGGCGTACGCGTGCCGGCAGGAATAGGACTTGTACCGGACTGAGGATTTCTTCAACACCGTGATTCTGGGCTTCATCCTACTTTCCTCGTTGCTTCCCGTCTCACGGATATACAAGTAAGAGTCCTTACTTCCTGTTTAATTTCCAGTTATTGGTTCTTTTGCCTTTCCTTGTCTTATATAGTTCTTGTATCTTTACAGAGGTATTCTACTTCCAATCTGTTGTCGTTTTCTTGTCGGAATGTACCGTACCTTACCCTACTGACAATCAGTGAGTTGTCAGTCTATCTTGTGAACTTACCAGTCATCGGGAAGGAACTTGCAGTCATCAGGAGTTCCAGAGGGTCCTGTTCCTTCTTCAAACATCTTTCAACCAATTGACCGCTCAGACTGTTTTTATACACAACTGAGTGTTACATTGGTGGGAAGAATATACTACTGCACTACGGGTTCAACAGCTTTCTTCGGTCACCAGGCGCTTTACCCTGTTTAGGTTCAGTGTTCTGACACTTACCTCCATGCTCAGGGTATAATACCATTTTAGTAGTCGTGGATCTATTCTCCAAGATGGCTCATTTCATTCCCCTGAAGGGCCTACCTTCGGCTTCGGTATTGGCCAGAGAATTCTTAGAAAACATCATTCGGTTACACGGTTTTCCCTCGGTTTTAATCTCCGATAGGGGAAGTCAATTCATCTCCCACTTTTGGCGAAGTTGCTGTCGTCTAGCCCAAATCGATGTAAGACTTTCAACCAGTCACCATCCCCAAACTGACGGACAAACCGAGAGGACTAATCAGACTCTAGAGCAATATCTGCGTTGCATGCTCCAACAAACTGAAAACCCTTGGAAGGATATTCTATGGATCGCTGAATACGCTTACAACAATTCGACTCATTCTGGAACCGGGAAGACTCCCTTCTTCCTATTATACGGACATCATCCTAGAACCTCTAATTTGGATCCTCCCCAAGAATTCGAAACACCAGCTGTGGATCATTTACACTCTGAGATTACCCGTGCTTTTAAGGAAGCCACTGCCCATCTGCAAAGAGCTAAAGCTCAAGTCAAAAAGGGAGCAGATCGACACCGTAAAGAGGCCCCTCACTACGCAGTAGGAGACCAGGTCTGGTTATCCACTAAGCACCTGCCTCTAAAAGGATCCCGCACGTTCAACCCGAGATACCTTGGACCCTACACCATCTCTACCATAGTTAATCCGGTGGCAGTCAAATTGGAATTGCCTACGCATATGAAAATACATCCAGTATTCCATGTCTCCTTATTAAAACCAGTACAACCAGAAACTCGATTGACTGAACTCCCAGAACCCGTTTTGGTAGACGGAGAACTCGAATTCGAAGTAAAGAACATCCTAGACTCCAAAATCTCCAGATCTAAATTATACTATCTGGTCGATTGGAAAGGATACGGTCCCCAGGAAAGGTCTTGGGAACCCTCAGAATATGTCCACGCACCTCGTCTGGTCAAGAGATTCCATCTGAATCACCCCGACAAGCCAAAACCCCCGGAGAAGACACGCTTAGGAGGGGCCTTGAGGGGGGGTACTGTCATGATCACTGCTTCCAAGGAGCCAGGACCAGCCCAACGTCCTTGGAAGCAGGCCCCTAACCCTAATCCTAGGCACCAGCCGGTCCCCACGGGGACCTTTTGGACCTTGTCCTGGCGCCGGTGGCACCAGGCTCATCAGAATCATCGGTCCCGGCACTGGAAGCGCCGGGCTCATAATATGTGTGCAGATGTTTGGGTGGACTTACCTGCAGCAGACCATGCTGCTTACTTACCAGCCACTTAGAAGTCCTCTGTGAACAGGAACTACTTTCTTACCTGGGTGGGGCAGCTCCATTCCCTGGATTCAGCATGGGGAAAGCTTCTAGAACTGGAACTCTTTTCTTACCTAGGCGGGGCCGTGGAGGAAGACGCCTCATCACTCCAAGGCTATTTAAACCACACCCGATAGAAGAAACGTGCTTCGCGTTATTCTGCATCTGCAGCAGAACGCTCACCGAGTCTGTTCCAGCCTTTCTTCTTTCGATCCTGAATCTGCAAGAATCATACTCACCATTCCTGTATCCAGTCGACAGCAGCACCTGCAGAGACAAGAAACAGCAGGTTAGCAAGGCAGTCTTAACTCGCAGTGCTTACTCACCTGATCCATCTGCTGCGGTCATTTCGGTACGCTGTATTTTCGCCTGTGAAGACAAAAGCATTGTCATTACTTACCGGCACTCCGTGAACTCTGGAATTCTTCACGCTGCATCGCCGCCTGCGGAGATAAAAGCATTTTTACTTACGGGCATTCCGCGGACTCCGGCGCTGCAAACAAACTTCTGAAAGACAAAAGAAGAGACATTAGACAGGTATTTACTTACGCTCATCGCGCTCTTCACAATAGAACGCCTGCAAATACTCCGGTGCCTCTTCAACACGAACTACGCTGCAAGGGAGAAAACAGCTAAGAGCGCTTGCATTTACTCATGCATTTCCAGGCGCTTTATTTCATCTTCCTCAAGAGTCCTGCAAGCAAAAGGGGAGAAAAGCATCATACGAAGTCCTGCCTTGCACCTAAAGACTCTAAAGACTATAAAGACTAAAAAGGTGTCTGGAAACTCACCGCTCGTGCTATTAACGACGGTAACGGCCCTCTGAATCCAAGAGGCCTATGTTTCACCAGTGAAGGAACTGGCAACAGCGCCCTGCATCAGACGCAGATGGAGAGTCCAGCATTCACCTATCTAAGGTGAGCACGTTGACCAGGGGGCTCTACGGAGAAGCTGGGGAGAGAGAGGAAGAGAGGCATTACACAACCCAGACCATTAACCCCTATATTCTTTCACCTGCAGAAACCTCACCCTACGAGTTCGTCACACAGTGCGAAGAGGTTCGACCCCAGAAGCCCATCGAGTCCTGCACATCACCTTTCGAGTCACAGACACCTTCCTGCCACGACCTGCGCCTCCCTGGGAATCAGGTGAGCGTTACATAAACTAAATACTAAGTATTGCAAAGTATGTACACACATATTCGGTGTATCTAAGTTATATTAATAATTGGGCTCTATTTGAGCTAGTGAAAGTGTGCAGGGGACGGGAGTTCCTCTATTAGGAACTTACTCTGTTTTCGTTTTTTTTAGAAAGGTGAGGTTGCAACAAATCCAGTTATATGTTACTCATAGAGCTTATATGACCCCTCAGACTATTGCACGGTTTCAGAATGCAGGAACACAAGAATGTCCTAAATGCGGGGTGATCAACGCGGGACTGAGGGCTGATACATATGTTTTAGGCGTGCCCGGAAATAAAGAGATTCTGGGGGAGGTGGCCCACCTTTTGACCGAGAAGGGGATTAAGCTGGAGGTGAAATCTTTGTGGGCATGCATGGTGGGGAGATTTTCTAGGCCGCGTAAATTTAAACATGTGAGTAAACTCAAAGACTTGGCTTACATACTTGTCAAGTGCAGAATTGCCATGGGCTGGAAAGCAAGCAATAGAGCAAAAGTAGAAGTTTGGTGGCACGACCTCCAGAAATGGGTGGATGCGGAAACGGTGGAGTGAAGCAGTTAATAGAGGGGGAGATGAAGAAGCAAAGACATTGATGGCCTGGAGGCACCTAGTAGCCACACTGTCTGGGTCTGCCCAGACGACGATGATTCCTTGTGGGAAGCTAAGGGGACAGTTCCCCCAGATGGAGTGGCGGACGGTGGTGAGGTGGAGTAGGCTCGGGATAGGAGGGGGGTAATGGGGAAGCTGTGGACAGATCATGATACTGTACATAATAGTAGAAAGCTATGATTGTCCACTGTCTGTTTTTCTTGTTTGCTTTTGTTTGTTAAAATTAATAAAAATTGTTTACAAAAAAAAGTGCCAACCTCGCCGCCAGGATGCTTTTATACAACTTTGCATCGATATTTAAGAAAGTGATAGGTCGATAGGACCCGCACCTCGTTGGATCTTTCCATGGTTTACCGAATACCACAACGTTAGCTTCCAACACTGTCTGCGTCACTTCCCCTTTGATCCCTATTACATTAAACAATTCCTTCAGCTTCGGGCCAGTTGCTTAGCATATTGCTTATAAAATATAGCCGGAAAACCATCCGGTCCTAGAGCCTTATTTATTGGTCAAGCTTTTATAGCGGTCATCACTTCTTCCTCTGTTATTTCTTTATCCAAGTCCTCCCGCTCTCTAGGAGTTATTGTAGGCAAATGTATCCCATTCATGTAGTTTTGAATCTCACAATCCCCCGGGTAATCTGAGGCATATAATGTTTCATAATATTGAGCAAATGCCTCAATTATCCCAGCTGTTTCCGTAACAACTGACCCATCTGACTTGATTTATTTGTTGTACCAATTTTGCACCCTCAGCCCCTCTCAATTGTCGAGCCAACAGTCTATCTGCCTTATTGGCTCAGATATAATATCTCTGCTTTGTCATCAGCAGGGACATCTCAGCCTTTCTAGTTCTCAATAAGTTCAACTGGCTATTCACCATTTTCAATTTAGTAGTAAACACCCACATTCTCCGTTGAGCTATTTCCATTTGAGTTTCTCGCACTTGAATTTCCAGATCTTCTTCTATTTTAGCCCTCTTCTCCCTCTACACTGAGTGCTATGAGCTCACCCCGGATAACTGCTTTGAAAGCATCCCATGTAGCCTCTTGTGACACCTCCTGAGAGGTGTTTATGACAAAGTATTCCTCTATTTTAGCCCAAAACTCCGCTTCTATCACCTCATCATATATAAGATTTCTAGGAAACATCCACGCCCATAACCCCACTCGTGGACCTATATCTTCAAACCGAACAATTAGGGGGGCATGATCCGACAATGCAATCAATCCAACCTGAATTTCTTTCACTGCCCCCAATAATTCTGCCGTCACCCACACATAATCTATCCTGAATGATAAATATGTGAAAAACATGCGTATCCCTTATCATACCCCTTTCTCATTCTCCACACATCCCGTAATGTCAGATTTTCAAAGCTTCTCTTAAGCGCTTGCGAGGGATGTATCATACTTTTCCCCCCACCGCCAGTCCTGTCTACCTTGGATTCCCAAGCCATGTTAAATTCCCCCGTAAATATGATGTCACCCCTGTCAAATTCCTCCAGTTTGTTTAATATATCCTATATGTACATTACCTGCTGCACATTTGGTGCATACACAGTGACTAGAGTGAACCATGTATGTTCTATCTCCAATTGTACAAACATATCTGCCCCCTGGGTCCACTTTCTGCTGCATTACCATTGCCTTAAATGTATTTTTTTTACATATCATAACACCCAAAGTTCCCCCCCGACCCCCTGCTTTGGACTGGTACAATCTGTCAAACATTCGAAATCTCGCGAGCACCCTAACACCCTTTCTAATGTGCATTTCTTGCAACATTATAACGTCTACATTTTCTCTTTTAAATAACACCTCTACTTTCCTTTGTTTATTCTGGGAGTTCAGTCCCCTAACATTATATGGTAATACTTTGAATGTCGTTTATGCAAATAAATTGATTACACACATAATCAGTATGCAAGATCCTCACAACAATCCACATTTTCAGGACATATTTATTTCAATCTCAAAAACCAGTGTCTTAAATTATTACAAACTTTCGCTAAGCACGAAAGCGATACCGGACAGATTTCAATATAAAAACATAGGGAAGTGCAGTTGTGCACCCTCATCGGGATGTGGAGGATGAGTACCCTAGTGACAAGCACATATGAGTATACGAAGTTGGTGACACAAGTAACTCAGATAAGTGCTGCCCGAGGCTGTTCTTCAACCCGGGTGTGGTTTAAACAAAAACAGTGTACACAACACGAAATTCGAAACATACAACAAAGGGTATTTTCACAGTGTGACACAAGTAATCGACACAGTTGTGTTTCGGCCACAATGGCTAGGTAGAATCTTGTAGTTGTGGTGGCCTTCATCAGGAGAGACTAGTTTGGGGAGTCTGTCCGTGGGTAAGATCTGTGGGAGGGAGGAGAATTATGAGGATCTCAAAAGGTACATAATAACTTAGGGGTTAATAAATAACAGCTCATTGGTGCTAGAGAAATACACTAGTGGTGTATGGAAGCGCGCGGCTTACCGTCCAACCGGAGTGAGGCGGTATGCTGTCAGCCAACCTGGATGTAATCCTAGGTCTGGTGGTGTGAGAAGATTCACCAGTGGGTGTAGATCAGCCGTGCCGGTGAAACCGGATTCAGACGGCACCGGGTTTATGATTAGCCATTGATCTAAAGAGGGGGAAACACAAATGTATGCCTCTATCAGAGCAAAGTGGTAACGAGAGGCACAGGTAGTGACACAAGACCTCTCATAAGTGCAACAGTCTTGCAATGTACAGGAGTCATAGGGCTCTGGGGCCAGCCGGGACATAGCTTACCTGATTCGCATTCTTTTAGTTTTTGCTGGGTTCACGGCGGCGATGGAAATGGTTGCCTGCCGTGAATCAGCAGATATGACTGGAAGGGTGGACACGCCCCCCATGTGCTGGGCCAATCCCAGTGGGGTTGTGTGGGAGACTCGTAAAGGTTTTGTATGCACCCTATGATAGGCTACTATATGCTGTCACTTAACAGGAGCCATCCCGTGTCTAAGGTGTATGCATCCAGTGTGGAGCAGAATAAAGGAACTACACTGGGATGTATTATGGGAAAAGTAGTCCCTGGAAATGCACAGGCGATAGGTGAGAGAGGCGAGCCGGCCCGCTACTAAGCGGCTCGTGTGAATCATCATGACAATGTGGTCACGTGCGGTAGGGGACAATAATGCCACAAGCAGTAAATTCTGGTTTTTCTATATATATCTATACATATGTCGTTCTGGGAGAAAAAACCCAAGCAAACATAACCTGCACGTGTCTGTTTCTAACACAAGTATATTCATGTCCATATTTTGGAGAAACAGTAAAACACCAACGATTCTTGGTGCCAAAGTGTGTAAACAATTCGAGTGCATGAAACCATTTTTGTTGGATTTTTTCTGTACATTTGTGAAAACAACTCCAACCTATTGTTGGCAAGAGACCAAAGTGTGGTGTGCGTTTGGAAAAAAGGAGGTGTTAGGGTCCCACACTAGGGGTATTAGTCACGATTCTAGGTATGGAGTGACGGGGTACGAGTGGCATTGGTATGCAGGATAAACTACTCCCCAAGGGCTCTATAGGACACCAAGTCTGGGGGAAGTAGGTGGCTGGCAGGGATGAATAAACTGGGCCAGAGTGTGACAAAACCATATACGAGCGAGGGGACTAGTCCCAGAAGTGTTTCCATTCTACTGTAATGTTAAGTCCATTCTTTACAGTGTCCAGTCTGTGGACCCATTTCTGCTCCAGTCTGGTGAGAGCGAGATTGATATCTCCTCCTTGTTCATGCGGGGTTAGTTGCTGGAGGACGGTCCATGTAAACTGTTCATGTGTGTGTCCTTTTTTGGCAGAGTGCTCAATCAAAGGCTTGTCTTGAACTGATTTTTTGGGACAGGATCTGTGCTCATTGATCCTCTGTTTAACGGGCCTTATTGTTTTGCCAATGTATATGAGATCACATGGGCATCTGATGACATAAATGACGTGCTTGCTCTTGCAGTTCGTGTGATTTCTCATTGTCCATTTGAAGTTTTTGTGGCTGAAAGTTTTGCTGGTCTTGGTGTATCTACAGGCTACGCAGTGGACGCAGCTGTAATGTCCAATGACCGGTGGTAGGTTCCAAAGCGTGGGTTCTGTTTTTGCTGGTTCAAGGAAGGTGTGCACTAAGGTGTCCCTGAGGTTTTTATTTTTCTTGAAGGCGAAGAGTGGTTTTTTGGAGAGACTCCCTTCATTCTTGATGAGATGCCAGTGTTTGTTGATGGTGGTCTTGATAAGATTGCTTACAGGGCTAAATGTGGTCACACAGACTGTTCTGTCTGTCGGATCTTTGATCTTGGTGGTGAGGCAGATGGTGCGGTCCGTGTTGGCAGCTCTTTTCTTAGTGGATTTTATGGACTTCTTGGGGTATCCTCTTTCAGCAAGACGTGTTTGTAGCTGTGAGGCATGTTGTTCGAACGTGTCTCTCTCGGTACAGTTCCTGCGTATACGAAGAAACTGTCTGTAGGGCAGGTTGTATTTAAGACCCTGGGGGTGGTAACTCGTAAAATGCAGTAGGCTGTTCCTATCTGTGGGTTTGCGGAAAAGTTCGGTTTTGAGCTGGTTTCCAGAACGATAGATATGTAGGTTTAAGAAATTAATGGCCTGGAAATCCCATTCAATGGTGAAATTGATGTGTGCGTTCCGTTGGTGAAGCCACAGGTGAAATGCTGTCAAGGCTTCTTTGCTTCCTTCCCAAATCAGAAGGACATCGTCAATGTATCGCCGCCAGATTTTGATGTGATCTCTATACGGGTTGTTTTCATGGTATATGTGGACGTCTTCATATTGGGCCATATATAGATTGGCCACATCTGGTGCGAACGTTGCGCCCATACTCACGCCTTTAACTTGCTGATATATGTGGTGTTCAAACAGGAAGAAGTTGGGGGGGCGTGGCTAACCGCCATGTAGGAGAGACGTGTTTGGTGCAGCTCCGTGCGATACGTTTAGCGATCCGCCGCCAACTACTGCTTTTCTCGACTACAAACATCTGAAAACCGCACACAAGCCGTGCGAAAGCCTGATCCGCCCGCTGTCGAAGTTTGGAAGCCCTGCGTCCCTCCGTTGGCCCACAACGACGAGGAGAAAAGAACGCCATGCGGACACAGAAAATGGCGGCCATTGTGAGTCCCGGTCCGACGCTGTAAGCAGAGCGCTGCGACTGACCCCGAGGGAGCTCGCCGAGGACCTGGGCGCCCGACCAACGGTGATCTGAAGAGGGCTGCCTGCACCCGCGGGGCCCGGACCGGCACGCCCGAGCCCCAGGCCATCGGAGGGGGAGTCGGAACGGCCTCGGAGGAAATCGAACAGAGGCGGCTGCGGTGGCCTCCGCTGGGATCCGCACTCCCGGAACCACGAAGGAAAGCGGTAAGGAGTCGGAGGGGGGGAGCGCCTGGCGCGGCCTTTACTACACTCCCACTGGACCCGAGGCAGGGGCCTCGAAGCCGAACTGTACCCAGCCACCCTGCCAAGCAGCTGAGGCGCCCACACTCCGCTGACATTGCCCGGTGGGCCGATGACCCACATCTCATTGGCACCCTGAGCAAGGCCTGAGGACAACCAGCGCACAAACACGTCCACCGGGAGACAGGCCCCTTGGAGCGTGAAAGCTTCCCCCCGCACTAGCCGGCCGAACCGGCCCCGACGACACACGCAGGACTACCCATTCCGGGCATCCCTCGCACGACAGTAGACCATCAGCACAACCAGAGGCTACAGACCGCACAGTGCCTGCCGAGGACTGGGGGGCCTCGCGGCGGGGACATGACCACCAAGGGCGCCCGAAGCAAACACCGTCAAACCACCATGGAGTCCTTCGCGGCCGCCGGAGCGACTGGGCCCGAGGCGGCTCCCGCCCCTGGAGAGGCGCCAAGTGCCGAGACGCCTGAGCCGGCCAACTCCCAGCTACTAGAGGCCATCATGACACTTCAGAAGACCATGGAGAACAAAATAGACGCGGTCGCCATTGACCTGAACTTACTGCGGCAGGATGTGCGCTCCATCGCCAGCAGAACGGACGCCCTGGAGATCCAAGTTCGGGACAACACTGAATCCAAAACACAGCTTTTAAAGGAAGTGGACATTTTGGCGCAAAAGGTGAAGAACCTGGAAGACAGGGCCGATGAGGCCGAAGGACGGGCCCGCAGAAATAACATTAGAATCATCGGCCTGCCCGAGGGCATCGAGGGCAAAGACCCCACTAATTACATCGAGGACCTCCTCATACACGAAATTGGAGCTGGAAAACTGTCACAGGGCTTCACCATAGAAAGAGCCCACCGCTCCCTAGCCAGGCGGCCCCCTCCGTGGAACCCACCCAGACCTATAATAGCCAAAGTCCTCAATAACAAGGACAGGGAAACCATCTTGGCCTTCTCCAGAATGGGTGGCTCTATACAGAGGGACGCTGCAAGGATCGCAATATACCCCGATTACACCCTGCAGGTTCAAAGGAGTAGGGCCCAGTTCCACCACACCAAAGCCAGACTCAAGAACGCAGGCCTGCCCTATTTACTCCTCTACCCGGCTAGACTGAAAGTCCTGCGCAATAACAAGGCACACTTATTCGATACCCCCGCAGAGGCCTGCGAATGGATGGACAGAGAACAGATCCCAGACATTGAACTGAAGCAAAGCAGGCCCTAGCCGCCCGCAGCGATGGTCCCTTCCTCACTTCTCATGGGCAGCACCCATTAATCACACAGCAACACACCAGCAAAGACGGTGACACCGATGGTACCAGAGCGGCGCCAGACACGGCGTACCTCTTGATAATATCCCCAGAGGCAACCCCTCCCCTACCCCCAGACTAGTTTGGGTGAGTTTACCCGCCTGTAGGGCACCAGGAGACCTAGGTCTGATGAGGCAGAAACGGGAAAGTCAGAGCAAGGGTAACCTCGCTAGACGTGTTGTGTTTAAAGTTAAGTTAGACGTTATTATTCATGGGGGTCAGAACCCCAAGTTGGGATTTCAGTTTAAGTTCTCCACACGCCAGACCGGGACCATGCGCAACGGAATCGCCACCAGGCTGACCAAGTTTGTTAAAAACCTCAACCTCAGGCTGCCCACAGCCCCACGACCACATCCAGACTATGGCTGACAAGATCAGAGTCATGTCCTGGAACGTCAGGGGACTAAATAGCTACATCAAACAGCGCCGCATCCACGCCTACATGAAACGCCACAGAGTTAGAATCGCCCTCCTTCAGGAGACCCACCTAAGCGCCCCCAAGCTAGCAGCGCTGGCCAAAGTCTGGAGAGGTACCCTGGTGGGCTCCTCGTACTCCACATACTCCAGAGGAGTCTTGATATGGATTGCCCCCTCCGTCCCTGTCTCGCTGATCCACACCAAAACGGACAACGAAGGCAGAATGGCCCTGGTACAGGGCACCATAGAAGGGCGCGATATAAGCCTGATCTGCACCTACGCCCCAAATCATGATCCAACTGTCTTCTTCCCCTCGCTGTACACCTGGCTGTCCCCGAGTAACGAATGCATAACAATATGGGGAGGCGATAACAACTGCACCTTAGACCCTCGCATAGACAGATCGGATAGTAAGCATGGCGACCCCTCCCCACCCGCCAGGATACTGAACGCCCTCATGCAGCAATACGCCCTGAAAGACCTGTGGAGAGCACAAAACCCCGAAACCAGAGGCTACTCCTTTTACTCCCCCCCACATAAGGTTCACACCAGAATAGACTGTTTGTTCGTTAGTGAAGAGCATGCTGCCAGATTTGAGGACACGCAGTACCTGGCCAGAGTGCTATCGGACCACTCCCCCCTGATGACCTCATGGGCGATCACAGCCCCTAGACCCCCCATCCCGACATGGAAACTGAGAAGCGAAGCGCTACTAGACAAAGCCTTTAATGAACAAATCAGGGAGGGCACCACACACTACTGGCAAAGCAACATTGATATTGTCCAACACATAAGTACAGCATGGGAAGCCTATAAAGTGGTAACAAGGGGGGGAAATGATAGCTGCCACTTGAGGGGCCCTAAAACTCATCACGTCCCAACTAGCGCACACCGAAGCCGAACTCCAAGCCCTCGAAGCAACACCATCCCCTGACCCTGCCCATACGCACAAATTGATCGAACTCAAACAAACATGCCTGACACACTGGGAGACACTGGGGAAACTAAGCTATACCAAATACACCGAAAGGAACCACGCCCTAGGCGATAAACCCGGGAAACTACTCGCGTGGCTTTACAAGCGGGAAACTCTCAGGAACCCCATCTGCTCTATCCGTAACATAGATGGCCTGACCTTCCACACGCAAGTGGGGATCAATGCAGCGTTCAAGGAATATTATCAAACCCTCTATTCCGATCCCGCCCCACCCCCAGACTCCGCAATTGAAGATGTCCTGGACATCATCAGGCTCCCATGCCTGGACGACCACCTGGCAGATCCCCTCGGGAGCCCCGTCACCCCAGACGAGGTCATGACCACCATCAGATCATTACCCTCTGGGAAAATGCCGGGACCAGACGGGATCCCAGGCGAATTTTATAAAGCCTACGAGGACATACTAGCCCCCCTATTGTCCAAAGTATACAACGAGGCGTACGAAAAAGGCCACCTCCCCGACTCCATGGCTGAAGCCACCATCATCCCTTTACTCAAACCCGACAAAGATAGCACTGACTGCGGCTCGTATCGTCCCTTGTCCATGCTAAACGTAGATAACAAAATCCTCACAGCACTACTGGCCGGAAGGCTTCAAGCAGCCATCCCACACCTCATACACCAGGATCAAACGGGTTACATGCAGGGCCGTTCCATCTCAGAGAACCTGCGCAGGCTGGATCACGTCATACACAGCACAAATAACATACCTGGCAAATACGCAGTTGCGTCCCTCGACGCCTCTAAGGCCTTTGATTCGGTCCAATGGAAATGGCTCTACGCCGCCCTATCCAAGATGGGGATCGGTCCGGCTTTCATGAATTGGGTCAAACTCGTCTACACCAATCCCACCGCCAGAGTGCGAACCAATAACACCTTTTCAGAAAAATGGAGCCTGGCCAGAGGCACCCGGCAAGGGTGCCCCCTATCCCCTTTTCTCTTTGCTCTACATCTTAGCGATCGAACCAGTGGCGGCATACCTCAGGCAGGAGTACGGAGACGGGGGTATAATGATAAATGGGGTGAACCACCTCGTTTCCATGTACGCGGACAACATGCTCCTCTACTTAAAAGATCCCGAACACATCCTCCCCTACATTCTTGAAACCCTAGATGGGTTCCACAGATGCACCGGGATCCAGATCAATCACAGTAAGTCTTGCTTATTCCCCCTGGCTGCCCTCAGCGAGACCAAGAAAGAACACCTCCCCCCCTAGCCCTCAAATGGGAACCCACCACATTCAAATACCTGGGCGTTATGATCCACCGCGACCCCGTAGCCGAACACGTACTAAACACCGGCAGGGCAAAGGATGGCCTGGCTAAATCAATTGACTTCTGGTGCAAGCTGCCCCTCTCGATGGCTGGTAGGGCGGGACTCCTTAAAATGGTGGCACTCCCGCGCCTCCTACACTTCTTCACCAATGTCCCTTACAATATCCCGCAACAATTCTTGAGAGACTTGAATAAACTTTGTAGGAAACTTCTATGGCGGGAAGGAAGGCACAGAGTCGCCCTAGACATAACACAGAGACCGTACGATAAAGGAGGCCTAAAAACCCCCAACTTTGAGCTCTACTATATAGCAGCCCAGCTCAAGCACGTGATTCATTGGATGGCTGATGACGCCTCAACGGACACACGCCTCTTACAGCCCCCAGACGCACCCTGGTTGCTCAGGGACCTTCTCTGGGTCAAACCAGCGCCAAAAACGCATAATACACACCTAATCCGCCTGGGCACCCAGATCTGGAATCGGGCCTGCAAATCGGTCTAGCTGACCGACCCTTACACCCCACAAATCCCAATAGCTGCCATCGTGTCCACCAGACCAGAGGACCGAAAGGCGATCCGGAACATATGGGAACCCTCCGGTGTTGCCACCCTGGGTGATCTGGTGGATGACCAGGGCATCCACACATTCCCTGAGCTGCATGAGACGGGGGTCCCGCTGGGTCAGTTCCTTCTACACGGGGCGGTGTTGGAAAAGCTTAAGAAGCGATGGCCAGATGCAGAATCCCTCTGCGCCGGGCACGAGGCCATCGAAAACTTGCTGAGCGTTGCAGAAGGGGGGCACGAAACCTCGAGGCTCTATGAGATCCTAATTGACAACACCACACATAACAAACTCAAATGTAAAGGCAAATGGGAATCTGAACTAAACACGCAGTTTGGAGACACGGAATGGGAAACCATAACACATTACCACAAAAGAGTTTCCAGGAATGCCCGATTCCAGCTTATTCAATTCTACATCATCCACAGAGCCTACCTTACCCGAGCTGTCATTTCAAGATTCAGCGGCACCGGTGTAGTGACGTACCCCAAGTGCCAAGAACCCGCAGTCACACTGACCCACATGTTCTGGGCCTGCCCGGCCATACAGACCTTCTGGTCCCAAATTCAAGCTAGGGTAGCAGAAGAGGACATAACACTGGACGTGCAGTCCCCCAGGGCCTGCATATTGGGCTCATACCCGCGAGGCAAAAAGAACAAGCCCCTTAACAGACTCAAGGATTTAATGTACATCCTGGCAAAAAGACGTATCGCCATGGCCTGGAAGCGCCCCAGAGCCCCTAGCCTCACAACATGGTGGGAAGACCTCCGTAGATGGACTGTGGCCGAAACCGGGGCCTGGGAGCTGGCGCACCGACAACAAAAAATTGGCGACTGTGAGGACCTTTTACAATGGATAGCCCTCACAGCAGCTCTGTTCCGCCCTAAAGAGGACAGCTCCTCAGGCGAGGACCTGGACAGCCCAGGCTCGCCTTAGCACAAACAGTAGAGAGCCCAACGTCCCGGTCTGGGTTTGCATTGGGGGGAGTGAAGGGGGGGAGTTACTATTGACACATAACTGATTACTATGTTGATGATGCTGGTTGTATTGTATTTTGAAAAAACAATAAATATATTTAAAAAAAAAAAAAAAAACAGGAAGAGGTTTTCTGACATAGCCAGGCGGATACATTCAAGGATGAAGTTGGTGGGTGTTGAAGTAACGTCTGTTCTTTTGTTGAGGCATTTTGCGAGTGCTGTTAATCCTTCGCTTTGTGGAATAGAGGTGTATAAGGCTTCGACATCCATAGTGACTAGGATGGAATTCGGTGTCAAATCAAATGTTTGTAGAATTTTGATTGTTTCCGTGCAGTCCTTAATGTAAGACTTCATTTGGCCCACAAAAGGTTTCAGAAAATGGTTCGTGTAGAGGGACACTGTAAAGAAGGGACTTAAAATTACAGTAGATTGGAAACACTTCTGGGACTAGTACCCTCTCTCGTATATGGTTTTGTCACACTCCGGCCCAGTTTATTCATCCCTGCCAGCCACCTACTTCCCCCAGACTTGGTGCCCTATAGAGCCCTTGGGGAGTAGTTTATCCTGCATACCAATGCCACTCGTACCCCGTCACTCCATACCTAGAATCGTGACTAGTACCCCTAGTGTGGGACCCTAACACCTCCTTTTTTCCAAATGCACACCACACTTTGATCTCTTGCCAACAATAGGTTGGAGTTGTTTTCACAAATGTACAGAAAAAATGCAACAAAAATGGTTTCATGCACTCGAATTGTTTACACACTTTGGCACCAAGAATCGTTGGTGTTTTACTGTTTCTGCAAAATATGGACGTGAATATACTTGTGTTAGAAACAGACACGTGCAGGTTATGTTTGCTTGGGTTTTTTTCTACCAGAACGACATATGTATAGATATATATAGAAAATCCTGAATTTACTGCTTGTGGCATTATTGTCCCCTACCTCACGTGACCACATTGTCATGATGATTCACACGAGCCGCTTAGTAGCGGGCCGGCTCGCCTCTCTCACCTATCGCCTGTGCATTTCCAGGGACTACTTTTCCCATAATACATCCCAGTGTAGTTCCTTTATTCTGCTCCACACTGGATGCATACACCTTAGACACGGGATGGCTCCTGTTGAGTGACAGCATCTAGTAGCCTATCATAGGGTGCATACAACACCTTTACGAGTCCCCCACACACCCTCACTGGGATTGGCCCAGCACATGGGGGGCGTGTCCACCCTTCCAGTCATATCTGCTTATTCACGGCAGGCAACCATTTCCATCGCCGCCGTGAACCCAGCAAGAACTAAAAGAATGCGAATCAGGTAAGCCATGTCCCGGCTGGCCCCAGAGCCCTATGACTCCTGTACATTGCAAGACTGTTGCACTTATGACATGTCTTGTGTCACTACCTGTGCCCCTCGTTACCACTTTGCTCTGATAGTGGCATACATTTGTGTTTCCCCCTCTTTAGATCAATGGCTAATCATAATCCCGGCGCCGTCTGAATCCGGTTTCCCCGGCACGGCCGATCTACACCCACTGGTGAATCTTCTCACACCACCAGACCTAGGATTACATCCAGGTTGGCTGACAGCATACCGCCTCACTCCGGTTGGACGGTAAGCCGCGCTCTCCCAAGCACCACTGGTGTATTTCTCTAGCACCAATGAGCTGTTATTTATTAACCCCTAAGTTATTATGTACCTTTTGAGATCCTCATAGTTCTCCCTCCCACAGATCTTACCCACGGACAGACTCCCCAAACTAGTCTCTCCTGACGAAGGCCACCACAACTACAAGATTCTACCTAGCCATTGTGGCCGAAACACAACTGTGTTGATTACTTGTGGCACAACTGTGAAAATACCCTTTGTTGTATGTTTCGAATTTCGTGTTGTGTACACTGTTTTTGTTTAAACCACACCCGGGTTGAAGAACAGCCCTGGGCAGCACTTATCTGAGTTACTTGTGTCACCAACTTCGTATACTCATATGTGCTTGTCACTAGGGTACTCATCCTCCACATCCCGATGAGGGTGCACAACTGCACTTCCCTATGTTTTTATATTGAAATCTGTCCGGTATCGCTTTCGTGCTTAGCGAAAGTTTGTAATAATTTAAGACACTGGTTTTTGAGATTGAAATAAATATGTCCAAAAACTGTGGATTGTTGTGAGGATCTTGCATCCTGATTATTTGTGTTATCAATATATGTACCCACCTGGGCATATCAGGACTCCGCCAGGCACCCTTTATTTTCTCTCCGTTTATGCAAATAATTCCACTTCCAACTGTGAGCTCTTCCTCACTAAATAACACTGCTCATTCTTCTGCCCAGTAATTCCACCCCCCACTAGACCTCCCATCCTCCCCTCCCCCCGGTACCCGTCTTCCCAGGCCCATGACCATGATCCTATGATACCCTCTGGATAATAACCCAAGCTAAGGCCCGATGAAAATCCTGGGGATTTCCCCAGCAGGAAGTTACCTACCACCTCCCTAGAGCCCAAGAATTACCCCGCCAGCTCTCCACCCTGACCCACAATGTATCGACTAGCTAATAGACTAGTAGCTGCTAGCATATCCCCTACTCTTGAATTGAAAAGCACTATCTTTAGGAGGCTCCTGTACCACTCCCTTCTTGCACACCTCCTGAGCCAATACCTCGGGGGCCTCTCAAGTAGGTTCCTCGACACACCCTTTCTTACCTCTAACCATAGACCAGTCCCACCACCGCTCAATTCTCCTCATGCCCCCCTCCTCCTCCTCCATATTAAGCAGCGCCATGGTTAAACAATGTTGCACCCCATCCAGTGTAAAAAACAGCCCAAATGAAAAGGTCCATTTATACAAAATCTGCTTCGCTTTCAAAGCTCTTGTTACTTGGCCAATATCCCTCCTCTTCTGAAGTGTCATTAACGACAAGTCCTGATAGAGTTGAATCTACATTCAATTGATTGCCACTTCTCCTGCTGGTCTCGCTGCCCGTAGAATGTTCTCCTTCACCGCATAGACCGACATGGCAGCTACCACATCCTGGGGCCTAGCCCCAGTTGCTTTCCCTCTCGGGCCCACCCTATGGATCCTATCAATCCCTATGTCCTCTGGTTGCATTTCAGTTAGCAGACTGCCAAAACATTGTTGAACCGTATGTTTCAAGTCTGTGTCCGAGACCGTTTCACTAAATCCTTTAATACGAGTGTTAGTTATTCTTGATCGATTCTCTTCAGCCTGTAGTTCTAAATTATGAGAGACTCTTGCCAGGTGTTCCAGCATGTCACTATTTTGCTGGCCCTCTTCTGTAGTCTCAGCCAAGCTTGGTTCCGTAATGTCGACTCTGGCTCCCAACTCGTTTACTTCCCCCCTAACTTCTGCCAAGGAGTATCTCAGCTCTTCCCGCAGAGATGTAAATTGCTGCTGGAAGTTATCAGTAAGCCTCCCTTCCATCTCCTTCAAACATTGCTTGGTGTCCGCTTTGCAAAGCGCCATTTGACCGGGTTCTGTTTCATCTCCTTTCTCTTCTACCCCACTGGGTTTTATATTTGAGCCTAATTATGTGCCTCTGCTCTGTTTCCAACACCTCTCTAGCGGCCCTTCTTGTTCCCCCAGAGGTTGCTTCTGTTTAGCTTGGGTAGCCTTGTATCTTGATTTTGACATTGGTTCCCAGATGACTTTACATGTTTCCTTACAGTGGTAATAATATAGATCAGTCACACTCTTTTTTCCATAATATCAGGGCAGCCTTCCACATACATGAACTTTCAATTTATGATTGTTACGAAGTTCCGCTGCCCTCATCATATACGCAAAATCCGTTCCTCCCTCACATTCCACGCCACCAAACTCCTAATTTCCTCTCTCATCTTCTCCCACCTCTTATACTGCTCTTCTCTAATCTTTGGCCTTCCCGCATCTCAACTTGGCCCTCTTAAATCCATATACCACTCTGCTGTCCGTACCCTCTGTCTCCTTACCCTCTGTCTCCTTACCTCCCGTGACTCCATCTCTTCTTCGCTCTCTTACCTTGGCTGGCTACCTTTCCACTCACAGCTTAAATTCTACTTTCTCTGCCTTGTCTTCAAATCCCTCCATGGTCTTGCTCCTCCTTATCTCTCCTCCCTTCTCACCTTCTACTCCCCATCCCGCCACTTCGCTCCGCTGACCATTTCCTCCTCACTGTTCCTCCTTCCCCCTGCGCTTCCTCCCGTTTCCGCTCATTCCAACTCCTTGCACCTCTGCACTGGAATTCACTCCCTCTCACAATTCGCTCTACCACGACCTTTGCCTCATTTCTCACTTCCCTTAAATCCCTCCTCCTCCTCCATTCTCCTCCTTGAAAACTTCCCCTCTCACCTGATTCCTCTCTCCTACTCCTCTCTCTTCCTCTTCCATTTTCCCTCGCCCTGTCCAACTCCTACTCCCCTCCCTACCTTCTCCCTCTCCCCTTTCTACCCCCCCTCAGTTAATTGCTCTTTGCACTGTTTTGTTGAATGATTCAAGATGTACATTTTGCTCCCATTGTTAAGTGTTGTTGGTTTTTTGTATTTTGTTGTTCCATTGTACAGCGCCTTGGTGTAAAGCGCTCTATAAATAAATAAATCAATCAATCATCCATCACCACAATGAAGTTCGTCTTCCCACTTTTCCCTTCCAATGTCAGCCGCTGAATAGTTGCATTAACAGTTTACACCGTCTGACTTAGAGAAAGCCCCAGCACTTCCACCTATTTCTGCACCAAACAAATGTTATCCACTCACCACCTTTCCATAATGTTCAAGGTACGAAGTGCCGGGTCCCTTTTTTAAATTATTGCAGTCAACTCCTCATCCCAATTCCACCTACCTATATATTGCGCCTTCTGTAGGGAAGGGGTGAATTCAATCCCAATACGGGCCTCACTTATGCAGAAACTGTTCCTTCTAAAACCTCTCAATGTGGTCCATAAAATTCCACAGTCCCTTCCTGTTACCAACAGTTCAGCAACCTGAAGCCTCAGACCCTTGCATTGGTCACAGTCCCTTACTTGACCAGTTTTGTTCCCAGCTTGTCCATTTGCAGCCTTCCCCAGCGCACTATTGGCACCACTTCCTGGATCCTCAGTCACATTAGATGACCCGTATTATTTCTGACTCAATTAACAATAAGACAACAATGGCCCAGAGTGTCAGCACCTTCTCCTCCTGTCCAATGATCCCACCTTACAATGTCCTTCCCATGGACACTGGGTTTGCTTTCTGTGCCAAGGGTTCAATGGAACTGGAGTCCCTTCAACGTGGCCTCTCAGTATGTTGGAGCATTCTCAGTCCGACCACATACAGCTCGGCATTCTTTGCTTACCTCCTCAGTTGGGCAACAATGCTTCCTGATGTTGTTGCAGTGTTCCGTTCCTCATTCCAGACGTTTCCTCACACAGTATTCCTCCCAGTCGGGGAGCGCCCCTCCATATGTCCGAGGGATACCTATCCCCTCACTGTTACAATGCACCCTGTCAATCCAGAAGGGGAAAGATTCCTGCCCCGGGACGCACCCCGCAGTCCAGGGGGGTGTCCTACTCCGGCGGCCGCAGCCCGCTGTGACTGGTTCTCGCCCTTTACCTTCCCCGCTGACTTCCACTGCTTCCGGGTGAATGAATGCCAGGTCCCCTCCTCGCTTACGGCCACCACTTAAAATCCAGCTCCCAAGAGTTAAACAGGTTCACCCACACTTAGGACCTCTGCGCGCTAGCCCCCGTTCACATTCTCCTTCCACTGCAGCCAAAAATCCTAGGTTTCACACACAAGCGCTGTCACTGCGCTGCTCTGTAGAATAGACCTCTTGCTGCTTCCCCTCTGGTCGGGTCGCTGTCAGCTACTGTAATCGAGGTCATGCTCATGACTGCAACCCTTGCCTAACTCCAGCGCCCCGCTGGTATGCACTTCCTCCAATGCACCCCTGCACACACCGCACTGACTCTCACCGCCTCCCTCCTTCCTCCACTGCTGTCAGTCCAGGGCTTCTAATATCATTTCAGTAGCCATAACGTTGCCATATTCAACACTCACTGCTTCCCCTCTGGTCCGCCCGCCATCCGCTCTGTTTCGGGGCAACGCCCAACTGATACCGCAACTATGATGTTTTGAGCAGCTCTAGACTGAAGAGGGGGATGACTCACTCTGTCTCCAAAGTCTCCTGCTATGCTTTCAATCCTCTGCGGCCTTCAACAAACACCTTTGAACAACATGGCAACGAATAGTGACAAAACAAAGGAGGCGGGGGACGTTAACTGCCAAATCCTACTGGCAATTGCGGAGCTGAAAGCGTAATTACACTCCAAGATCGATGAAGTGATAGTCGATGTGGGTCTGTTACGTCAAGACGTTAGGAAACTTTCGGAGAGGACTACTGCCTTGGAAACGAAATTGAAGGACAATGTTGCAACGACACAGAGCAATGACGCCCAAATTCACATCTTACAACAAAGAGTCAACCTACTAGAATGTAGGGCAGAAGATGCGAAAGGAAGAGCACGTAGGAACAATGTCCGCCTTGTCGGCCTTCCAGAGGGAGAAGAAGGTGCGGATCCCACGACTTGAGAACTTATTCTTGCAAGACATCAGGCCAGGAAACCTTTCCCAAGGCTTCACGATAGAGAGAGCGCACAGAGCTCTTACTAGAAAACCGCCGCCAGGCGCCCCTCCACGGCCTATAATTGCAAAAGTACTGAATTATAGGGAGACAGAGAAGAGTCTATCGTATTCAAGAGAGGGATTTATGATGCAGAGGGCATCCGTAAATCTTAAAGTGTATCCCAACTACACCTTCCAGGTCCAGAAAAGCAGAGAGCAGTTTTCATCGGCCAAAGCCAGGCTCTGCAATGCCGGATTGAAGTACATGTTAATGCGTCCCACTCGACTGAAGGTCCTGTACAAAAACCGTGCCTTATTCTTCGACCGCCCGGAAGAAGCACTGGAGTGAATGGACAGGGAGAAGATCAATCCACGGATGGGAGGCTGATGTCTCCCCACCCCAAGCACAAGGAAAGCATGGAAGCGGGCAGAACTTGACAGTCAGACTTGGGAAGGGCGAACCTGGGCTAAAAGTGAGCAGGCCATTGGAGGCCAGCTAGCGCCCTTTGCACTGGCTAAGAGAACAACAGAGCCAGACATCCCACCGAATCCACAGTGCTCACCGGATTCACAGTGCTTTGCCTAGACGACTTGCCCAGCAGGAATCTCACCATACACATACCTAGTAACCCCGAACCAGGAGACCGGTCCCATGGCGACCACCGGCCTGCCCACAGAGTTCTGTTTTTTCCTTTTTCGGACGCTTGATTTTGCACCCACCCGCTGCCACGAGGCAACCCCCCCGAAGGTAGTGGCGAAGAGTGGCAACATCTGAGCATGGGAAGCAATGCTGGGGGATTGTTGTTAGTTGGGGAAGTTATAAGGGAATACGTGTTGCCTGTATCTGTCATTAAACTACACACTACTTTTCGCAAAGTCACGTTATTTTCTACAGAGTCAAAAAAGTAGAATGTTGCGAGGGTTGGAGGATATGCCTTTTTGCTGCAGATGATTGACGATGGCTAACGAGTTAAAGCTAGGAAGTAGGACAGGCACAGATTGAAACTGCAACACTATCCCCACATCTACCAATCCAAGGCACAGTGTAAGGTGGCCGGGTGATGATAGCATTCTGCTCGGATCAGGATCCTAGGCTCTAGGGCTAATAGCCAGGGGAGGTATCTATTCCTGATTCTCCAGCGGGACATAACAATACTTACAATAGCATCTATCTATGCCACAAACTCTGGGCAGGATGGCTTTCTTACAGTGGTCCTAGCGGACTTAGAGTCATTTGGTAAGGGCATCGCTATGCTCCTGATGGGTGATCTTAATTTAACATGGGACCCAGGGAGAGATAGAAGTGTATGCACGTTCCACAGGACTTCAAAAACTCTGCTGGGTTCGATCAGAGGGATCGGCCTAGGTACTATTCAGGTGTCAGACCACACCCTGTTAACTATAAGGTTGGAGTTGCAGAGGGTGAGGAGAGGCCTGTAGAACTGGTCGTTCCCCCAAGAGCTTCTAGTGGGCCAGATACTAAGGAAAGACATAGAATCTAAGATCAAAGACTTCTTCGAACTATGTGCCTCCCCGGAAATCGCAGAGTGCTGTCTCTGGGATGCCTTCAAGGCGACCCTGCGGGGAGACCTGATAGCAATGCACACAGCTAGGACAAAACAATCTTTTGAGCTCAAATGTCAAATAGAGCAGGAACTTCAGGAAGTCATGCGTAAAATGGAGACGATTTCGGGGATGCTCAAACTCCTCCAGACCAAAAAGGCAGAGAAGGGGCTGCTACACATCCGGCAGGAATATTATGTGAAGGCTAACAAGGCTGATGGGCTACTGGCATGCCTACTGAAGTAGAAGGCGGCATCACATACCATTCGCAAGGGAACCTCTGGGGGGGTCAAAGTTACCACCACACAGGATATCACCGAACAATTTACCACATTTTACACCGCCCTATACTCATCCGATTGCCCGGACAGTGTCTCGCAAGAAGCATACCTCAACTCGGTCCCCATTGAAAAAATATCCCTGGTAGAACGAGAACGATTAGAGAAAGACATTACTGTCGAGGAGGTACTACAAGCAATCAGGGAAGTTCCACTCAACAAATCCCCTGGCCCTAATGGCTATCCATCCATTTTTTACATAACTTTCCAGAAGCAACTCACCCCCAGACTGACTAACCTTTTCAACACATTCAGTAATCCGGAGCCCATAACACCAATGATGGAAGAAGCAAAGATAGTTGTGTTTCCGAAGCCGGACACCGATCCCACGCGTTGCGGATCTTAACGCCCTATGGCCCTAATTAATAAAGACGCCAAGCTATATGCAAAAGTACTGGCAAACCGAATGGAAGACTCCTCCCTATACCTATACATCTGGACCAATACGGGTTTATCAAGCGGCGGCAGACAATTCACAATATAAGGAGGGTTTGCCATTTAATTGAGAAAGCAGCTCGAAAGGCCACTCCATCAGTCCTCCTCTCACTTGACTCAGAAAAAGCATTTGTATGCATGGAGTGCTCCTCCTTGTTCCGCACATTGGAACTGATGGGGTTTGCGCCGTAAAAGGTGTGCACCAATTACAGTAACCTGACATTTAGGCTATCAAATCAACGGACAGCTAGCCAAGACCATCCCACTAAGAAAAGGAACCAAGCAGGGCTACCCCCTGTCCCCGCTCCTCGATGATATCCATTTAGAGCGATTCCTGTATAAAATGTGATCAATGGAGGATATTCAAGGGATCCTATTTAGGGGTGAGGACCACAAGGTTATGGCTTTTGAAGATGAGATGCTCCTCACCCTCTCTGACCCCGAACATTCTCCTCCACCATAATACGAGAGATAGAAACGTTTGGTGCAGTGGCGAAACTGAGGGTCAAAATTGCAAAGACGGAAATCCTAAACTTGGCGTTTACAGGCGACCCACTCCAGTTGGTGGTGAAAAGCAATTCCTTTCGCTGGGCACCACAATGCATTAGGCTTTTGGGGGTAACAGTCACCAAGTCCCTAGCGAGGTTGTATAAAGTGAATTATAAACCACTGTTGGAGGCAACTAAAACCCAGCTATGCCGCTAGGCCCCCCTATTGGTCTCCTGGATTGGGGGAATTAACACTATTAAGATGGTGTCAGAGAGGACCGGGGTGCACACCACACATTCACCGTTCAGAGCACCCATGGCCCAATGAACCCTCCCCCACATACAAATGGAGGACTCCGCCAAGGGCAAGTTAGAACTGTCTTTTATTTTCCGCAACAGACAGGGATCATATGGGAGAAACAAAATTCTCCAGAAATCACAGCTCCTGAGCCTATGTCAGTGGCTTTTGTCACAAATCAGGGCTCTTCCCCAAAAACCTAAGAGCGTGCGTGATTGGGTGGTTGGAGTGGTATTACCTATGTCTGGCACATATAGAGTTTATCTGACTGGCCCTCTCATGTCAGGTCACTTGCCTATACCTTCCCCAGAAACTATTACATTGTTGCAGGGACGCAGGATTACCATTGGCCCTTGCCCTTTGCCATCCACCCCGGATTTGTTTTTCCTGATTGGCTAGAGCTGATCTCCCTAGGTTTCGGACCCAGCTCTGTTCTCAGTGCTCCATGCACCTTCTCAAGGTGATGAGAAAGACTATGTGTCCCCATTGTTGCCATCAGTATTACCACTTTGCCTTAGAGAGTGCCTGCAGGGTTGTAAAATGGTAAAACAACACATGTTTCATTTTGTGTCTTTTTTTGCTGGGAACTGCTCCTCTTCCCACCACGAGTAAATGGCCATTGTTTGGCTCGGCTGCACCATGTGGGTGAAGACTGCAAAATTGAGTTTTCTGGTCTGCAATTAGTGAGGATTTATTCTGCTATTTTGCTCCTTGTCTCTGAGGTTTAGGAATGTTCTGCTCATCTCTGACTTTGGCTGCAAGCCCTGGCCTGGTGCTTCGTGCAGCTTAATTCTGATTTTCTTCACCTCTTGTTCAGAGGTCAGTGGCTTCATGTAATTCTACTATAGTTATGTTCTAATTGCTATATGTCTACATTGTGCTATTCTTCTCATAGGTCAGTAGTATTTTGGCTCTTCCAGGTCCCTTATATGATCCTGCAGTTCCATATGGTTAGTTGCAATAAGCGTCTGCAAGCTTGCTCTGCATCTCTTGCTTCCTTGCGTTTATGCATTTGGCTAACAAGAGAAAATAATAAAGGCTTTCAATAGTATGTATATTTATCTGTCCTCTATCTACAGAACTGTGTAAGCATGTTTTTTGTGTGTGCATGTGTGTGTTTGTGTAACTTTGTGCATGGATGCAAGTTTGTTTCATGGCTAATGTTACTATGTCTTGGTGTCTCTAATGACGTCAGCACAGTTAGATATTTGTCATTAGTCAATCAGGTCCAGCGAGACACCTTGATCCATGATCAGTGTTGGGGCACCTGTATCCATGATGACATTAGCTGGATATGGTTTGAATGGCTGTCTGAGAGAATATCTGTTTGCATATGTATTTGTCACTGGCCCTTCTGCATCTTCAGGCTGTCATGTTTATAGGGCTCTAGAGGGACATTCCAGGGACCCTCTCATCAGTCCCCCCTCTGGTCAACTTGTCGACCAAACCTAGTCACTGTTGCCTTTGCCAGCCATATCTTCGGTATTCCTCCGAGATGTCCATAGTAATTTGCATGGTCATCGAAACTCCATGTCATGTAACTGCAATCTCCTTCTGGGTTGCACCATACCCATTTCGACCAGTACCTCTTTTTCTCCGTGGGATCATCCAATATTATCATCTCGGTCGGTAACAATGGGCACTCCTTTGTCTGTGTCCTTATTTTATTTCGTTCGTCTACCATCTTATCTTCTTCACCATTTGTATTTATATCTACTATCACTTTCATCCCTGTTGTTATATTTGTCGTCTTGCAGCATTGTGTGATGCAGATCTTTATCACAGATAGTCCTATTAGTACTAATATTAGTGCTTCTAGTAATACTTTCAGTCCGGCTTCCATCCATGTTGGCATCCATAAGAATATATCCGACAGCCAGCTTTGATCTTTTCCTGTTCTTTTGGCTTCTTCATCCATTTTGGCAGTGCATTTTCGACAATCTTGTCACTTCTTCCGTTAGTGTGCCATTTGCTTCATTGTTTGCTGGCACAAATGTACAGCAAGAACTCCCGATCTTGGTGCAAACTCCTCCTATTGCTGTGAGAAGGTCTAGACCATATCTGTTCTGGAGAGCCAACAACCTTACTGCTTGGATCTCTTATTTTATCACGTTGAAGCCATTTACAGTTGAATGTATCGTCTGCATTAGCTCCCATCTTGTAATCTGGAGCCATTTTGCATTTGTGTATGTCTGTACAGCTGGGACTACTGATGCAAAGTACATCTCTGTCCTACTGAACAATCAATATTCAGGTGGTACATCATCAAGTGATGCTTCTGATGCTGATGAGAAGTAGTTCTCCCTTTTCACTCTACTCACTTTTACTGACCTTCTTTCTTTTCTTATTGTCCATCTTAGGGAAGTCTTCTGTTTTATATCTTTTTTGTGGTACTACTAGTGCGGGTGTATTGATGTGTACCAATGAACATGCTCCTCCCCAGTTGGGTGCAAGCTTCTCATACGCCTTGGATCGGCATGCCTAATAATGATCCATTAGTACTGCCGTCCCAACCTTCATTGCTGAATGCTTTTCTGTGTTCTTGCACTCTTTGTTAACTCCAACCTTTACTGCACTATCCTTCTCGAAACAGAATGCTGGTTTTTTCATTGGTATTATGGGCATTGTTCCAACTTAGTTATCCACCCTGGTCAGTAACTTTGTACTTGCATCCATTCTTTCAGGCATTGTTATGCTCACCTGGTCTCTGCGGAGGCGTTGGGGCACGGTTGCAGCCCTCCCAGGAATTAGATCACCCCCATCCGGTCTTTCCATCTGTCGATAAGTTGTGAGCGGTGGCAATTGGTGGCACTGCTCCTGCGTGGATATGAGAAAACGTGAGTGCACTGATCAGTGGTTATTGTGCCGGTCAAACCCTTCTACCCAAGGTGCGATTTCTGTGGGCATGTACCGTCCCATAGAGATCACCTGTTAATTATTGATGGTAAGCTCTCCGTCCTGCTACTTCTGGCAGGGGCGCTTGTCGATGGGGTCTAGTTCCTTCACTGATCCCTGGTTAGTAATAGTCCAGTCCAGCTGCGACTATGCTTCTCCTCTTGTCTCTTCCCCTTTCCGTTTTCTCTTTGTCTCTTCTCGTTTTCTGTCTTGGTATTAATGCTCTCAATATTGCTGTTAATTCCTGAATAACGTTTTCTCTCCTGTTTTCTTCCCCATAGGTGGAAATGCAGTTCAAAAGCAGCTGTGGGGGCGTGGAACACGGCCAGGAAGAACATGGTTGAAACCACATTGTCTGACAACAGGCGAGTGATGGTTTAAGGCAAAGTGCGAGGTTCGGTGGTAGTGCAACCTTAAACTGAATGTCTTTTAAATGTCTAACCTTGCCTTTCGTTTTTACTTGCAGGTGCTGCTGTCGCTGGCAAAGTCTGTCGTGTTGCGGTGCCAAGATGAAAATTTCAGCGTCCCAGAAGATTTGAAGCTGAGCTGCGTTGCCAGGATGAAGATGTCAGCGTTCCGGGAGCCTTGAAGATGAACTGCGGTGTCAAGACGAAGATGTCAGCACTCGGGAAGCTTTGGAGAAGAATGTCAGGATCAACAAAGACATGCACAGGTGAGAGCAGGTTTCCCAGTTGGTAAGTATGAAAGCTGGGCTCAGGATTTCCAAAGATAAGTTTAATCCCAGGCGGCGGTGAGCGTTACGCTGCATGGAAGTGCAGAATAACGCGAAGCGTCTGCCTCAGGGATCGGAGCAGCTTATATAGCTGTGATCATGGGCACGCCCGCTAGGCCTGGCTTGCCTGCCAGACCCTGCCACTCCCAGAGAGTCAGCAAGTGAAAGGCAACCCAATAGCAGCAGCAGCCCCACCCTAGAGTACACATGGGGCTGCTTTACTGATGAAAGTTCCAATGTTAAATGCACCTTGCACCCAAATGAGGTGTTATGTCCCAAAATAAAACTATTCTTGTCCCAAATAAATGTCTTTGGTTATTGTTATTCATGAGCCTGGCGCTAAAGGTGCCAGGACTGTGTCCATCCAAGGCCCCTGTGCATGTGGCCCTTGAATGTTTGTGTTCTTGGCCCAATTACCATTACAGGCATTTATCATTTTCTCCTTGTACTGTGTTTACTGAAGCTTGTAAGAGTGTGTATGCTTTGCTGCCTACTACTCCCCCCTGCCATCCTTCAGCTGTGTACATTTGGCTATACACAAGCATCTGTGGTCATTCCCAACATTCTGGTTCTCCTATTTCCCCATGGCAATTACTTCAGTGTTATCGTTTTTGTCTCTCCTTTCTGTGGGCAGTCAGTTATGTATTGTATAGCCTGGTCTAGTTGCCAATAATTGTTCATCATGTCAAGTGTTTTTATATAACTGTCTTCATAGGGAAATGTTGCCTTGGACATCCTTCTCAATGTTGCTGTTCTACCTTGGAATCTTCCTCGGGTTGTAAACATGGACAGGCACATAAGGGCGTAGGGGATTAGTGAGCAGGCATAGAAGCTCTTGCCTGTAGTTTACCTACTTTAGTCATGTGCCTCTAGCACATGTTATTAGATACTAGAGCAGTATCAGTGAGATAGAGTTCCACCCCCCCATGTCTACATCTGCACTGGACTTACCTCTCTTCACTGTACGTACAGTGCTTACCTTTCCATCTAACATGGTCATTCCACCTGCTGGAGTTGGGGTTCTGTTAGTAGAGGATACAGCTGTATTACTAGCAACGCAACATATGACACGTCAAAATACTACTTGAGAATAAGACACAATAATCATTCTTTTGAAAATGCCCTCCATCACTTACACCTCCTCGATCCATGTGTAGTTTGACGATATCAGTTGCCTGCCTGAAAAGCGCAAAACAAGCGTTACTGTGTTAATATTATATTAATTCAAGCTCCATGAACGAAGTAGTCGGCCATAGCAAGAAGGAATAGCTGTTTGGAGTGAAGCAGGTTGTTTGTGGTGTTGACCTTATCAGAGGATCTGCAGCCACAGGTGTTTTTTCCATTACCATTGCCTGGAGGTGGAGTTTTCTGCTAAAAATCACTCAACAAATGCTGAGCATAGCAGAGTGAAGCAGAGTGTTTGTGGTGTTGACCTTATCAGAGGAGCTGCTGTAAGAACTGTTGAGTAAATTAGAAATTTCCAGGAATAATAATCTCCCTCTAAACATGCACCCACTGACTTGTTCCAGTAGATGTGTGTGTGGAATATGAGTGGCCACCTGTGGAACCTCTTCCTCTCCCTAGATAAATGAATCAGGAGGGAATGAGCTCTCCAGGCAAACCCTCTGGGGTAAAAAACCCTGATCGCCTCAGTGGATGTAGTCTTCTATGTTGCACCGGATGGGGTGAGTTTCCTTTGCGGTTCCAGGTGACTGAATGCAAATACAACAAGGAGATAAGAAAGGTAAAGATTATAGAACAATAGGTTCAGGAGTAGAAACAGAGGTGAAATGATCTGGATATAGGATAAGGAAATAATTACCCTATGGAGATAGGAAATGTGCAATGAAGTATTCAGACCAGCGAGAATGCGAATTCCTTCTAAATGATTGAAATATAGAAGTAAGAAGGTTGAAGGTATTGAGTTTCCTAACTGTCGTAGTAAGTTGTATCGATTGGTAAAAGGAATCTAAAATACCTGAGAAACAGAATTCAGTCGTAAAGAAATTACATGTGAACCTTGTAGTAGAAGTTCTGGAATCGGCTGTGAGCCGGAAAAGAAAAGAAGAGACGTGATGAGAAAAAGGCAGTGCTAACTAAGGCGTCGGAGCTGAACTAAGCGTGTGAAAAAGATACCTGATAAGCAGGTTTCAATCGTGAGAGAAGTCGGAAATGGGTCCGGGGTAAATTGCTGGGAAATGTCCGGAGAGACTGGACCGATAATGCAGGCACAATGCGTCCAGACTGGAATGAAGGTAAGCGATCCCGGATTGCAAGAAAAGGATCAGGTCTGAGTCGACCGCTGGCTCGAAAGGAACGGGTGTGACGAGGCGGAGCCCCAATCCCAGAGGAGCGGTTGGAAAGCTTTGAAAACACAGAGATAGAGAAGTATTAGAATCGTACAATAAGAAATGTAGCAAGTGGTAAAGCCCAGGGGCGAACTTACGGAGCGCTGACTGATAGGAGTAGCAACGCACTAGAGCGTTGTGCATGTCGGCAGATAACCAGAACTTTGCTGAGGGGGCGGAGCCATGGTTGCAGGCATCCACTGCAGGGCTGGAATGCCGCGACCTGCCGGCACCGCCATCTTGGGAGAAACATTGGCTGCAATCCGTGCCTGTGACCATCGGTGCCACAAAGACCATCTCCTTCTGTGAGATATGACAGCTGCACCCACAAGTGTTTTTCCATTACCATTGCCTGAAGGTGGAGTTTTCTGCTTAAAATCACTCATCAAACGCAGAGCGTAGCGGAGTGAAGGAGAGTGTTTGTGGGTGTTTGTGGTGTGAGTAATATCAAGGTAAGAAACATGGACTGTGTGACAATTGTGGACACACCATGTCCCTCACTGCATCCACCAACACAACCACTGATGAAAGACCCTCACCCCCATGTACGAGCCTGCGGAAGAAAGCGCTAGGGTCATTGGCAGCGTTCCAGCATCTGCAGACTCGTCTTTATCACAGACGCTGCAATTCCGCCGTTGAAAATGGAACGCAGTTTCTAGACTTGTGTGACTCGACCCCTGCACGTTCGCTTAAGTACAGTGGGAGGCCACCCCATTTATCCTTGAGTCATGGCTCGTTACTAAATATGCAAGACACATACCCCCCAGCGTCTCTTGGCTCCGTTGGATGAGCGGGGTGGGCCTCCTCACTGTGTCTGCATGAGGGGTTGTCCAAGACTGTTGCTCACAGTTTGATCAAGTTGGTTGGTCTGACACCTGAAAGGGAGTCGGACATGGAAGTGGGAGCAGGGCGGAGCTCTAATGTTGAGCATTCTATGCTTACTCGAGAACAAAGAATGCTGTGCGATCATTCCTTTACAATGCCAAGACCTGTCCCTCTACTCAACGAATTATCAGCACGGCCACTCTCCCGAGATCATAGTGAGAATAAAATAGCCCCTCCCAGTTGTCAGCAGAAACAAGACCTGACTTCTGATAAATCAGAAGAAGTCGTCTTGAGTGAAATAAATGGCGCACTAAACAGGCCGAAGTCTATGGACCACGCTCATATACAACCTTTCTATATACAGCCTGTTAGGGAGAATTCTCTTCTATGGCTAATTTCCCTTACATATGGAGTCAGCCAGCAGCTTTGCTGGATTTAAGGGGTATATTTTTTTAACCTGCTAAGAGTGAAACCCTTTTTTTGCCACTCTTAAACAGATTGCTAGTGAATGTTTTAGGCTATCTTGTGTGCTTATGGTCTATGGGGTTTTCCTCACCCTCATAGGATTCATCTTTTTGCATGTGTGGTACACAGCACCCTCTGTGCCGTACCACAGGGGTGTCGTAACGGCCCCCAAACATAGACTCCCTACCCTGGGACTGACTACTGTCTCCCAGGGCATGTAAAGTTCCCATTGACTTTACTAATTAATCTTTATGAACAAAACCAGTACAACCCATCTTAATATGGAAGTTCTGGAAAGGATTAATAGTTTTTCCCTAGTGTTCATTTTCGAGGGGGTACCGTAAAGTCCCTCTCTCAAAAGTTTCTGGCTGGTGGTACTGGGTTCTACCATAAATATTCGACCGCAAATATTTTCCCATGGGATTTTCCCATTGTTCGAGGCTACCACTTTTACTAACAGCCTCTAACATACCGCCAGTTTATTTAAAATTTACTTTACTCCGGTAGGTTTTTATTGCCAGAACTTTGATTTAATTTCTTTCTCGTGTCTTTCTCTATAGTCCTAACACAGGTCGGGGATCCTTTGTTCGTCCTTTTGGCGGGCTTCTGCACAGAGGCTCTCCTCTCAGCACCACTGAGTCTGGGGTAGACAGGATGTGTGGGAGGGGGAATAGGCACCCTGGACAGGGTTACCTACGCAACTCAAGTCGCACTCTGCCCTGATAGGCTGGGGGTTCCCCCGCCAGGAGAGCCACCCCACTGTGTGAGTGACAGCTAGGCTGTGTGAATGGGGGTCTTGCTGCATAAAAGCAGGGTCCTAAGGACTGGAGGACAAGACGTCACCGCTGGAACTAAAAAGCCGAAGAGGAAAGAAGCCAAAGACATCTGCAACAACTGAACCACCGGTGAAACCCTGCTGCAGCGTCTCACCACTTTTCTCCAAACAACGAGAGAAGATCTTCATCTGTAAGAGCCTTCTTCCCTTGAGCTGGTGGGGCCAACCAGTTTGCCAATCCCCTTCCAGGACCTGCCTTGGTCGAATCGCAAGTACCCTGCACTTGGAGACCGGATAGCCAGGCACCGGTCCACTGTGACCACAATTTAAAGGAGCGTACCTTTTAATCCGTTTCGGCATCACCGCGGCTGGCTTCTTCCCTGGGCAGTGCAGTAACTCGAACCTTCCTCCATGACGAGAGCCTCTCTTCCTCTGCTGGACAACACGAACTGCAGGAACTGCCAGGAACCACCGGCCCCTGCAGCAGCCACTTCCACTTTTTCAGGTACATTTTTCCGCCATGCCTCCCGTTTCGCAGGGTACTGCTAAAGGTGTTTGAAATCCTTTACCTACCTCCTGGTTTGGCCGCCCCTATCGACTAAAATTATCTTTTACCTTCTGCACCCTCCTTTTGAATCATTAAACCAAAGACTTGACTGCAGCTACTAGAACACTTTGATCCTGGGCACATTGCCCTGTACCACTAACTCTGGCACCGGCCTATTGACTTTGGCTAAACCTGTTACAACTGCCTTCACTAGATTGCTTTTCACCCTCAGTTGTGTTGGTGCACCAAGAACTCTTATAACCAATCTTCCTTCCCTCTTAAGTATTGTTGAAGTGCCATTTTGCTCGGGTTTCACCTATGTATGACTATTGCTAAAGTGCTACCTTGCCTCACTTGTTCACAATCCACTTGGGAAGTGTTGCTAGAGTGTTTAAGAGGTTAACTCTGTATAACTTGTGCTTTCCCTCCCTTTCGAGAAATTGTTAGAGTGCCATTTCTGCTTAGTTTACACTGTTCCATTTTGCTCAGTTTTCACTCTGGCTCAAACTTGTCTACAGTTTGAATAGGGAGTTGTGTATACTTTTCTTGTCTATTTTAACTTGCTTTAATAATTGTGGTTGATGTGTTAAACTAGAAGTGTGTAAAAAAAAAAAAAAAATATATATATATATATATATATATATATGTTCTTTTTAATACAAAGCTATGGTCAGTGTTTCCTTGTACCATAGTATTGTAGTCCTATTGTGTAAACCCTGAATACTGCTCATCTCCCTCTTGAGATAAGTCTGACTGCTTAGCCACAGCTACCAACTAAATCTTTGTGGTACAGATTGATACCAAAAGGGATTTATTGCATATACCTGTAGTCTTAATCTTCTGTAGTGCTCCCTAAGGGAACTGCACAGGATTCTGCCTAACACAGCCACCTATTCATCACAAGAGAGCAGAAGGAGCGCTGACCAGAGACGCCATGCAAGAAATTGCTAACGAACTGACACCATCTGGGAGGCAGGAAGATGGTCACCTGCAAGAACGTCCACACTTTCCTGTAATCAAACTCGCAAAAAACGATGCCATAATTCTGAAAAAAAGCCTCAAACCTGCAACAGATGAAGTAGATCCATTTGATCTCACTGAGGTGTTGAATAATTTCAACAACCGAAGAAGCTTGTTGGCTGTCGTAGACCAACTTCTGCACGACTTGATATTACTCAACGAAAAAGTCCTGAATAGAGGAGGGACTGAAAATCAAATGGCAGTGTCAAGTGCAAATAGCACAATGCTAAATGATCCAAGCCCCCAAAAATACAACTATGACATTGCTAACCCAGGGTTGTCACTAAAAGAGCAGACTGTGTTCCCCAGTGGTGCAACTAAACAGAGGCGTTTGGATGTGAGCGCTCAAAGGGACATTCTGACCTCGCAAAAAAGATTGCATTATGACTATCAAAACGGTCGGGTGAGAGAAAAGGAGACAAACACAGGCTCGATCAACAGCAATTATAACAAAGAAGCTCAAAGAGATTCATCGTCTGATGACAATTCGTCGGACTCTTCAATTGCTGAAAGAGCTTTCCCGAAGATCAGAAGAGAAACAATTGGGAAATCGCTGCCTCTAAAACATGTCCCATACACAACAAGCTCATTAGCTGAAACGATCTGCTCGTAAATGATACCAAAAATATCATATGCCATAACAGTAGCAACTGCACCTTTTGTAAAAATGTATGAGCAATTTAATGATAATTATAGAGATCAAAATACGTTAATAGCTCTACTAAACACCAAAATAATGAACCTCGAAATAGAAGTGTGAGAAACGAAGGCGCAGACGCATAACAATCTGAAAGCACTGGAAAAAGCAAATGACCTATTAAAAGAGCAACTGCGGTGCACGGCAGATGTAAAATAACTACTAGCAGTGGTCACAAAAGAAGCCCTGTCAATCTTAAAAAGAGCACATCAAGATAATATGGACAGAGTGAGAGGGGTTGACCACACTGGAAACACAGCAAGCCAATTCAGAGCAGGAAGAGAATATGCATGTCCATGCTTAAAGGAAACAGATGACGTCCGAGTCCTCTGTAGTACAAAGGAGACTGAAATAATCACTATGACCCCATGAAACACTGAGTTTGCTCCACTTTTATCAGAATCAATGGAGCGCAGATCGACCCACTGGGTGGATTCGCAACTCCATGTAACATTCGTCCCGTCTTCCGGAGGGGAAAACAAAATTAAAGACAAGGTATGCGCATGTGTTCTGGGACCACAAGTGAAGAGTATTGTACCAACAACTGAAACAGACTCAAAAGACACCATCTAATGCAAATGTGGCGGCTAACAATAACATAGAAAATCCGCCCCAAGAAGAACAGCCGTTGACCTCTGCACAACCCATCATTACACCGGAAATTATGGTTGAAAATGCTCTGGCGGAAAAGAGTCCCAGGTCCTACCCAATATTCGAGAAAGAAAATCAACTCCTGCCTCAACTGCAGCAAGGTCCCCAACATAAACAAGGGAAGTGCAAAAAGAAAACAAAGAATCTAACCTGTGTGAAATGACAAAATGTGAATGGATCGTGAAAATTCTTAAGGAACTTAAAATTCTAAATCTTACTGTGCACAGGTTCTATAAATCATCCCAATATTCCAGCTAGCACCGAGATACCAAAAAGCAACCAAACCAGATGTGAAAGAGACGATCCTCAATGTAGAAAATGATGGCGAAACAATTGATGATCTAATGAATCTATCGATTTATGAGATTTGTGACGAGGAACAAAGTGGACCGTATGAAAGAACTGACGCACTGGCTGAGCCCCAGGTGTGCCTGCCTGGGTTCAATAACGAGAAACCAGTGGTGAGTCCCACTCAAATACACTTGAGGAACACAAAAACGTACTCGCAAAGAACATTCGAAATGGAGACCTCGCCTGAGCCGAATAAGGGGAAGAAAAGAAGCGACAATGATACAAATCAAGAAGCTTCTACAAAATTCATGCCCATGGAAGATGAGAGAAAAGCAGCGCAACGAAAAGCTACAACGTTGAGAACTCTGATTATCAGTGATGAAGTATCAGCAACTCGCGATAACGGAGTTGAACTTGAGGCAGAAAGAATTCTTAAGAATCTCTTACATAACCCGTCTAATAAACTCAGGAATTGTTAGAACATGCCTGATCTGAGCTGGAGAGGCGACTCGAGAACATCAAATCAGCAAAAAAAACATCAAGACAAGAACAGCGAAAAAAGGATCTCCTCCAACTACTGCATTATGTTGGAGAGAAGTTACCATTCTGATGATCAGTAGCATCAAAAGATGTAAAAACTGTGGTATTTGTAAATGAAACACAAACAGACCGAGTATTATTGCACATCCATTCAATGGCCATCAAGGATCAGATCCTAGAGAGTGGAATAGTTTTGAACCAGTTGGGCTTCAAAGCCGCTGAAATAGCAACGGATAAAGTGCAGGTGTTAGGTCCATTAAACTCGGCTGGCCTAGATCTTGATGGAAAACGTGCTACTGACAGCGAGTTAAAAACGTCATCACAAAAAGATAAACTTTTTACATATTTGGAGTCCCATTCCAAAGGGTTAACTGGGTCCATGGATGAGAATGAACTGGAAGACGAACCAATGCCAGCACTGAAAAGACAGATAAAAATCACAATTCCCCAAGACAACAATGAGCACGTTAACACAAGTGAAATGACAAAGCATGGAACCAATCAATCACCTGAAAGCTGGAACTGGATAGCTGGAGTGTTAAACTCAAACAAAACTAGCTTGTGCTTAAGGAACATTCATGCAAAGGGCCTAAAAATTGGGTCATGGAATACTAGGGGACACTTCCATCTCTTCCAAGATCAACCTAAGGAGCTAATCGACATGGATATCCTGTGTCTACAGGAAACATGGCTGTCAAACACCCATTGCAGTGGACTATGAAATAGCAATGATTCCTGCCATTAAACCAAACAAGGGTCGCCCAATGTATGGGATGATTATCTTAGTTAAAAAAAGCAGTGGATATCAAATCATAGACACATGTAACACATCTCCATACATTTAAACATCAATAATAGCCCCCGTCATTACTCAAGTAGGACTCCATCAAAAGCTGCACATAATAAACATATACTGGCAGCATGAAGCCACTGGGCCTTTATTGACGGGCTATGTGAGATCATTGACAAAATAATGTCAACAGTCGAGAGGCCAAATATCATCTTATGTGGTGATTGGAATGTGGACTTCGTGAACATGACCCCTAAAATAAATGGCTCCAAATAAGTGAAGCAAAACATTAAGCAAGGTAATCTAGAGATGATTGCAGATCATTGCCAAAGAGAAATACACATGAGAGACTTAAGAATGCTGAATGGGAACATCCATGGTGGCATTCCCTCAAAACCAACTTGGAACCGGGATAAACAACATTCTCTGCTGGATTACTTCTTCACCTCAAGTGGGATTGTGGATAATACAACAAAACTAAAAGTAATTGAAATGACACACAGTGACCACAACCTGGTCAGCATTGAGATAAGAATTTCTACGCACTCAAACAACTAAGACGTGTTTGCGCATAGCATTAAAGTAGAAGCTGGCCGGAACAGATTGAGGCTAAATGGCAAACAAGGGGAAGAATCACTTTAGACCTCTGCATAGTTTCGACACCAAAATTGCAAGCAAGAAACGTGAGTTACGCAGAAACATGCGATTATTGAAATCACAGAATAACGGTTCCAATAAAGACGAGATGAAGAAACTGAAAATGAACTATAACAACTGGAGAAGATCTCACGAAGTGATCATGTACCAAAAAGATGCTGAGATCACGCAACAAAGCATGTCCAATAAAACCTCGAAAGAATTCTGGGCCATAATAAACAACACAGAAGCACAACAACAAGCCCTAACCAGCGTTATGGTAAGTGAAACACAATGGATCCAACATTATACAGACCTATTTAAAAAGCAGTGTGTACAGGCTCAAGAAAGCTTTGATGTTGCTTCTGCTCGGAACATCAACATAACGCAACAAGACATTGCCGAAAACATCAAAAGATTAAATTCCTCGAGGGCCCATGGCCCGGACGGTTTGACAAACCATATACTGAAACAGAACCCTGACGAGTGGGCAGCCTTCTGTGAAGCTCTGTTTAACATCGTGCTCAGTGAAAAGAAAATACTGGCTTCTTGGAAAAAATTGTTCCTATTTTTAAAAAAGGAATACACTCTGAGCCTGGGAAATACAGACTGATTGCGTTAATGGACGTAGTCGGAAAGATTTTTGCGACCCAGCTCCAAATACAACTGACAACATGGATCAAGGAGTCAGGCTCATACGACGTCACACAAACTGGGTTCATAAAGGGTGTTGGATGCAATTTGAACTTACTGACAACATACTCAAAATGGAGGCAATTGAAAAAGCAAAGCCATCTATCTAGCATTTGTGGACCTAGCCCATTCCTTTGATGCTGTAGATGGAAATCTCCTGTGGAAGAAACTAAGCGAACAAAATTGTCCCAAAGGCCTCATTTGTGCAATAAGAGAACTATGTTCCAACACCAACATAAAAATCTGCCTTGATCACAATGGCACCCTGTCTAAATCTATGACCAAAGAGCGAGGTGTGAAACGGGGTTGCCCTCTAGGTGCGGTCCTGTTTAACTTCTTTATATCAGAGGTGGGGAACGCACTGAGAGAAGTTAATTCATTTGTCATGATTCAACGTTTTAGCCCCTTCTGGACTATGTGGTCCATAAGACATTGCTACATTCCTTCCAAGGTACACCCAACATGGCCGACGTTAGTGCGTGACTACCGCTCTAGCGTTTCCAGGAGTTTGCCAGTTCCTTGAAAAGAGAAACGCTCCTGCGGCGCTTCGCGTCTCAACGCTAACTTTCACAACTTCGGCAAGTGTGGTCGTACTTCCCTTGTGCTCGTACTCTTAATTCGCAGGTTCTGTTAGCCCCTCCTCAACCCTAAGCTGTCTTTTCAGCGCTCCCCTTCCTAGGGCCTTGCCGCCCATAGCGCTTATTCCTTACTGCCCTTGTACTTGTCCTGATTCCTTCCCGGCTTCCTTCCTCCCGGGACTCTGCAAATTATTGCTGTTCCTCCCTGGAATTGAACGCATACTCACCTCGGTCGGATTCACCTGCACGCTGGCGATGGAGGATATGCGACCGTGTCTCTACAAGACCCGAGCTGTCCGGAAGAAGGAAAAACCCCAGTCCAAGACGTTGAAAGACAAACAGGTGAGATTTCAGGCAAAGTGTGACCGTTTGAGACGCCAAGGATTGAATATTGATTCTACCATGGAATCAGCCGTTCAAGACCTCATGAGAGATATACAAGAACTGACTACTGAAGTACAGAATTTAAAGGCCGAAAATGCAGCATTGAAACAACTCGTGCTCTCCAGGGATTCAGCTTTCCAAGAAAGTGCCATAGTAGGGGGTATTGTGGACAAATATGATGGAACCACCAAGGTATTGCGTTCCTTCCTCGACTCACGTTTAGTGCATTTTACCTTCAAACCTTACTATTTCTCAACACCCAGAGCCAAGGTAGGATTTATAATCTCCCACCTTTCGGGAAACGCTTTAGCCTGGGCAACGCCCTTAGTTAATGCGGGGGACCCACTCCTGGACAACTATGAAGGATTTGTAGATGCCTTTAAAACTATGATTGATCGACCTGAACAGGTTTACAGTGCCCAAGAGAAGTTACTGGAGTTTCAACAGGGTTCTCAGGATATGTTGTCATACGTCACCCATTTCAAACAATTGGCCAAGGAGGCTGACTGGGCTCCAGAAGCCTGTTTCACACTGTTTTGCGGTGGATTGAACGACGAATTCAAGGATGAACTCGCCCGGGTAGCCCGTCCAAGCTCTTTCCAGGCTTTGCTGGACCTGTCCTTGCAAATTGATTTACGCATCCAGGAAAGGAAGTCTGAAAAGAAAAAGACACGTTCCTTGCCAGCAAAGGCCCCCTTGGATTATACCAGTCGTAAGGAGATGGCTTTTAGTCCCCAGCGGACCCTGAACCAATGCAACTTGGCTCCTTACGGGGGCCCATTTCTTCACAAGAAAGGACTCCTAGAATTGATACAGGACTTTGTATGTATTGTGCATCTGACAAACACCTAGTGAGAAATTGCCCAATAGCTCCTCCCTGGCGTTCAGGAAACGCCAGCTCCCGATCTTGATTGAGCCCAGCTTCGGGAGAAAGATTCGTGCTGCAAGTGTTCTCCAAGCAAACCCAGTCAACCCACAAACAGCCTGGTGATTCTTCAGGTGTCTCTGTCAATCACCAAAAATGAAATGTATCCCGTCCTGGCCCTGGTAGACTGCGGAGCAATGGGCATATTCCTTGACCATGATTGGGCTCTGAAACATCATATTCCCCGGAAGACCAAAGACATCATCCAGGCAGTCGAAGGTATCAATGGAAATCCGTTATCTTCAGGACCCATAACCCAACAAACCACAGAACTGTTACTAACTATAAACAATCACAAAGAGATGCTACACTTCGACATTATAAAGGCTGCCCATTATCCGATGGTGCTAGGCATGCCTTCGCTTCAAAGACACAATCCATATATTAACTGGACTGCAGGTTCCTTGTTCTTAGGATCAGAATATTGTCTTTCACATTGTCTGTTTCAAGAGACACAACCCTCTTCCTTGGAATCCCAGGAGACTAAGAACTGCCTATTAGTGTGTCTACCGTCACCCAGATACCTGAGCCTTACCAACAATTCTCAGATGTATTCTCATCAGATATTGTTCAAGCATTACCTCCCCACAGACCTGAAGACTGTGCTATTTAAACCGACGACTCTGCAGTCATACCATTCGGAAAGATGTTCATACTTTCGGAACCTGAGAAGAAAGCCCTACGTGAATACTTGGACACTAATCTTTCCAACGGCACCATTCGCCCATCGAAATCCCCTGCTGGAGCATCCTTATTCTTTGTGCCAAAGAAAGATACCAAGGAACTTTAACCCTGCCTGGACTACAGGGGGCTCAACCAATGCACATGAAAGGACCGTTACCCATTACCGCTCACCTCAGACATCCTGGAAGCAGTCCGCAGAGCTGTGATTTTTTACCAAACTTGACCTTCGGGGCGTCTACCATCGGATCCACATAAGAGAAGGTGATGAGTGGAAAACTGCCTTCAGGACACCCTTCGGGCATTTCGAGTACTTAGTAATGCCATTCGGTTTATCTAATGCCCCAGCAGTGTTTCAACAGTTCGTAGACAGAGTATTCTCAGACATGCTGTTCCTCTTTGTCATCATTTATCTGGACGACATCCTAATCTATTCCAAGAATCTCGCAATGCACCAAGAATATGTGTCTCTGGTCCTACAATGTCTATGAGAGAATAACCTACTCGCCAAATCAGAGAAATGTATTTTTCACGTTCCTACTGTTCGCTATCTGGGATTTATCCTAGGTCCTCAAGGAATTGAAATGGATCCTGCCAAGGTCCACTGAATCCTCTCGTGGCCAGGCCCACATCAGTAAAACAAATACAATCCTTCCTGGGTCTTGCCAATTTTTATCAGAAATTAATTCCTACCTTTTCTGCTATTGTACAGCCCATAGTTGCTTTACTAAAGATAGACGTTCCTTTCAACTGGACAAAAGACCAAGAATCTGCCTTCCACGAGTTAAAACAAAGATTTACTCAAGGATCTACCCTGGCTCAACCTGACATTAACAAACCCTTCCTGGTGGAAACAGATGCCTCAGATTACGCCATAGGGGCTGTTCTAAAACAAGAAGCGGAAGACGAAAAAGAACATCCCATCGCCTATCTGTCGCGTACTCTAAATTCCAGTGAAACACATTACTTTGTGTTGGAGAAGGAGTTGCTTGCCATTCGACAGGCGTTTACCGAATGGCGTCATCTGCTCTTGGGTGCCAAATATCCGATTCAAGTCGGGACTTTTCACCGGAATTTGCAAGTTCTTCAGTCATTGGAGTGCAGAAACAGTCGTCAGGCTCGCAGGGCCGTTTTTTTTGCTCAATATCAGTTCCAGATAAACAATGTTCCAGGAGTGACTAACATTATTACTGACGCTCTGTCCAGACGGCCTGACTATGAACCTGAGGAAACCTGTGCCCTTCCAAAGATGTTTCCCAATTCCGTCTTTATTGCCCAGGTAAATTCCTTATTGGATAATATTCGCTCAGAAACACCTTTTTCAGATCTCTGGAAGGAATACCTTAAGACAAACAGATGGGGACTCTCGGCTAAAGACCGATACCTATTTAAGGATAAGAACCTAGTGATACCTACACAAGAACTGAGATTGAAGATAAGAAAACTCTGCCATGATACCTTCCATTCAGGACATTGAGGCATATTAGCAACTCTCAGACTCATTCAGAGGAACTTTTGGTGGCCCAGAATGGCCGAAGATATAAAGAAGTACATCCAAGCTTGCGCAGTCTGCAGTCAGAATAAGCATGACAATAAGAAACCCGCAGGATTTCTATAACAGCCTGCCTTAACAGACCTACCCTGGGTGACTATTGCTACTGATTTAATTGTAGAGCTACCTCCTTCCAAGGGCTTCACAACCATAATGGTGACCATCGACCTGTTTTCCCATATGGCCCATTTCACTCCCTTGGAAAAGTTACCTTCAGCACAAGAAATGGCAGGAATTTTTGTAAACTACATCTTTAGACTTCATGGCCTCCCTTCTAAAATCGTTTCTGACCGGGGCCCTCAGTACATCTCCCAGTTCTGGAAATACCTGTGTAAAATGTTAGGCATCCAACGTGCCTTGTCTTCAGGGTATCATCATCAGACCAATGGGATTACCGAACGAGTAAACCAAACACTCGAACAATATCTACGATGTTTTGCCTCCAAGGTACAGGATGATTGGTCTGTCTTGATTCCTGTGGCTGAATTTGCTTACAATAACTCCGACCATGCTGCCATTAAGACCAGCCCATTCTTTTGCTCCCAAGGATTTCATCCATCTGTCTTGCCTACTGTTCTGCCTCATTCCACCCCGGTTCCATCGGTTGATTCCTGGATAGATGCATTTGGTCACAGTACACAAAGATGTGAAAGGACATTTGGAAATGGCCAGGATGGATGTTAAATGATATGCTGATACCAGGAGAAGACCAGGTCCAAAATACACCATCCGTGATTAGGTCTGGCTTTCCTCCAGACTCTTACCTCGACATTTAAGACCTAACAAGTTGGCCCCATGTTTCTATGGCCCCTTTTTGATCAAATAAATCATGAACCCTGTAGCCTGCAGGCTTCAATTGCCTCACTCCTGGAAAAGGATTCACCCTGTTTTTCACACATCCCTATTGAAACCTTATTCACAAGACAATAGGGCCTCTCCTCGACCTACCCCCGTGCTCAACAATGAACAGGTCGAAATCAAAGTTTCTAGGATTTGTGACTCCAGATATAGAAGGGGTCGCCTACAGTATTTGGTGGAATGGAAAGGATACCCACCTAGTGAACGAACATGGGAATCTATGTCCAATATGAATGCCCCTCGCGTGTTACGATGGTTCCACTTGACCCATCCGGGCAAACCGGGGGGATCGCAGTTTAAGAGGGGGCATGCTGTCATGATTAGACGTTTTAGCCCCTTCTGGACTATGTGGTCCATAAGACATTGCTACATTCCTTCCAAGGTACACCCAACATAGCCGACGTTAGTGCGTGACTACCGCTCTAGCGTTTCCAGGAGTTCGCCAGTTCCTTGAAAAGAGACACGCCCCTGCGGCGCTTCGCGTCTCAGCGCTAACTTCCCGAACTTCGGCAAGTGTGGTCGTACTTCCCTTGTGCTCGTATTCTTACTTCCCAGGTTCTGTTAGCCCCTCCTCAACCCTAAACTGTCTTTTCAGCGCTCCCCTTCCTAGGGCCTTGCCACCCGTAGCGCTTATTCCTTACCGACTTTGTACTTGTCCTGATTCCTTCCTGGCTTCCTTCCTCCCGGGACTCTGCAAATTATTGCTGTTCCTCCCTGGAATTGAACGCATACTCACCTCGGTCGGATTCACCTGCACGCTGGCGACGGAGGATACGCGACCGTGTCTCTACAAGACCCGAGCTGTCCGGAAGAAGGAAAAACCCCAGTCCAAGACGTCGAAAGATAAACAGGTGAGATTTCAGGCAAAGTGTGACATCATTTCCTCTGAAAATTAATGGTAATCTGATTGACTGGATGCTATACGCTGACAATATAGTTCTCGCAGTTCTCACCCCGAGAGGACTACAACAAAAACTGACTGCCTTGCAAGAATACATGGACAAAAACGGTCTTGAGATTAACATTTTAAAGACTGAGATTCTTATCCTGAAGAACCTATGTGGCCAAAAAAAGAATACTGGAAAAAAAATTGCAATTGAAAATCAGTGGTGAGAACGTGAAGAGAGTGAATCAGACAAGATATCTTGGTGTGATGATAAGCTCAAGTATCAACGACGCGCCAATGGCAAAAGCAATAAAATCTAAATGTAAACATCTAATTTCCCAGGGTGCAATTATAAATAACAAATATGGGAAATTTAGCTTAAAACCAGTCATTGCCTTTTACAAGACTAAGGTTGTCCCGGCGTTGATCCATGGAGCAGAGGTTATGTTTGGATGTTCTTACAAGGTCTGGGAAGCGTGTGAATACATGTTTTAGAAAAAAATCCTACACTTGCCAAACCCAACCCCGATGGCGTGTATTAGATTCAAGCTGGGTTTGACGTCAATAACAGCTAAAATCATGTGGAACTCGCTCTCCTTATGCAGAAAAGTGTATGGCACGGATAACATACCTCAGTTCCAGATACTGAAAAAATCTCACGATAATGATGATCGATCAATACAAAGCATGTGGGAGAAGAGCTGTATGGATATGATCCAAACGTTAAACACAACAAAGGAAACGTTGAGGCCAACCCGAATGAGGTAAAGAAAAAATTATGGCAATGGGACTGCCTGGAAACGATACAGCAAAGAGGCTTGCACAAATGTATGCAGGTGGTTCCCTCCGAATCGAAAGCGTATAACACTTTTGCCAAGTTCTTGACTAAATTCCCAAATAAAAGTTTGTGTGACGTCTTCTTGAGATTTAGTTTAAACCAACTCGAAACCAAAGAAATTCTAAACCTAAGAAAAAAAAGGTGTCGAGAATGACACCACCTGTAGCCTCTGTAAATGTATGGAAGAAAATCTAAAACATTTGGAGTTATTCTGTCCCGCTTTACGGGACCTGCGGACAAAATTATTAGGCATAGAGATAGAAAAACGATCCACTTGGTTTTGTGAACAATGGTGGGCTGCCATCTTTGAGGGCTCAAACAACAAACTAACGTTTGCATTGATCTTCTTCCTGAATAAAATGTTGACACTATTGCAGGTCGAGGGTCCTGCTCCTAGCATCAAAGACAAGCTTTAAAACGGCAACTGGGCATCAAAGCATCATCTGAGGTTTCGGTAATAGTTGTCCACAATCATGATACCATTGATATATTAGCAACACAAAGGCTAAGACTTATATTAAATTAAATCATAAACTGACATCTGCGCACTGGTTCGGGCGAACAGAACTCAATCAAAAAAGGACTTTGCCTTGATGCTTAATTGTTGTTGTTTTGTCTTTACATGCTCTTCCTTTTTCTTCTTTTTAAAAGTTTGTAATAAACTGAATAACATTTTTTTTTAAATAATAGCTGTTCCCACACAGCTTTTATTCTGGGGTCACGGAGTACTGATGGATTTCCTCTTTCCAGGTACAGATGTACTTGGGACAAATAAGCTATGAATACACGGAAATATACATTTGGATGGCGTCTCTGTTACGCTCACCTGCTCTCTGCGGAGGCGTTGGGGTACGGTTGCATCCCTCCCGGAGGTGAGGTCGCTCGGGTCCGACTTCACCCTCTGCACTTATGTGGTGACTGGTGGTAATAGGTGAGGCAGCTCAGAACTGCTCCTGCGTGGAAAATAGGGGGCGCGAGTATGCCAGCTTGTGCGCCTGATCTCCTTCCAGACCCCTTCTCCCAAGCCGTGGTACCCGCGGGAGGCGCTGTCCCTGGAAAGCTCACCTGTTGATTAATTTTGGCGAGCACTCTGTCCTGCTGCTTCTGGTAGGGGCGCTTGCATTATCTGGACCGAGTTCCTTCACTGGTCCCTTGCACGTGGTAGTCCAGTCCTGCTGCGACTAAGCCACTATACTTCAGGTAAGTGTTCCTGTTTGCCTTTGTCTTTCCTCGTCTGTTTTTGTTGTATGTAAAGTTTGTTGTCTTGTATTGCTGTCTGTTCCACTTTTGATGTTTCCTCTTTTGCTTTCTTCCCTTGCAGGTGATGTTGCTGGCCCGGCAGAAGCTGCAGAGCTCGAGGCGGCAGCCAGAGGGAATGAGGAATGAAGCTGCAGCGGTACAGTAGCTGATAAGTTGTTAACTAGGGGGCGCTTGGGGTTCAAATGCGGCACGGCTCTAGGACGGATGTTCTAACCTTGTCTTTCTTCTTCTTCACAGGGTCCGAGTTCGTGGATGTGGAGTGCAGTGCTGCGGCAATAGGATCAAGATCACTGGATGTCAGGAGGTGAGTATGCAGGAGAACGCCTGCTTTCAAAGGTAAGTAAACTGGTCCAAGTGGCGGTGAGCATCACGTTGCACGCAAGTGCACAGTAACGCGAAGCACCGGCCTTAAGGATGGAGCAGCTTATATAGCTGAGCTTCTGAAGCCACTCCCACCATGTTAAGCCTCCCTATGAGTCAGCACATGAAGACCAGGCGTAGTTAGCCACACCCATTGAGTCAGCACATGAGGATGTTCTCTGGAATAAAGGCTTTTAGCTTCTGGAAAGTTCTTGTAAAATAAAAGCACTCCTACAATGAAATAAAGTGTTCCTGCTCACATCTCTATATGAACCTTGTTGCCAAAGGCCCCAGGACTGAGTCCAGCCAGGACTCCTGTGTTTATGGGTCCCAAAGGGACATAAGTGAGTCAAGTCACCCATTGCCCCCATCACTAGATGGTGTGGTTTTGTGTTCTGTGGCCATGATAACATTCCCCCTCAAGACCCCTCTCATGGGTGGTTTCCCGCTGCCCCTTATTTTGTGGGGTTATTGCAGTGGAACTACCTGATTAATCGTGGAGCGTGGACATGCTCACTGGGTTCCCAGGTCCAATCTTGGGGTCCATAACCTTTCCAGTCTATAAGGTAGTATAACTTGGACCAGACCATCTTAGAGTCTAGGATCCTTTTAACTTCGTATTCTGGTTCTCCTTCAACTATTTTGTGATCCGGTGGAGTATCGATCCGCCTAACTGGTCTCAATGGTTTGAGGAGGGAGACATGAAACACCGGGTGGATCCGCATGTAGACCGGTAATTCTAATTTCATTGCCACAGGGTTGATCACAGCCTTGATAGTGTAGGGTCCCAGATATCTGGGACGGAACACCTGTGGTCCTATTAGGGGAATGTTTTTGGATGCTAACCAAACCTTGTCTCTGACTTGGTAGTTGGGAGCTTCCCTTCGGTGTCGATATGCAAACTGCTTCTGTTTCTCTTTGGGTCTGGCAAGATGCTCTGCTGCTTCCTTAAAAACCTGGGTGATGGTTTTGTTTAAGGTCATTACAGCGGGCATTTCTAATGATTTGAGTGGGTCAAAAACGGATGTCTGTGGATGTTGACTGTCCACTATGTAGAATGGGCTTTGTCCCGTACTGGTATGAACGGAGTTGTTATATGCATATTCTGCTAACCAAAGTATGTCCTTCCAGGTATCCTCCGGTTGTTGCAGCATACACCTTATGTATTGGTCGAGGGTCTGGTTAGTCTGTTCGGTCTGGCTGTCGGTTTGGGGGTGATGGCTTGTAGATAACCGGAGGTCGATTTTGGCAATTTTACAACACCTTTTCCAGAATGCAGAGACAAACTGAGTTCCTCGGTCTGATATCAATATTGATGGGAACCCGTGTAGCCGGACGATCTGTTCCAAAAACACGGTAGCCAGAGTAGAAGCAGTTGGGAGACCTTTCACGGGAATAAAGTGGGCCATTTTGGAAAACAGATCTACGACGACTAAAATGGTATTGTATCCATTAAAGGAGGGAAGGTCTGTAATAAAATCCATTGATAGGGTATGCCAAGGTGCTGGGGGTACTTCTAAAGGATGTAGCAGACCTGCAGGACTTTGTTATTGGGACTTGTGTTGTGCACAGCTACCACAGGTTGCGATGAACTGGACAATGTCCTTTCGCCAAGTTGGCCAACAATAATTTTTCATTATTTTAGCTTGGGTTTTGGCTATTCCCGGATGCCCTTCTACAAATGAATTGTGATAGTTTGCAATGATTTGATTTTGTAATTTCTTATCCGGGATGTACAATCGTCCTTGGTAGTATGGTAGGTTGTCCATGATCGTATACCAGTCTCCCTTCCCTAGCCATTCCTGTTGCGCTGGAGGACTCATCAAGTGTTGCAGGTCAGATTTTAAGTTGTCTAGAGTGGTGGTTGCGGCAATCATGCCTTGGATTAATTACGGGGTCTAGTGTAGTGAATGCCTCTTCTCCCTCACTCATGCAAGACAGGGCGTCTGCTTTTCCATTGCGTACTCCGAGTCTATAGGTGATGACAAAGTCATATTCCGCAAAGAAGAGCGCCCAGAGGAGTTGGCGTGATGATTGCGCTTTAGCGGTCTTCAGATATTGTAGATTGCGATGATCCGTGATGACAGTGACTGTATGTCTAGCGCCATGAAGATAATGTCTCCAGGCTTTGAATGCTGCCTTAATTGCTAGCAGTTCTTTATCAGTGATTGCATAATTCAATTCAGGGGCTGAAAACTTGCCAGACCAGAATGCCACGGGATGCAACTGACCTGTTTTGGGGTCTCGTTGTGATAGGACTGCTCCCATTGCTATGTTGGAAGCATCAGTTTTGACCACGTATGGTAGTTCTGGTCGAGGATGCCATAGAAGTGGTGCTGTGGTAAATGCTTGTTTTAGCTCCTGGAAGGCTTTCTCTGCCTCTGCGGACCAATTAAATTGTTTATTTTTCCATAGTAAAGAAGTGATTGGGTGGACGATCTGGGAGAACCCAGGAATGAACCGGCGATAAAAGTTGGCGAAATCGAGTAACCTCTGTACCCCCTTTATGACTGTCGGTGAGGGCCAGTTAAGGATAGCGTCCACCTTGTGCGTGTCCATGCGTACGCCCCGTGGTGTGAGAATAAAGCCGAGGAATTCTACCTCTGTCACATGAAAGAAGCATTTCTCCAATTTGGCATATAGCCGGTGTTGCCGCAGTTTCTCCAAAACTGCCCGGACATGGTCCGCCTTGGTGGTCGAATAGGTAAGAATGTCATCAATATAGACAAGAGCGCAGATGTCCAACAGTTCACGGAGCACGTCATTCATGAAAAATTGGAACGCCGCTGGGGAATTACATAGTCCAAAGGACATAACCTGATATCATAAAGGCCATATTTCGTGCGAAAGGCCGTCTTCCACTCGTCTCCTTTTTTGACTCTTACTAGATGGTAGGCCCCTCGTAAGTCTAGTTTTGTATATATCTGAGCATTTTTGACTTGATCCAAGAGCTCAGTGATAAACGGTAACGTTTTTTTACCGTGATCTGGTTAATGCTTTGTAGTCAATGCAAGTTCTCAGGTCTCCCTCCTTTTTATGCAGAAAAAAGAGGGGCGAGGATGCAGGGGATTTGGACGGACGAATGAAGCCATTTGTCAGATACTGATCGAGGTAGGGTTTTAGATGCTGGTTTTCCTGTTCTGTTAGGGCGTAAATCCGGCTGCAGGGAACTTGAGCTCCAGGTACCAGATCAATTTGGCAGTCATACGGTCTGTGCGGAGGTCGGGTGTTTAATTGCTCTTTTTGAAAGACATCTTGGTAATCTAGGTATTCAGGTGGTAGTGAACTGGTGAGGCCCAGTATGGTTTCTTTCTTCGACAAACCTGGGTTGGTAAGACCTTTTAATGAGAATCCCTTGCTATAACAGGTATCGGCACAGTATTGGGGAAAGGTCAGAACTCTTTTACGCCAGTCAATCCTGCGATTGTGGGTCTCCAGCCAGGGCATTCCCAATATCATCTGGAACTGAGGAGCGCCGATGAGATTGAAGGTGATGTCCTCTTGGTGACCGTCCTGACACAGAAGCGTGACCTTCTTGGTGTAATGCGTCACTGGGCCGGATGATAGCTGAGATCCATCAACTGCTGTGACGTTTTCTGAAACCTGCTTCTGTCGGAGAGGAAGGCCTATCCGGGTAGCCAGATCTTGGGCCATGTAATTTCTTACAGCCCCACTGTCAATGTATGTCTCCAAGGCATGTATTTTCGACGGTTGCTTGTGGTTTACCAGGAGCACAGGGATGACTAGATGTGAGGTCTGTATAGGTTCCTTTTCACCGCTCGACAAGTGGACCCCTACGCTTGCCGGGCGTTGGAGTTTCCCGAGTCATGTTCTTCTTCACCCTTGTCAGTTGCTCCAACTGCTTTCCGGGGAGGTTTCACCGGGCATTCTCCAAGATAGTGACCTGCCTTACCACAGTACAAACAAAGCTGCTGCTGTCTCCTTTTCTCCCTTTCTCCCTTTCTGCCTTGCTGATTGGGCTCCGCAAGCCTCCGATTTGCATTGGCTTGGACTGATCGTGTGATTTGGTTTGATTCTCACGGAGTCGCACATAGACGGACCGCCACTCGGCCTGGGCCCGATCCATCTTCCGATCCTGCAATCTGTGATCAAGCTGTACTGTCAGTTCAAGGTATTCAGCACATCTTTCCGGGGGATTTACTACCTGGGCTAATACGTCCTTAAGTTCCCCTCGCAAGCCTCGGTAAAAGAGTAGTTCTTTTCTCCTCTGGCCAGCTAGTTTGTGCTATCAGACGATTGAAGGAAGTGATATATGTTAGTAAGTCTTGATTACCCTGCTGTAGTGATAACAGTTCATTGTCCAGAGCCCACCCTTGAGTATGCCATGCAAATAGTTTCTCCATTTCATGCTGGAAACCTCCAAAGTCTCGAAGCAAAGGATCATCCTGGTTTACCAAATGTATTGACCAGTCCGTTGCACTACCTCCCAAATATGAGAGCACAAATGCCACTCTCGCTTGATTGTTGGCGAATGCCCCAGGTCTGCACAAGAAATGTAGGCGACATTGATTCATAAAGATGGCATACTTATTCAGATCGCCTGTGAAGCGTTCTGGTGGGGCCAGGGAAACCCCCCCGGAAAAACCACCTGTACTGGCGTGGGCTGTGGATGCGCAGCAGGAGCGGCATACCCTGGCAATGGGACCTGGCCTGCCTGTGCCTGGAGCAGTTGCCTTGCTAGTTCATCTGTCCGCTCCCGGTTCACAATTAGATTCCTCATTAGGGCATTGGTTTCCTCTCTTGAGGCATGAACTTCAGCCGTAACTCTCCCAGTAATCGAGCCAACTGGTCCACTGGTCTTTCAGAAGTTTCCATAATGCCCAGGCAGAGATTCGAAGAGGCTTCGCATTCTGTTACGCTCACCTGGTCTCTGCAGAGGCATTGAGGCACGGTTGCAGCCCTCCCAGGGGTGAAGTCGCTCAGGTCCGACTTTGCCCTCTGCGCTTATGTGGTGACTGGTGGTAATAGGTGATGCTGCTCGGGACTGCTCCTGCGTGGAGAATAGGGGGTATGAGTATGCCAGCTTGTGCGCCTGATCCCCTTCCAGACCCCTTCTCCCAAACCGTGGTACCCGTGGGATCCGCTGTCCCTGGAAAGCTCACCTGTTGATTAGTTTTGCCGAGCACTCTGTCCTGCTGCTTCTGGCAGGCGCACTTGTATGATCTGGACCGAGTTCCTTCACCGGTCCCTTGCATGTGGTAGTCCAGTCCTGCTGCGACTAAGCCACTATACTTCAGGTAAGTGTTCCTGTTTGCCTTTGTCTTTCCTCGTCTGTTTTTGTTGCATGTAAAGTTTGTTATCTTGTATTGCTGTCCGTTCCACTTTTGATGTTTCCTCTTTTGCTTTCTTCCCTTGCAGGTGATTTTGTCGGCCCGGCAGAAGCTGCGGAGCTCGAGGCGGCAGCCGGAGGGAATGGGGAATGAAGCTGCAGTGGTACAGTAGCTGGTAAATTGTTAACTAGGGGGCGCGCGGGGTTCAAATGCGGTGAGGCCCTAGGACAGATGCTCTAACCTTGTCTTTCTTCTTCTTCACAGGGTCAGAGTTTGTGGATGCGGAGTGCGGTGGTGCGGCATCGGACTCAAGATCACTGGATGTCAGGAGATGAGTCTGCAGATGAAGTGATGAAGCACCGGTTTCCTAGAGGTGAGTATGCAGGAGAATGCCTGGTTTCAAAGGTAAGTAAACTGGTCCAAGTGGCAGTGAGCGTCACGTTGCATGCAAGTAAACAGTAACGCAAAGCACCAACCTTAAGGATGGGGCAGCTTATATAGCTGAGCTTCTGAAGCCACGCCTACCAGGTTCAGCCTGCCTGCCACACCCGATGAGTCAGCACATGAAGACCAGGCCTAGGGAGCCACACCCGATGAGTCAGCACCGGATGTTCTCTGGAATAAAGACTTTCAGCTCCTGGAAAGTTCTTGTAAAATAAAACACTCCTGCACTGAAATAGTGTTCCTGCTCACATCTCTATATGAGCCTGGTGCCAAAGCGCCAGGACTGAGTCCAGCCAGGGCCCCTGTGTTTATGTGTCCCAAAGGGACATAAGTGAGTCAAGTGACCATTGCCCCCATCACTAGATGGTGTGATTTTTGTGTTCTGGGGCCTGTGGCCATGACAGCCTCCTGGTGCTATTGGACCTCCTGATAAATTGGCCTTGGAATGTTTTGGGATGAGGATCATGGGGAATCATGAAACAATGTAATGCTAAGAACGCAATACTAACAGTCGCACTTTCACAATGAATGCTTTCAGTGTGCAAACATAAAAAAAATAAACTGACAGTGTTCCCTCCCTCTGGGTGTGAAGGAAGTCCTTTCCCTATCTCTCTTTTTCTGGAACGAGTAATCATAGGGTGTCCTCTTTTGGGTTGTGATGCTTCGAGGCAATTGTTTTCTCCCTCTATTTGTGAATAGTTGGCCCTTTCGTTGTTGGTGCTAGGAGAGGCCACCGCTTTGTAGGGCTTGATGTCCCCTAGGTGATTCCAAGTGTTCTTCCCTACCAATTTTAACGCTCGCTCAGTCACTAACTCCACGGTGTAAGGTCCAGTAAAACATGGCTTTTCCCACTTTCTGCTAAAGTTCCCTAGCAGTACTGTGTCCCTGGATACAGCAGTGGCTGCTTTAAAAGATCCTCATTTGCTTCAGTGTTGTTCTCTTCTCTTGCTTCAGGCCTCTCCTGGTGCCCCTGCAGTTGACGAGAAATAAGAGGCTCTAGCCATCAAGGAAGCAGTGTATTCGTACATTTCCTGACCCAATACATCAGATGCCAACTCTTATTGAGGGTCTTTTTAATTTTGGCGATGCCTTCTTTGAGCAGGCCGTTGAGGTGCTCGCACATCCCGCCGTCTGCTTGAAGGTGATAGGCACAAGAGATTTTGATTTGTATTCCTAACAAGGTTGTGATATGTTGAAACATCTCATTGACGAAGTGAGGGCCATTTTCAGACCGCAGGACCTCACACACGCCCCATCGTGGGAATGTTTCCTGAACCAGGAATTTCACCACTCTAAGGGCATCAGGATGGGAACATGGAGCAGCTTCGATCCATTGGTAAAATGGAACCACTATAATGTACCCCTTGGCATACTTGGATCATGTTGACATAGTCGACATGCACTTGCTGGAATGGACCCATTGGACGAGGTATGGCTCCTCTCACTACCCTTAATTATGACCTGCAGTAAATTGTTTACAAACTGCACAATCAGTCAAGAAATCAGCCACATGTTTGGCCAAATTAGGACAGAACCAGTCCTCTCCAATATGAGCAGCAACCACTTCTTTCCCTATATGAATAGGATGGTGTAATTGTGTCAGTGCAGTGTGCAATAACGAAAATGGCATTAGCACTTTTTTGTGTCATTTTGCCTCCATAGGTCTTCTGTCGTAGACACTGTACCTCCTCTCTTAACCCATAGCACTTTTTCTTTGCTGGGTATAGCTCCCTGCAATTCCTTAATCTGCGTCCCTGGTAATGTTATATCCTTCCTTTAGTATCATTGTTCACCCATAATTGTGCGATGAGGACAAAATATCAATTTCTAAAATGTCCCCAAAATAGGTGGCACGTTTTGCCTTCAGCGTCTGCTGCCTCCTTACCCTCTAGAGATGGGGTCATCCCCCTCCTGTGTGCTTGGCATTTCACCACTTCTATGCGCTGTAGGTACTGGAGTGCCTCTATCCGTCTGCACAATAGGAGTGCATGCTGCACCAGTGACCATCAGCACGTCTGAAGCCCTTCCTCAGCCAAGGTGCACTGTGGATGCCACGTATGCTGAATCTGAGTACACTGTCACTTACTTTCCTCTGCTGTGCTCCAATGTAGATATTAAAGCTACTCATTCTACTGCTTCTGCTGATAAATGTGACGGTAGATGTGAGCGTGTCACCACCTCGCTTGTCCCGTCCTCTCTCAATCTCACTACTGCTGTCCCAGTATGTCTTTCCCCAGTAGTTTGATACATTTTCTTTTACAACTTTATTTATTTCGGTTGCAGCACTGTATGCAACTAAGCATATGAGACAGCCTGTCCCTTACAAAACGTTGTATAGCTTAGCCCAGTCCCTCCCCCTTCCTTGTCCTTTTCCGGTCACTCCCAGAGGTCTAGAGTTAGTTTGTGGGCCCTCGCCGCTGACGGACGGGGTGAAGGACTCTAGGATCTCAAGAATGACATCACCAGCTGCAGCTGAAAAGTCAGTGCCGGAAACTGGCTGTGGTATTCCAGTACTGGGGCCCAGTAGTCGGTGAAGCGGTGTAAGGCTCCTTCCCTCGCCGCAGTGACTTTCTCGGCCACAACGATCTCCCATACTTTAATCCACTACAGGGGAATCAAAGGGCATTCCTGTGTTTTTCATTTGCGGGCCACCGTTATTTTAGCTGCCAGCAGCAGTTGCGTAAGCAATTTGGCAGTGCGTCCTGTTTTGGGGTAACTCTCCAGTTTTGCTACTCCCAGAAGGAACACCTCCGGGTCCATAGGTAGCTTGCGGTGGGTGATGTCCTCAATTATGTGTGTGATCCTTTCCCAGAAGGCCTGCACCGTAGGGCATACCCACCACATGTGAAAGAAGGCCCCCCATGCTCCACAACGCCTCCAGCAGGCCGGATCTATAGATGTCTGAAAATGGTGCAAGCGTTCCGGGGGATGATGCCACCGGTAGAGGAGTTTCAATGCACATTCTTTATTGGAGATTCACCTAGAGGCTGAGTTGAATCTTGTCCAAATATCTACCCATGTTTGGTCCTCAATAGGGTGCTCAAGATCCTCCTCCCACCTGGCCATATACAGTGGTTTGGTCGTCAGCATATCCCCCTGTAGGAGTATGTACAGCTTGGTGATACGCTTCTGCAGGGTCCCTCCTGTAGAGCGTGCTCCTAGGGGTGAAGATCCCTTATGGCCCCTTGTCGAACTGTCGGCTGTAAGATCCAGTGTCTAATCTGGGCGTACGTAAATCTCTCCGTTTCTGTGAGCTGAAAGCAGATCTTGCATTCTTCGAAGCAGAGTGGAGTGCCATTGTTGTAGAGCTGTTAGAGGGTCCGAAGGCCTCCTCTGGATCAGTTGCTAAATTGTGCTATAACCATTCTGGGTGAAAAATCTAGGTTCCGGAGGATCGGGAGAGTAGGCTTAAGCCCTTAGGTGCTTCTTCCTGCGCCGGGCCCATGACCAGGCACTTAAGGTAGCTTTAGTGGAGGATAGGATCGTCGGACAGCGGCTGAGCATTATACTTGGAGTGTGGAGCAGAGAATTCAGCTAAAGGGGACATTTGGCTTTTTCGATGCGAGTCCGTTTTTGGAGGATTTGCTTGTTCTGTCCAAGCTGTGGCGTTCGAGAGTTGGGCTGCTATGTGATCGTTTATAAGGTTGGGAAGGCCCATACCTCCCCATTTGGCCGCTCCAGTCATGACTCTAAGGGGGATTCTAGCTTTGCACCCTTTCCAAGCGAATTTTGAAAGTTTCTTCTGTAGCTGCTCCAGTGGGTTTTTCGGGAGAGGAACCGGCATGGTTGAGCTAAGGTATAGCAGTCTGGGCAGCAGATTCATCTTACATGCTCTAACTCAACTTAACAGAGAGATTTCCTGGATTTCCTGCCCCACCCAACGTTTCAAGTCGGCTTCTAGCTCTTTGAACAATGGGGGAAGTTCACTGCGTATAGCTGTTTCAGATCTTCTGTAATGCGTATCCCAAAGTAGGGTGAGGACGTAACGTTCCACTTCAGTGGGCATTGTGTTTGGAGATCTGCCATGCCGTCTGTGCCCAGGTTTATACCCAAAGTCTCCGATTTGGAGTAGTTTATCTTGAACCCTGCCACCTGTTTGAAGGCTTTTAGCTCCTCCAGGGCGGTGGGGAGAGAGGATTGACAGTTTGTGATGGAAATCATGATGTCATCGGTGCATAGGGAGAACTTAAATTGTTCGCCGTCTATGTTCAATCCAGCTATCTTGCCATACAGGCGAATCCTCTGGGCGAATGGCTCCATCACAAGGGCAAAGATCAAAGGCGAGAGCAGGCATCCCTGTCTCGTCCCGCATGACAATGGAATCTGGGCAGAGAGTTTTTGGTTTATTCTCGGGGACGTTTTCGGGGCTTGATAGTTAGCTAGCAGCATCCTTCCAGCATGAGGCGCATGAAGTTCCAGTCCACTTTATCAAAAGCTTTGGTAGCATCCAAGGTTAGGACTGCTAGCTCCTGCCGGTTCTGAACTGCTACCTCAACGAGACTGAAGGCCCGATGAATATTTTCTCCCGTGCTTTTGCCTCTGATAAAGCCTGTTTGGCCCAGATCTATGATGGATGGCAGCACCAACGCCAACCTGTTCGTAAACACTTTAGTGTAGATGTTTGCATCTATATTAAGAAGAGAAATGGGCCTGTATGATGTGCATTCTTTCGGATCTTTACCGGGCTTCAGGAGTAGGATTGTAATGGATTCCTGCATGGAGGGGGTTATTTGTGCCTGATTCTCGGAAGGAATTGACAGCTCTCTCATTGGGCCCAGGAGCAGGGGATGGAAGAGTTTGAAGAATTTAGGTGAGAAGCCATTGGGACCTGGAGCCCTAGGTCTCAAGGATTTAAGCACTTCCTTGATCTCTTCAGCTGTAATGGGGGCCTCGAAAGCGGCTCTGTCCATTTCTGATAGATGTGGTAGTTCAGCCTGCACCACAAATTGTTCCTGTTGCGCTTGTGGCCGGGAGAGGCCGTCAGCATGTCTGCTAGGTGGGCTTTTTCTATCCATAGTTTCGCTTCTTCCCCATGTAAAGGCTTGCCTTCCTGGCTCCTTAGGGCTGTGATGTAGTGTTGTCGGGGAGTTCTGGCTAGTTTGCTAACCAAGAATCTGTTGGCTTTGTTGCCATTCACATAATAGCTTTGCTTGGTCTTGATCAAGGTTTGGGCAATGTCCTCCGCATAGTGGGCCTCCAACTTCGTGCGGGCTAGCCTCAGGAGTTTAGCCGCCTTGGGTGACCATCCCTTCTTATGAAGTGTCTCCCCTTTTGCCACTTCCTTTTGAAGCTGCTCCTTTATTTTTGCGTGTCTTTTCCGGTATGCTGCTGCCTGAGCAATCAGTTTCCCCCCGATCACAGCCTTTATGGCTTCCCATCGTGTCGCCGTGGACTTGGAGGTCCGGAGGGTTCTCCCTGAAGTAGTTATGCATTGCTTTGCTTATGGCATCTTGCACCATCATATCGTGCAGCATTGGTTCATACAGTGCCCAAAGAGGCCTACCCGGGGGGCCCAGAGCGAAGATTCGGGCGATCAACAGAATTGGGGTGTGATCGGACAGGACCCTCGTGCCCATCTCAAAGTCATCAGTGAACTCCAGCAGTTGTGGACTTGTCAGTATCAAGTCTATTCGTGACGAGGTGCGGTGGACATGTGAGAAGAAGTCGTCTGCCCTTTCAGGATGAAGGACTCTCCAGGAGTCTACAACATCCATGATTTGAATAGATGGAACAAGCCCACCTCAATTTTGAAGTCCCTAGGTGCAGGGGCGCTGGATTTGTCCATAGAGGGGTTCGGGATCCCGTTAAAGTCACCACCTATAACTACTTGGCCTTCGATAAAGGGGAGGAGCGCCGCTTCTAGGTCGGTGTAGAATGCTTCCTGGGCCTCGGGGCATAGATGGCAATCAGCGTGTGAATTTTACCACAGAGGTCACCTTTTATTGCAATGTATCTGCAGTCTGGGCTTCGCAAGATCTATTTTTCCCTGAAGCATGTTCCCCTTGCTAGCAAGATTGCTGTGCCCCCTTTTTTGTTGTGGGAAGGTGCCAGGTATTGTGTCGGGAATGCCCGGTTCCGTAGGCGTGGGGAATGTTCCGCTAGCAGGTGCGTCTCCTGGAGGAACACCACTGAACTCTTGAGGTCCTGTAGACACTTGATGGTAGATTTGCATTTTTCTGGGGAGTTCAGACCTCTAACGTTCAGTGAGACGTAGCACTGCATTATATGTGGGGGGAGGGGATCCTGATGTTCACACTTGCTGGTCAGGTGGAGGTCGAGGGCAAGAGCTACCGAAGGGGAGGTAATCTTCAAGTGTTGGGCTATAAATGCCATTTTGCTGCAGTTGGGATTTATTTGTAACCAAACCAGGGCCAAACGTGGCCTGCCAACTTTGGGCCCAAACAGGGGGCCCAACAAAAAGGTTACAAAACAAAACTTAACCAAACCAGGCCCAAGGGGCCCAAGGCCGGAGTGTCTGTCCATTCACTCGGCTGGGGGATATCGTGGGACGCATGGGCACCGAGAGGGTGCGTTCCTCCATGGAGGTCAAAATCTCTTTGTTAGTTTTGTGTAGCGAGTAGCTTCCCCCCGGGGAATTTCATCCAGTGGTTCCGCTGTGATTTCAGGGTTGAGCTTTGGATTTTATCCAGGGACGGGTTTGTCAGGTCCTCATCCGGGGTTGATGGTTCCCCCCCATAATGCCTCCCGCTTCTTCAAGGGTGTGGATTACCTGTGTCTGTCCTTTCGAATGAGAATTGAAGTGTGGCTGGGAATAGCCACCGATATTTGATTTTCTTATCCCGGAGGAAGACTGTTAGCGGCCGCAGGGCTCTCCGTCGCTAGACTGTAGTGGGTGCCAGATCCTGAAAAAATGGTATCAAAGCCCCTTGATAAGTCAGGTCACCCTGTGTGACATTATCTCCTGTTTAGTGGAATAGAAGTGGACCTTGGTAATAACTTCCGGAGTGTCCGTTTCTAAGTGTTCCTGCTTTCGGTGCATACTTTAGCTGTTTTCTTCCAGGGATTGGAGTTTCCGCTGCAGTTCATTAATCTGTGCCGAGTGTTCTAGGACTTGGTCCTCTGTCTTGCCCACTCTGTGTTCTACCTCCTCCATTCGGTTGTCTAGCCCCTCTATTTTAGGTGCCACCTCCATCATGCAGTTTCGAAACACCATCTTAATGTCCACTAAGAGGGCTTAAATATAGTCTTTCGTGGCCCATTAGCCTTGGGACCTCCTTGGTGATGGGGCCTGGGCTTGGGTAGGGTCAACTCTCCCGAATTTCTCCTGCGGGCGTAACATACTGGCTAAGTCCGCTGATTTCGGGCCTTTATGCTTAGCCATCATGGTGTATTGCTGGAAATCACCTGGGGCAGAGGCCTAGGTGGTGGTGGGTTGCTGATTCCCTGTTGATAAGGCAAAGTTCGTAGGGATTGGGCTTTGTTAGGGTTTCATGTGGCTCCTGAGTTGTGAGCCCAGCTGTGGGGGCGCTGTAACCTTTCGGTGGGTTGGGTGTGCTCAGTCCATAGATGGAGAGGCCTCACGGCTGGGTGGAGGGGGACCTTTGCGTCTCCTGGTGTGGACAGGATTGGGATATTGAGGTGGGTTCTCTGCGCAGATGTGAAGGGAGGGGGTGCCAGTCCTGCCACTAGAAGCTCCCCTCCACTGGACGTGTAAGGGGCCTTCCTGAGGCTATGGGTCCAATGTCGGCCCCTCTGATAATCGGGCTTCAGAAGTGTCATGGCGCTATCTAATTGGAGGGAATGTTCATAAGGGGTGTCAGAAAAGGACCCGGCCGCCTGCTGCTGCTTTCCCAGCTCTTACCAGCAGTACTGCGCCATCCTTTCTGTCGGTCTGTGCCTTCCCCGGGTCCTGAGCTGGATGCGTGGAATTCCGTTGGTGCCTCTGCTGCCTTTCCGACCTGCCTGATGTAGGAGCGGACTATGAGGGCTCCTCTCTGCTTGGAAGCCTTTGTTGCAGCAAGTTCCTGTAGTCACCCCCCTGGTATGGGCTGAAGTCATTGGGCCTGTTAGAGAGCAGCTGGGGCTTCCACTCTGATGGGTTCTCCAGGTTGGTGCGCCAGAGCCCACCCATGTGAGCCGCTCAGGATGGTAGCGCTGGATCCATATGTCAGCAGGCTTACTGCTGAAGGGGCCAGCCATTGCAGGAGGATGCCGCTTGCAGGACGTGAGATGGGGCCCTTTCCCTCCTCTTTTCCTTGCTCCGGTTTCACAGGGGGAGGGAGGGTCAGGAGCGGCCTGGACTTCCACAGCTGCAGTGGGGTCCCGCTCTCCACCAGGGCCCCCGTCAGTCCTTCAGCGCTTCCTCCTGTGTTCCCACTGTGATACTGCCCGACCAGGTCTGCAGGGCAGGCTCTGGGTTGTCTGAAGAGAGCAGCTATCTGGGAATCGGGCTTACCAGAGGCCGATAAGTGGGTGTGAGTGGCCTCATGTTGCCAAGTTCAGGAGTGGTCTGGGGACAGTAGAGTGCGAACCACCACGCTAAGGAGACCAGCTCCTCCTCCCTCGACCGGTGCTTTCAGTAAGCTGCCATCTTGGGCCCGTAACCTCTGCCTCCGTGGTATCTCGAGCGTGCTGGATTTGGGGGATTATGGCTCTGATTTTCACCCAGAGCGAGAGCAGCTGCACCGGCAGGGGCTCTGCCACCCACTAGGTCATTTCCATGCCAGAATTAAGCTTCTAAAATAGGCATATGATGGCTGAGGCCTGGGCGTCCCACAGAGCTCTTAACGAGGCGTCCGCATTGCCGGCACCTAAAGCCACACCCCCGTTTAATCAATTGTTGATGACCCATCAATATAAAGTACGACTCCCCCCTCAAGTGCATTTTCCTGTACTTTTCTAGTGTGATTGATTACTTCTGTGTTGGCTGTGCAGTTGTGCACATAGTCTCCCTCTTTTACGGGTTCCAAGATGAATGTCGCCAGGTTGACAAGTCTGCATCTCACTATCTTGAGAGCTGGGTTTGACATAACACCTCGTATCCTGAAGCCCTCTTTGTTGTCAATGTACTTTTTGGTCTTTCCAGTATTGCGAAGAGAGCATGCTCTACATAAAGAGTGGTGCTGCATCCCATGGTAATACTCACTGATTTGTCTACTGCGAACGCGGCTCCAGCCATTGCCTGTTTGCATGCATAGTGTCCTCTCATTACTGGGTCTAATTTTCCACAGTAATATGCTAAAGGTTTGTGTCCCATTGTCACACCGCGCGCTCGCTCGCGGGCGCCACTTACCTGTCCTGGGGTCCCTGGTCCACGGCCGCAGCGGTCTCCTCCTTCATGGAGGCTGTACCCGCGGTGGCGTCTTTCCCCACGCCGGCCCGCGGTCCGGATAGGCTCCGTGGGCGCCGCCATCTTGCGAGGATCTGCGCATGCGCGGATCGTCAGTATCCGACTTCCCGCGCATGCGCAGTGTCGGAACATGCGTTCCAAGCCTCGCTTTTGATGCCGGGCTTTAAAAGAGCACCGCATACACAGGGACAACGCGTCTCAACACGGTTGTTACTGTGTATGCGCTGCTGGAGCCCTGGCGTCCGTGCCTCAGCCTCTCCAATTCCTTGCTCTACCTTATCCTGCCTTGTTCAGCCTCTCCAGTTCCTTACTCTGCCTTATCCTGCCTAGTCCAGCCTTTCCTCCTTGTCCTCTCCCTGCTCCTTAGTCCTCCTACCCCTTGCTTCCCAGTTCTACCTTGTCCTTGCCTGCCTCCTGGGTTAGGGTAGGGGAGTTCCTGTCTGGGTTCCTGGTTTGCTTTCCTTCTGCTAGGATAGTAGGATTTCCTTGTCTATTCTGTTGGACCTTGCAGACCTTCCTCCTTTACCTGTCTTGTGCCCTGCCGGTACCTGTGCCTTGCTACCCTCTTGGATGTTCCGGAGTTCAGCTTCCACCATTTTCGGTGTCTTCATTAAGCCTTCTCTGCCAGTGGAAACACTGTCCCGACGCCACGTAAATACGGAGAAGTGCCGCCCGTGGCGTTGGGAGTTGGTTCAGTGCCATCCTGTCATATATCGTCAGGAGGGTATTGGGCTAATTTCTCGCGCTACTCATTCATCGGCAAGAGATACTCCAACAGACTGGCAACCTCAACTCCACGGTCTCCAGGAAGAAAAGGTAACCAGCGATCTCGTGAAGACTCGTTTAACAGATTGAGACGCCTTTCCTTCAGTCTCGACATGGACGACATGCAGGAATTACGCAAAGAAATGCGTGCCATGCGTCTTGAAATGACCACCCTCCGCCAGGAGAACGACACCCTTCGACAAGCGATGGGTCGGAGTATGGCTAACCCCTCACAACCAGCTACACCACCTGAGAACTCCATGGCTTACACTACTCTGATAAAGTATGATGGTGACCCGCGTCGAGTGGCAGAGTTCTGTACACACTGTCGGATCCATTTCCAGTTCAGGTCAAGTCATTTTGGTCAAGACAAGGCAAAGATCGGGTATATCCTTGGAAACCTAACCGGCAATGCACTTGCTTGGGCCGCACCTTTGGTCTCTACCAACAGTCCCCTGTTGGGTGATTTCGCTGCTTTCGAGAAAGCCTTTTTGGATGTCTTTAAACCGCCCAATTTGGCAGCCATGGCCCAGAATCAATTAATGGAGATCAAACAAGGACCAGGTGACATAATCCACTACATAAGTCGGTTTCGACAATTAGCAACCGATTCACAATGGCCCGAAATCATTCAGAAAACCTTGTTTCGTCGGGGACTACGAGAAGAGTAGAAAGACGAATTGCTGCACATCCCGGAGCCAGAAACGTTGCCTGCATTGGTGGAACAAGTTTTACGCATTGACCACAGGTTAGCTGAACGACGGAGTGAACGTCGCAGATCTGACAGGTATCACCCGGTTCTTCCGGTACTGAACCCCGGACCAGCTGTCTCTACCGATGTGGGCCCAGAACCCATGCAGTTGGGTGCCATCCGAGGCCTGTTGTCCGAGGCCGAAAAGAAAAGAAGACGACAGCAAAACTTGTGCTTGTATTGCGGTGGTTCGGGTCATTTTCTAGACACCTGTCCGCTACGCCCTCTGAAGAAGCAGGAAAACTAACAGGCCCGTTGTTTGGAGCGAAGGCAGCAGCGGGCCGCCTCTCTGAATCAGACCTTCCTCCTATGAACCCGGTGCCCTTGTTGATCCTGAAAGTCGGTGTTGCCTGGCTAGGGAAGTGTATGAAAACCTGGGCCCTTCTGGATTGTGGAGCATCCGGCAACTACATCGATGCCTCGTTCGCGATTGCCAATGGGATCCGTTTACATTACAAAGAACGACCAACTGTGGTCGAGGTGATTGATGGTTCTGCTTTGTCTTCTGGTCCAGTCTGCCAACAGTCCGATCCCTTGTGGCTCTCTGTGGAAGGGCATCTCGAACGGATTGCATTGGATGTCATCAAGTCTCCCTCTTTTCCGGTGGTGCTGGGCTTACCTTGGCTGTTATATCACAATCCTCAGGTCGACTGGACCGCTCGTTCCCTGTTGTTCTCTTCGACGCGTTGTCCTCGGGACTGTGGACTTCACGAAACCTTTCCTGCAATCTTGGAGTCCCTCAATCCTGTTGACGTATCTGCCCGTTTATGTGCCACCCAGTTGGTACCTCAGGAATATGCCGGATACCACAAGGCGTTCTCCAGGCCTGAGGACATACCATTACCGCCCCACCGGCACTTTGACTGTTCCATTGACATCCTGCCTGATGCGGTCATTCCCCACGGCAAGATCTATTCGTTGACTCAACTCGAGAAAGGCGTCCTACAGGAGTACATTAAGGATTGCCTCAACAAGGGCTACATAGTGCAGTCCAAGTCCCCCGCAGGATTCCCGTTATTCTTCGTCAAGAAGAAAGAGGGTACTTTGCGCCCTTGTATCGACTATCGTCAACTAAATGAGATCACGAGGAAGGACAGGTACCCATTACCACTCATCCGGGACATCATCGAATCCCTGAAATCCGCACAAATCTTCACCAAGCTGGATCTAAGAGGGGCCTATCACCTGGTGCGGATTAGGAAGGGAGATGAGTGGAAGACGGCCTTCAAAACACCTATCGGTCACTACGAGTACAGGGTGATGCCGTTTGGACTCTGCAACGCCCCGGCCGTCTTCCAGCGGTTCATGGACGATGTCTTTTCGGACCTTATTGGAATATCTGTATGGGTATACCTTGATGACATCCTGTTTTTTTCTGACACTCGAACTGCACATGTTGCGCATGTTCAGGAAGTTCTCCGTAGACTAACAGCTAACGGCCTGTATGCCAAGGTAGAAAAATGTCAATTTCATATGGAAAGCATGGAATTTCTGGGCTATGTGATCAGCAGCACGGGAGTGCGGATGGATCCCGCGAAACTGCAAGCTATACGAGAATGGAAACTGCCACATGGCGTGAAGTCACTTCAAAGGTTCTTGGGCTTCGCCAACTTTTATCGACGCTTCATTCCACGCTTTTCTCAACTTGCCAACAGCCTAACCCGCCTGACCAGTACCAAGGTGCCATTTCTCTGGGACACGCAGGCCGAGGAGGCATTTCTGGAATTGAAAAAATCCTTCATGTCGGCTCCTGTTCTTAGACATCCAGATGATGAAAAGCCATTTGTGGTTGAAACAGACGCTTCGGACTACGCAATTGGTGCGGTCTTACTACAGCAAGATTCAGTCACAGGAACAGAGCACTCGGTGGCTTACTACTCACGGAAATTGTCAGCGAGCGAGAGAAACTATGCGGTGATTGAAAAGGAATTACTGGCTATGAAAGCAGCTCTCGAGGAGTGGCGACATCACTTGCTGGGTGGGAGGTACCCGGTGGTGGTTCGCACAGATCACCGTAATCTACAGTTCCTGCGCTCTTTGCAATGCAGAACCTCCCGTCATGCTCGTTGGGCCTTTTTCTTTTCGCAGTTTGATTTCACCGTCACGTACATTCCTTGTTCCCAGAATACGAAGGCTGATGCTCTGTCTCGGTCTCTGGAAAACAACGTTGAAGGTGCCAAGGAACCGGAGCCTCTGATAGCGTCAAAGCATTTTCTATCGATGGTGACTCCCCAGCTCCAACAGTTGATAGAAGCCACACGAACGGATCCCTCAAGATTACAGATACTACAACGCTCTGACATCAGAGAACGTGACGGCTTGTTGTTCTTTAAGGATTGTCTGTACGTTCCCACCTTGGAGCTCCAGAAGATCGTTCTACAGAATTGCCATGATTCCGTCGTTTGTGGTCACTGTGGAGTCCGCACAACACAAGAACTGGTTGCACGGCAGTACTGGTGGCCTGGATGGGCCACGCTGGTAAAGCACTACGTGGATTCCTGCCCTGTATGTGCCCAGATCAAGATTCCTCGCAAAAGGCCCATTGGTCTCCTGAAACCCACGCCTACACCTCCGTACCCTTGGCATACCATCGCCACGGATTTCATCGTTGACCTCCCCTGTCTGGTGGTTTCACGTGTATAATGGTGGTGGTGGACTGCTTCACCAAGACTGCTCATTTCTTGCCCTTTCCCAAACTGCCCACTGCCTCCCAGATGGTACGACGTTTTCTACACGAGGTGTATCGTCTTCATGGTCTTCCGGAGAAAATTCTATCGGACCGGGGATCTCAATACATCTCATCTTTTTGGGACCAACTGTGTCGGCATTTGGACATTCAGCGAGCCCTGAGTTCCGGCTATCATCCACAGACCAATGGGCAGACGGAGCGCACCAATCAAACCCTTGAGCAATACCTACGTTGTTATGCCAATGCCACTCAAGACAACTGGTCGGAATGGTTGGACACCGCGGAAGCAGCTTACAACAATGCTGTTCATTCTGCTACCGGACTCAGCCCCTTTTTCTGCTCTTCTGGTCTTCACCCCAGATTGCTGCCAGTTCGTCCTACATCTTCCAGTGCCGTACCGTCTGCAGATGCCCTGGTATCCCTGATCCGCAATCAACATCGCCTGGCGGCCGGTACCTTGGCAGTGGCACAAGCACGTATGAAGGAACAGGCTGACAAGAGACGGAGCCCTGAGCCTGTCCTTCATGTTGGGGACAGGGTATGGCTGTCCTCCAAGAATCTACCGGTACGCAATTTACCAGTGAAACTGGCTCCCCGCTTTTTTGGTCCCTTTCGCATTATTGGGCGTGTTTCTTCTGTTGCCTTTCGTTTGTCTCTGCCACGTTCTTGGAGGGTCCATCCTGTCTTTCATGTCTCTCTTTTGAAGCCCCATGTGCCCGATGTTATGGGTCGCACCTGTTTCCGTCCTGCCCCGGTCTTGGTTCGGGGGGTCCCTGAGTTTGAGGTGCAGGAGATATGTGATTCACGGATTTGGCGGGGTGCTCTGCAACTCCTGGTCCGCCATCTTGCGAGGATCTGCGCATGCGCGGATCGTCAGTATCCGACTTCCCGCGCATGCGCAGTGTCGGAACATGCGTTCCAAGCCTCGCTTTTGATGCCGGGCTTTAAAAGAGCACCGCATACACAGGGACAACGCGTCTCAACACGGTTGTTACTGTGTATGCGCTGCTGGAGCCCTGGCGTCCGTGCCTCAGCCTCTCCAGTTCCTTGCTCTACCTTATCCTGCCTTGTTCAGCCTCTCCAGTTCCTTACTCTGCCTTATTCTGCCTAGTCCAGCCTTTCCTCCTTGTCCTCTCCCTGCTCCTTAGTCCTCCTACCCCTTGCTTCCCAGTTCTACCTTGCCCTTGCCTGCCTCCTGGGTTAGGGTAGGGGAGTTCCTGTCTGGGTTCCTGGTTTGCTTTCTTTCTGCTAGGATAGTAGGATTTCCTTGTCTGTTCTGTTGGACCTTGCAGGCCTTCCTCCTTTACCTGTCTTGTGCCCTGCCGGTACCTGTGCCTTGCTACCCTCTTGGATGTTCCGGAGTTCAGCTTCCACCATTTTCGGTGTCTTCATTAAGCCTTCTCTGCCAGTGGAAACACTGTCCCGACGCCACGTAAATACGGAGAAGTGCCGCCCGTGGCGTTGGGAGTTGGTTCAGTGCCATCCTGTCATATATCGTCAGGAGGGTATTGGGCTAATTTCTCGCGCTACTCATTCATCGGCAAGAGATACTCCAACAGACTGGCAACCTCAACTCCACGGTCTCCAGGAAGAAAAGGTAACCAGCGATCTTGTGAAGACTCGTTTAACACCCATGCTTGTATTTTATGTTAGTACTACAACCATAACCCCTTGAGTGCGAGAATAAGAAAAACTCTCTTTGATAGTCTGGGATCCCTAACATTGGAGCTGTGCGTATTGCTTCTTTCAGCTTTTCAAATGCCTCAGTCATTTCGGTTGTCCATTGTAATGTACCCTCCCCTTTTTGTGCTTCCTTCAGTAGGCTCAATAAGGGTCTAGTGTAACTGCTGTAGTCGAGTATCCATGCCCTGTAGTAATTACGTAGTCCTAGAAACTGCTGCATTTGTCTTATGGTTGTGGGTTTAGCTGTCTTGCGTATTGCTTCTGCTCTTTCTGGTATCGGTTTTCGTCTGTCTTGTGACATCAGCTGCCCAATGTACAACACTTCTTTCTGGCAATATTGTAATTTGGCCTTGTCTATCTTATACCCTTTGTCTGGTAGTACTGTCAACATGTGCAGTGTCATCTCTACACGGTGTCTCTGTCTTGCTGCAAATCAATATGTCGTATACGTATTGTATAACCGTGCTCTCTAATTTTACATTTCCTAAGTCCATTTGAAGTACTCTGTTGACTATAGAAGGTGATTCGCAGTACCCTTGAGGAAGTCCTGTATGTTTAAACTTCTTATTTGTATATAGAAACAAAGTTAAGTCTTGTGAGTCTGGGTGTAATGGTATAGAGAAGAAAGCATTCTTCCATTCGAAGGGATTGTGTCCTCCGACGTATTCCTCATCTTAGATATATCCTTCCAGCTCTGCTGGCCTCGGAAAATTTTTTCTCCAGAGGGCGCTGCGCGTCGACGTCCCTCGAGTCAATGACCCTCGACAGCCGCCGTATCGACGCTCGACGTCATCCTGCCTATAAAGGCCGCGCGCAGCGTCCGTTGCTCAGTTCCGTTTTTCCGCGCTACTCGGTGCCTCGGAATACCGTTGCTCAGTTCTTAGTAATATTTACTTCAAGTTATTCGAATCGTACTCGATGGCTTCCTCGTCGGAACCGACAACCCCTCGATCCGGCTTCAAAAAATGTCGAGATTGTGGGAAAAAGATGTCGTTGACCGATCCTCACAGAAATTGTCTGTGGTGCTTGGGAGCCGAACACCATTGTTCGGAGTGCGAGGACTGTATGTCCATGACAGCTAAGGCCCTGAAGGAGCGTAGGGGGAAGCTGGAGAAAGGTAAGACTTTTAAAGCTTCTTCTTCTTCGACGAAGTCGAGACATTCGTCTCCTCGTCACCATTCATGCTCCAGATCTCGTAGTGGGTCTCATCACTCCTCGAGATCGAAACACTCGAAGAGGAAGCGTCGAAGATCCCCTTCTCCGTCTTCCTCTTCCTCTGTTTCGCCAAAAAGAATCCCTTGCCCCACGAAACTTAGTTCCCGGGCTGAATGGGAGGAATTCAGAAAAAACATGATGAGCGTCTTCGAGAAAGCGGCCTCGACCCCCTCGAAGACTGCCGAGAGCGATGCTCTGGTCGAAAGACCCAAAGGTCAAAAACGCCGCGAGTCGCAGTACCCGGCGAAAGAAACCTCTCGAGCGCGTCTCGAACCCTCGAGTAGGACTATGACCTCCAAACCTTCCTCGAAGGTTCCGTCGACGCCGTCGACGAGGGTTCCGTCGACGTCGAGGTCTTCGACGCCGTTGTCGAAGGGACCTTCGACACACAGGTCTGTCGACTCGACGCCGGCCTCGACACCGGCGTCGACGCCGAGAAAAGTCACGATGACCACACATCCAGTGACAATTCCCAGACCCTCGACGTCGATGGCGTCGATATTGTCGAGTAAAATTCCAATTCTGTCGAGGTCCTCGAGGCCTCCACCTCTGTTTTCGACGCCACGCTCGAAGCCGTCGGCGTCAACGACATCGACGTTTTCGAGGCCAATAATGACAAGTTCAGCACCCTCTGCCTTGGAAATGGGATTTACTCCCTTTATTAATTCAGAACAATTGAGAACTATATCCTCAATTTTAGAAGAGGGTGATTTGTCAGAACAAGATGAGTTACAGGGACCTGTAACCCCAGTTAGAGAGGAATTTTCCTCTGAAGAGCGCAGATTAAAGGATCTTCATGATTCTTTACATGAGGCAAGTGGTTTAGACACTTCCCCTGAGGTGGATTTTGCTAAACCAGACCCGGGGGAGCATGCTGAAACCCCCAACAGAGCCTTAATGGCCAGAATTACAGAGTTCATGGGGTGGTCTACACCTTCACAATCTTTCCAGCAAGATGACCTCACGGATATTCTTGACAAAGGCCCACAAGAGGATCCAGTGGTGCCCTTTCATAAAGCTCTTCAGAGAAAGATCATGACAAACTGGGAAACCCCAGATGTAATACCAGCAGTAAATAAAAAACTGTCTGCAAAGTACAGGGTATCTTCCACAGACCCAGAGTTCTTGTCGAAACATCCATCCCCAGAAAGTCTGGTGGTACAAGCAGCATCCTCTACCGACGTCAAGACGGCTTATCCTACTGTCCCACAGGACAGGGACGATAAAAAATATGATGCTATGGCTAAGAAAGTCTTTTCAGCATGTAGCATGGCGTTAAAGTCTGTTAATGCTACTTGCACCCTTGCTAGGTTCAGCCATACACTTTGGGAGTGTGCTTCTACAGCGGCTGACTGCATCCCGGAGGGAGAAGAAAGGGATGCGTTCCTGAATATTATACAGGACGGTAAAGACGCTATGTGCGAATCCCTCCAGACGGGCATTGATTCGGCTGACAGTATCAGCAGAGCAATGGCGGCAAGTACATCAACCAGGCGGTTCGCTTGGTTGAGAAAGTCGGGTTTTGCCCCAGATGTGCAAGCCAGGCTCTTGAACATGCCATTTGATGGCTCTTCTTTGTTCGGGAAAAAGGCGGATGACAGTTTAGAGAAACTGCAAACTTCAAAAGCAGCAGCAAAATCCCTAGGAGCTGCAATCCGTCAGACTCCTTTTCGTCCCACAGGAACCTCTGCGAGGGGCAAGTCCTTTCGCTTCTACTCCGCATTCGGAAGAGGTAGAGGACGACCGGCTCAAAGGGGTCAAAGAAGAACTACCCGAGGTGGACGGGGTAGATATTCTAAAGCCGCAGCAACAGCAGGTGCCTCTTTACCATCGGCATCTGCATCAGCCGCCCCAAAACCACTCTGAGGACTTCCCTCACAGGACACCTGTAGGAGGCAGCTTGACTCAACATCTGGCGGAATGGCAGGCTATCACGTCAGATGCTTGGGCATTGGAAACAGTTGCCCAAGGTTACTGCCTACCTTTCCTACGTATACCTCAGAGTCATCCACCGGGGATCAGCTCTCAGAAAGCTCCAGATCCGCTCCTCTTGCAGGAGATTATAGAAAGGTGCCATAGAACCGGTACCTGTAGCGGAGAGGAACAAGGGCTGGTACTCCCCTTACTTTCTCGTTCCAAAGAAAGACGGAGGACTGAGACCCATCTTGGACTTGCGAGAATTGAACAAATTCCTCAGGAAAGACAAATTCAAGATGGTCACTCTTTCTCAGATCCTCCAGGCCCTTCAGTTTCAGGACTGGTTGGTATCTCTGGACCTTCAGGACGCTTATTTCCATGTGCCTATCCATCTCAAACACAGGAAATACCTGAGGTTCGCAATTGGCAACTCTCACTATCAATTTCGAGTACTGCCTTTTGGGCTGACCTCCGCCCCGAGGGTCTTCACCAAGTTAATGTCGGTAGTGGCGGCAAGTCTAAGGAGGGAAGGGATTCACGTCTACCCCTACCTGGACGATTGGCTGATCAGGGCTGTTTCTCCGGAGCAAGCTCAGATCCAGCTAAATCACGTATGCTACTCCCTTCACAAGCTGGGCTTCTCCCTCAATTTAAAGAAGTCTCAAATGATACCATCGCAGAGACTCCAGTTCATAGGAGCGATCCTGGATACTTCCCTGGGAAAAGCCTCGCCACCAGAGGTGAGGGCTCAAGATATTCTACAGATGGTTACCAAGTTCCAACTTGCCCAACGTCTCCCAGCTTTCGACTTTTTGAGGTTGCTAGGCCTCATGGCATCCTGCATTTTCCTTGTGCCAGAGGCTCGCCTGAGAATGAGATCCCTCCAGTGGGCACTGAGGACTCAGTGGTCACAATTCTCAGGGAGAATGACAGATCTTCTTCAGGTTCCCGGCAGGGTGGCTCGAGACCTTCAGTGGTGGGCCTGTCAGGAGAACATTCTGAAAGGAGAACAGTTTTGGCAACCCTGGCCGGAGATAACAGTAGTCACGGATGCCTCACTCACGGGGTGGGGAGCCCACGCCAACGACTTGACCATCAGCGGTCGTTGGTCTCCATCGGAGTCCAGACTACACATCAACCTGTTAGAGCTGAGAGCCATCAAACTTGCGTTGAAGGCTTTCCTGCCAGTTGTACAAGGGAAGAATGTCCTGATAATGACGGACAACACGGTGGCCATGCATTACCTCAACAAAAGAGGAGGCGTAGGATCACTACCCCTGTGCAGAGAGGCGATGCAGCTCTGGTTTTGGGCAATCCAAGAAGGAATCTCTCTATCGGCAGTTCACCTAGCCGGAGAGAAGAACTTGACAGCGGACGCTCTGAGCAGGCAGAGTACAGTCTCCCACGAGTGGGAGCTAGCTCAGGAAGTCCTTCAAGAGATCTTCGCCCTTTGGGGAACCCCTCAGGTAGATCTGTTCGCCACCAGCCTAAACAGGAAATGCGACCTGTTCTGCTCAAGGGAATTTCCTCCGAGAGGAGCTCTGGGAGACGCGTTCATAGTGGACTGGGAGTTTCCGCTTCTGTACGCGTTCCCGCCGGTCCCTGTCATTCCTCAAATGATCAGGAGGTTGAGAAGATTCCGGCGAACCATGATCCTAATTGCCCCGGATTGGGCCAGGAGAACGAGGTACCCGGACCTTCTAGACTTGTCCATCTGCCCTCCAATTCGACTTCCTCTCAGAGAGAACCTACTCTCACAGAAGGGAGGTCAGGTTCTCCATCCAGACATCAAAACCCTCAACCTTCACGCTTGGCTTCTGAACGGCTGAGGTACAAGGATTGGGACCTCCCTGATGATGTTATGGAGGTGTTGCTTTCGGCAAGGAGGCCAGCAACAAAGTCTTTATACCGCTGCCGTTGGAACAGATTTTGCAGCTGGTGTAGAGAACAGAATATCGACCCATTTTCATGTGGTACACCAATGGTTTTGTCCTTCCTACTATATTTGGCAAATTCAGGCCTTCAAGTTGGCACCATTAAGGGCTATCTCGCAGCGCTATCTATCTTTAAGCGTACTGCGGAGGAACCATCCTATTTCAAATTACCCTTGGTAATACAGTTTCTAAAGGGGTTAACCAATGTTTATCCCCCAAGACCATTCCAAGTTCCCCTATGGGATTTAAACTTAGTATTAACTTTCCTGATGGGGACACCTTTCGAACCTCTCCATTCTTGTTCGTTAAGATTCCTTACCCTTAAGACTGTTTTATTAATAGCACTTACATCTGCTAGAAGGGTGAGCGAATTACAAGCTCTTTCTTGTAAACCCCCTCATACAATCTTTCACAAAGACAAAGTTGTCCTGCAAGTGAAGCCTAATTTCCTCCCAAAAGTAGTCTCTGAATTCCATATCTCTCAGAAGATTATCCTACCATCTTTCTATCCTCCTCCTCACCCGGGGAAAGAGGAAGAGAGGTTACACAGACTAGACCCTAGGAGGGTTTTAAGTTTTTACATTAGTAGACTAGCCAGGATAAGACAGGCAGACCAGCTGTTTGTAGGCTACGCAGGTCACAAGCTGGGGTTACCAATAACTAAGCAGACCATTTCCAGATGGATCATTCTAGCCATTCTGGAATGTTATAAACTGGCAGGGAAAGAGCCCCCTCAAAACCTTAGGGCTCATTCGACCAGAGGTATTGCAGCTTCATCGGCCCTCAAAAGAGGCGTGCCGATTAAAGACATATGTGCGGCCGCTACATGGTCGTCTGTCCATACCTTTACACGTTTTTACAATCTGGATTCCTCCTCTAGTCAAGAGACTAGGTTTGGAAGGGCTGTACTGCATTCTATTCACCAATAGAAGACAGCGTGAAGTCAGTACTCCCTCCTCCGAATATAGAATACTGCTATGGGAGCCTATCTAAGATGAGGAATACGTCGGAGGACACAATCCCTTCGAAGAACAAGTTACTTCTTACCTTGTAACATTCTTTCGACGGGATGTTCCTCCGACGTATTCCTCATCGACCCTCCCATCCATCCCCGCAGTTTTACTTCCCTTGTTGTTGCAGCTTACGCTCCTTCAGGGTGATTAGTCTAGTCCAAACAGTAATACTGTGGGCTACAAAACGGAACTGAGCAACGGACGCTGCGCGCGACCTTTATAGGCAGGATGACGTCGAGCGTCGATACGGCGGCTGTCGAGGGTCATCGACTCGAGGGACGTCGACGCGCATCGCCCTATGGAGAAAAAGTTTTCCGAGGCCAGCAGAGCTGGAAGGATATATCTAAGATGAGGAATACGTCGGAGGAACATCCCGTCGAAAGAACGTTACAAGGTAAGAAGTAACTTGTTCATCTATGATCGTGAAGTAGGTAGCTTCCATGGGAATGCTACACAAAATTGTCGCTGGATTCGGAACTAAAGGAAACTCTGCTTCTACAATATGGTTCAGAGGGTGCCAGTCCTATATAAAATGCCACAACTCCCTGTTGTCTTTTTGACAGGGTACACTGAAGTGTTGCACAATGATTCTTATGGTACGAGGATGCGCTGCTTCACTAGTGCTGCAATGGTCTCATAGATACCCTCGTCTGCCTCCCTCGATAGGGGATATTGCCTAGCTCTTGGTAAAATGGCTCCTGGCTTCAGCTTTATTTTCACTGCTCCTACCCTTTTCAGTAGGAAAGTCCCCCACATCATAGGTAATTGTGGTCCATAAAGTGCTAGGAACCTTTGCCAAGTCTTCCTCGAGAAATGTCGGTGGTGCTCTTAGCATCATTACCATTCTCTGTGGTACCTCTTTGTAATGAATTTTCACCCAGTATGTGAAAATACAATCTCGTGATCTGATCAGTTGCCTTTGAATAGTTCTTCGCCTGTAACAGTAGTTAATCTGTACCCCTCTGCCACAGCGATCACTGATCACCATGGTCACCCTGTGTCGTCTGTGCCATGATCCAGTCGTCCCCCACTATTACTGCCTCTATTTCTAGTGCCACTATTGTCCCTTCCTTCGTGTCTAATGGTATTTCTGGCCTGAACAAATACTAATTTGGAATGCACCACTTTTTTTTCCCTGAATCCTTGGGGTATATGCTATTATTATTATTTCAGTCCCATATCGAAACAGCTCCTCATCTGTTTCCACACCCTCTGTACCTTGCGTCCACAGTATGCTTGAATAATTTCTCTCACATTTAGAAGGTGTATCCCAGGTGTAGAACACACTATCCCCTTGTTAGTGAATGAGATGGTCATTTTGAGTTTACTCATGATATTCCTCCCCATTATGCTTACTGGTGTTTATCGTGAATATAGTGAGAGTAAAGCTAAGTCATGTTCTCCTATAGAAAGTGCAATATCGTCTGTAAATGGAACCAATTCCGTTGCCTCAAAGAATCCTTGAGCATTCATGGCATCGCCTGACATTCTATATTTCCATTCCCGGATACACGATCTAGTCACCCCTGTGTCTACAAGAAAGGAGAAGGTTTTGTCATCTATCGTCACCCCTATGCATGGTTCCTCCACGAGTTTAGGTGTAATCCATAGAATGGAACACATCAGGTCTGTCTGTGGGCTGTCCTATTGAGGGTATAATGACATTACGTTCCCTACAATTGGGTTGCCCCCACTACGGTAACCCTCCTAGTTTCCTAATAGAAGTCGTCATGGAGTCAGTGCATGCCAGTGTCCCATTGTTTGGCTGTGCCGTGTATTATGGCTGTTATTTTGCATCTGCAGTATCTGTGATGTCTGTGAATACTGTTGTACTGGCGCCTGCATTCGTGATGTCTGTGGCATGGGCTGTTGTGCCTACGGGTATGTGTTTGGTGCCTGTCCTTGTTGTTGTGTCTGGTCGTGGGCATAGAACTCATTCTGTTCACCTGAATATGAAAGCTGGTATTGCATGCCCCCATTCTGAGGCATCCCCCATCTGCTTCTACATACCCTAGAGGTATGTCCCATCTGTCCACTCACCCACAAGTGGGATGGTTCTCTTATTTGCCTCTGATACCCTCCACAGAACTCTTCTGGACCCTGCTGCATTTGCTGCCCATTTCCTTGATACCCTCCTGGGAATCCCCCTTGGCTTTCTTGCATTTGATGCCCATACCTGTGTCCCCTTGGTGGCCCCCTTATTCCTCGAAACCCATGCGGCGCATTCCCCCCACCCCATGAAACCTCCCGCGGGTGGTGGTGTGTACTCTGTCTGCGGTGTCAGCCACGGTGCGTACTGTTTCTATGGTGTGTTGTGTCCTCCCACGCTTGTTAGCACTGCTCCCTCCATGGCGTATTTAGACAGTTTCTTCTGCACCAAGTTTGCCTTCTCTTGCATTCTTGCCTCATGCTTTTTCCTCGTGCTTTATTGCCTTAGTCTGCAATGATGTACTATTAAAAGTTGTATTTCTGACCAAGGCTTTGCTTCCATCCCCACTAACTTTTTCAGTTGCCTTTGAACCTGCTGTGGTAACCCTTGGCATAGTATATGATAGAATAATGCCACTGTTTTAATCCATGGTTCTCGCGTTTCAAGGTGCCATAACTCTTGGATAGTCTGAATATATTGTAGGGGGTCTTCATCTTCCCCCATCCTACGTGCCACGATCGCACTGATATCTGACGTGTCTGGGTACTGCGTTCATACATCTTGCCATATGGCCGTACGGCAGTTCGCAAACGGTGAACCATTGTGCACCGTGTTCTGTGTTGTTACTCCTGGGTACCCCCCCTTATCTATACATCATCGGCAGCCTCTCAAGGGCCGCCACTAGTAAACCTTTCACGTCCCCTACTGCTAATTTTTGTCCTGCTGTCATCCTTTCCATTTCGTATATCTACCGCATATCAGACAAATTGACTCCCATGCTTCCTTCTGCAAAGCCATTAAAACCTGCCTGTTCGTGTAACTTGCCTGTACCTTTAGTCACTCTTGTGTGTGGCTAAGTATCTATCTATCTGTGTAATCATGTACCGTAATGATCAAGTGTCCTTGGGTGGCTTCACTGTAACCCTTTAAGTAAGCCCTCGTATTCTCCAAGTTCTCAGCGCCTCGATGCCCGTGGGCTGTAGTGCGCTTTACAAATTCAAATAAATAAAAAATAATAATAATTTCCCTGCGGTCAACAAAGGTAGCTTACACCTCAAATGTTGCATGTCGATATGTTTCAAGGGTATGTATTGAGGACCCCGACCTCCTTTTTCCAGTAAGGAGAACTGCCCTGCTCCCATCCAGTCTCCCTGTGTCTTTGGTGGATGCGAATGCCCTTGCCATTTCTCCCCTCCTTCGTGCAGAAAAGTCTCTAAGCCTTTGCACATATGGGGTTATATCATCGGGCCTGTGCTATGTAGCCCTGGACTGTTGCAGTCTCTCGCCCTTGTCACCCCGGATTCCCCCTGTGTCTTTGTCTGCTCCCCACATGGAGCTCCGGTCAGGGCATTTCTCGGCCGATCGATGATCAAGTTGCCCTACTCCCTCGTCCTCACTCCCTACCAAGTCATCCTCTGATTCAGTGTCTCCAAGTCCCTGCCGAAATCGTCATGGAAGCTCAGTCTCCTCAGTACCTTTGCTCCCTGTGCTTCCCCTTCTAGATCAATCAAGTTCTCGCAGTCCCCCCTCATGGAGCACCCTGTGTTGGATTTGTCAGGCAACATAGCTGCCCTATCACATTTCTTGCTGCCCTCTTGCTCTGCATGCTTATCCCTTCCTTCGTTGTCATCAAAAGAGGTCGATCCCAACCTTAGTCTATGTCCCTCACTGTACGCTCCTCTTCCTCCTTGCTTTTTTGCGCTCTCTTGCAAGCCGCTGTATTTGCAACTTTCTTTTATTTTTACATTTTTTTTGTGTTACAACTGATAATCAGTTTTTCACATATACAAAAATCAATAAAACATATCCATAAAATTATAAACAAATTCCAAATAAATATCCAAAATCTTTACATAATTGTCTAACAAACAAACTATCCTTAATAAAAAAAGGAAGGACTATAACGTACTATTTGTATTTACAGTATTTGCTTTCAATGATCACAGACAATTTCAGGACACGTATTACATTTAGAGTCAAAGATGTTTCATGGCCTGCTATTAGCCTATCCCAAAACATTGCTGATGTCAATCGCCCCTTCGACTCTATAAAGTGCCGAAAGTACCTCGATCTTATATTCAGAGTCCCCCCACATTCCATCAGTTTGTGTTTTATGTACTGCCTACTTGGGTCATCACAACCGGGACACAATATCTCTACTTCTTTGGCCTGCCCCCACCTGGACAGCACCTTCCCAGTGTGAACCAAATTCAGACAAAATCTTAGAAGGTTTTGTCTTATGTTCCAGTCTGGAAACTTTCTCAAGTATTTCGGGAGAAAACCATTTTTTTTTTGTATGGGGAAAGTGAGGCTGCTGTTGAGGACTCTTGCATGTGGTCTATCATGTGGATCCAGTCCATATGCATTAATGCTTGTTTAGCCTTCATAGGATTGGATATAAGTGTATTCACGTTGCTTTTACAATCAACCAGTACTCTAACTACCAAGTTCTGTAAATCAAGCAAGACCCCCAAACGAGATCGTTCCAGGTGATCCCATAGGTCTTCATAAAGAGAGTTAGGCTTCCGGATCATGATATTGCGATATAACAAGAGCAGCTTCCATTCTGCCTGTGATTTGAGTGACCTAAGGCCCAGTTTATATCTAAGGCTGGCAATGGAGAGGCTCTGGAGAAGACCTAGAACCTTCCTCCAGATTTTGCCCTCTAATCTCTGCCAGTCCAATTCCCAGGCCAGAGGTTTAGCTACTAGCCCATAGATAATTTCCAGGATCACTTTGGCTGTATAAAACTTAATCATAGGTAAAATAGAAAACCTACACTATTTTCCCAGTATCTTTTTCATTTCTGATGTTAATTGGGCAACTTTTTCTGTAAAATCTTGTTTGTTTTGACACATCTTAAGGGCAGCAGAGTGTAAAACATAAGTAGAACACTTCCTCTATGGAATGGTTTGGGCGCCCAATGTTCAAGTAAACGTCTGACCTTGTTTACTGTATTTCCTAAAGACTACGATTTTGGACTTTGCTGGATTAATGGACAGATCATTCACTTTTATGTAACATTCTAATGAGTTTAATAAATGGTGCAAACCCACTTCTGTATTATATAGGAGGACAATATTGTTCGCGTATGCCAGCCATTTGATTGAATTACTGCTGAGTTTTGGACTCGCCAAGGCTGCGGATTCAATCTCCCTCCCCATATCCGCCAAATAAAGGTTAAATAGGAAGGATGCCACCATGCAACCCCACCTAACTCCCCTCTTCCACATACTCTGGGAGTGATCCCCCTGCGTCTAATCTTATTCTCACTGTATTATATTTCTGTAATGTAGCCAACATAGACAGGAGGGATTTAGATATTCCCCAACTTTCTAGTTCATGTCACAAGCAGTCCCTATTAACCAGACCGAAGGCGCTGGATAAATCTATCCATGCACCATACAGAGCGGGACTCCCTTTCCAAACAGATTTATCACTTAGGGTAGCCAGAATGATGCCATTTGACGATGTTGAAAGACCTTTGCAGATGCCAGTTTGCTGTTTTGGTAAGATGTTACTCACTTGACCCAATTTTCTAGCTCCCACAACAAAAGACTTGCAAAAAGTTTGCTTTCGACGTCCAAGAGGGTGATCGGTCAGTAGTGTGTTAGAACCATTCAATCCCCCCTCTTAAAATTAGGAATCTTTATCGACGTCTTCCAGGAAACCTGATAAACTCTACTCTCCAAGATTTCTCTAAGCAGTATTGTAAGCAGCCCTGACCAGGTTTATGTTGCCCTTTAATACCTGATAAGACAGGCCATTTGGGCCAGCCGCTGGAGAGGATGATGTCTTTTGTATTATATCGGCAACATCTCTCTCTGCGGAGTCCAAAGACCATGGAATATCAGGCTTAAAACGAGATCCACCAGATGGTTTTTTATATTGACTGGACAGATGGTTAATCCAGTCAATTTCTGACACTAGATTTGTTTGGCCATGTATTTGTGAATTCTCTGCTGCATTCACCAATGCCCAGAAATCACGAGAGGTATTATCACATAAGACCTCGAGTATTTGCGCATGGTCTTTTTGTAGGCTCTGCATTTTTCTTTGCCTTGACCAATGTTTATAGCCTCTCCTGATAGTATTCACTGTTTTGTTAAATTCTTCATTATCCTGAATTACAGTTCTCAAGGACCTTAGAGAAGTTTGCATTTCTCTTTTTTAGCCCAGGTCTCTTCATCAAATGTATGTTGATAAGATATCTGTTTGGATTGACTTGGTCTTGGATGGTCTACAGACCACAAAAAATCCTGGAAAAAAAGTGGATCACATCTTTGCTTCAAATCCAAGGCTGGCATACCCTTTCTAGATTATCATTAAGATAAATACTGTATTTCCTATATTTCACCAGTCTATTTCTACCGTTATTAATGGTTAAAGACTTGTGCAGATATTCCATTTTTTTTGTGAATTGCCAGCACATTTCTGCTTCTACTCGTCAATGGTCACTTGAACCCCCCCCATCTTTGATCTCAAAAAATGTACACATCTCAAGTGATTGCGGGCATAAGAAGATGTAATCTATGGTGGAAGTAGAGTTCCCACGTCTCCAGGTAACTGAGGGTGGGACATTCCCTTCTTTGCAACCATTTGCCATCTTCATATTCCATTTGGCAAAGAATGCTAGCCTCCTTTTACCCGTAGGTGTGACCCTTTTTGTTTTTTGCCTATCATCCTTAGCCATTATAGCAATGCTTTGTGTGTTAAAATCACCTGGTACAAGTAATGGGGTGTCCGGATAATCCAGGTTCACCCAAGTAATCAGATCAGACAAAGATTCCTAGTAAGTTGTGAGATTTGTACAGGCGGAGTTCCAATAAAGGTTTATTGCAATTATTTTAGCTTAGCCGCCAGGATTCCCTCCTGGCAATTAGCTATAGATTCAGATTCCACTATTATAGCGGTCTGGCAAGTTATACAAAGATCTCCTGACGGCCTGACCCTCCCGCGACAAGAGGCTTGTTGATTTAATATTTTAAAACCTTCAATCTGAAAAGGGTTAACTAGCTATGTCTCCTGAAAGAACACCAAATCGTTTCTCCCGAAGATTACTTCCTTCATTGTTAGTGTTTTAAAACTAGAACCCTGAAAATTAACCAGCTTTCAGCACTGAGACTACACGTTTATGCTCATGAGCACTCTGGGCATCAGGGAGTGAAGTCTCATTGAAAACCGTGAAGCAGATCTGATAAAATGGACCTTGAGGTGCTTAGCGTCTATCCTTGCCACGATAGCACCAAGATGGCGGACACAGAGCAACACTGATGAGCGAGCGCACCTCCGGCGCCGGCCGTGAACCGACAGGCAAAGCAAGTGCCTTGACCGACCCCGATGAAGGTCGCCCCCACGATAGAAGCAAAGAGGCGCTATCGGTAAGGAGTGCGGGGGGCCAGAGACCTCAATGCAAAAAAAAGGTGGCTATTGCTCCCTACCTCCACTCCCCCCTACCGTAGCCCTTGCGGCCGGCTCTCTGCTCCCTTTGGAGCCACGGGACAACATTCAACATTCGCATTAGTCCTGCAACAGATAAAACTAGCGAAGCTGCTAGTCCACTCACCAGGTGCGCGCGAGCAGCAGTGCCGCACATCATATTGAGTCCCATCAGCAGCATACAGGAAACGTGTGATGCATGTGCAGCACATCCCGGGCTGAAAAGCAGTTCCCACACCAACCTACGAACGCTCCCCGTGGGGCACATACCTATGCCGACTGAGAGGAGACGGCCTCAGCTGCACAGTGCTCTCTCCTCTGAAAGTGTTACCTGCTAGTCTTGGTGTATATGTCTAAGCCCACAGCTGAAACAAACGTCTGCTTCCCCACTCTTGGCAATAAACTAAGGCGCAGCACAGGCACCCCTTTGCTCCGTCCCTCAGCCAGATACCAGAAGAAAGCAGGTCTAGGGGAGACGGCATCATTGTCTGCTTCAAGGCACCTCAGTAATACATGAGATCTTCAACTGGCTAGCCCAACATATAACGCAATTCCTCCAGCTATTCTGGAGCTTCCACACTGGCTAAATGCACAAGTTAACACATGCTTGTTGATACAGTGCCTTGCCCCACTGCTATTGTGATGGAGTTCTAGAGCCCCAAAGCAGCAACAAGAAGGTCTCTGGCGAACTACCACCCACCACAGAGTCAGGAGGGGGGATAACGAGAGCAGACACAAGAGCAACAGCTTTCATATGAAGCTTGATCTGCACTTTCCTACTCAGGCGTCCGAAGCAGCGCCATATAGCGCAGTACAAGGAAGGGCTCTCTAGGATGACACAGAACAAGGTCCTTGTCCAGCCGCCTTCGACCTTTAGAAACCATAGCGCTACCTATAGCCCCTTATTCGAAACAGGGATCCAGCTGAAACCCAGGCAGCAGTTTAAAAACAGAGCTGTCATAACATCTTAGCCTGTTCTCTACCACGGTGCATCATCGTTTGTTGGACAACTGTCACAAGGAAGACTGGGACGACGTTTAACCAAGGTTACCGCCTTTTTTTTTTGGTGCAAAAGAAAAAAGCATTTGATCTGACCACTCTCTTACCACCAGCAGCCGGGAATCACACCAGAACAACACTGAAGCGGCGTTCCACTGTTCCTCCTGTAAGGTTGGTGCCACCTGACTGACGAAAACTCCCCCCCGTCCTTAACAGCACACATCATAGGCAAATCCGCATAGCCCCCCAATCTGCCCGAGTCCCCCTCTCCTCGTACTGCTGGCGCTCCAGGCGTACCTGTCGAGCGCTAGCGGTCAGTGGGGAATCTGTGGAGGTGAATTCCTGCAGCTACGCAACTTCAAGGACAATTGATAAGACGCGCTTAGCGAGTGTATAGCTGTGCTCCGGCGACCGAAGCAGTCCGCCCTGATGCCAGGGGTCAGAGGTAGATCTGGACAGTCAAAACCAAGAATCCAAGCCAAAACTCAAGTGGGCCAAATTGAAAAGTGCTGGGTATCAGAGTCGACGAGAGGAGAGTCAGTCATCCCCCTTGCTGGTTGAACGTACAGTAGAAACAACTCCACCCACAATGTCGTCAGATAAGGAGGAACTTCTGAACTCTCTGAAAGGGATGGAAACCTGCCTGATGAACTCGTTCCACAACCAGCTGGAACAGATGAAAGAAGAATTGAAATCCTCCCTCCAGGATGTAAGCAGAGAAATGACAGACCTGGGAAACAGAGTAGATATAGTCGAAAAGGGCCTATCAGCCGTGGCAGAAGAATCTAACCAGAATAGTGTCCTCCTGGAACAGCTGGCCAGCGCAACATCCAACTTAGAACTACAAGCAGAAGACCTTGAAAACCGCCCAAGAAGGTCCAACATTAGGGTCAAAGGCCTCCCCGAAACGATCCAAGACAGTGACCTTAAAGATACAATGCAACTGTGCTTCAGCAGTCTTCTGCCGGAAACTCAATCGGACCAAATTGGCTTTGATCGTATCCACCGGGTAGGCCAAAAACAGAATGACCCTAGTGCAAGACCCAGAGATGTACTAATAGCGGTAACGTCTTACTGTCAGAAAGAAGAAATATGAGGGCAGCAAGATTCCACAATGACCTCACAGTCAATAGCTCCCACATCCAACTGTACCAAGACCTGGCACTTATCACGCTTCGCAAAAGAAGAATAATGCAGCCAATTACAAAAGTACTACAAGCAAAACAGATACGATACAGATGGACTCACCCTTTCGGCCTCGCATTTACGTGGGAGGACAAACAGCAGAAGATCACTACTTGTGAGGAGGGTGGTGCAATCCTGCAACTAGAAGATATCCAAGATCAACCGATTGCCCGAACACGTCCCAAGACACAGTGAGTAAACCATGGGAATGGTCAATTGAGAAAAAGCGTAAATCTAAAAAAACAGAGAAGGCCAAAATCCAGCAACAGTGCCAGGAATGACAAGTTGCAGAAGGAAGCCCCCGGAGGTGGCTAAACGGGGAACGAATAACAACTGTACAATGATGAAGGCCTACACACACATCAAAACATATGAAATCTACACAGAGGAGAGGGAACTGCATACCTAAAAGGTGGGAGCTGAGAGGGAGAACTGTTAGGTGGCGAGAAGAGCAAAACGAATCAAGAACCACAGCAACAGCACGAATTCGAGTCCTACGGCACCAAAAAGTAAACGTGGAAAACACGGACGTAGCCCAATCCAAGCCTATACCAGCGCAATCCCTCCTATACCAAAATGGCTGAGTCAAGAGTCATATCTCTGAATGTACGGGGCCTGAACTCAACAATAAAACGCTGGGCGATACTAGACAGGCTGAAATCAATGCAGACTGTGATTGGGCTCCTGCAGGAGACACATCGCCTCCCCAAAGACGAAAAGCGCATGGCCAGTCGGTGTTTTCCACAACAATACTTTGCTTCAAGTGGTGAGAAAAAAAGAGGAGTGGCCATACTAATTGGGAAAGCACTCAACTTTAAAAAACTACAAACTCGCAAAGACAAAGAGGGCAGATACTTGGGGCTCTAAGGGTTGATAAAAGGGAAATTGTACACAATCATAGCAATTGTACAGCAATCATAGCAATTTATGCTCCAAATAGTCGACAAGATGTGTTCCTAACGGACCTGCTGGGCAGTCTTGGCAGCTGGTGTGAGGGCCAACTTATAGTGGGTGGAGACTTCAACTGTGTTATGGACCCAATGCTGCATAAGACTCTTCCCCCAACAACCACTGATCAGAATAATAGACAAGCTCTGGGTCGGTTCTACAGAGAATTAGGAGTGATTGAAACCTGGCGATTTTTCCGTGGAGACCGGAGAGAGTACACCTACTACTCAGCTGTTCACCTTGGTTATTCCAGGATAGATATGATCCTAGTATCTACAACATTAGTTCTGCAAATAACGGAAGTAGAAATTGGTGTGGAATATCACTCAGACCATGCACCAGTGATGGTGGGTGTGGACTGGGGGGTGGAAGGAAACAGTGTTAGACCACCTTGGAGATTAAATGAAATCCTCCTAAAAGACATTGCATTAAGAATCCGTATGGAGACCGCCATCAACAACTACTTTAAAGAAAAACGATAACGAGGAAACGGCCTGGGGGGTAATATGGGACGCAGGAAAATCAGTGATGAGGGGAGAATTCATGTCACAAGCTGCAGCATACCACCGCGAAAGAGCACTAGTGACAAACCAAGTAGAAAAAGAGGTGAAAGCTGCAGAAGCCCAACATAAGACTCGATTCTCTAGGAAATCCTTTAGAGTACTATGGAAAATCAGAGCTCAACTGGAGAACCACACGGCGGACCGGGTGGCTCAGTCGCTACTAAAAACAAAACAATCCTACTACATACATGGGGGCAAGGCTAATCGATTCCTGGCAGCAAAACTGAGAAAACAAAAAACCCGGAACTACATAGTGCAGCTAAATGACTCTCATGGGAAATCCCACACAGCAGAGCTGGACAAGAAGGAAATAATGAAATGATTTCACATGGAACTATTAAAGGGGGAACATCTACACCCAGACCATCAACTCGCCTATATCAACTCTCTCCAGCTGCCCAAATTACAGAGAAAGACAGAATCAATCTTGGGAAACCGATTACTGCCCAAGAAATCAGCAATGCTATCACAGTACTACCAGAAAATAAGACGGCAGGTCCGGACGGCTTTGGCAATGGCTATTACAAGACATTCTGTACTCAACTTCTAGGCCCGCTGTCAAAACTATTCAACACAATTAGAGAAGAAGGGAAGGTCACGCAAGATATGGGGAAGTCCATAACTATACTACCGCTAAAGCCAGGCAAAGATCCCAAAAATTGTGCAAGCTACCGGCCTATAGCACTGCTGAACACGGACGTAAAAATCTACACGAAAATGTTAGCAACTCGTCTAATGGAAATCCTTCCAACATAATACATGATGATCAAGCAGGGTTCATCACAGACAGACGTACACAAGACAACGTCAGAAGGACAGTAGACGTCATTGATGCTGGGCGACGTACACAACAATCATTTGCTCTAGCAGCCCTAGATGCCGCCCGAGCCTTCGATAGCATGGACTGGGGCTATCTGAGCTTGATTTTGGAGCCGTTTGGTTGCGGTCCAGAATTTACGAAAATGGTGCTCGCCAACTACCAGCACCCATCAACAAGCTTCAGGATCAATAGTCAGGGCACAGAATTCGTGGAGATCGGAAGGGGCACACGACCGGGCTGCCCTCTCTCCCCTCTAATTTTCGCAATGGCAATGGAACCATGTGCTATGCAGATCTGCCAGGACTTCAGTATCAAGGGAGTTACAATAGGTCAGGAAACCCAAAAAATAGCCCTATACGCGGATGACATCATGCTCTTCATGGGAGACCCAAAAAATACAATGCCTAGAGCTATGGCCCAGTTGGAGGAATTCAGACGAGTCTCGGGGTTCTCCATAAATTTCTCCAAATCGAAAGCTATGAACATAACGGCAAAGAGAGAAGATGTCGAGACATTGGCGAGATCATTCCCGATGAGCTGGGTTGAAGAAAACTGGAATATCTAGGAATTCACTTTGCCAGCGATCCGCACAAATTATATCAGACAAACAAAACGCCGCTGTCGAAACAACTACAGGAAGACTTGCGCAGATGGGACTCCCAGGAGCTGTCATGGTTCGCCCGCATCACAGCGGTCAAAATGACCATTCACCCCCACATCCTCTATGTAGTAAGCTCATTGCCAGTGCCAATACCACCAGCCGAGATCCGAGAACTGCAAGATGCGATATTCAAATTCATATGGCATAATAAGAAACCTAGAATTCAGAAACCAATCCTAATGCGCTCCCCTCATCTGGGCGGTCTGGGAGTTCCAGAAATGGACAGATACATTATGGCGGCACAACTAGCACCAATGCTGCGATGGGCGAAACCAGAGGATCATAAAGGATGTTGCAGAATCGAACAAGCAGTCTCATCTGTCCCCCTAATAGCCCTCTTGAGCCTGAGCAAAGAAAACCTAAACAACAGAGAAGCTCTACTAGAAATGACAAAATGGTCTCTACTAAGCTGGGACAAAGCACGGAAAAAGAAATGCATTCCTGATGGACTGAGTCCCTATACGCCACTGATGGGCAACCCAGACTTCACACTGGGTCTCCAGCGGGGATACTGGGTGGGCTGGTCAGGGGCAGAAACGATGCACCTGAAAGACATGTACAAAGACGGCGCTCCATTACTCTTCACAGATTGCCAGTTAAAATTAAATATAGGGGAAAATGAACGCTATAGATATGCACAAATCAGGCACTGGCACGAGGACGCCATCAGGCCTAGAACTGTCGCTTCAAGAAGGCAAAACGGCGAAGGGGGTCTCTAGACTCTTCAAACTCCTCTCCAATGACCAGCCAACCGACCATCTCGCATACAAAATGAATTGGGAGAGAGATATGCAAGAGTCACTAACAGAGGAGGAATGGTACCAAATATGGGCACGTGCACACAGCACTTCCAGTTGCACCACAATAAAGGAATCTGCGTACAAACTGTGCCTCAGATGGTATATGTCCCCGAACCGCATCCACAAAATTGCAAAGTCTTACTCACCAAACTGTTGGCGAAACTGCGGTGAGAAGGGAGACCTTTTCCACATGTGGTGGATGTGCCCTAAAGCAGTTGCCTACTGGAAGTAAATACTAAGCTACATAAAAGACATCTCAGGGTTGGATCTACCGAGATCTCTGAAGACAATCCTCTTAGGAGTCCCTATAGAAGGGAAATATGCGATGTCAGGAGCAACAGCTAAAATCACCCATCTACTATCAGCATCTAGAATGACTCTTGCACAAAATTGGAAAAACGAAGAAGGTCCAATCTCAGCATGCTGGTGGGTTAAGATCTGGGGGGTGATGGCTACGGAGAAGATATGCGCCATTAGCACCGGCAAATACCTAAGATTCCTAACTACATAGAATCCATTTCATGAACATGTACGGGACAGAGGAGCCCATTTCTTCAAACCCCGCCTGCTCCGAAACACACATGTAACTTGAACTCTCTCAAAAATAAAGATAAAGAGACGCTGTGGTTAAGACGGGGAAGAAAACCGTAAAAGCCTAGAATCTGAAATGTAAAATAATACTTATAGTAGGGGGGTAGAGGATTGTATAGGGGTGGGGGGTTAATAAAAAGAAATGGGGGGGTAAGAGAGGAGGGATGAGGGAGGGAAGGAGAGAATTGGGGAATCTCAGGAGGTAATGCGAACTATAACGTTCTGTGAGACAAGAACATGAGTAAAATGTAGAGCATAAGAGTTCAATGTGCTCAAAAGCTATGCTGTAATAGCTTATATGCCCTCGAACCAAAAATAGACATGGAACCTAGACCGAAATGGTAATGTCAGACTGAACAACAGCCTTAGAATGGACTGTCACTAAGACACAACTCGGTCCTATATAACGTATGTAAGTGAAATTGATTTAGTACATATAAAGCTGGTTAAAAGCACAATTTTTTTTCTAAACAATACCAAAAGAACATAGGACAAAAGGACAAATGATGGATTTACTCATTTACAAAAGCTATTTAACTTGAAATGGAGGGTGAAGCGTGGCCAATCCCGAACTAAGCCCTGGTGGTAATTAATTGAGTTGAACCGAGTTGCCATTTACAATGCCTTCAGAGGTAGTCCGAGTATATTAACGCTTCAGTAAAACATTGACGGGGAGATGAAGCAGGGAAGGCAATGTATTGTAAAGTTTCACAACAGGAACCTTAAGTTAGAATCCATTGTTGCAGGCAAAATACTTCCCGAATGTACCCCCATATGTTGCATATTCGATCTCAAGCTAAATCGGACTATGTAATAAGGTTGCTAAACGTAGCGGTGGAGGAAGGTTATTGTTTAATAACTGTTCAATGGCTTTTGGAGATGACCTACTGTTGCGCTTATTCTTGTTGAATGTACTTAGGAGGAACTTTATCGAACTGTTTTATCATTACTGCTCTATGTGTTATAAAGTGAAAATCTAATAAAATATTTGTTTAAAAAAAAAAAAACTAGAACCCTATGTGTTCCAACTCACAAATCGTCACTTACTACAACTAAAGGGAATCCTTTCCCACAGCTAGTTTCTGAAAAACCTGAGTTACAATTTCAGGAAGCATCGACCATGCTTTCTTATGCATTTCATCTTGGTTTGTCAGACCATCATTAGCTATCACTATTTTAGGAGTTCCTAAATTATTGGACTGCATATTGGGCACCCCCCCCCCCTCCAGCTCGCGTGTTTTTTCTATCAAGTCTGGAGCTGGCAGCGTTGTAAAGACACCTAGGTCATTCATTAGAAGTGATTTAGAAGCTGCCAAAATTGACCTTGCCCCCACCTTAGATTTCAAACCCGCCTCCACCATCTGAACGGTGTCAGCACAGGATCATTTTACAAACTCTGTCCTCTGATGAAAATAAGTAGAGATCTGGCACTTTTTTCAAATATGCCAATATTGCCCCTCGATTCAAAGATTTATAGTTCAAATTTTGCTTTGTACACTTTAGCCACATTTCTTCTATATTTAGTATTGGCTCCTGGTTTGTCGCTAAGTCCTCCATCATTCTTCCCTTATATTCCTCGCCAATCTCTATTTCGTCCCTTAATTTTGCCTGACTGGTTTGTGGAGTTTTCTCAGACTTGTTGGGCTCTCTTTCTACTTGACTTTTCAGACCCAGAGTCTCAGTTGATGTCAGTTTATCCTTCCTTGTGCACTCCTCACAGGATCTTGACTTTCCTTGCAGGAAAATTGGGGGTAATTTCAGTTCTTGAGGGTGTTGTTTTTATTTTGTCAAATAGCCCCGTATTCCCGTTAGGATCTGTTTTCCCTGTGGGATGAAAAAGGGGGCCCATTTAATTGAATTTTCCAGCAACTTTGGTTCCAAAATGTCATTCTGTGAATGTGCCTTTCCACTCCCCCTTAATGTCTTAACTTCACTCGGGTATCCATAGCATTTTCTTTTTTTTTTTTTAAACTATTTATTAGTTTCCAAACAAACATTATATTTAACCATCAACAATGAACCAACAACACCCACAGTACTTTACATTGTATTACGTGCCTTGGTCTTGTGCTTAATATGTACTGTTTCCCTTATCCCTCCCTCCCTCAAGCCTACTTCGCTCCATCCTCTCACACTTTATTCGTAGGGTTTTTTTCTCCGTCAGTATCTTCGGGAGATTCTGTACTCAGGTTTTCTTGGGTGGGGCCCCATAGTGTGGCCACCAGATGTCTCCAAGCTGTTAGAGTTTCTGCTTCTTCTTCTCCCCCTCTATTAGCCATCTCACTCCATACTACTGTTTCCACCTCAGACCTTTTACGGAGATCTGCCCACCAAACACTTGCCTTGGTCTACTTGATGCTTTCCACCCCTTTGCTATCCTGCGCTTGGCCAGTATATAGGCATCACCCACAAATCTGTCTATCTCCAATGGTCTTACAAGTGGGTTTTGCTCTTCTAGTACTCCTGAGTTGAGATCTCCCGCACTCCAATGCCTTCGTTTTGGAAAGCATTCCTTAATTTTCTTCTTAATATTTGTTGCTGTGAGAGTAAACTCTTTTTCTGATTGCAATAACTGATCAGGCTTAGTGATTCCCCCCACCCCCCATGTCTCACGCAGCTCGACTGCTGTGTGTAGGTACACCGTCAAGTACAGAAGACAAGTACTGTTTACTGACACGGAGCTCTGCTGGAACGCTTTGTAAACTGTTGCGCAGTTGCTACAACCTGCCGTGCTGCTGAAATATTCCTGGGAGGACGGTTTATGCTGTGACACTGAACCGCCTTGGTCCCTTTATGGATAAAAGGTGTTCCCTTGGATGGTGGCTCCACCCCCTGGATCTGTGTCACTCCCCCAACCTCCACAAATACCCACAACCCAGCGCACGCACAGACAAGTACTGTTTACTGTTCACGGTGCGCGGCGCGGGCGCAAGGTTACAAATCAATAGCACTTGTAAGTTTGGTGGTGGAAAGCCCTCTGGGACTTAATTCCAGGGCGTGTGTAAGCGGTAAATCCTTGTTACAATTAAAGTTAATAGCTATTGGTGACAAACCATAAATTATAATCCCCCTATTATTGTTGTGGGAAAAGAAGGTTCCATGATTCTCCGGGCTCAGAAAGTTGAATTGCCTGTAAAAAGCCCTGTACGCAGGAAGAAAGACCAGCTGGTAATGAAAAATAGGTCGACTTCTCTTGCTTGTTCCACCCCTAGATGGGGTCTGACTGGCAACGGAACATCGGGGAACGCCGATATTCGGCAATTTTGCAATGGCTCTTTATCTGCCTTTGGAGCCAAAGCAGTTACGTTGGATACTGCTCCTCCAGAAACGGAAGCGCTTGATATAACTCCTACAGAACCCTGCACAGGTAGTGCCTTGGAGTGTACTGAAGGCGAGGGTACTGTTCCTTCTAGTGTTGTAGGGGACATGCTCACCCCCATGGATCATTCCTTAACAGATACTACCATTTTGAAATCTCTGCCTAACACTTGTCCGATATCTAAGGTATCTGAAGCAAATCAACAAGCGAAAACGGATATGGTGATTATTGATCTAGAATCGAATGATTCGGTGTTCTCTAATAGTCTGATGTCGGAAAACCTCTCAAGCTCCCCTGTAATGTTCTCGGAAAGTGAACAAAGTTGTGAGGAATCCTTCTCTAAAAATGTGCCCCCTCCCCAATTAACATGCCTCCCCCCTATTAATGTACTAACGCTTAACCATAGCACAAATACATCTCTCCTCTGCCACCAAGGGGATAATAATATGTTGAACATAACCTTGCAATCAATGAATGTAACAATGCATGCTCTTTTTAAAATGTTGAAAATATGTGAGCGTAAATTAATGATATTGGATGAAAAATTGGAAAAAACACCCCCATGGCTAATTGAGAGAGAGGGTTTTGTTAGCGACAACAAAGTCAATGACAAAAAGAGTCTGATAGGTGCGTTCTCTGCAGCTACCCAAATGGAAATACCCATGGGGTCTCCTCAGTCTTGTAATAATTGTAATTCTGAAAAATCAGGAGAAGACACCATGCCCGAGCTGCCCTGCACCCCAAAGATTATTTATGACAAGTCTATGGCGCCAACAGACCCCTTAGAAGGGAATTCTGAATTATCTCTGCAAAGTACTACAAAACTGAATGGTAAAAAAGTACAAACTAAACCTCAGGTGCTAGATCCCTCTGAGGTAAAGAATACAAAGAAATTAAAAGAAATGCCGATAAAACTCCCCAAAAACCAACTGGCTCCTAAGAGCACTGGCAAGGCATCAGTGAAACATTTTTGTAAAACCATTTCCCTGCCTAAACGAAATACTCTAATAACCTTGCAAGCAATGAAAGAAAAATATCATCAATTAGCACACTTTAAAAGGAATTTCACCCTTAGGTTTGTGCCAGTACAGGCAATGGAATATCCCCCTTTTGATGAGTTAATGGAAGTGTTTAATGTTGAGGAGTCGAATGAGCGAGGTCAGGAGCTACAGGGCCCTCAAGAAGGTCCCAGACGAGCCTCACAGAAAATGGGGGAAAGTGATGCTCAACTAATGGCACAAAGGGTGGAAATTAGGAAAGCAGTTGATGCATACATGTTAGTGGCTCGTAACCCTACTGTTGTACCACCCCTTATGTCTGATATAGATGTGAAGGTGTCGGGCTCTTTACAGTTAAAGCACACTATTGCCAATAAAAAAGTGATGGGTGAAAAATCTGTGCACGAAAGATGCTGTGAAGGCGAGGGTGTTGTGAGCAAATCTTTCTGCACAGAAGGTGAAAAGCAGTTGTTAAGGCTTCCATCTGATACTGCACAGGGAGTCTTGAGAACATTAGAAAGCAATTGCCAAGGTGATTGCGAGGGGCCCCAGAAGAATATAGCAAGTACCATCATCAATCTAATAGAAAATGCTGTTGATAAAGCGATGGCGAACAACTCGCAGACAAATCAGTTGACTCCCAATATATATTTTGTGAAAAGGGATTGAAAGAAATGTAAGGAAACCTTGCAGAAAACTCCCTGCACCCTACTCATTGGTGCTAGCTTGTAGCCCCCTCCCCGCCGATTACACAATATGATTTGAATAGGAGAGCCGTGATGGCTATGTTCTCTGAAATTCTGCAATTGGAGGACATTGTCTCTTCCGATTTTGCACTGGTTGAATTCACAACGAAGGGGTTCCTAAACTCAGTAAGGCTTTGGATCAAATCTAGAGTTGTTCAAAACCTAATTTGGCTAAATAAAGGAAAGTTGTCCAGATTGGGGTTTGCACTAAGTCTGGAGACAACGGGAAAAACTGATCAACTACTGAAAAATGAGTGTGCAAGATCTGAGGTGCTGCCCTCTGGTCACGCTAATATTGTCAAGAAAAGTAATCCAAACAATGCTATGTGTGTGTGTTGCAATCACCATAATCAGAAGTAACAAAGAATAAAAGAGCGACTATCCCTCTTGAGCTGGAACACGAGAGGGTTTAAGCACCTTATCAATAATGACCAAAGCCAGCTGAATAAATGGGACGTAGTACTCTTAAGAGACGTGGCTTTCAGAATCTCCACTCTGGGAGAACCATGAAATCCACATACATGCTGCTCTTCAATCAAATAGTGGACAGCCAAACTCTGGTCTGCTAACAGCAGTAAAAATGGGTAGAGGGATGACCTTGCAATTTCGGGCTGCACCAAATAAGTTTATGCTTTTGATAAAAGTGATGTTTGAAAAAGAGGAAGTTGCTGTCTTGAACATGTACTGGAACCCGATTGCCATGTCAGAAGACACATTTTTCCTTGATTTAAATTACCTACTAGATCTGGTTACGAAAGATCTAAAGATTAACGCGTTGATTTTAACGGGCGATTTAAATTTGGGGTGTTTAGAGATCCCGGAAACTAAAAATAAGGCTAGATACTTGAGATGGGATTCCCTAACTAAAGCAAGAGGGTTGTTCATGCTTAACGGAGCTTTATCTCCCGACATCCCCCCAGTCGAGACATGGCATACGGGCGATAGTAAGTCGATCATCGACTATATATATGTAAACAGAGTACTATGGCCTTTAATGACAAAGTTCTCTATAATAAAAACAAATGCAAGCAACCATAACATGTTGACAATTGAATGGCGGATGATAAGCTCACCAGAATTCAACAATTCAGATTTTATGCAAGGAATCAGTGTGGTGAATACAAGGGGGGAATCGCCTCTGATGGTAGGAGCCTGAGTTAGCACAATTGGATAGCAAGCTGTGCATCATGTTTGAGATGCTTGACACACAGCCTGGTAAGTCGAAACATGTGTAAGCTGACTTTATCCAAGCTATACAACAACAAAGTTATAAAGTAAAAACTAAGGGTGTCCATGTACACCACTTCGACCCTGCAATTAAGGATTGGAACGCTCAACTTAGAGCTGACCTCAGGGAAATAAGAAATTAACCTAACCCCCTGCGACAACAAATAACAAACACACTCAGAACGCGTTACAGGATATGGCTGAAGTCCCACCAAGTTATCATGTATCAGGAGGACGGCTCTAACATGCTAAAACGCTGGCTAGTAAGAACATCTCCAGAATGTGGACTATGATAAATCAATCTGTCACTACCCCCCAGTTAGTAATGCAATCAACGGTTGTCCCGATACATTTGTGGGTTGAACACTTTAGCAAGCTTTATGCACTTGTAAAGGGGGATGCACCACCAGACCAGTTGAAGTCACTCCTCATTTTTCTCCTTGATTTTGAATGGGTGGATATTCTAGAACTCATTAGATCTTCAAGTAATTCTAAAGCCAGTGGGCCTCATGGGCTGTCCAATTACCAGTTAAAAAACATCCTGAGATCTGGACCTCAATATTGTTTAAAATCTTATCAATGGTGAACATCTTGCAGTCCTTACCTGAGACCTGGACTCAAGCAATTATAGTACCAATATATAAAAAGGGTGAGAGAGCGTCGCCAACTAGCTACAGACACATGTCCCTTTTAGACATCCCTGGGAAATTATTTTGTAAAATTATTCTCAAACAGTTGCAGGCTTGGGTGAAGACTAAAGGGCTGATTGATCCATTCCAATCGGGATTTAAGTCCGGGTTGGGTACTATCCCGAATAGTATCTCGTTAAATATGATCCAAGCTCAGCAGGCAAAGCGGAACCAGTCTCTATACTTGGGTTTTATAGACTTTCGAGCCGCATTCGATTCCATAGATATAAACATGCTATATTCGAAATTGAAGAAGTATGATTGCCTGGACACTCTTCTCTCATTGATAATCCTTCTTCACTCAAATATGTCAGTGAGAGTTAGGATTACCCTTGATGGCAAGTTATCTCCTCTAATTAAAACGGAGAGAGGACTAAAACAAGGGTGCCCTTTGGCGGCCTTCCTATTTAACTTCTTTATTTTGGATCTAGGACTCGAATTTATCAAGTGTATGGGAGACCCTCCTAAGTTAGGTGACCAAAAGATCCCTTATCTGCTTTATGCGGATGATCTTGTGCTATTGTCCCAAACGCCACAAGGCCTTCAAAATATGTTGCCAAATGTGGGCCTCTATGTACAAGTAAATAACCTAGAAATTAATATTGAAAAGACCCAAATATTAAGATATGAAAAGAAGCAGTGTACCCTGAGTAAAAAATATTCCTGGAGGAAAACGTGCAGAACGTGTCCGAATACAAATATTTGGGGTTTCTAATTAGCAATACAAAAAGTAGACAGCCAGAAGAAGTAAGAAATAACAAAATACAACAGCTTACTTCTCAATCTCGATTGCTGATTGGAAAGTCCGGGAAGTTCTCCATGAAACACATAGGGCCTCATCACGACTTTGGCAGTAACCCTTAAATCCGGCGGTAGCGCTATTACCGCCGGATTTAAGGGTCTGCCAAAGCAGGACTTCGGCAGATTTCTCCCCAGCTCTGAGCTGGGGGGAAATCCACCGACAATTTGCGCTATTACCGCCAGCGGTATTAGCGCGAAATTTCCCCATTGAGCCCAATGGGAAATGGGGCATTCCCGAATGGGCTCAATGGGGAATGGGGATTGACATTACCGCCGAACTCGTGATCCGGCGCTATTAGCAACGGGGAGTTCGGCGGTAGGGCTAATAGCGCCGGCGGTAATACCGCCGGCATTACCGCCCAAGTCGTGATGAGGCCCATAGTCTTTTTCTATGAAATGAAGGTACTCCCGATTGTGCTATATGGCATTGAAGGATTTCTCCCTAAAGATAAGTGTTATTGGGACCGGTTGGAATCAAGTTGCTGGAAACAGATTTTAAACTTACCCAGTACTGATCCAATTGCAATTCTGCGCTACGAATTCGGGCTGACCTCCATGTATGCCCAGGTAACTTGGAAACAGTGTGCACTCCTCCGCAAGTGCCTACTGGAACGAAAAAGTAACAACATATTGAAGGTGATAGCCCATTATATGTTGAAATCCTCTGTGCTACTAAATGGAGAAAGCATGTATTCAACAAATTGGCTAACGCCGATATTACGGTTGAGCTATTACTATCAAATCCAGATAGAGCAAAAATGAAAATATATTTAGCTGATTGGGCTGAGAACATGTCAAGATGCTCCCAATACAAAGATTTTGATATTTTTTTATTTGGTGTCAAAAAATATGGTTTGATGTCAGGATATTTGCTGAAAAGTCCTTCACCATAGGTGAGAATGGGGTACCTAAGATTTAGATTAAACCTATGTTACACGAGAGATGTTCTCTACAAAAGAAAAAAGTTGTTAAAAGAACAAAACTATTGCAGATACTGTACTGTGCCAGAACAAAAGGAGACCTTGCAGCATCTGCTAGTGGAATGTGAAGCACTCTGTAATGTACGAGCTAGATGTTTCACAAACATTTTAGTAACACAGAGAGTAATGGAGAGTAATGAAAGGTGGCATTCATTGTTCTCTAGTACCCGCCCAAGAATCCAGTTGGTTATTGTTCAGTTTTTGCAAATTGTGGTCCCTGGTCTAGAAGCGCTAAAGGAGAAATTTATTATTTTACGAAGGTAATTGGGTAATTGATTAGCTGTAATAGGCAAGGTATGGGTAAGTTGGCCCACTGTGTAATATTATTGTAGTAGAATGAATTGATGTGATTGACTTGTGTCTAGGTTACGAAATGTGATTGGTTATGTGATATGTATATGGATTGTAAGAATATATTATCTTTTATCTTTTGTAAAATTGTAAGTATATGTATATATATGTGTTTGAATATTTGAAAAGTTAAGACAACTAGAATAAAAAAAAATTAAAAAAGGTATTAAACATGGTGTGCACTTGAGTGTGCACAATTACCTCAAGCCCTTCTAGTATGGCTTTGTCAGATTGTGTATCCAACACAGTTGAAATATGATTACCTTTTGCCATGAATGAGCCGTCCAACTCAGGGACTTTTAGGTCATCTGAAAGAACGCCACTCCGTAGGAAATATTTGGCCGGCAGGATCTGTCTCTAATGTCTCTCTTCAATCAATGGGCTCGTTTTACCCTGTTAATCAGTTTTACGGCTTGGTAAGAGAGAAACAGAGTTCCGTTTTTCCACTTCTCTATGTGCAGTAATGATTGTAGTACTTTAATACCCCAATGGAAGAAACAACGGAATAATAGTTTTTTTTCTTTTTTCTGCACTGTAGACAGAACTCCTGCCCTGCCGCTCCAAGGAGATTGGTGCGTAATCTATAAGATAATTTTTTTTTTAGTTCTGTGTTTTAACTGTGGAAGGTGGTTCCTAAAGGAACATTTTTTTTTTTGCTGTTTTTTCCTTTTTTTGCAGGAGAGGTCAGAAAGTAAGGTGGGGAGGGAGATAAGGGAAGAGGCACCAAGCACAGATATGGAGGGGCAGGTGGACAGGGGAAGATGTTGCGTTTGTGTTACATCTATGGTAGGGGGCAGTATTTCTCATGCTCCTTGATTACAGCTTCAAAAGCATTTTGAAATTGCTCCACCTGCCGAGAGTTGTGTTGCATCATATACAGAGTACTGTTGTCTTCTAAAGATATGGATGAACAGCCTCTTTTATTGCTTGTAAGGTAGCTGGTGGGATTTTGTGTCCCGCAAAAGTAGGCTGTGTTACTGCAATATTGTTGGAGGAAGACCGCCTGCTACTTGATAATAAAGGAACAACCTTTCTGAGAGCATTGCACTGGTTGGATTTGGTGTGGCGGCGCTTGCAGGTGGTCCCGTAGGAGTACTGTCCAGGTAGTACGTGACTGAGTAAACCGTTTCGCTCAATGCACTTCACTTTGGTAGCTTTAGCCTTTGGTTCATTCCCAACAGAGGTAAAGGACTGCCACACCCATGATTCTCTCTGGGTGCTAGAGGTAGGCACTTCCATTACCTCATCTTCTTGGTCCTTTTCATTGTCTTTTGAAGTACTGTGCTTTTTTTTGTTGTGTAGGTCCTCCAGCTAGTGGTGGCTCTTGGGGAGGAGAGATGCCAATAGCAGATGCCATTTCTAAGATACATAGCAGTTTTGCTAATATTATTCCAAGTATGTGCTGTGAGCTAGATTGTTAATGGAATAGGTGTAGGAGCTGTGCAAGGGTACATGTTGAGCTTCAACGTTCCTAGATTAGCTGAATGCAGTTCTGAACTGTTCGCGAAGCATGGACCCGTTTGCGAAGTGCAGACGCGTTATCATGCCGTGTTCGAGCGCATGGTCACGTGACACTGTCCGGAAAGTCTGCGATGACGAATTTGGCTGACATTTTGCAAACAGAACTGTACACATATACACTTATATATTTATTTATACTGTACTCATCCTTTGTTTTACACATAATGGACCTCTGTGCGCGAAATTCTGAATTATGAAGAAGAAACTTAAGGCAAAGTTAGTTCAAATAGTGGTTGAACAGGATGTGCCATGTTGCACGGAACAAGAGCTGCAGAATAATTTGCTTCCCTGAGCAGTCAGGAAACATTTTCTGAGAGAACACATGAACAGTCCTGCGTAGACCATAACAATGAAACAAAACAATAGAAGTAAGTACAACATAAGAACATACATGAATGTGACAGTATGCTTTTAATAGCATCATTCTTAAATCCATCATCCCCAATTTAGGCAGTCCCACTATCCCTTATACAAAAGCCATAGATGTAAGAGATCTTTGGGCTGGATTTAATGGTTAAGCATGACTGAGCAGATGAGTGACACAAGAACCGCTCTCTTGGTTTTGGTGTGAAGTATTATGGCAATAAACATGAGATTGATAGAATTAACACGTTTGGTGTGAAGTATACTGCAATCTCTGTAACTACAACTTCATTAAACACTATGCTCTTTTTGAATCCATATTTTTTTTATGTTTTTGTTGCGTTGAAAAGCTACATAAACTGCACAAGGGGGAGATCCATTCTCAGAGGAGAAAACACCACCATTGACTTTCAGCCATTGTGCATTCTCTATCTACACAGCTACACTCTCATTGGCGATCCCCTTTATCCTTTATACTGGGTTTAAACAGAAGTCTGAAACCTGTGGCTTTGCAGATGTTTTGGAGTATGACTCCCATAACCCCTCACCATTGATAATGCTAGCTGTTATGTATGGGTGCCTCCCAAGTGTATTGTCCTTTTAAGATGGGTGAGCTCCTGCAGACTCCAGGAATGGGAGGGCTGAGTCTGTGTCTCATTTTAGGCTTGCAGGCCCGTGCTCACATGTTGTCGTGGGGCCCGTATGCCAGGAAAGCACTCACTGCTCCTCATTGCCGGAGCGCTCCCACTCCTGAAGCACCTCAGCCAGCTTCGCTTGACCGAAATCTGCCATTCGATCACAGCGCCATAACACACGTGTAGCGAGAACCCTGGAGGGGCTACCTGCATTTCCTGTTTACTGGTTGCAGCATAGCAACCATTCGCCACGTCCATTGGTTCACCCCCTGTACTTCTGCAAAGGCGCTCCGCCGGAAGGCGTGAGCCGCCCCACTGGATGAAGCCACTGGCTTGTCTGTGCCTGTCCATGTCAGGACGTGCTGACTGCCCAAATCCCGCTTTCCATAAAACTGTGAGTACTAAGTGAGCTATCCATTGTCATTTCACCCCTGATCAACCCGCTCATGTATCCCATATAAGAAGGAGGCACTCCAACAAGCCTCACACCCGTAGCCACATGATCGGACCGCCTTTCTCCGCCTCACCTCAAGACTATCATATCAACGCTGAGGGAAAGTACTACATTAAAGTACTGTGTGTTACAACCCCTCGCACACCCATTCATGGTCTGCACAATACCATATCTATGATTGTAACCACAGCTCTACCTTCTCAGCCACAGTTGTTACTGCGTACTACTTACTATACGGAACTATATAATGCTAGACCAAGCTGGCATTGTTGTAACCAGGCACATAGCCTACGATGAGCGATCTCATGAATGTGCTGCCCTATAATATCCTAGCACATACGCAGATTGCCCATCATTGTGCAGCCCTCTGCGCACACTGTATAGCCCGTTGTGCAATTGTGCTATTGCCCATCACCAAACCGTGTTGCCTACATACTGCGTAGCCCATTGCACACTTGTATTACTGCCCACTGCTAACCATACTGCGTAGTCCATTGTGCATTTGTACTACTGCCCACTGCCAAACCGTGTTGCCTACATTCTGTGTAGCCCTTGCGCACTTGTATTACTGCCTACTGCTAACTGTACAGTGCAGTCCATTGTGCGTTTGTACTACTGCCCACCACTAAACTGTGTTGCCTACATTCTGTGTAGCCCACTGCCCAATTGTGTTGCTGCCCATCGTTCCTCTAACTATGACCGCAACCCTTTACATTGTGCTGGTCACACCAAGCCCTACTTTACACTACTGACTTACCAATAACCACTACTGCCCCCAGCACATCAGTGATACCCAGTTTAATTGTACCATAGCACTGAACAAACATTAAACCCCTGCTTAGGACTCCCCCTCCTTCATGTCTTCCCTACGAAGCACTACTCTCACCATGGCCACCCTCCTACCACTCTTTCACTCCATAGCACCCACAAGATTCCCACCCCCTTACAGCCCATTCGTAAGAAACCCAACCACCGTCATACAAGCAGCCCCCCCCCCCGATTTCCGTAATAGAATGGATCACCCGCTTTGCCAAACCACCTACTCCACTGGTGCCATGCCCGCTTAGTGTAAGAAATGCCAGACGTGACTCTCGCTTACCCTTCAGTACGCTCTCCTTTAAAATACCATATTCTTCAGACAACAGGACAACCATCTCCCACTCAACAACACCTCAGCCAACCCACCCACACCAAAACGCCAACACCACTGAACATACTGATCACATCCAGAGTGCCACAGCCACTGGCATCCCATCCCCCAAAGGGGCCCTGGTCAATGCACACTGTCTGGTCTCCCACGCATTGGTCGTAGCCGACCTAATCATAACCAACAACCTTGACTTCCTTGCCATGACAGAAACCTGGCTTCATCCAGCAGCTAGTCCCTCTCTTTCTCTAGCCATCCCAAGCAACTACACCATCCTCTGTGCAGACAGAGGAGCCGGTAAAGGCAGAGGTGCTAAACTTCTGAGAATTCTCCAACACAGGCCTTCCATCAGCAGAACCCCTTTCGGTGAAACTTCCACTCTCAAACACCCGCACCATCTTACTCCAACTCATCTATCGACTCCCGGGTGCTATCTCCTCCTATGAAGAAGATATCTCCTCCTATGAAGAAGATATCACCCACCTCCTCACCCAAAACACCAAATTGGGCTCACAAATCTTTATCCTTGGAGATTTTAATTTAGGCATTTATGATGGAAATTATCCCAAGGCCACCACACTAGACAACGCTATCACCCAACTGGGATTCCAACAGTGCATCAACAAACCTACCCACTCCAAGGGTAGAACACTGGATTGGTTAGCTGCTCCTAACTGTTGCACAACTATTCTCAACAATGCCCCGTGTGTATCACCTTCTCCATCCTAAGAGGCACTCACTCCACCACCCAAACTACCATCACCCCACAATCCCTCTTAAGGAACAAACGTAACATAACATTAGATAACCTCTTACCACTGCTTCAACCCATCACCGACCTGCCTCAAAACTCAAACCTAGACCCCTCCATCCTGTTTAACTTGTACAACAACAACATCGAACATGCTCTAAATCAAATCGCACCCCTAAAATTGAGAAAGGCAAAACCGACAGCCCATTTAAACAAATGGTTTACTGCCGAACTAAAAGCACTGCGCAACATCAAAAGACGATCCGAAACCAAAAAGAGAAAAGCTCCATCTGCCCCCAAAAAGGAATGCTTCGCTTCTGCGGCAACCACCTACATATTAGCCATCACCAACACTAAAAGAGGGATCTACGATACCAGAAAACAGAACGCCATATCTGGCATCAAAGAGCTCTTCTCAATCTTAAGGGAACTAGAGTCTCCAGCACCCCCAACTCAAGACTGCATTAAAGATAAAGCCTGGTGTGAGAACATCCAGAAAGCTCTATCTGATAAACTGGTACTACTACAAAGCAAAATTGAGTCCAGGAAAAAAGAGCCTCAACCAATCTACCTAACCCACCCACACCACAACAGCCCTCATGTCCAACTTTTCACTTCTCCAGTGTATCCAGAGAAGAAGTGGCAAAGATAATCTCAGGACTCAAACAGACCAACTGCCAGGGTGACACCTGCCCTGCCTCAGTTATCATGGAAGGCGCTAATGAATTTGCCTCCTTTGTCACAACTTTGATCAACTCGTCCTTTAAAAGCTGTGTAGTCCCAAAAAACCTCAAAGAGGCGTGGGTCATGCCTCTCCTAAAAAAAAAAAAAAACAATCTAGATCCAAACATAGCCACAAACTACAGACCCATAACAATGGTCCCATTGCTGCTAAAGATTATAGACAGAGTAGCTTATCTCCAAATACAAAAACATTTGGAAGATAACCTTCTTGGCCTGCGTCAATCAGGCTTTAGATCCAGGCACAGAACAGAAATAGCCCTTCTAGATCTGAAGATCCAAATGGCCGAATCCAAACACAATGGCAAGCTGGCTATCCTGCTCCTATTGGATTTATCGGCAGCGTTTGACCTTGTGGACCACCAGATCTTGACTGAACATCTATCCTCAGCAGCAGCATTCTCACCGAACGCTGCCAGCTGGATCAACTCCTTCATCACAAATATAACAACCAGAGTCTTCGCCCCTACCGCAGCCGCAGAGCCTGCAGCAATCCACTGCGGAGTCCCCCAAGGCTCCTGTGTCTCTCCCACACTCTATAACATTTTCACCTAGCTCCTCTTTTACCGTCTTGACAACCTGGGTGTCACCTACACAAACTAGGGAGATGACACCCAGGTCCACATCACCCTCACTGGTTGCTATGAGAGAGATGCAGAAAAACTAAACAAAATCTATCGTGAAATTCAAGCCTGGATGGCCACACAAAGCCTCTGCTTGAACGACGACAAGACGGAGCTCCTGATCGTCGGCACCCAAGCCCGCCTCAATAAACTCGAACAAAGATACAAATCCTTCCACATCGATGCCAACATTATCAAAGTTGCCAAAGGAGTTAAAACCCTTGGTGTGTATTTAGACTCCACCTTATCACATAAAAACAAGTAATGTCACAGCTTCCACCACCACATACACCAATAAATATATCACCACCTGCAAACCTTTTCTGTCAGCAAACCGCTGCCTCACGCTTGCCAGGGCTCTAATATTATCCAAATTGGATTACTGCAACACCTTATTCATAGGCTCCTCCGAATCCAATTTGAAAAGATTACAAGTTCTCCATAACAATGCCTTGCGCTGCGCCCTGAACATACCTCGCTCAAACCACATCTCTGCCACCAGACATGATTCTAACTGGCTACCAATAAGTGACAGAATCGAACTCTGCACTCTCATCATTGCACACAAATGCTTGGCCAACACAGCTCCCCAATATCTATCAGACACATTCTCAAAGCACCAACCCACCAGACCCACTAGATCTGCCTACCAGCACTGCCTCTCCTCTCTGTACCAAAGTTCAAACTAAAAACAGCAGGGTGCTCAAGCTTCCCAGTGCTGGCAGCCAAATTCTGGAACGCCCTACCCACAGCTATCAGAGCTGAACCCTCTTTTTGGGTAGTCAGATCTAAAATAAAAGTCTGGCTCTTCGCCTAACTACCTCGACCTTGTGTGAATACTCAGAATATCCAGAATCGTCTCATGTATCTATATGCCCATGACTCAATGCCTCCTGATCATTGCCACTATCACCATGACCACATGTAACCTGGTCCCAAGTACTGCTCAACACACTGTATAATGTATCTGTTACTGTCATTACTATTACCTGCCAACTAAAACTGTACCTGTAAAACTATCATTTCTTTTATCTGTAACTCTATTTTATATGTATCTGTAAACTGTCATTAATTTTTGTCTGTAACTATTTCATATGTACCCACGCGCCCAGATACCTCAGGGTTAGGTGCGCTCTATACATAATAAACTAAACTAAGGTGGCCGGGGTCCGCACAGGCCAATACTGTAACCAGATGCTCCAGGCATCCATGGGTGCACCGACACCCCACCAGGCCCTTGTCCGCACCGTCTTGCTGGGCCCGCCCTGCATCCCCCTAAAACCAGTTAACCCCAACAACCACCCGAGGCGCTGTGCCTCCAATACTCTAAGTGCTGCTGTCCCAGCACTAACAGGACCGGCTTGTGTGGCCTTGCCGGCCCCCACAACAATGGCAATGAAGACGGAGAAGAACCCTGCTGCGCGCCCCAGCCCCTGCTGACCTAAAAAAAATTAAAAAGAGAAGGAGGAGAGGGAAAGCTGGGGCGCGGATGCTGCCGCGGTGTTCCCTGGAAGAAGAGGGGATGCCCAACACCCTGCAGGCAGACCCCCCCGGCCATGGACCTCTGTTAAGAGGGGGCTCCTGCAGCTGGGGTGAGGGTCAGCCCGCAGCCCCCTTTCGGCATCTAGCATCCGGTATCTAGTTACTCACGCCACCGAGTGAAAGAGCCTAGTTCCGTGATCGGAGCTCCTCAAAATTGTAAAGGAGAAGGTGAGAGTGCGCACCCGCCCCGTAAGCAGCAACAGGATCCACCATCTTGCCGCCCCGCCAAAGCTCCTGTAAAGATGCCGGGGCAGGCGGGCTTCGGGGATTGAATGTGCTCCATTTCAGAGCTCCGAAAAAGAAATGCACCTGAAGCGGCATCTTCTGCCAAAAGAAGGAAGTCACTGAGCTGCTGTTGTGGGCGAGCCCGTGCCTCGGGCCGCCCCGTACTAGCACACACGCACTCACATTCATACAAGGAGACACAGGACATGCGTGTGGGTCTTCCGGAGTCCCGGCGGCAACTGCCGCACCGACGTTCTTTATTCCGAACGTGCATGCGCGACCCGGCTCGAGGTTCGCGCATGCGTCGTTCGTGATTGCGACATCAGGTCCCTTTTTTTCTTTAATCAAAACAACATAACCATTGCCAATGCAAAACAGTGCAAACTGTGAATACAGAACATGTGACCCAACATGGGTTGTAGAACTGCTGTAACCTCGGCTCAATCTCCAGAGTCCAGGACGTAGTCCTTGAGGCGAGCAGGCAGTCTGCGGTCTCGTCGCGCGGGATACCACGGGGTACTTGAGGGAACTACGCTGGGACCCTCTGCTAGCGGAACGGCATCCCGGACTGCGTCCTCCACTGGATTCTCTTGGACGGTTTCGGAGGAGGTGCCCTCGCCAGGATCAATTGCATCAGTTGAAGTGTCCACCTTCTTAAAGAAGGACCTATTGCGAGTGACAGTCCCTCGTGCACATGCCGCTGTGACCATCATTCCCTTCACATGCGTGACTGTCCACGGGTGAGGTTCATAGGGAAGGGACAGTTTGCTTTAAGGTCGGCAGTTCCGTACTAGCACAGAATCGCCTACGGCTACTTCCTTGTCTTGTAGACCCCTTCTTTCGCTCTCCCTCTGGTTGCGTGCTGCTCACTCTTCCCTTACTTTCTCATTGTCAATGACACCAGGTCCCCGGCCTTCTATTTCGGGTATCATTCCACGGGGCAGCGCCCGAAGAGCGCTTCAGCGGGGGCGACACCAGTTGACTGATGAGGCGTGGTCCTATACTCTCTCAGGAACTCCACTAGCTTCTTCTGTAGGTCCACCCCTCCACTTGCAGATATCCTCATCACCTTGTTCAAAGTGCGCATGAGCCTCTCGGCTTCCCCATTTGCACGAGGCCACAAATGCGACACCCTCCTGTGCTGGATGCCCCTCTCTGTTAGGTACTGAGCGAATTGGCTGCCCGTAAATGGAGGGCCATTGTCCGAACATAGTAGTTCGGGGAAGCCATGTGTTGCGAACATTCTGTCCAGGGCCCTGGTGGTGTACTCAGTAGCCGTGCCTTCCACTATCTCCACCTCGGGATATCTTGACCATTGGTCTACCACCGCCAAAAAATACATGCCTCGCCCCGTCGATCCAAAATCCACATGGACAGTTCCCCAGGGCTTTTCGCTCCGTTCCATCGAGCTAATAGGTGGAGCTCTCTCCCCCGGACTCGCTGCTTGGCACGGTAAGCACCTTCTCACAAATAGCTCAACCATCCCCTCTAGGTCGGGGAACCAAACCTTGGGGCGGAGTCTCGCCTTGGTCTTGGCGACTCCTTGATGCCCTATGTGGGCTAGTTCCATTGCACGAGTTCTCAGTACCTGTGGGATCACAATTTGCCTCCCTCTCAGCAGTAGTCCGTCTTCTGAAATGGACAGTTTGTCCCTTACCCTCCAAAGTGCCTGAAGATCTCTTTGGGCATCTGCCTGCCGCCTGGAATTGTTCTGAAGCACCTCTCTCCAATCACCGCTTTTTACCGCCGTTCTGATAATGTAGAACACTTCATTCTTGGACGATTCTATCGCTATGGTGTGCCTGGACAGTGCCACCGGCAACGCACCCTCCACCACGTGACACAGCAGCCCTTGACAGTCAGATGCCTCCTTGGTCTGTTCCGCCTTCTCATGGTTTGGGTGGCGAGACAGATAGTCTGCCGGATTATTGGTCCCCGGTCTGTACACAAGCTTGACCCCATATTCCATAAGAGCCAACATTCATCGTTCTATTCTGGGCGGTGGCTTTGATGACACCCCCGCCAGGATGGGCAGCAGGGGCTTGTGATCAGTCACGACCACGACAGGCTTGCCCAAGATGCATAGACGAAAATGACGACAGCCCCAAAGAATCGCCAAGGCCTCTCTTTCTCTTTGCAAATATCGCCTTTCCGTGTCTGTGAGCGCTTTGCTCGCGTAAGCGATGGGTCGCATATCCCCTCTGTTGTCCGCTTGCATCAGGACTACCCCTACACCCACCGGGCTGGCGTCAACAACAATCTCGGGCTCTGCAGTGGGGTCAAAGTACGCCGTGGTATCCCCATCCAACAGGGCATTTTTGATGACCTGAAAGGCCTCCTGCTCCTTCCTGTCCCACACCCACACAGCGTCATTCTTGGTTAGCGCCCTGAGGGGTTCCGACAAGGAAGCCAGACCCCTAATAAAGTAAGTAATAAAGTACTACTACCCACAGTAGTTGACCATCCCCAAGAAACTCCTTACCTCCGTGGGGGACTGGGGTGCTGCAGCCTCACGAATGTCCTTGACCTTTGCAGGATCGGGTGACACGCCGCTGGCATGAAAGATGGAACCAAAGAAACCAATTTTTCCTTGAAAAACTCACACTTTTCCCGGTGCAGGGTAAGACCCAACTTCTCCAGTCTCTTCAGGGTGAGCTCTAATCTTCTCATGTGTTCTGCCTCAGATTCGGCAGAGACCAAGATGTCGCTCATATTTAATACACCTTTCAGTCCTGCTAGCGCCCCCCTGATTGTATTTTGGAAAACTTCCGCAGCAGATGAAATGCCGAAGCTCAGGCGCTTAAACTGATAGAGGCCATAATGCTTCACAAAAGTTGTAATATAACGTGAATCTGGGTGGAGCTCAAGCTGGTGGTAGCCCGACCTCAGATCCAACTTCGAGAACACTCTCGCCCCTTGCAGCTCTCCTATAATGTCATCAAGAGTGGGTGTTATATGTCTCTCCCTTTTGATAGCCGCATTTGGGAGGCGCATATCAACACAAATGCGCACCGCTCCCGGCTGTTTTGGCTTGGAGGCCACCACTATGGGCGAGACCCAGGGCGTCAGACCTTCCACCCTTTCAATGATGTCCATTTGGATCAGTGAATGGAGTTCTTCCTCCACCTGCTCCCGGAGATGAAACGGGATCCGTCGATGTTTGAGAGCCGTAGGCCTGATGGTACCGTCAATGTGCAGACGTACAGGAGGAGCTTTCAACTTTCCCACTCCTTTAAAAATGCCTGAGAATCTGGCCAACAACTGCTCGATATCTACTTGATAAACTTCAAACGCAAAATGTACCAGGTCCAATGCCTCTGACGCCGCACAACTGAGCAGAGAGTGAGGACTAACGTCAGTGACGAAAAAAAAACAGGCTTTTATGGTCCTGTCGCCCTTGGAAACAGGCGCCACGAACACGCCCTGAATGGGGAGTGGTGTGTCTCCGCCAAAAGTGAAAATCTTTGCCTTGGAAGTGTCCAATGGAGGTGGCCCGGGATTGACTGATAGTGATCGGTGGCAAGCACGCACACCGAGGCTCCCGTGTCTATCAGCACTTGTGTCGGCACCCCTTGAATGTCCACGACACACTTGGGCTGCCTCTTTTTCTTTGCCCTTGTCGCTATGTTCGAAATAAAGAACACCTCATCTTCCTCCTCTTCTTCCTCGGCAATGTTTAGCTTTTGCACATCCTGTTCCAATGTCGCAATGCTCCTTTGCCTGCTTGAACTGACGCCCATCAACCTGGCCGGTTCCCTTTGTATAGCGATTGGTGCTGGAGCACGACACATTCGGGCATAGTGTCCTGGTCCATTGCACCTGCTGCAGGATCTCGATTTGGCGGGACAGTCCTCAGAGTGTGGTAAATCATACCCGCAGTACTGACATATGAATGCAGCCCCTTGCGTTGGACCCACCTCCTCGCATTTCTGGCTCCACCTCGCCTTCGACGACGACTGCTTCCCAATTGCAAATGCCTCTTCTGACCTGCCGCGACGCACCGCCGCGTCCATTTTGGCACCCCTTGATTCAGCCAATTCATATGTTCTCCCACTGTCCAGGATCTGTACAAGAGTCCAGCCCGGCTCCCTCAACACCTGTCTGTGGAGCTTGCCCGAGCTGCAACCTTGGATCACTTGATTTCTGATCATGGGCTCATCGTTGTCCCATCTACAGGTTGCGGCCATTTGTCGTAGGCGCGTGCAGAATTGGTTAAGTGACTCCTCTTCCCGCTGTTTTTCACCACAGAAAAGGAATCTCTCGTAGTCTACATTGGACAATGGAATGAAATGATTCTTTAAGGCAGTTTTGACTGCGTCATAGGTTACCACTTGCAGGTTAAGAGACTCATAAATGCGCAGGACGTCCATACCAGCAGAGTATAGCAGAGTCGCCCTTTTTGCGTCGTCGTTGGTTTCTCCCGTCGCAGGAAAGTACATGTCCAATTTTTTTATCCACAACAACCATTTTGGGCCCAACTTTGAGGGGGGACCCGATGTGTCAAATTCTTGCATGGGTAACAAAGACCCCTGTTGTCTCCGCACCACCACCTGCGCTGCCTCTGCTTCTCCTTCACTTTCCGCCATGTTCACAGGTCGCACAGGCACCTCCTACCGGGGTCAGAGGCCGCAAACCTGACTTCAACAGACAAATAGACATACCTCAACCCACTGCGCCGTGAGGAGTAACGTAGCCGTAGGACCTTCCAGTTGTTGGGCGTTCCTCTATGCTTCTGTGTCCATCTTGTCACCACTCATGCCATGGTCACTGATTAAAGTGCAGTCCTCTTGGATGCTGAAGACTGTCAGGGTTCCAAAAATTGGTGTGGTGCTGTTCCTTTAAAATGTGGGCAGCGCACAAGCACCTTTCCAGGCCGCTACTGCCACACACCTTTCATGGAAACACATCCGCTTTGCTCGCGTTGGATTCAGGGAACGCAACTGTGTAACGTTGCAACGGTTGACACGTAGCGTTGTGTCAACGAAATGCTCCGTTTGCGTCCCGCCTCGTCGCCAGATGTTGTGGGCGAGCCCGTGCCTCGGGCCGCCCCGTACTAGCACACACACACACTCACATTCATACAAGGAGACACGGGACATGCGTGTGCGTCTTCCGGAGTCCCGGCGGCAACTGCCGCACAGACGTTCTTTATTCCGAACGCGCATGCGCGACCTGGCTCGAGGTTCACGCATGCGTCGTTCGTGATTGCGACATCACCTCATGTATCAGGTGAACGTGGGTATGCGCATCGCCCCAATGGCCGACGGGAGGGGTGAAGAGGCATCCACCACCAAGAGAGGAGAATTGTACGCAGCATGCTCGGCCCAGCCTCCTGCGTTTCAATCTGCAGTGCTCTGCTACGCGAGAGACGCTACCACTAGAAGTGGGAGATGCTCAACCCAGCCCAGCATCGGAAGGGGTGAGTGACCACTGCACCGCCGGAGCCCATAGTGAGATACCAGGCGACCGGCGATGAGGAAATGATATGCTCCGTGTTGGAGCTGCATAAAACACAAATAAAGAACCTGCTGCCCCTCCAGATCCCGAGCCCATCAGCAGTGAAGTGCCCGGTAGCTCCACGTCGGAGCATGGAAAAATGGATGCAAGTAAGCACCAGAGCGATCCTGGGCCTTTGGTGGTGCTGCATGTGTGCTCCTGACATGGGAGCACGGTGAATAGAAACAGGCTCTGTGTCAGAGCAAGGAAAATGAATGGGCCCCCACCTACAGATCCTGGGCCCATGAGCGGTGCATTGTGCGATAGCTCCACGTCAGAGCATGGATACAAGTATATGGCCCCCTGAAGGAATACCAGGCCCATGAGGTGGTGTTACAGGGCTCCATGACGGACCATCTGCCCGCTCTGCTGTGGTTGTAAAAGATTGCCTCTGAATATCCTGTGCCAGCTGCCGGCGAGTTTGAAGTGTTGGGAAAAGCGAATAGGTAAATGCTCAGTCATCATGAGCTGTGAGATAAGGAGGCCCTCAGGCAATCCCGGGTCGCGTGTGCGGTGAAGTCTATAAAGGCAGTAAGGTGCGTGCTGCGCATACGTCGACCAGAATAAACCATGGCTGTGATCGTGCAATAAAGTGCTGCTGTGACTGTTCCCTCGATCTAGCACGCCCTGATACATCCAGAATGCATGCAGTTTACAATCTGGGGCCAGACATTCCACTAAAGGACCCCCCCTCAGCCATTGTCGTTAAACCGCAGTTTGGTGAGTGTTTGAAATCAGAATATCTAAGAAAGGAAAAGAACACAAGTGTGTGAAGTGGATGCCCGTGGCGCACAGCTTCTCTCTTGGGGCTGTGTCTGCAACACTGAATTCTTGCTGCTGTAAACTGTGGGATGCCCACATCTGCCCACTGAGCCAGAGCGCTCTCCACTGTTGCACCCCTCGCGCACATTGAACGACAGAAAAACATGTGGCTGCATGGTAGGGCATGCCTGCCCAAAGAGCTCCCCATATCGTGATCACCGAACAAAGTAAACGAGAGTGACAGGCCTGCAGTGTCCACTATCTGGCCAGTGAAACGTCAACGTCCATTCGTCAGGGGTTGAAGCAGGGAGATTACGTCTTTGATCAGGTCATGAGAAATAATGCAAGGCCTCCTGTTGGCTGGGGATGACCTGACCACCAAGTGCAACTTCTCTGCTGACAGGTGGACAGCCACTCATCTGGCTGCGTCTCCCACCCTAAGAGAGTGCTCAGGCAGCCAGGACACAAAGATGACCACAAGAGCACCTACCCGGGGGGGTGAGGTCGCCACCCTGCCACAGTGGTTGGGGGGAAAAGGAAAGGAAGAACTAAACCACGAGGGCCAATGACGTGCCCCCCACTAAGGGTGTCGGCGCTAAGGAAAGGAAGAACTAAACCAGCACGTCTGCAGCACAGGGACCCAGCACATGTCCATGACAGTAAGGCTTATGAGGGCTGCAGCTCAGTACAAGTGCTAGTGTGCACTCCATTTGTCCTATGACGACAATCCCTGCCATAAAATGGGGAAAGGAAAGTGCTGCATGCAAGCCCCATGGTAAGAGCGACAGAAAGAACAGTTCTCCTGCCTGGGGGAGCTGAATAAGTAATGTGACCCAGAAACCATGCTACCAGTGTCTCGATGCTTGCCACAAAATCAAGGGACTAAGTTGATGTGGCCCCCGGCGGCACGGGCGCGACTACGCCGAACTGTGCTAGCCACTGTCCTGAACTGATATCAGTACTTGTATGAACTGGCTTCCTACGGTCCTGCAAGTGCTCAAAGAGGGCTCAGTAAACCTGTGTTTAGATGCTGTGAACCTGCATGTATACATGCTTTAAGTGGTCCCAGTTAAAATGGATGCAAAGCTGTACTCCCACAGTTTGTAGGCAGGCTCTATATGATGCCAGCAGATAACAATGGCGTTGTTTAGTGGTTGAGGCTCCACTCATCCCGGGTTAATAAAGGGTTTTGTAAAATGTGGTAGAACTGCAAATATACCACCAGCTGTTCGCCAACCACGACTGTCACCCGCTTAATATGTATAGAGTATATGTGTTACATATCTGCAACTATCTGAGTCCCTATCTATGTAGCATTGGTTTGTCCTACGATTTGTCTATCCTACAATTGCCAAGTGGTCTAAGTATTGGCGTTCTGTAACGGGAAAGGAATCAGTGTATAGTTCAGTACCATTTGTCTTTGTTCGTTATGAAAAAGGAGGAGTGTTATGTATGGGTCCCTCCCAAGTGTATTGCCCTTTTAAGACAGGCCCTATCTAATAAAAGGAGCTCCTGCATGCACGTGCCTCAGGACCGCTGCAGACTGCAGGAATTAAATTACAGAGTCTGTGTCTCATTTCAGGCATCCAAGCCATGTTGCTGTGGGGCCCCTATGCCAGCAAGGTGGCCGAGGTCTACATAGGCCAATACTTTAACCGGATGGTTCAGGCATCTATGGTTGCACCGATACCCTACAAGGCCTGTGTCCGCTCAGCCTAGTCGGGTCCGCCCTGCATCTCTGTAAGACCGGTGATCCCCAGCAACCACCTGACGTGCTGTGACTCCAACACCCTAAGTGAAGCTGTCCCCAGCACTAACGGGACCGGCTTGAGTGGCCTCGCCGGACCCCACAACACTTGCTAGGTCTGATGTGAGTTGTCAAATACACTTGGAGAGTCAACAGTTGCAGACCCCTAGGCTAATGCTAACTCTGCTAGTTGTTCATGGCCTAACATTACTAACAATCGTCCAGTGATTTTAATGTGAAAGACTATAGTGCACATCAAAATCTACTACCCAGTCAAATGAAACAGAGGAAAAGCCTGCCAGAAAGACGGAGGGGCTGACGCATACTCAGTCGCAGATGTACGTGATAAGGAGAGGATTCTTGCACCAGCCTCAGAATAAGTTATCCTGTACTGAGAAGAGCACAGAATATGGTACCCTCCACACCAAGATTTCACTGCTGAAACAGTTAAGACGAGATATTAAAGGAACTCGGGAAGCATTTAATTGGGAAAGGGGGTTTGAGTGAGCTGCCTCACTGCAACAGGCTAAATTGACAGAAAAGAATACCTTTTTTGGGACCCCGAAAGAGCATAGGCCTTTCTTGATTCTATTTCAGGTAGAGAACCAGGGGTGGCAAAGTAAAATCTAAAGGTGTTTATGTAACGTTGTGTTTTCCATCATTCTAGGCAGCTGCAATACTGTCTATCTTGGTATGACGCCATTTAAAAAAAAAAATAGTTAGTCACTCCATTCCTCCACTTCCTCTACTACTCCTAGTGTTCCTATTTGCTCCATTTGCCAACATAAGCCCATTTTATTAGTTTTTAACAAACATCGGAACTTCAGAGACTCACTTCACCTTCTTACGAACACGGAACTTCACAGCATAATCAGGCACGTTTAACAAAACCGCCGACACACTTTCACATGGTAACTTCTAATCACCTCTCTGAATGGCTTTCTATGTGGTCCCTGCATCCTGTAGACCATGAACACGAAGTGTGTCAGCACTGCAAGTACATACTCCTAAGTGTATTCCATTACACTCGTATGGTAATTGTAATGCCAATCGCTGCACTTTCGCCTACCGTTACTTGTATACATCCGAACCTAGCACTTGACTCTTACCTGCTATTATTCCTGTACTTGTATCCATACTGTAGCATTATCATTACTCTAGATTACTGCCTTTACGTTATATGAGTTGATAAGTGCCCTGATAAGTGACTGACCATTGCCCAGTGACTCCCCCACTTCTGCATTGCCAGTTCAACTGTCCCAGTCACTACTGCTACTCTGCTAAATCTTTAGTGTCTGCTAAACCTGACCATTATGACCATGGGTTCGTATCTGCAATGACAACTACCTCACCCTGTGTTAAATGCATTTGGTACGAGTCTACCGCTTTGGTATGCCCCTTTGGACGAGCCTACTAGCGTTGTCTCTTTGCATATGGGTCTAGCCCACTGTTCATGTTCCCTATTGATTTTGCCCTGCTGAACTAACATTTTAATCACTGTGTCTACACCCAGGGGACTAGCCTACTACACCCGTTCAACTTATCAGTATTGCGTCAATGCCTATGGGACTAGCCTACTGTTCCTTTATTGAATTTGCCCTGCTGGACTAGCCTATTAATCACTGTGTCTACACCTAGGGGACTAGCCTACTGCACCCACTGAACGTGGCCTCTGGGATCACCCTCTCAGCACTGTGTCTATGCCTATGGGACTAGCCTATTAACCTCTGAGTCATACACATCTGCTCCACTATTTGCCCACCATGCTGATGTACCACCTTTACTAAAACCTCCAGGTATATTTTACCACTGCCACACGACTCACAAAATGTCTGAGTACCCCAGTACTCCCTCCCCCAAGCCACATTCACTTACCATGCCTAAACCTTCGCACAACTTTCTGCTCACTTCCTCCGACTTGGTATCCAACCCGTACCTTAACTTCCCAGCCCTACGACTACAGCACTTTGCTTCCAAACGCACACCCAACCAACCATGCTCTGTTCTCATCAGAAACTCTAGACTCAGGTCTAGATTTCAACATACATCCACCAAATGCATACGTTGCACCCAACCTCAGAAGTTCCAACTCCTGCTCCACCACCAGACTTACATAATACCCTCAAAGAAACACAGATCAAGGGCGCTCGCATTAATGCCAGGTCCCTCCCGGCCCACGCACTGGACATCGCAGACCTTATTACTACCCATTACCTCGACTTCATCTGTATCACTGAGACATGGCTTCATGCCGCATCTGGCCCATTCCTCTCCCTCGCTCTACCCAATGGATACTCCATCATCAGATGTGACCGCAATTCAGACTAAAGGCGGTGGTGTCGCCTTTATACACAAAGACAATGTCAACATTAGAATTACCTCCAACTCACACATCCCCTCAGCTGAGTTATTATCCGTCAAACTTGTTATCTCTCCTAACAAATCTGCTACTTTGCAGCTCGTATACAGACCCCCAGGGCCTCTCAACACCATTACTGAGGAGCTCACACCCATCTTACTAGAGAAAATTAAAACAAACTCCCCAACCATTCTACTAGGTGAACTTAACCTTGGACTTCTTGACCCTAATGACCAGCCTGCATTGGAACTCGCTAGTACCCTTTCCAACCTAGGCTTTACACACCGTGTATGAGAACCTACTCACACAAAGGCCGAACACTCAACTGGGTAGCCGACCTAAACTGTAACATTAATCTTGAACAGAACACTCCCTGTGCGTGGTCTGACCAACACCATCGAAATTTAACTCGATTCCACACTTACGCTCAACAGACAAACCAACGCCGTCATTGCAGCCTCGGCATACACCTGCAAACTGATTTCAGCCTGCTGCCCTTTCCTTACCACACCCAATTGCATTACTCTTGCTAGGACCTTCGTTATGTCCAAACTAGACTACTACAAATGACTCGGAGTCAGAGGCTTCCTTATCCTGTCTTCGCCTGACTGCTTTTTAACACCATCACTCCCTAACACGCCCTCTGAGATCTGCCCAAATGCATTGCCTCAACATACCAAGATACAAACTCCAAAAAGTGAGCGGGGCTAGCTTCCCTGTCCTTGCCGCTAAACTATGGAATTCACTGCCTAACACCATTAGGAATGAGCCATTGTTCCACCCCTTTAAACACAAAGCCAAGACTTGGCTGGTGTCCCTTGATGTGTAAGCCGTCATACGCTACTCATCGTTTAAAATATAACTATCTGTATATGTACCCCGCTGTTCATCTGTAAATTGTAACATAAGATCTGTGCTCTTGATGCTTGTAAATATTTATATCTGTACTGTGTTCATTGTACCTTGTTGTTCTCTGTTACTGTAACATAAGCAATACGTCCAGATGCCTTTGGGCCAGGCGCGTTCTACAAATAAATCTAAATCAAATTTTCAGATCCAGTCTGAAGTTGAATTGATCCATGCTTTTCTGAATCCACATCTAGATATGCAGTGAGCAGAAGGCAGACAATGTATCATTGCACTATCCCTATGAAAAAGTGACAAAAGAACTTGTGCTGAGTAAGCAGTGAGAAACTGGGGAGCTGTGAGAGCTGGTGAGTGCCCCGGCTCAATGATGCACCTCCTGCGAGTGGTAAATGGGGAGATATCCCAGAGCTTCCCCAGTCCTCCCTCAGCTGATAAGGGTTGCAAACCATCAGGCCAGAGAAGGGCCCTCAGACAAATATACCTCCTAATATAGCTAAGGAGGTGCTGGAATCCTGTACATGAGACCTCACTGTAGTAGTAGAGAGGAGGAAACATCAGAGAAACAAACCCCAAATATTGTTTGCCGAACTGATGAAAGAAGGGCAGGCTTGAGAAGTGTGTTGTGCTCAGTTTGCGATTTCCAGCTCTGAGCGCGTCAGCTGGCCAAAGCCCAGCATGGGCTGCAAACCTAGTCCAACAGCAAATCATTTGGCAATACAACCACACACTGGAACTTGATGCTTGTGCTTGAGATGCATTCACAGATCGCTGCAGTCTTCAGTTGCTCACTCAGACTGGCAGACGAGATACGCAATTTCCCGTGAGCATGGTATACGGGCTCAGGAAGTCATGATCCTCCTGCCTGGTCCTAAATATGTGCCCCGCACTGGGCTGAACCAAATCTGTGGAAAACTCCTGACGCCGGTAGTTAAGTATGGGGGTGGTACACACACATTGGGAGGAAGTGGGACAACTGGGATAAAGCAAATAAAAGCCTGGGAATCCTGGGAGGGAACAGGCCTAATCCTTACCCCAATTAATCGTTTAGCCCCAATATAAAATGAAGCAGAAATCACCTGTGTGGTTAAGAGGACGGCATGCCAGAGTGAGAGTAGTGAGATTGTGAGAAGAGTAGGAGGAGTCCAGGAGCTGTGCTGGGCAGATGAGGAAGGCCAACTGAGGCCATAAGAGAGGTACAAGGAGTTGGCTGGATCCAGAGAGCCACAGTATTTCAAAGGCTAGATTGAGGGTCTACGCTAGTATAGGAGACCTGGTGACAAACTGGGCCCAGAGACTGGCAAGAGCCAGACAGATAGTGAACATGGAGGAGATGAAGCAAGTTAAGCACTATATTCCTAAAGCAGGTGACGTGTGTCGGGGCTATATGATGAAGTGAGTGGGACTAGAACACAAGATTGAGATTAGAGAAAGTGGGGGGTTGGAGCTCTGACTGGGCTGGCAGTTGCTAAGCCCTAGCCCAACCTGGATAGTCTTGCATTAGATAGCCATGTAGGGGGTGAATGATCCTAACCAGAAGTACCCAGGTAAGGAAGAGAATACCTATCCACATTGGACAGAGGGGGGCAGTAAACCAGGAGAGACCCCTATGCAAATTGAGAGACTGGAAGAACACTTGAAGACGTGGAGGGTGGAACCACTGAGAGTGGCTATTTCACCATCCAGCTGACCTCTCTCCATCCTCCTACCCAGATCATAATGGTTTCTCCTTACCCATCACCTCCAATCCTCTCCAGATGATAACTTTCTCCTTCCTCCCTCCCCAGTGTAACTCTCTCGAGATGGCCTCCTAAAATATGTCCACCATGCTAGATTCTAGAAATCCATCTTAACAGTGACATTTTAGTAACCCAGAAGATCGATGCAGAGGGTCTCCTTGCATTGTGCCCAAGAGAGAAGAGTTTTGAATCCAGAAAGACCAAATCAATGAGCAAAAAGACAAAGAATGGAAGAACAGAACTCTGAGAGCAGTACTGAGCTGTGGTCTCCAAGGAACCTCAGAAAGGGGATCTGGATGTTTGGAAACTGTGAGAAACCTGAAGGTGTCTACCTAGCTAGTCCCTGGGAATCTGTCAACCTTTTGACCAGGAAATGGCCATAGCTATTGGATCCAGTTCATGGGGGTGGACCAATGACAGAGGATCACCTGGATGGGGCGTCCTCGGGGAGTGAGAGTGGGACACGGTATCCCTCTTCTTTCAACAACTTTTCCCCATTTTACCACGTAGGACATTCAAAACCACCCCCCCCCCGCACCCTCCTTTTCCGACAAAAACACTTTTGCACAACACACCAGAGAACGGACTAACAACAGAGCTGTTTACCTGACATGTCCCAATACAAAGATCATGCAAAGTCAGGCAATTGATCAGAATCACACACACCTGACAGCCCTTTCCCTTCCCAACAGGGATAAAAGGTGGAGCAAGAGCGTACAGTGCGAGCAAGGCAGACCGCACAACAAGACAGCTATCCAGACCCGGCAGTTTAAGAGGGGGAGAAAGGCGGCAAATATCGAGAGGCTGATGAGGAGATATACGACCTTGCCCTTTTCAGCAAACCCTCCGCTGAGAGAAAAGTAAGACCGAGGACAACAGCCAAGTGTGCTGCAGCAGATGTCAATGGTAAGCAGAGCGTATCGATGCTGATAAGCCATAGCGAGGGAGACTCCTGCTTCCATCGTACTGGCCTTGACTCCAGTAAAGAGGAAAGCCAAGCAGTTCATCACAGCCGGTGAGTCGAGAGGAGAGCCAATAAGAACCGGGCTGTGGTGAATGAAAGATGCAAAGTGGCAAGTTGAACCAAGTTCAAAGAACTGTAAACGTGTTGAGGGGAGACCAACTGTAGATGGAACCGGCACCATGTGGGTGCTACCTCGAAAGACTCTGGTCAATCTCTGAGTAAAACTACAGAAACCAGAAGGCCATAGGAGATCCACCAAGATAGGTCAAAGTGGTCAAACATGAGGTGAAGCAAAATCCCTGTACAGTTGAAAGCCTTTGACCTACGAACTTTAAAGAAAGCAAGGGAAGTGAATTCCGTAAACATTTAAAGTAAATGTAAAGGTGAAGTTGGCAAGTGTGAACCCGGAAGAGAGGTGCCGACGAGAAGGGGGCAAAGTCTAAAGTACCAAGAAGTACCAAGAAACAGTGTGTTGACAAAGGTGAACCCAGATGAGGGATGTCCACTGGAACTGTTTAAAAAGACATTACCATGGAGAAGCCATAGTGAACCCAGGGGAGGGAGGCTAACAGTTGAGAGGGGTCCAAGCCCGAACAAGGGAGATCCAGGGGTGAAGTCATCACCCAAAGTCCATTAAGAGAAGGAACTATTATTTGATTTTTGCAATACAATTTGTGAAGGGCCAACGCCCTAAAGAGGAGGACCCAGGGGTGAGACCATCACCTGAGAAATACGTAAACCAGAACTTTGTGTTTGTTTGTTGTTTTTCTTGATAAACCTGTCAGGCCCGCGGGACCAGGAAAACACAACCCCAAAGGCCTTGATATCAATAGGAACTGTTTTAGGATCCAAGCCCGGCTTAGGGAGATCCAAGCTCGGCTGAGGGAGATCCAAGGGGTAAAAACTGAACATCTAAGACACCAAGGAGCAAGGGTCAGCACCCAGAAGAGGGGGACCCAGGGGTGGAAAATCCTCACCCTAAGAAAAACCAGGAGACTAACTTTCATTTTGTTGAAGGAACTTTTGTTTTGTGAATACGTCAGGCCCTCAAAGGCAAGAGACTTGGCCATCGACAGTCCTGATAGCTGCATGTGGAACTGTCGACTCGTGCTCGGAAAGCTCAAATGTGTGCTGTGCTCCAAGATCCTGCCTTACCCCATGCTTAAAACGTGGGGAAGGAAGACCCAGGCTAACACATCCTGACATATTATTTGTGAACACTTCTTTCTTTTCTTGAGAACTACCCCACGTCCTTTTGTATTAGTTGTACCGTTTGGCAATAGGTTTCTTAGTATAGACCCTTTTTATTTTTACACAACGCCACTAGGACTGCCTTATTTTCATTTGATGGTCGACGCTTGCTCCCATCTTAGATTTAGGTTTAGTTTAGGCGTTCAACCAACTCATTGAAGTTCAATAAACACCCTTAAACTGTGATCACTTGTGTCTGTCTTACTGTTGCCACCATGAGTTCCTTACAAGACCCACAAAGACTTTATCTGGAGCCTGTGCCGCAAGATCTCTCTCGGGAAGGGAACCCTGTTTGGAAATCGGAACTGAAGAGCTGTGATTCTGAACTTTTCGTTATCTCTGAATTTTTAGTACGGCTGCGACACACTGGACCACCCTGTCAATTGTTGTTGAAGTTTACTTTGTTCCCACTTATTATTTTGACTCACAATGTGTAAATTCCATAATAAAATGCTCTCAAATTGAGTTATCTGTGTGGTCTGGTAATTGGATACCTGACAGGGATGCCACACCCTCACTAATGGACAATTCTTTATCTAATATGGATGTTTCTTAGAATCCTGGGTTTAAAGAATTGAGCCTCCCTCTCCCCCACATAGTCCTGAAGTGGATCCCATATGGCCAATGAGGGCCTCTCTGTTCCCAGAGGCTGCATATATCCCTTCTGTCACTGCCCCCAACAGGATGACCTTCGGGGACCATGGTAGGTCTGCGCCTGTTATGTCTATGATTAGGCTCAGTATTTCTTTCCAGTACACTTTTATCCTTGGGCATGACCACCACATGTGGAACAAGTCACCTCTTTCTCCACACTGACGCCAACATTCTGGGGGATACGTGGGATTCATTTTATGTATTCTACTTGGGGGCAAATACCAGCGATAACATAATTTGTATGCAGATTCTTTAATTGCCGTGGATTTGGATAGTTTGTGAGCCCTCCTCCAGATTTGACTCCAAGCCCTCCTCCAGATTTGACTCCATTCTTCCTGTGTGATCTCCTCCCCTATGTCCCGCTCCCAGTTCTTCATATATTGGTAGGTATGATCTATCTGTGCTTTGTCTAGTAGCTTGTACAGTCTGGTAATCCCTCTTTCATGTGTCCCAACCCGTATCGTGAGTTCTAGGCCTACTGGCGGTCGTAACCCATCCCTTTTTACCTCTGGGTGTGAGATCCAGTGACGCAATTGTATATATTTAAATCTGTGATGTTTGGTAATGCCGAATCTTTGTTTGCATATTTCGAAGGAAAGTGGGGCATCATCCTGATACATATCTTGTAGGGACAATGTGTCAGCTTCCCTCCAACCTTCCCAGAACATTTCATGAAGCCCAGGCGAAAAGTCTGGATTATGCACGATAGGGGACAGTGGGCCCAGGCCTTGTTTGACGCCCCTGCCACGGATAGCCTTATCCCAGGTGTGTAGAGTCGTTTTTGTGACCTCTAATAGGATACCTCCCCTCTCTCGAGCTTTTGGCTTTAGGAATGGTAGCATACCCAATGGGATGTCTGTCGCGGTCTGTTCTATTTCCCCCCACCCCGGAAGGGTGTCTCTGCCCGCCGGCACCAATTCCCTTAAAAGCCTTTTTATTATTAACCCCTTCGATTCAGTCTCCATACCGATAGCAATAGGCACCTCAAGGTTTGGATTGTGAGAGTTGGCCATGTAAAGGAATAGCAGGAAAAGTTACTCTGCTAATACTAAAGGTTGAAGCAAGTATTTGATGGACAACTGGAAACTGCTAAGACCACCTGGGATCCCACTACCCTGATCTTGGAGATGACATGCATCAATGGAATTGGTGGGAAGGCAAAAATCAATGTTAGGGCAACCAATTCCTAAACTCCGGAATCCCTCTGGCGAGTGCATTAGCAGTATCTGCCTGTTGAAGTGACTGTGTCCCCCACACCTCACAAATGTCGGAGAATACTGAAATGGTCAGGGCATATTCCAGGGAAGCGGGGAATGAAAAACCATGGATACCGCCCATACTTTCTCCATCCCTGGAATATAAAATGCATAAATAGAAAAAAGTTGAGTCCCCACTCAAACTCACAACTGTTGAGCTAAAATTGACAGTTTTCTCAATTGATGTATGGCTGTCACAAGATTGTCTGTTCTGACCAGAACATAGTAAGATCATATTAAGGGGGAAATTGCTGGCAGTTTCCAACAGCTTAACAAATTGGAAGCTTGGAAGGCTGGTCATTGTCTCTGGATTCTTCTTTTTAAATGATCAGTAGTGAATAGTTTAACAATTAGTAAACTTAATACATTCAATAAAATCTACTTCATATCCTACATCCAGAGTAAAAATTATTGTGAATCTTAATATCGATTCAATTATCTTAAATATTTCATCAAATAAAATACATTCATATAAAATTATTCATCAGTTCAAAGTCAAGAAAGAAGTTTGTTGAAAATCCTCAGTATTGCTTCGATTATCCTCCCCAATTTAGTCAAATGGAAGATTGACCCTTCATCTTCTCCTGTCATAAAAATGTCCCAAATGTCATAGGCATTGACAGATGTATTTTTGCCTCAAGCTAAAATGTGCTTCATCCTTACATTTTCCAAGGTTTGACAATGCAATAAAAGATGTTTAGCAGACTCTATCTGCTTTTCATCACATAGACGACACATCCTTGCTCCCTGGGAACACCAGAGTAAGCACCGATTATTTCATAGGTTTGAACACAGTTAAACGTAATTCTTACATAAGACCAAATAAGATAATTCCCAAGAAAGTGTTTAGCGTATCGTGGAAAATTGTCATACCTCAGGACGCATAGGGCCATCACAGAGTCACTCTGCAACCTAGCAAGCCCGAATCATTTGTGGTGATATGCTTTTAGAAGGTGCTTTTCCTGCATCCAGAACATCAGATTCTTCAATAGGTGAGTGGCATTTGTGTAACAGTCTCAGAGTTTCCTGAATCGGGGGACTACAGAGTGAGAATATGTAGTATCAAAGGTTTTAGATGTCGTTTCACTCAAGCCACAAGCACGCTCCCATTTCTCCATATACCTGAAGTCAGCAGCGTACCAGCTGTAAGAAGAGATTGAACCTTCTGGCCTCAACTGTGATGAAATGTTGAATGCTATTGAATACTGTTCCTATAAACTTGAGTCTATGTACAGGGATCTGGGGGAAGATTTGGATGTTACTCTGAGGCAACTGCTCACTCTGAGTATCTGCTGATGTCTGTTGGTAAGAGGCTATATGGATAACGCAAACTTTCAAGTAGTAGTGGAATTGTATTTCTTAGGAAGGTAGTAGTGCCACAAGCGGAGCTAGTACATTTGTTAAACAGAATTGTGGTTGCTTTCAAATCAAATGACAGAACCAGAAATTGGAACTATTTTCCAAGTGCTACAAAACAATGGAACGTATGATCCGACATATGGATGTGAACGTGAAAGTAGGCATACTGAAAGTCTATTGAAATTGAAAATAATAGGGCTCAAAACCTGCGCTAGCACTTGTAAGTCTTGGCGTGGGTTGTGTGGCTGCTGTTACAAAAAATGGTTACTTACAACAATTATTGTGATAAATTCACATTTTTTCAACAACAGCTACACAACCCACGTCAAGACTTACACGTGCTGGCGCAGGTTTTGAGCCCTATTATTTTCAATTTTAGTTATATACAATTGGGCAGACACAATTAGAAGGCTTCACCAGCAACAGCAAAACTGACATAACTAACCTTGTCATCAATAAAAAAAAATGTATTGATTTAAAGTGCAAATTGGTTAATTAAAACTGTATACAACACAAAACTAATTATTACAATTATTACAATATTTCTTCAACACAGTAAATTAATCATTAATCAATTCAGATCAAATTAAATCAACCTCAAATAGTTGTCTATTAAAACTCATGTCAAATCACCAACTCTTCGTCAATACCATATACCATAAATATGATTAAAAAATCAATATGACATTTTATCAGAGACCAGTTTAAAATAGTCCTAATTAATTCATTTAACCTCAGTACATACGTTCATACAAATAACCCGAATGCTATACTAAGTGGTTTGTCCACAACTCTCTTTCAAATATAAAATGCTGCTCCAGTATACACCAATGGGTCTGCCATATACATTTGTGACCAAAATTGGTCAGTTACAATCATTTTTAGATCACATGCAAGGTCATTATAACCTTTGTAATAGTACTTTTGTAAATCTGGGCACTCTGTTAGCAGATGTCTCGAAGTTTCCACCTCCCTATGACAGTGCCTACACAATCTTTCCTCTTTTGGTATGCCTGACCATGCATTGATATAATCATGGCAGGGTAAATATACGTGTAAGGTTCGCCACAGGCTTGTTCTATGTCTGCAAATGAAAGTCAATTGATGTGCCAAAATCACTTGGAATAGGAGCATGGCAACGAGGTCTATGGAGACTGTCCTGAAAGTTATTGTCATGATAATCCTACAGCTCATTTCGATTCCAGCGTGGTCAAAAACCCAACTGAAACCTTCTCAACCAGGAAGGAGATTGAATAAAAAGCATGGCCTTGCTCCATCAATGGAACATTGCTCAAGACCACTTTCTTCACTGGAACCAGATTAATTTACCATAGTGTCCAGGCTTTCACAGGATGCTTGGAGACTGCTGTTTCTCCGAATAACCCTCTTTCTGAGTGCTGTGAGTATTCAATAGTATATCTGTAGCATACTATAACAACAGCCAACTGATCGAAACCAGTCCATACCCATTGAAAATCTTGGAGGAGACCTCCCATCAGAGAGTTGTCTGAATGTTGAAGATATTCAGGGCTGTTGTGGGGGCTGAGGTGCAATCATATGCTGATGGGTTGGCTGCCCTGCATTTTCCATGCCGCAATGTGTCAATCTGAATTGAGGTTTGTACTTGGAGTATTGGTGATGTCATGAGCTGGTACCACAGATCACACAGACACAGAACTTTGGTTGAATACTTTATAAAAATGAGTGGGGTTTGGGTAATGCCTGGCAGGGAATCATCCAAGAGGAAAGATGTATGACCACAGAGTGTCAGAAATGGGATGAAAGTAAATTTGGGAACAACCTGTTCTATAAGGGCCCAGTGCTCTGAGAGCCAATGTTGATTCCATATTTTAAGTCCTAACATTCCTGTCCCTTCAGACTCTGGTCCAGTGTCCAACAAATTCACTTGCAGTCTCAAGGAGTTAAAGTGCACCAGAACACTACTTGATTCTTGTTACAGCTCAGTTCTCAAAGAAGGGGTTGCTCTGGCTTGCCTCTATCCTTGCCTTGGCCTTCTGGGCAGGAGGGTAGCCTATCACAGTATATGTACCAATTTGGATCTACAACTCTCTCCCAGAGTGTTCTGTCTCCCACTGGGCAACGTGGGTAGGTTTTCCCAGAGGAAAGCCTCTTAGCTCGAGTTGTTGGCTTTGCAATTGTCATCAATGCTAAAAGCCCCTGCCTGGACCCCGCTTTTTTCAGCGATATACAGCAGCCCAGTATTCTTCATCTTCTAAGGGGATATAGAACTCTGATTCACCTTTGCTCCTTTTTTGTTCAAATCTGCCTATTCCTTACCAGACTCTATGTCTAAATCAGGCCTCTACACACACCTGTACTCTCTATCTGGCCGTGCAGACTCTGTGGCTTACGTGGTTGAGCCACTCCCACCTTATCTCTTTTTTGCCTTCCTGGCACTTGTAACATAACCCATGCATCACTGGTGGGACTTCCAGTCTGCTATTTGTAGCTCTCCCTCTAAAATGCCATCCCAACCACTAATCTGTTATGTGGTTTTTGCATTCTTTTACGCTGATAATGTTTGGGTGATTGTGTCACTAAGAGCTCTTATTCATGGCTAAATTCCCTAATGTCCTAGGATTGACCAATGGCGCCTAGTCCCATCTCCTCGTCATGTGCGTTGACTCTCCCCTTCCACGTTACAATGTGCGGGGAGTTAGCTAAAATTTGGCCCAAGCCCATCATGTTAGGTTCAAGTAGGCAGATCACAGCGGACCCCTAAAACAGCATTCCACCTGCCTTGTTCATGGGTAGTTGGGTCTTTTAACCCTCTGTATTTGTGTATGTTGGCAAGCTGGAGCTATCAGCGTTAGTGTGCCGAGTGCAAACCTCTGTTCCCTGGGTTTGACTCCATTGTCAGGGATTTTCCTTTTGGCCCCCATTCACAATCCATCATGGGTTTTGCCCAGTCAATGTTCTTTGAGCTAGGCAACCTGCTCTCCAAATGCAACTGTACATGCAGCACAAGGCATTTGGTGAGTAATTTGTTTTCTCTTCAGCTCTCTGCAATCTCCTTGGTACTTGGTCTGTTGGGGATTCCTCAACTCTCTGTTACCTTGGAGACTCTTTTACGGGCTATTCACTGCTCCTCTATCTTCTTTAAGAAGTATATTTCTCTCTAAGTTCAAAGCTGGCCTTGCTGTGGAGTAGATGGATTCTGACCTTTTAGCCTCAGCTTAAGAAGTACTGGCGAGCTCTGTCGGATCCTGCATTTATCATATTTTAGGGTCCCACCGTGGAGTGGATTTCCCCTTTTGTTCCCTAGATACCACAAGTCCCTCCCTGCTGGTTCAGCCCAAAGGACTTTGGCACAGCGGGTAACGGGTTAAGCCTGGAGAACTTGCTGGGGTACTAGATTTTTTTTAACGTTTCTTTATTGAGTTTAACAAGATCACAATTCTACATTAATCAACATTACGTAAAGATCGACCAGTAGATGTAGTTCTGTGCTGTTTCTATTGACAATGACATGTATCTATTGTGCAGATGAGTTTACACTTTGTCTATACAATTCAGGCGTACTTATGTAGATACGTCTTAGTCAGAGATCTGTACATTAACAAACAAAACATTTACCAATGTCTAATATCCTGTTTCATTGCCAGGAAGCTTTAGTCCTGAGTGCAGACTTTCAAGGTGGTTTGCCGTCTGATGGATAGAATAATGAGTGGGTCAAAGTGCTCCAGACTAATATGGCATTGTCAGCATCTGCGTTGTCCACCTATCCATTCCTATACCACACTTTAGTTTCTGCTAGCGTCCCTATCTTCATATCATCAAACTATTTGGTAATCTTAGGGCCTTCAGGTATTTATTCAAAGCCATTGCAATCCTGCGTTTTTACGAATGCACTCCAAATCCATGAATTTTGTGATATGTTTGAGGTTTTTCCTCCTTGAGTATAGTCCTAGTAGGCAGGTCTCAGGCGGCCATACAGAATGAGTTATCCCCATATCAAAAACTTTCTGACTTACTGCTTCCCAGAATTTATTGATGTTAGGAAATGTCAGTAGACATGTATAATGTCTGCTTTTTTGTGGCAGACAATTTTGATAGTTTGTAAGGCAGTGGTCTTCAAACTTTTGTGGCCTAGGCCTCCTAAGCAAAAAGTGGGCAGGCCGCCCCCGCCCCCAAAATGCCAAATGGACAGTACGTCCAGATGGCTATGCACTATCGAGCGCCGTCACTGCACCCTACTCCCAAATAGTGCCTGGGCTCCCTCACCTGCTCCCATCACAGTCTCTAGACTCCCTCATCCCACTCCTAACCCAGTCCCTGGGCTAACCCCACCACAGACCCTGGGCTCTCCCCAACCTGCTCCCACCAATGTCCCCGAGCTATCCCCACCCTGCACCCATCACTTTGCAATGGCTCCCCCATCCTGCTCCGACCACTGCCCCCGGGCTCACCACATCCTGCTCCCAGCACAATCCCAGGTCCAGTGGCAGCTGTTGAATTTTTTAAGTGGAGTGGCATAATTATTTCTCCCAGATATGCCACAGCAACCGATCATAGTGAGGGAGCCTGAACCAATCAAGGAGGGCCTGGGGGCGTTCTCCCCAGGAATTTTTTTTAAAATAATGGGTTAAAATTGTGCTTTTCAGAGCATACTTTTAAAAATCATTGGGTAAAAAGCCAAACAGTTTGCAATTGGCGCTGGGGGGCTTATGGGGCAGACATGGTATGTTTTACTTGACATTTATGATAGATGTCCAGTAAAAACCTATCATCCCTATGCCCTGGGCCTCACAGTGCCTAACACACGCACACAATCGAAGTGATTATGTGTGTATGCAAGGCGCCGGAGGGCCCAGTGGGAAAGCATGGTATTTTTTACTAGACATCTGTGATAGAGGTGGGTAGGTGGATTGTGCAATAAAAGCATTTTTAAAATGCCTTTGTTGTACAATCCCCCACCACTCGCCAAAATCAGCTCCACTGACCCACACACATTCACACAGTATTCACACAGCAAGCGCTCTCGTTCACATGACCATCATCATACACACATAACACAAGCTTACACGCCTCCATACACATAAATAACAAATAAATTAACATAAACGTACCTTCTGCCTCAGTCCTGAAGTTTCCTCCCTACCGCTCCAACTCCTGCATCATGAACAGGAATCGGGATGCAAAAGCTTCCGGGTTCCTGCACATGCGTGCAAGGGCCTGAGTGTGGGTGCTGAAACACCCTGCTCCAGCCTGCCCTGTCTGTCTGTCTGTGCAAGGAGGTGCAGATGCTCCCTCTCGCACTTACAGACATGCAGTTCTCCAGCCAGCATTTGCAATGAGCTATGCAAGGCTGGCGAAGCAAAGCGCCCTGAGCCTTGCATGGCTCATTCAGCATGTGCGGCTGGGCAACTGAACTGTCAAAGGGAAACAGTGTTTACGTTTGACAGCTCAGCTAGGCCAGGAGCACTCCCTCAGCTTCAAAAAGCAGCTGAGGGAGCACTCAGTGTTTCACTGGGATGGCTCCTCGGCTCTTCCATAATGGTTGAGGGGGCCACTGGGTCGAAGCCCCGACCCATGATGTACAAGCCCCAGCTGCTGAGGGCTCCCCCAGCCCTGCTTTTTCTTTCATCCCTAAAAAACTTTAAAAACGTTTTCTTTTCTCTGTTGACGCATTTCGCAACGGAGAAAACAAATGCTTTTAGAACCCCAGGTTTTATGGGCTGGGGTACTAATAGCAATAGGCCCCTCGCAGGGGGGGCATTCGCTCCAGTGATGTGTCGGCCTTAAGAAAGGCCCTGGGGCATTACCTGAAGTGGTAATGCCCCCTGCTTGGGGCCTATTGCTTACATAAAAAACCTCAATGTTCTCCTCCGAGTGACTCTTAAGCTTAAAGGGTGGATTTGATAGTGTCTCAACTCTAAGCTTCCAGGTTGGTATTGGAGATTTCGTAGCTTTAGTAATCAAAGTAGTGGTCAGCGGTGCATGGTCCGATATTTCTTCCTCTATAACGCGTTTTAGCAAATTCATGAACATATTCTTCCTCCGAATGTAAGTAATCAATGATTGTATATATTTTGTGAGGTGCAGAGTAGAATGAGAACGCTTTTTCAGTGTTGTTTTCTCTCCATATATCCTGAAGATTTAAGTCTTCTTTATTGTTATAAGAGCCCTTGCTGCAGAGGACCACTGGGTGTATTATGATCCACAGTACAAATGAAACTCCACCCCCAAAGTTGTAGTGCAGTTCTAAACTGGGCTGCATCACAGTTCTGTGCGTAGGTGTTAATTATACACATGTATCTACTGTCACCATGTCCTCTAACAATAGTCACCTTTCCATCACGATCTCCACATATTTCACCAGGTGAAAAAGAGACCCCATTTACAATCCATATAAGCACTTCTCTAAAGTAACTCGAATATGTGGATCTATAACCCTGGCCCCCACCCCCTCTTGAGCAGGTCACCTTGTGTCATCTCGATGACGCGGGTTTCTTGAAAGAATGCAATAGATGTGTTTCTTCTGCAGATATGACCAGAACCTATTTCGTTTCACATCATAATGTTAATGTTCTGTGTTATTCTGGAATAATATAAAGTCATTAAGCTCCATTCTCTTCAGGGCAAATATTAGAGTATCATAAGGTTTCCGCAAGAAGTTGTGTAAGTTATTTTACTATGTTACATCTCGAGGAGGAATCTGTTTCATTTATTTCCGATGACTTAAGAGTATTTCAGTTGTGCTTCCTGTATTCTTCCCCTAAACACCTCCGTTTCCATGCGCTGAATGCGCAGAAGTACAGGTATTGTGCATTTAACAGTTAAACGGGGGGATATTAACTGTGTTTTTCTATATTCACACTAGTATCCGCTCTATGGTGGGTGTTAGAATAGATTTCTAAACTCTGGGCTGGTGGACAGATGTTTAGGAGGCCTCCCTCATTATTGTGAACAGGGGATAACTTCTGGGAGTTTAGCCAAACCAATCAAGGTAGCATTGAGAGAGGCCAAAGTTAAATCTCAGGAGAGGTGAGACAGGCCAGGGGTGTACAGTGAGTCTACATAGTGAGACACCAAAGATTACACTTGGAGAGTTAGTTATAAAAATAACACATCTATTATAGGCCCAGAAAACACATGAAAAATGTCTATTGGCAAGTAATAATATCACGCAAGACTAAGTACTATTAAACATGTATACAGTATCTTTAGTTGGTTCAAAATAAAACAATCCCACCTCACAATACCTGTAAAGGAAGGCAAGGGATTAGGTTAGCACCAACTGCCCACAGGATTTACAATCCTAACTTTAGAAGTCCAACCCTAAATTTTAGGGGGCCTTGTGCCCCAAAGTTCTCCAGTAGTTTGAGTTGGGGAAAAAGTTAGGTGAGGGGTCCTGGGGACGTGAAGATGGGTCCAAAAGTTAAATGAAGTAGTATTACAGTGACTACAACAGTTTCCAGCTTTCTGAGAGATTTCTGCAACAGTTTGTGCCACAGCCAAACAAGTGTACAAGTTAGGCAAACTTTTTCAGGGGTGGCTATAGGGTGGCAGGTAAGTATTGGTACAATTTACCGGCCATACTCAGATTTCTCTTTAGACTTGGAGGACTCAGAGGGTCGTCTGAGGTATGTTTTCCCACCTTTGGATCTGGTCGCGGGTACAAGAAGAGTTCTTTTCGTGGATGTATGCTTGGTGCAACCTCTTCTCAATGAACAATGGAAGGACCACCACTGCAGCAGTCCTCAGGACAGTCAACCAGGCGCTGGAAAGTAGGTTACAGGGATGGCTACCATTCCACGGAGACACCAGGGGTCACGATTGTCACGGTTGAAAAAAGCATCCTATCTCAGGACCCGTCGATAGTAAGGAGCTGAACTTATGCAGGAAGACCTCTTGTTGCACAACCAAAGATCCCTGGAGTTCTGGGCCGCAACTTAGAATGATAACGCTTCTGTCACAGTATCCCAATTTGGAGCTGGTCCATCCACTGTGTGGTCCAGGGACACTTCCGAAGGCTCCAACTTGCTTGAGTACTAGAAGACACCAGGACCAGTTGTTTCCACTGGTTCAGACAGTTGAAGCATCAATGAGGGTCTTCAGAGATCAATAGCCAGAAAGGGCTACACTATGACTCCAGCCAGATTTGGTCACCAGGCCTCTTAAGGGATCGTCCATGCATCCTCCATGGTCTTCACAGCTACAACAGGATACTTGGCTCCTCTTCAGATCTGCTGGAATGGCTGCAGGACACCTCTTCCTATCGCAATGTCAGGTGAGTGATCAGACTCAGCCCTCCGATGGCAAGATCTGCCCCACACATGCACACCAGCAGTAGTCCAATCAGGGACCACTGTGGGTTTCAGGCAAGCATTAACGCCAGACTCTCAGGCGCCAGTATGAGGATTGGCACCAGACAGTCCCAGCCCACTTCCTGGGATCCCACTCACGTGGTATGCACTAGTCTGCGAAAAGCAAGATTTTCCGGAGCAAGTGCATGACCATGAAAGGGTTTTCCTGACCTGGCATGGCAGGAAGAAGCCCAAAGGACAAGATGGCCAAGGAACATCTTGTTAGTGGTAACACGGTCAGCGGTTAGTGGTAACGCAGTACACGCGGTAAGGCTAACAAAAAGTCCAGTAAAAACTAAGAAAAAGTAACTGCTGGCACCAGTTTGTCCTTAGGTAACCAAACAATCATTTGAGAGTATTCTAGAGTCATACAAAATAAACCCCATTGCACTGCATCGTAAAATACAATATGCAATGATAAAAAGTGGCCAGAAAATGTATAGTTTCCCAGTACTGACAGCCTGAAAGAATAGTCAGTTTCCCCTTAACATGTGAGCACAAGCCCCATGGAGTGAATCTGAAGGCTTCACTTCAATATAAAAAGCCAGGTCAGTGTGAAAAACAAAAGCAAAAAGATTTTGGGGTCCATAGAATACGGAGGGAAAGTTGCTAAAAGAGAAAACTTTTGTAACAGTGAGCTTTATATTTTTCTGTGGTTGTGGTTGTTTCCGGCCCTCCCCTCAGTAACATCAGGATCTCATGTGCATTCTTGGACAGCTTGTGCTCATTTAATGTCAATCATGAAAACGCATCACCACGTATATCTATGTTATTCAACCCCAGTCTAAGCACTCTGAGGGGTTGTTGAAAGAGTTACATCTCTAATCCTGGATTCCGATTTTAGGCACCCCCAGTCTTCATTATGGGCATACCATAGTTTCCAACTACACTACCTGTAGTAGCTAAGAGTGTTGCACAATCCATGTAGTTAGTATCATATAGTCCCAAACCGACCTTTCAACCCTTAAGGTAATTTTATGTTATATCATGGTTCTGGCGTTTGTGTTTGTTCTTATCCTTCATTTGTGGCATGTCCAGATTGTTGTCGTCCATCCATTGATGTATTTCTTCAGGGCTTTTAAAGAACAGCGATTTTCCGTTGTGTAATACTTTCATTTTTGCTGGGTATATAAGTATGTATTTAATATGATGTTGTGGTAGTCATTCATGAATGGGAGTAAGCAGGTGCTGTATCTTTTAGACCTGTGTCATATAAACTGGGTATATGCTTGGTTGAGGCAGCTTTACTAATGTGGTCTCCTTCTCTGGAGAATATCAAAATAACTTCTCTGCCTTTGTAATTTAACACTTTAGTTATTGTGGGTCTAGGTGGGCTCTCGGAGGAGGCCTTTTTGTGAATTATCTATTTTTTCTCTCAATGGTGAAGCCATGTAACTGTTTTACAGGACCAATTTGTTGTAGGAATAGGCTCTTGATGTAATTGCTGGGGTCTGACCCTTTGTTGTCTTCTGGCAGGCATAGTATTCTGATGTTATTTTGCCACGTTCAGTGGTAGAAGTGCACCGAAAAAAGTAGTGGAACTGTGGTCTCGGCAGGGGAGAGGGTAGGTGGAAGCATAGTGCAAAATATGACGAGGTGCTGCAGCCGGGCATTGCAAGAGTCTAAGGGGCCGATTCATGGAACAAATCACGCATGCGATTCAAGGAAGGGCCTGCGCGTGTTTTCCCCAGGATGTGCGCCAAATCCATGCGTGGCGCACACGGGCGCACACGTCATTGCAACATCCCGAACGCCGTGCGCGACGCGCACAAGGAAACCGCACAACATCGGCGCACACACCAAAAAGGGGGCGGGACACGGGGCGTAACACGCGGAATGGGGAACAACGCGTGAAAAAGAAGGTGTAACTGGGGAAGTACTACAGGGAAATACACGGACCGCCGACACACACGCGAACAACATGTATTCATGGAATTGAATACGGGAAACCCGCGTATGCCAAAAGACGCGCATAGTCATCAACACGTCCGCCTAACGAAGGTAGGCGGAAGCGTCCCCGCGCACAATATAAAAGTGCGCGTAAACAACAAACACGTATATCCAGCTACGATGAATGCCCCATTTGTCACAGCACTGATCGTGGGACACCGCAGGAGGAGGAGAATAGCCAGGGCCCGCATTTTCTTTCCCCGGACTAGCCTTTTTGGGATGCCTGACGACCAGGTCTATGGCAGGTATAGGTTTCCACCCCGTATCATCCTAGATCTGGTCAGGGAGTGGGAAGATGACCTTACATCACCCACTCTGTGCTCCCAAGCATTGAGCCCCTTGGAGAAGGTGCTCAATGTCCTGCATTTTTTGGGCACTGGGTCATTTCAGTGGACTACTGCCATAGTGGGGGGGGGGTCTCACAGGCCACGCAGTCACGCTGCCTACACCAGGTATTGGCAATCATCACTGTGCGCCCCTCAGTCCGCAGGCACATATACATGCCCAGAACACCCGCAGGAAGGCAGGCCGTGGTCCAGGACGTTTACAGGGTGGCACACTTCCCCAAAGTGCTTGGTGCCATAGATTGCACCCATGTGGCCCTACGTCCACCTAGGGCCACTGAGCACATCTATCGAAACCGCAAGAACTGGCATTCCATCAACGTGCAGGTCGTATGCGATGCTAAGGGAATCATCACCTCTGTCTATGCAAACTACCCTGGCTCTACCCATGACAGTTTCATATACAGAATGTCTGCCCTGAGCCGGGCCCTGGAAGCTGGGCAGCATGGCGACACATGGCTCCTAGGTGAGTACAAATGCCTGTGCACATGCATGCATGTCACACACAGCCAAATACACAAACCCCAATAATCACAACCATTATCACCTCCCCAGGGGACATTGCCTACCCTCTGAGCAACCACATGATGACGCTAATCCAGAACCCCACCACACCACCACAGGTAAGATACAATGCTGCCCATATTGCAACCAGGGGCATAGTGGAGCGCACATTCGGAGTGCTCAAGTCACGCATCCGCTCCCTTGACCTCTCTGGTGGCCAGCTACTATATGCACCCCCACTAGTGTGCAGGATCATTGTGGCAGCATGTGTCCTGCACAATGTTGCAACACGGCGGGACATACCGGTGGACATGGTGGTGCCCCCACACCCCCAACCACAGGCACAGGCGCTGCCCATGGGAGGGGAAAGGGCACATGGCGAGGCAGCCCGGACCCAGCTTGTGGCCACATTTTTCACCTAAACTCCCACCCCTGCGGAGTGCACACAGGCCTGGCACATACCAGGTGACAATCGATGATGACAGAGACAGTCAACTGTCACAACCTTACCACCCTGAGAATGTTGCCACGGAAGTGCTACATTGTGTGCATCCCTAGCTACTTAAACACAACCAATCCTGTGTGACCAAAAGGAACACATGCAAGTTGTGTATCACACCCCCCCGCAAAACAATCCCTGGTATGTCACCCAAACCCTCCCAACCCACAACACCCTTGTCTGCCACACCATAACATGGCATGCAATGGCAAAAGGCCAACACATGACCAACAACATACGAAGTGACATGTCATAAATGAAAACGGGCACGAGACAATTAAGCCTGACATGGAATCAGATGAAATTACTCACCAACAACCTCACACACATACAAAGTCAGACACAAATACTTTCCACCAGTCGTAGCATGAACACAACACTGAATGCCTGTTCACATGCACATTGGGCATGGCAAAATCCCTACTCCCGGACCCGTGTGCAGTGTGTGTCTCCTGCAACACACTGCTCAGCACACAGCACATTGAGCAGCCATTGTGTTGCAGATACACCTTGAGCATCACATTAAAATGATAAATCAATAACCAAATGACGCATGTACAGGATACTCAAATGGTAATAGATCATGTGCTGCAGGGACACAGCGGCCCCAAGAAGGCTATCTGTGTGCACCTGTGGCCATGGAAGGGTGGTTGTACGTGTGGTGGATCATTGTGCAACTGTGTGTGTCATTATGAACATGCACTCAATATATGCATGTGAAATAAAGTTACCCTAAGTGTCCTGTACACATCACATGTGAACATTGCCCATGTGAACACCCCAGCATGTCAAACCACAACAGTCCCCTGACACCTGAAAAGTAAAGACAACACAGGAACAGGCATTGACCAGCACAACACATCATGTACATAGTACCCCACAATGACAATGTCCGAGTGCCCAAAACACTGTAGCCCAAGCCAACTGTCCAACCACAAAAGGGCCTCCCTCATTTACACGTCACCGTGAACTTCTGAACAATTGTGTCTGGGGTATGTAGTAGTCTTCCTTTAAGTCTACGTGGCTACAGGATTACCCTACCCCTTGTCCTCCATGTTCCAGCTTGCGTGTAAATAGGGTCCAGCCCCCTCAGAGGCCACCTTGACTGGTAAAAATACCAAATCGCAGAAAACTCCAAGGAGCCAAACCCACAAACCAGGGAAAAAGCCTGTAGGCACCAAAAAACCCAGGAAGAGTCTCCAGTAGATGACTTGAAGTATCAGGAAATGTCAAAGCACATGTACAAGCACAATGATAGAACAACCAAGGTAGCACAGTTGAACAATGGTCCTACAGGATGGGTACCATTTACGGTACATAACATACAATGAGGATGCAACAACTGACGGATAGTGTCACAGCTCCGTTGTCCAGGCGCAGGAGTGGCACGAACCAACCACCCCCTTCGTGGTCTGGGCGCCTGCAAGGTCAAACTTATGCAGGCCTCTGAGACCCCGGCGGGGAAGGAGGGTCAGGGATTTATTGTTTGGACAGCCATTGGTCTGCAGGATAACCGGAAAGAGGGGCAGGAGAGGGGAGTCAGATTGGCAAGGGAAAGTGGTCAAAATACATAAATAAATATTCACAATAACACATACTCAATCTGAGAAAACATGTTCATCACGCACTTTGTACCAAATGAGTCAAATGCAAGGCAAAGAGAGACATATCTCTGGGTGAGTGCTGGCCTCCTGCCTGCGCACTCTCAGGTCTGGTAACAGGAGCAGTTCAATGCTGCAAAGAGAGCGTGAGTTACAAATCTGAATGTGTGTTAACAACACACACACACACCACCATCCATTCCCCAAAGTAAGTGACTCCTCCACAAACAAACACTCCTGTCTGCTGCTTTGTACCCATACGTTAGCTTGGCACCCTCATGGTACATACACTGTCAATGCAGTAAGGCAGGCGTATGTGGGCGCACGGGAAATGGAAGACCAATGCGTCAGAATTCACACATGACACAATGGTCCCTCGGTGAGCTGCTACACGCATATAGGGAGGTGAAACTTCAGTACAAGTTGTGTTCTGGCAGCCACATATTGCAATAGGTAGTGCAGGTGGCAATTTGCACATGCAAATGATATGCACTGCACACGAGTCTGTGCCTCGCAGGGTGTCCCTGTGCCCAGTACCAGTTAATGGCTAGGAACTCTACAGCCCTAATAACTCGGCTTCAATGGAGCAGGGGGTACTCGAGGATATGTTAGATGGCCCCTGTGTGTGCCCCTGACAACTTGTAAAGCCACTTTGCATTTGGCCCTCAACGCATGTCAGCTGAACTGTGCTCTTCTCCAACAATGCATGGGGAAAGCTCCCCAGCACTGGTGCTACTTAGCATGCATATGCAAGTGGCCTGGTGGAAGGTTGGCTGTGGTGTGGGCCCTTGTGCTGCTCACCTTGCCTGGAGCTCCTGTAAACACGTCTGCTTCTGTCGGACGTCTGAGCACAAGCCCTGTGCTTCTGCTTGCGCACACATGCACATGTCTGTACCACCAAACATGGCCAGTCATCAGGATTACTTGTCCCTGTGTCAGCTGGCAAAGGTAGTGTGGAGGCTCATTTTCCTGCAGAAAGGGCATAAAAGATAATAATAAGCCTTGAAAGTACGCTGTGTGTGTGTCTTCATGCTCGTTGTCACAGGGCCAGGTTACAGACCTACATCCAAACTCCCCACAACATCAGTGTGACTTTGACAGGCCAAGGGTGCAGGCTACTGTCTACAGCATGAAGGGCATCAAGCACATATACAGGCAAGAAAATAACATACATCATTATCCACATCAATTAATTGAGACATCAATCACATACTCACCCAAATTGATTACAGACATGCGGTGGATAAAACGCTACAATTCCCCACTAGGGGTGTTAACACAAGTAGTACAGCAGCAGACAGGCCACAGTTATGACGAAAGTCCAAAGCCCTTGTGTAAATGTTTGTTACACCGAACCATCCTAGCAAGCCCATGGATAAGGGAAGCAGGAGTGGCCTATGTGAGTCAGGACCCCAAGCTGCAAACACATACACGAGACAAGCTTGAAGGGCCTAGCTGGAACAGGCAGTGGATGCTTTCAAAGCCACAAAGCACCACACCGTCACATGAATGCACAATAGACAAACAATATTAAACTATATTAACTAATTAAACTAACCTAATTAAAATAACTATCAAATAGTCAATATAAACTAACTAAACTAAAATAAAAAATAAAAAATGGCCACATACGACCTGGGGGAGGGGGAGGCACCCAGGACGGGGGAGGTACAGGGTGCACCTCAACACCCACATGCGATGATGTTGAGACAAAAAAAAAAAACCTCCATGGGCTCAACGCCTGCACAGCCCGACCTGTGTGGGAGATATCTAGTCGCCCGAGTCAGCCTCTTCCTGAAAAGGTGGATGTGGCACAGGAGGCCGATCAACACCTAGGCGCAGCTTGCAACACGTCTGCCGGACGGGTGAGCCTGGTTCTGTGCAGCGATTACACGTAGATCAGCATGCAGAACCTCCGGTGATACACGTGCTTCCTCTTGCAAGGTAACACAGAGTTCTTCCTGCGTGGCCTGGCTGGACAACTGATGCACCTCCCGGCAAGCACGTAGCTCAGCCGAGATGGTACGCTCAAGCTGCTCAAACCTCTCCTCTGACCGCACCCTCTGGGTCATCAAGAGGACACCCAGATTGGATCGGAGGGACTCATACTCAGCCCTCAGGGCCTGCATGTGTGCCTCTGCGTGTGCAGCAATTGCTTGATGCAAAGACAACATTTCAGCCTGGCGTGCCCTGTCTGAGGCCGCCATGCCCAGCCGGAGCGAGCGGCCCGTGGACTGTGCCGCCCGCTGCTGGAGAAGCACCTGCCTAGCAGGGGGGAGCACGGATTGGGCCACACACTCCATGCTCACAGCAATGTTTTCCATTGCTGCCCCCTGGCGTTCTGAATTGGCAGTCATGTCTTGCTCCCACTCAGTATACCTCGGTTGCGCGCACCCACCGCATTACTGGGTCGGCACCGCCCGCGGCTGTAGGACCACATTCCCCCGTCGAGGTGATGTCCCAGGCACATCAGTGACTGGTGTGGAGGGTGACCCTGTGTCCTGATCCACCACAGGCGGAGGTCCCACCACCGTCTGGCCCCTCAGTGCAGGTGTCGCGGACAGAGGAGCATCCAGATCAGAATCACTCACCCCTGACAAATGGACCTGATGCACATCCAACTCGACATGGACGTCAGAGTGGTCATCTGGGCTGGACTCATTGCCAGCCATAGACAAGATGGACTGTAACACATGTGGGTTCTTGTGGTCTACCACCCCACGACGCCCACTTGTGCTCAGTTGCTGTTGTGATAACAACCCTGTGCCTGGCATGACAACATCATCCTCTGGCTCCATTGCATCATCATCTGAAAAGTGGAGAAAAATAACATCAGCACACATGTCAGAAGCACATGACACACACACAAATAGACATCACACAGACAGCCAACACATCAAGCAGACATGTCAGACACAACTGAGAACCTGCCATGCATGCAAGGTCACTTTGACATGGCATCTGTGAGTAGGCATGTAGAACGGTGTAACACGGCTCAGAAGTGGGTTGATGCAGTGCAGTACATGTGTACGTTACCCACTATCTACATTAACAAGTGCATCATGATGTGCATCAATATATGTGAATGCAGTGCAAGGGCAAGGGCAGGCATCATGTCCAATGTGCATGCAATTGGTTGCATGTCTACAAGCAATCCACCCCTCCCCCTAAGTGGAAATGCAGGGATGGCTTGCATGGTATCAAAAGGATGACCAGAGACAAGTGTATTGGCAGCCAGTGTTCACTAGCATCAATTGCATCATCTGAGTCAACTGACAACACAGCAGATGATGATGGGACAGTAAGCAGGACACATGATTAACCCTCAGTAGTACACCCATGTGTGCAGAACACAATACACCAGTTGGACAGAGTCAGTGGGCCTCAAACAGGGTGAGGCCTGTGCCCCACACAGACTGTCACACCCTAAACATGTGTGGGAGGCAGGGCTGAGTGTCATGATCTCTGCTTCCAAAAGATCAGGACTTGCCCGACTCCCTTGGAAGCAGACCCATAACCCCGGTTCCGAGTGCCAGCCAGTCCCAATTGGGACCTTTTGGACCCTGTCCTGGCGCCAGTGGCACCAGGCTCATAAAGATGCCCAGTCCCAGCGCTGGAAGCGCCGGGCTCATAATGCTTGGGTGGACTTACCTGCAGCAGACCATGCTGCTTACTTACCTGCCAGTTGAACCCCTGATCCTCTTCTGTTTGGGACTACTTTTCCTGTTGGGTGGGGCAGGAGCCACTCCCTAGGTTCAGAACACTGGAACTCTTCTGGAAAGCAGGAACTCTTTTCTTACCTAGGCGTGGCTGTGGAAGGAGACACCTAAGCACTACAGGAGGCTATTTAAACCACACCCGATGGATGAATCTTGCTTTGTGTTATTCTGCATTCTCTGCAGCAGAACGCTCATCGTGTCTTCTGCTTCTGATCCTGGGCCTAAGGGAACAAAGGCTTACCATCCTGGAATCCAGTCTTCAGCAGCACCTGTAAAGACAAAGAAAGAACAGGTTAGCACTACGGTCTTCAGTGGCAGCGCATCTCTTACCTGGTCCATCGGCTGTCACCAACGCCTCGCGCTGCATTCCGGCATCTGAAAGACAAAGGCTTACCTACTCTTCGCATGCTCCGGAGGTCTTCGCACTGCATTCTGGCATCTGAAAGACAAAAGCTTACCAGCTCTTCGCACGCTCCGGAGGCCTTCGGCGCTGCATCTCGCATCTGAAAGACAAAAGAAGGTGCGTTTAAAGACATTGGGCAACTTTATTACTCACGTGCCATTACTCCTTCCCACGCCGAATCCAGTGGGTATTCCAGCACCCTTCAGCTTCTCTAAAGCTCCGAACTTGTACCTGCAAGATAAAAGGGACAGTTAGTGCGCATCGTGAAGCAGGCTACAAGCGCTTACTTACGTGCTTCCAGGCGCTTCTATTCCTCACGCGGGTTTGATCCTCAACTCTCATCAGCCCGCCATCCGCCATCGCCGGAACCCTGCAAAACAAGAGATATCATTACAAAAGACTTTTAAGACATTTGAAGTGCCCAGAACTTACCGTTCGTGCAGTTAACGACGGACAGCAGTCCTCTGAGGTCAAGAGGCCTGCACCCTTATCCAGTGAAGAAACTGGTTACGGCACCCTGCCCCGAGGCAGATGGAGAGCTCGGCGTTCACTTACCTAAGGTGAGGGCGTTAACCTTTGGGGTTCTACAGGAGAAGAGAAAGGGAAGAGGAGAGAGGCACCCAATAACCCCAGTTCATTAATCCCATATTTTCTATCTGCAGACATCTTACTCTTCGAGTCAGACATACAGTGCACAGAGGTCCAGCCCAAAGAGCCAACCGTGTGTTACACATCACCTTTGAAGATACGGCATTCACCCAGTCAAGACCGGCGCCTCTGCGGGAATCAGGTGAGCGTTACAGAACACAAAGACTACCGCAAAACTCCCACCCAGGCGCTATGGAAACCTCGGATACCGACCAGCTAGCCCAGTTACTTGGGGAACTAAGAGGAGAAGTGCATGCAGCCCGTCAGGAAACGAATGCTCTAAGAAGGGAACTGATTATTTCCAAGGAGCGAACAGACGATCTCGCTAGACAATTGCTACAGTCACAAGCCGGACAAACTCCGTTACCCGCATCAGGGGCAAATCTTCCTTCAACATCCTCTACGAACCCAGTGCAGATCAACCTACCTGGGAATGTACCTCTGGCTCCGCCCGAACGATTTTCTGGTGACCCAAAGAGGTTTGCAGTATTTATTAATCAGTGCCGGTTGCACTTCTTATGCCGGCCAGCAGCCTTTCCAACTGATCAAGCTAAGGTAGCTTTCGTGCTTTCGTACCTTAGTGGCAATGCGGCAGACTGGTCGATCCCTCTAGTTAATCAAGATGATCCAGTTCTCCATGATTTTCAAGCTTTTCAGCTCAGTATGGAAAAACTGTTTGCAAGACATTCGCAGGGGCAGGCCTTGGACAATGAGCTCCTTTCATTGCGACAGGGTAATCAAGACCTTTTGGCTTATATTGCGTCTTTCAACAGACTGATAGTGGAAACTCGATGGCCTGAGGACAAAAGGATTACGCTGTTTTATAGAGGTCTACGTGGAGAGCTCAAAGATGTGTTAGCCCAAGTAGTGAATCCCCCGCAAGACTGTTCGGACTATATTGACTTAGTCGTTCAAATTGACCACAGACTGCAGAACAGGAAGGCCGATCGTTCCAAGTTTGATGCTCGAGTATTTTCCAAACCACCAACTCCTACCAAAGGAGTAGACTCCGGGGAACCCATGCAAATAGGGGGCCTGAAAGGACCACTAACACAAAAGGAGCGGGAAAGGAGAAAACAGCTGCAATTATGCCTCTATTGCGGAAACTCGGGGCACTTTCTTCGAGACTGTCCGGTGAAACCAGCCAAGAAGGCAGTAGGAGATGCAGTTACCAGGGTCACAAACTCTGAGCTCGGAAACGACCTCGCCCGACAAGAATAGAGGTCCTCTTGCCGAGCGTTAAAACCAGTTCAGTGACCTCGCATTTCGTGATACCTATGGTCCTCATTAGCCCTGAACATCCGGATCGATTACATGCGATTGAAGCTTACGTCGACAGCGGTGCCATCGGCAATTATGTGGATCATGAAATGGTTTTGAGGATGAATCTGACTCTTTGTCCAAAGGCTGTAAAGGACGTCATTACTACGGTGGATGGTACGGAGATAGCCTCCGGACCAGTAACGCATACCACCCAAGAAGTGACGGTAGTAAGTCAAGATGGACACCATGAGAAGATCGTGTTCGATGTGATCAAGGCCCCTCAGTTCCAGATTATTCTAGGAATTCCTTGGTTAGAGAAGACAATCCTCAGATCGATTGGCGAGCAAGAACGGTTCAGTTTCCAGAATGTGTCTCTACTTGTCACCCTCGACCTGGTGTTGCACTGGCAGCAATTTCCTCGGAGGCTCCCCAGTTACCTCCTGAATACCTAGAATTCCAAGATGTTTTCCGGAAGGATCAGGCTAACTCTCTACCTCCTCATAGGTCTTATGACTGCCAGATAGACCTGATACCTGGATCTACTCCTCCTTGTAGTAGAATTTATGCCCTCACCGAGCCTGAGAATCTTCACCTCCGACAATACCTGGATCAATACCTAGCGAATGGGCTTATTCGTCCTTCCTAGTCCCCTGCTTCCTCAGCTTTGTTCTTCGTTCCAAAAAAAGAAGGGGACCTTAGAACTTGTATAGATTATCGCGCCCTGAACCAGATCACCGTTAAGAATAGATATCTGTTACCTTTGATCCCTGAACTCCTGGACCAAGTCAGAAAAGCATGCATATATACAAAGCTGGATCTTAGAGGAGCCTACCACTTGGTACGAGTAAAAGAGGGCGATGAATGGAAGACGGCCTTCCGCACCAAGTATGGGCTATTTGAATATCAGGTCATGCCCTTCGGACTTTGCAATGCCCCGGCCGCCTTTCAATATTTTATGAACGATGTCCTTAGAGAGCTCATAGATGTGTGTGTTGTTGTTTACATTGACGACATCCTCGTTTATTCTTCATCGGAAACTGAACATCGGAAACACGTGAAAATGGTCCTCGAGAGATTGCGTCAACACAAACTTTTCGCTAAGTTGGAAAAATGTGTTTTCAACGTGACTGAAGTTGAATTCTTGGGATTCATATTATCACCTAGCGGAGTGCGTATGGATTCAAAGAAGGTCGATGCAATTCTCAAATGGCCATCGCCATCCTCCGTAAAAGGTGTTCAAAGCATGTTAGGCTTCGCTACCTTTTACCGCAGGTTTATCCCCGAATTCTCTCGAATAGTCCAGCCCATCACCGCCTTGTTAAAGAAAAACAAACGTTTTGAATGGTCTACCGAGGCGGAACAAGCTTTCCAGAATTTGAAGACTAGACTTATCTCTGCACCGATCTTAAAACATCCTCGCCCAGAACTCCCCTACATCGTTGAAACTGATGCTTCGAGCCTTGCCATGGGGGCAGTTCTATCACAAAAGGACCCAGTAACCAATCAGTTGCATCCCGTGGCATTTTGGTCCCGCAAATTCTCGCCTCCTGAAATCAATTACACTATTACTGATAAGGAACTTCTAGCTATCAAGTCCGCCTTTAAGGCTTGGCGGCATTATCTTCTGGGGGCCCGACACACCGTTACTGTGATTACAGATCACCGAAACCTGCAATATTTGAAAACCGCAAAAGCTCAATCCTCTAGGCAACTCCGTTGGGCACTATTCTTTGCCGAGTTTGACTTCATAATTACCTATCGACCTGGTGCAAAAAACGGTAAAGCTGATGCCCTTTCTCGGATGGGAGTGGAAGAACATTTGATCAATCCTAAACCTGTACCTATCATTCCCGAACAAAGAATTCTAGGTGTAATCGCCACACAATCCATAGAGGAAGTTAAGGATAAAGCCAGGCTACTGGTAACTCCAGCAGACATACAGAATTGGCATCTGCAGGGAAAGGACTTTACGGTGAAGGACAACCTATTATATTTCCAAGAACGGTTAAACCTGCCCAGCACAGATTTACAGAAAAAGGTAATCTCTTGTTATCACGATGCTTTAATGGAAGGACATCCCGGTATGACCAAGACCTCAGAAAAGATCAAGCGCTACTTCTGGTGGCCGTCTTGGAAAAAAGATATCAGAGACTTTATAATGTCCTGTGGAGTATGCGCCCAAAACAAGAGTCAAAAGGAAAAACCAGCCGGCCTCTTACGCCCTATTGACATCCCGCCTCGCCCTTGGCATACGCTTTCTATGGACTTCATCACCGATCTACCTCCATGCTCCGGATACAATACGATCCTAGTAATCGTGGACCTATTCTCCAAGATGGCGCATTTCATTCCACTCAAAGGCTTACCAACAGCAGCAACTCTGGCCCGAGAATTTCTCGAAAATATCGTCCGACTGCACGGTTTTCCTTCAGTTCTAATTTCGGATCGAGGTAGTCAATTTATTTCTCATTTTTGGCGAAGTTGCTGTCGGTCGGCTCAAATTGATGTGAGACTTTCGACCAGCCACCACCCTCAAACCGACGGACAAACCGAGAGGACCAATCAAACTCTGGAACAGTATTTGCGCTGCATGGTACAACAAACTGAAAAAACTTGGAAAGATATCCTTTGGATAGCCGAATATGCCTACAATAACTCTGTCCACTCGGGAACTGGGAAGACCCCGTTTTTTCTTTTATACGGTAGTCACCCTCGAACCTCGGAGTTGGATCCACTCCAAGATCTTGGAACACCAGCAGTAGACCACCTGCATTCTACAATCACCCAAGCCTTTAAGGAAGCCGTTTCTCACATTCAAAGGGCTAAAGAACAATACAAGAAAGGAGCAGACCAACATCGGAAGGAAGCCCCCCAATATCAAGTAGGAGATCAAGTCTGGTTATCCACCAAATATCTACCTCTAAAAGGGCCACGCACATTCAACCCAAGATACCTTGGTCCCTATTCCATCACTACCATAGTAAATCCAGTAGCGGTCAAGTTGGACTTGCCCCCTCACATGAAGATACATCCGGTCTTCCACGTCTCTCTATTAAAACCCGTGCAACCTCAAACCCGACTAACTACATCTCCAAAACCTATTCTAGTTGATGGAGAACTCGAGTTTGAAGTCAAAAGCATCCTGGATTCCAAGATCTCCAAATCTAAACTATTTTACCTGATTGACTGGAAAGGCTACGGTCCCGAAGAAAGATCCTGGGAACCTGCAGAATATGTCCACGCGCCTCGTCTAATCAAAAGATTTCATCGAACATTTCCTAACAAGCCCAAACCCCCGGAGAAGCCCGGTTTGGGAGGGGCCTTGAGGGGGGGTACTGTCATGATCTCTGCTTCCAAAAGATCAGGACTTGCCCGACTCCCTTGGAAGCAGACCCATAACCCCGGTTCCGAGTGCCAGCCAGTCCCAATTGGGACCTTTTGGACCCTGTCCTGGCGCCAGTGGCACCAGGCTCATAAAGATGCCCAGTCCCAGCGCTGGAAGCGCCGGGCTCATAATGCTTGGGTGGACTTACCTGCAGCAGACCATGCTGCTTACTTACCTGCCAGTTGAACCCCTGATCCTCTTCTGTTTGGGACTACTTTTCCTGTTGGGTGGGGCAGGAGCCACTCCCTAGGTTCAGAACACTGGAACTCTTCTGGAAAGCAGGAACTCTTTTCTTACCTAGGCGTGGCTGTGGAAGGAGACACCTAAGCACTACAGGAGGCTATTTAAACCACACCCGATGGATGAATCTTGCTTTGTGTTATTCTGCATTCTCTGCAGCAGAACGCTCATCGTGTCTTCTGCTTCTGATCCTGGGCCTAAGGGAACAAAGGCTTACCATCCTGGAATCCAGTCTTCAGCAGCACCTGTAAAGACAAAGAAAGAACAGGTTAGCACTACGGTCTTCAGTGGCAGCGCATCTCTTACCTGGTCCATTGGCTGTCACCAACGCCTCGCGCTGCATTCCGGCATCTGAAAGACAAAGGCTTACCTACTCTTCGCATGCTCCGGAGGTCTTCGCACTGCATTCCGGCATCTGAAAGACAAAAGCTTACCAGCTCTTCGCACGCTCCGGAGGCCTTCGGCGCTGCATCTCGCATCTGAAAGACAAAAGAAGGTGCGTTTAAAGACATTGGGCAACTTTATTACTCACGTGCCATTACTCCTTCCCACGCCGAATCCAGTGGGTATTCCAGCACCCTTCAGCTTCTCTAAAGCTCCGAACTTGTACCTGCAAGATAAAAGGGACAGTTAGTGCGCATCGTGAAGCAGGCTACAAGCGCTTACTTACGTGCTTCCAGGCGCTTCTATTCCTCACGCGGGTTCGATCCTCAACTCTCATCAGCCCGCCATCCGCCATCGCCGGAACCCTGCAAAACAAGAGATATCATTACAAAAGACTTTTAAGACATTTGAAGTGCCCAGAACTTACCGTTCGTGCAGTTAACGACGGACAGCAGTCCTCTGAGGTCAAGAGGCCTGCACCCTTATCCAGTGAAGAAACTGGTTACGGCACCCTGCCCCGAGGCAGATGGAGAGCTCGGCGTTCACTTACCTAAGGTGAGGGCGTTAACCTTTGGGGTTCTACAGGAGAAGAGAAAGGGAAGAGGAGAGAGGCACCCAATAACCCCAGTTCATTAATCCCATATTTTCTATCTGCAGACATCTTACTCTTCAAGTCAGACATACAGTGCACAGAGGTCCAGCCCAAAGAGCCAACCGTGTGTTACACATCACCTTTGAAGATACAGCATTCACCCAGTCAAGACCGGCGCCTCTGCGGGAATCAGGTGAGCGTTACACTGAGCCAGAGTGGGCATGGGAAGGCTGATGAAAGGCCATGAAATATAGGTCACTCTGGCCACGTACTACAATGATCATCCAGTCAAGGACACATAGGGGCATGCATGGAATGCACATGGAGCATGAATGGCCACTCATGTCCCTGCAGAGCATCTGCTTCTGCACAGTCCAAGTGAGACAGCCGGTTTGCTGGTGGTAGTTTGCATGTACACATGAGGCTTGAAAAGGGCATTGCATAATGGCAAAATGACGCACACCGTGCAATGTTGAATTTGGGGTACAGGGGGGATGGAGGGGCAAGGGAGCATGTCTACGTGGTGTACCCGCATGCAGGCAGAGGACACATGCACGTCAGTCATGCAATGACATAGTCCCAGTGCTGAGAGGAAGGACACCCCAGGCCACATGCAGAAGGGCCAGTGAGCTGGAACATGGACTGGAGGGGCATCCGGGTGACTAGCATGTGAGTAGGGTGCAAGTGTGGTGATGAGGACAGTCCCCGTCTGCTCTACATGTCCACCATCCTGCACGGCAGGCATGCATCAGTGAAGCATTGCATGACTTGCACATGAGAACCATGTACACATGACATGTAGTGCCAGCCATGCACAACACATCACACAAGTAAAACACACATAGCCTCGACAAACACGCAACAACACTCACTGGACTGGGCATCAAAGTCCTGCATCTCTCCCACTCCTTCGACCAATTCTGGTGGTATGAACTCCGCAACGAGTGACTCGTGTGGAGTGAGGTCTTACTACTCCGGTGGTGGCCCACTGCCAGTCACCAGAGGCATGTTGTAATTTGAGGCACGCTTCGCCTTAGCGCTGCGTTTGAGGTCATTCCAACGCTTTTTGCACTCTTGCGCCGTGCGCACCTCATGGCCGAATGCACTCACATGTTCCGCAACTTGCTTCCAGTGGTTATCACGATGGGCAGCCGTAGTTTGACAATTCGGCCCCACTAGCATGTCACGGTTGTGGTCCCGCACATAGTCCACGAGGAAGTCCAGTTCCTACTTGCAGAAAGGCTTCTTCCTCGACGTGCCGGAGGCCGTAGCTGTGTCTGGGGTCCCAGCCTGTACTGCAGGTGGAACCTTCCTCCTCTTGGACGCTGGTCCGGACTCTGGCTGGCAAATGCCGCCCTGACCAGTATGGGCAGTGGCGCTGTTGAATGAGCCGAGGGAGTGGCAGGTAGAACATGGAGTGAGGCCCTGACTTGCGTCAGTGGCTGCTGGGTGCCCTGTAATGGACCCTGTGCAGCAACATCCGTTGTACCAGGATCATTGACCGGGACTGTCCTGGTTGGTAGACTCACAACCGGGGTGTTGTTGGCTGCATCTGCCCCTCCACTTGCCAACACCTGGCTGGTTGGCGCAGCAGATTACATAGCTGCCCCAGGGACACGTGCCTCGGTCAGGGCAGCCCTGCGTGCACCTACGGTGTGCCTCCTGACCACCTGGGATTCTGCCATGGACTCTTCAAGTGCCAACGCAGCCTGCGCTGGCAGACCCTGAGCCTGGGTGGTGGTGTTCACAGCTGCACCTGCAGCTACCACTACCCTTGGGCCCGTGGCAGTCGATGAAACGGACTGCCGGGTCACATGGGCGCCAGTGTCAGATGCAAGAACTGCATCTCCTGGAGCTGCAGGGGGTGGTGGCATGACTGCACCAACATGTGGCACAACATCGTGCCGAGCTGGCGCACCCCTGCCTCTTCCCCCTCTGCAGCCACCCTGGACACCCTGGAGTCCCCCTACTCCCTGGTCACCCAAGCCACGTCCCTGACCACGCCCACCACGTGGAGTACCCGCAGTGGGAAAAATAGCGTGCGCGACTCACCGTCAGACTAGCATGATAATGAAAAACACACGTAGCCAATACCCCCACCAAAAGAAGAGATACGTCCTTGATCCGCTGTGAAGTTGTGATTGCGCGTGAAACAACACGAAGTAGCAACACACACGTCAGTCTCCATGAAAGGCACATACAGCGAACTGCTGGCCCCGCTCACCTTTAACCCGTGCTGAGGGTGACGCCCCCGTGCTTCACGTCACTTACGCGCTTAGGCCCTTTCCTCCAATTGCACGCATTAACACGCAGACGTGTTGTTTTTTCACGTGCTGATTCACTATGCACCCATCATGAGGGAAACGCCTGTGCGTTTTACGTCACAGACGCGCTTACGTGCTAAGGGCCTTGCCTCGAATTACTCGCTGATGTGCAGTTTTTTCACGTGCCAAATCACTCCGTATCAAACTGGCCACACGACAACACACGGAAGACCACGTTCCTGCCCAAAAGGCCATTTTCCTGCCCCCCAGAGCCCTGAGCATGCTCCCACCTGCCATCTGCTGCTGCCTGCCTGCCCAGCAATTTGGTGCCTGCATGTCAGCCATCTGCAGGGGTACAGTTGCTGTGTCCACCCCTGCTGGAACAGAAGACTCCCCACTGGGATACCATTGCTCCACAGCCCAGCCCCAGGACCCAGTTGCCCACCCTCACCTGCCTCGGGGGTCGCCATGTTGGGGCAAACACCATCCGAGACCACTGGCGACCCCCAGCCAGAGAGGCAGAGGGCTACCAGCTTCACCGATAAGGAAGTTGGTATCCTGGTGGAGCAAGTTCTGGGGCATTATGATGCCCTCTTCACACCATCGCGTGCCAACAAGGAACGATGGGAGAGGATCTGGGAGGACGTAGTTGTTGCCATCAACACGGAGGGGGTGGCAACCCGCGACATCAAGCACAACCGGAAGTGCTGGGAGGACTTCAGGTCCAGGACCCTCAGCAAGGCCCGGCGCCTTTTGAAGGCAGAGGATGCAGAGGGGTGCCGGGTCAGCCTGAGCAACATCCAGATGAGGGTCCTGGAATGCATAAGCCCAGTGCTCCATGTCCAGATCTTTCAGAGACAGACCCGTCTGGAGTTGAGCGGTAAGTGGCCATGCATTGCTGTGTGAAACAGGGCATGTTGCAGTGTGCTGGTAGTCAGCTAATTGCCTGTATGTGTGACATAGGCCATGTATGGATGTGTTTGTGCAGGGACATCATGGTGCTGCATGTGAGACCAGTCATGCGTGAACCACATGGATGGTGCATGTGTTCCAATGCAACATGGGGAGCAGCTTGCGGAATGCACACATGAATGCATGCCTGTCTCTGTTCTTGGACATGGGTGGGGTGTGAGAGATGGGTGCTGCTGTCATGGACATGTATGGTGTGCATGTCTGTGTGTCTGAGTAGCGTGTGTGTGACTTTGAAACGCCATGGATGCATGACACATGTCCGTGACGATGTGTTCATTCACTTATGCAGTCTAGTCATCCTTTTATCCACGGTGTCTGTGGTGTAAGAGCCCTGATGCATGACCCTCCGGTGATGTGTGTGCATGGGACCAGTATGAGCCATGATGACTGTGAGTTTGAAGCCAACTTTTATGTCAATAGAGGCCCATGTACATGGATGCTGATGTTGGTTGCATGTGACGTGCCTTTTTCTGCATATGTGTTGCCTGCATTGACCCATGTGTTGTGGAGGGACAGGATGGAAGTGACGTTTGACAGTACCACCCATGTGCTATTGCTTCCTGTCTAGGGGACTATTGTACAGTACCCTGATGCTTGTGTTCTATGTCTCCTTCTACGCAGCGTCGAGTGAAGAAGAGGGCGGAGACGCCGCTGTGGAGCAAAGCAGCTGGGATGCCTCCACCGGGCGGCGACGCAAGGCCAAGCCACCCTCCCAGGAATTGACTTTCCTATCATCCGGGAGCAAGGGGACTGGTGCCGCGTCTGCCACTACGGCTGCAGCGGAAGGGCCGGGTGAGCCCCCATAGGGGCTTGCGATGGCGGAAGACGGTGCAGAGCCATCCAGGTTGGTGGTCTACACAGAGGAGGAGGAGGCCGCTACTGAGCCACACATGGGGCCTGGTGGGGGTAGTACCACTGGTGCAAGTGGTGCAGTCCAGGGCCGCGGGCAGGAGGCAGCACAGGTCGCCGTAGAGGGGCATGTGCATGTCACTGTCCCTGACCCTGTGACTGCACCACCATGCACCAGCAGGGATGCCCCGTCCCAGGCCCGTGCGGACGAGGAGACCCAAGACTGTATGGGTTCCGTCCTGATTGGTATTGCGTTGCGCACGCATATCATTCGTGATGCCGTGCATGCATCCTGGGGGGACCACGCACGCCATCACGAAGAGCTGCGTGGCAACGTGGCACAGTTGGGAGGGGCCCTTGTCGGAGGGTTCCTACATGAGTCGAGTACTCTGGTGGCCCTCTCCTCCTCTGTGGAGACTATGCGCCAGTCGTTCTCCCTGCCGTCTTCCGGTCCAGATTCCACCAGGGCCCCCTATGGACCTGGCCGTCCAACGCAGCCAGCTTGGTGGATATCACATCCCTGCCACAGTCAGGAGTCGGAGGTCCAGCAGGGGTGGACACCCCACCAACTGGAGACCAGCAGATGGAGGATGTGCCGGCATCATCGGGCAGGGCACATGGACAGCAGCAGCAGGGTCAAGGTGGGAGCGATGATGGCTCAAAGCCATCAACATCAGAGGGGCAGGCATCGGCCGGAGGGCAGGAGGACCCTGGAAGGGGAGTGTCTTCCGTATGGCAGCGGATAGATGTGGAGCGGCGGCGGGAGGAAGAGGCATGGCTCACCATGGTCAGGGCAGAGTTCTCCATGTGCAGGGTGTTGAGGCGGGCTGAGTGCCTCGAGGCAACTCGCAGGGAGTTGGAACAGGCCAGACTGCATCCCTGCAAGACCTCGGGGCGAGGGCAGAGGCCCGCCTCCGGGACATCGACATGGAGTTCGATGATGCCCTGGCCCGGGACATCACAGAGTGAGCCGTAGGACATGCCGCCGCCATTGTATATAGTTAGTTAGTGTTAGGTTTCCTTTCTGTTTTTATTTCTTTTGGGGCGCTTGGACAACGCCCCACATTTTTGTATATAGTTCTTCATTAGGTAGGGTTTTTTGTAGGTTTCATTTCAAAGGTTGGGCTCATGGACCCTGGATTTGTACTTTGTAAACAGTTCGACACTGGATTTCACTTCAAATTTTTTTTTTCATGGACCAATGGTTTTGTCTTGTTTTTTCACTTTGGATTTGTTTTGCCGGACTGACACTTTGTATACGAGCTTTTGGATTGATTTGGGTTCTGCTTTCGTACATTTTTATTTTATATTTTGGACATGCAGCTTTTTATTCATTATTTCCATTTTTGTGTGTTTCATTTCATTCCCTTGCTTTTGTGTTTAATACATTTTTTATTTCCTACTTCAATATGTGGTATTCTCTCTTTGGTTTCATGCATGTCACGATGTGTGTTTTCTCAATCACATGCGCCCATTGTGTGGGTGTGACGGAAATGTGTTGATGTGCATACTTGCCATTTGGGATGTGTCATGTGATAGGGATTTCATTGTGGGGTGGATGTAATACCTGGTTGTGTGTTTGTACTGGGGTGACGTGGGGTGTGATTTGGGTGGCCATAAGGCCCATGATTGTGGATCGTCATGAGGTGTTGGGGGGGCATGAGTCGGGGCCTGCTGGCAGGTGCCTGTCACTGCTGGATGGGTGAGTGGGGGTGCAGGGACATGAGTCGGGGCCTGCTGGCAGGTGCCTGTCACTGCTGGGTGGGTGAGTGGGTGGGGGGACATGAGTCGGGGCCTGCTGGCAGGTGCCTGTCACTGCTGGGTGGGTGAGTGGGTGGGGGAACATGAGTCAGGGCCTGCTGGCAGGTGCCTGTCACTGCTGGGTGGGTGAGTGGAGTTGCAGGGACATGAGTCGGGCCTGCTGGCAGGTGCCTGTCACTGCTGGGTGGGTGGGTGAGTGGGTCGGGGGACATGAGTCGGGGCCTGCTGGCAGGTGCCTGTCACTGCTGGGTGGGTGAGTGGGTGGGGGGACATGAGTCGGGGCCTGCTGGCAGGTGCCTGTCACTGCTCGGTGGGTGAGTGGGTGGGGGGACATGAGTCGGGGCCTGCTGGCAGGTGCCTGTCACTGCTGGGTGTGTGAGTGGGGGTGCAGGGACATGAGTCGGGGCCTGCTGACAGGTGCCTGTCACTGCTGGGTGGGTGAGTAGGTGGGGGGACATGAGTCCGGGCCTGCTGGCAGGTGCCTGTCACTGCTGGGTGGGTGAGTAGGTGGGGGGACATGAGTCCGGGCCTGCTGGCAGGTGCCTGTCACTGCTGAGTGGGTGAGTGGGTGGGGGACATGAGTTGGGGCCTGCTGGCAGGTGCCTGTCACTGCTGGGTGGGTGAGTGGGTGGGGGACATGAGTCGGGGCCTGCTGGCAGGTGCCTGTCACTGCTGGTTGGGTGAGTGGGGGTGCAAGGATATGAGTCGGGGCCTGCTGGCAGGTGCCTGTCACTGCTGGGTGGATGGATGGGTGGGGGTGCGGGGAATTGAGTCGGGCCTGCTGGCAGGTGCCTGTCACTGCTGGGTGGGTGGGTGAGTGGGTGGGGGGACATGAGTCGGGGCCTGCTGGCAGGTGCCTGTCACTGCTGGGTGGGTGGACATGAGTCGGGGCCTGCTGGCAGGTGCCTGTCACTGCTGGGTGGGTGAGTGGGGGTGCAGGGACATGAGTCGGGCCTGCTGGCTGGTGCCTGTCACTGCTGGGTGGATGGATGGGTGGGGGTGCGGGGAATTGAGTCGGGCCTGCTGGCAGGTGCCTGTCACTGCTGGGTGGGTGGGTGAGTGGGTGGGGGGACATGAGTCGGGGCCTGCTGGCAGGTGCCTGTCACTGCTGGGTGGGTGGACATGAGTCGGGGCCTGCTGGCAGGTGCCTGTCACTGCTGGGTGGGTGAGTGGGGGTGCAGGGACATGAGTCGGGCCTGCTGGCTGGTGCCTGTCACTGCTGGGTGGGTGAGTGGGTCGGGGGACATGAGTCGGGGCCTGCTGGCAGGTGCCTGTCACTGCTGGGTGGGGGGACATGTGTCGGGGCCTGCTGGCAGGTGCCTGTCACTGCTCGGTGGGTGAGTGGGGGTGCAGGGACATGAGTCGGGCCTGCTGGCAGGTGTCTGTCACTGCTGGGTGGGTGAGTGGGTGGGGGGACATGAGTCGGGGCCTGCTGGCAGGTGCCTGTCACTGCTCGGTGGGTGAGTGGGTGGGGGGACATGAGTCGGGGCCTGCTGGCAGGTGCCTGTCACTGCTGGGTGGGTGAGTGGGGGTGCAGGGACATGAGTCGGGGCCTGCTGGCAGGTGCATGTCACTGCTGGGTAGGTGAGTGGGTGGGAGGACATGAGTTGGGGCCTGCTGGCAGGTGCCTGTCAATGCTGGGTGGGTGAGTAGGTGGGGGGACATGAGTCGGGGCCTGCTGGCAGGTGCCTGTCACTGCTGGGTGGGTGAGTGGGTGGGGGACATGAGTTGGGGCCTGCTGGCAGGTGCCTGTCACTGCTGGGTGGGTGAGTGGGTGGGGGGACATGAGTCGGGGCCTGCTGGCAGGTGCCTGTCACTGCTGGGTGGGTGAGTGGGTGGGGGGACATGAGTCGGGGCCTGCTGGCAGGTTCCTATCACTGCTGGGTGGGTGAGTGGGTGGGGGGGCATGAGTCGGGGCCTGCTGGCAGGTGCCTGTCACTGCTGGGTGGGTGAGTGGGGGTGCAGGGGCATGAGTCGGGGCCTGCTGGCAGGTGCCCGTCACTGCTGGGTAGGTGAGTGGGTGGGAGGACATGAGTTGGGGCCTGCTGGCAGGTGCCTGTCACTGCTGGGTGGGTGAGTAGGTGGGGGGACATGAGTCGGGGCCTGCTGGCAGGTGCCTGTCACTGCTGGGTGGGTGAGTGGGTGGGGGGACATGAGTCGGGGCCTGCTGGCAGGTGCCTGTCACTTCTGGGTGGGTGAGTGGGGGTGCAGGGACATGAGTCGGGCCTGCTGGCTGGTGCCTGTCACTGCTGGGTGGGTGAGTGGGTCGGGGGACATGAGTCGGGGCCTGCTGGCAGGTGCCTGTCACTGCTGGGTGGGTGAGTGGGTGGGGGGACATGAGTCGGGGCCTGCTGGCAGGTGCCTGTCACTGCTCGGTGGGTGAGTGGGTGGGGGGAAATGAGTCGGGGCCTGCTGGCAGGTGCCTGTCACTGCTGGGTGGGTGAGTGGGGGTGCAGGGACATGAGTCGGGGCCTGCTGGCAGGTGCCTGTCACTGCTGGGTAGGTGAGTGGGGGGGAGGACATGAGTTGGGGCCTGCTGGCAGGTGCCTGTCACTGCTGGGTGGGTGAGTAGGTGGGGGGACATGAGTCGGGGCCTGCTGGCAGGTGCCTGTCACTGCTGGGTGGGTGAGTGGGTGGGGGACATGAGTTGGGGCCTGCTGGCAGGTGCCTGTCACTGCTGGGTGAGTGAGTGGGTGGGGGGACATGAGTCGGGGCCTGCTGGCAGGTGCCTGTCACTGCTGGGTGGGTGAGAGGGGGTGCAAGGACATGAGTCGGGGCCTGCTGGCAGGAACTTGTCACTGCTGGGTGGGTGAGTGGGTGGGGGGACATGAGTCGGGGCCTGCTGGCAGGTGCCTGTCACTGCTGGGTGGGTGAGTGGGGGTGCAGGGACATGAGTCGGGGCCTGCTGGCAGGTGCCCGTCACTGCTGGGTAGGTGAGTGGGTGGGAGGACATGAGTTGGGGCCTGCTGGCAGGTGCCTGTCACTGCTGGGTGGGTGAGTAGGTGGGGGGACATGAGTCGGGGCCTGCTGGCAGGTGCCTGTCACTGCTGGGTGGGTGAGTGGGTGGGGGACATGAGTTGGGGCCTGCTGGCAGGTGCCTGTCACTGCTGGGTGGGTGAGTGGGTGGGGGGACATGAGTCGGGGCCTGCTGGCAGGTGCCTGTCACTGCTGGGTGGGTGAGAGGGGGTGCAAGGACATGAGTCGGGCCTGCTGGCAGGTGCCTTTCACTGCTCGGTGGGTGGGTGAGTGGGTGGGGGGACATGAGTCGGGGCCTGCTGGCAGGTGCCTGTCACTGCTGGGTGGGTGAGTGGGTGGAGGGACATGAGTCGGTGCTCACTTGTGCATGCTGACATGTGGGCTGGCTGGGGGGCATGGCCAGGGTGGATGGGCTGCCTGCGGGGCATGGCCAGGGGTGCAGGGTATTCCCCTGTGTTGTGGGCTGCCTGCAGGGCCTGGGGAGGGGGGAGAGGGCACACCTGGGAGGACACACACTGCCAATTCACGTTGGGGCACCCCAGGAATACACGTACCCCTCCCGCGGCAGCGAAAATGCATGTAAAACTCCCTGCGCACCCCTCTGAATACACGTAACCCACTCGCACAAGGTCTATCGTGTGTGATACTTCACGTGCACCCCCAAAATACACGTACCCACTCGCACAAGGCCTATCGCGTGTGATACTTCACGCACACCCCAGAAATACATGTAGCCCGCTCGCACAAGGCCTATCACATGTAAAACGTCCCGCGCACCCCTCAGAATAAACGTAACCCGCTCCCACAAGGCCTATCGCGTGTGATACTTCACGCGCACCCCCGAAATACACGTACCCGCTCGCACAAGGCCTATCGCATGTGATATTTCACGCACACCCCCGAAATACATGTACCCCGCTCGCACAAGTCCTATCGCGTGTAAAACATCCCGCGCACCCCTCAGAATACACGTAACCCACTTTCACAAGGCCTATCGTGTGTGATGCTTCACGTGCACCCCCGAAATACACATACCCCGCTCGCACTAGGCCTATCGCGTGTAAAACATCCCACGCACCCCTCAGAATACACGTACCCCGATCGCACAAGGCCTATCGTGTGTGATACTTCATGCGCACCCCCGAAATACACGTACCCCGCTCGCACAAGGCCTATTGCGTGTAAAACATCACGCGCACCCCTCAGAATACACGTACCCCGCTCGCACAAGGCCTATCGCATGTGATACTTCACGTGCACCCCCGAAATACACGTAACCCGCTCGCACAAGGCCTATCGCGTGTAAAACGTCCCGCGCACCCCTCAGAATACATGTACCCGCTCGCACAAGGCCTATCGTGTGTGAGACTTCACGCGCACCCCGGAAATACACGTACCCCACTCACACAAGGCCTATCGCTTGTAAAATGTCCCGCGCACCGCTCAGAATACACGTACCCCACTCGCACAAGGCCTATCGTGTGTGAAACTTCCCGCACACCCCCCAAATGCACTGCACCGGCCCTGTGGACTGGTGCAGGGTTAGCGCGGCCCTTTGCACTGCATTGGGGATTTCAATGCCTTATCCTTGCACAAGGGGCGTTCTTGGGGGCGTAACTGGCGCTGCGGGATGTTCTCTGCACCAGCGTTCAAAATGGCTTTGATATTCCTTGAATACATGGTGCGCCAGAATGCTGTTTGGCGCACACGGCTGGCGCATACTGGCACACGCTACCTCACTACGCTTCTCTGCGCTGCTCGCGTGCGCTGCCTCTGCACTGAAATCTATGAATCACCCCCTAAGTGACTAGTAACTAAGGCTCCTATTACAACTTTACACTTGCACAGGGACATGAATGGCGTAATCCTCTATATAGAAGGATGTACGTTGAAAGCTCGTAAATGAAAATCTCATAGACGAGAGGGGGCACTGTAAAAGGGCGCATTTCAAAAAAATCAAAGACATTCATATTCAATTATATTTATAGATGTACATGTAGCGAAAATATAAACTTTTAAAAGGGACACGCTAACCGAACGCAACACTTAACAGCTAATGTTTGAGGAAGCTGTATTAAACTGACAGCGCGAAATTGCGCAAGATGATGATGAGGAAATACTGACATGTCGCAAACACGGAAGTAAAGCAGTCAAATGCATAGATTGCTGCTTGTGAGAGAAAACGAACGCTTGGAGACAGAGATCCGAAAGGAAATGTTGCAATATATTGATTTAAGTAATAAACACCAGAATAACAGAGTGGGCTGTTTGAGAACATCGAGGTAAGTGTATAATCGATTTGGGCCGTATTTTACAATATAATAATATTGAAAAAGAATGCGATTGAAAAAATAAATTACTTTTTTTCTTTGGAGGAGGCAAATTAAATTATTTCGAACAAAGTAAAAAGAACAACCGTGCCTTAAAGGGTACTTTTATGGTTAGGAACAAACAAAAAATGAAAAAGCTTGGTGGAAGTACACAATGTACAAAACCAATGACTGTAGAGGAAGGGCAAGTACTGTGAATGATCTAGTGGCATTTAAAACTGCTCATAATCATGAACTGGATGCATGTCAAATAAAAGTAAAGGAAAATATTCATAAGATTAAACAAAAATCACTAAATAATGATGGAAAAGAGGGACCAGTGGCCAGAGAAATGATGGGAGAACTTCCCCCACACCTTGCAGGAGATATGCCAAGTTTGCATTCATTAAAGTGCCAAGTCATTTATAAGAGAAACTGAAAAGTAAAGACCCAGAAATACCAAAAAGCATGGATGAATTAGTAATACCAGAGGAAATGAGGTATACCAAACAAGGTCATAGATTTTTACAATTTGATAGCTAAACAAGAGAGAATAGATGTTTTATTGTATTATCTGATGAACATCTAGAAAGACTATCGAGGAGCACCACTTAGATGATGGACAAGACGTTTAAAATGTGCCCGAATACATTCACTCAACAATATAGTGTACATGGAATGCAGATTCTGATTTCTGGCATATATATGAATGAGTAACAAAACTGGAATTCATACAAGGAAGCATTAGGACAATTAAACACATGAATGCAATACGAAGGAAGATAATCAAAAATATGCATTCTAGACTTTGAGTTAGCAGCAATCAAAAGTGTATTAACAATTTTTCCTGAGTTTGAAATACAAAGTTGTTTTTTCCATTTTAGCCAAAGTGTGTGGCGAAATATGCAATGATATGGGTTCCAGAATAAATGTGTGCGCGATTGTGAGTTTCAATTTCATGTCAAACAATTGTGTTCTTTGGCCTTTGCACCGAGAGATGAAGTAATTCAGGAATACATGACAATAATAAATCATGACTATTACAAACACAATGAAAAAGACAGGAGTAATTTTTTTAATTACTTTGAAGGTACCTGCATTGGAAGCCAAACATGATATGGTAGAAAACAGCCTAAAGTAAAGGTAGAATTCTTGAATTGCCATGAAGCAATCGTTAATGGCACAGAAAAATCCAACAACAAGTTGGAGGGATGGCATCATGTCCTAAATGTAGCCATGAGAAAACATAAAACAACAATTTGGAAATGTTTGCATGTAATTATTTTAGAGCAAGGAGTGCAAGAAACAGCTACAATAAAAAAATGAGTAGCAAACATTTACAAACTAAAACAAAAAAAGGTTTTCAGAATAAAGAAAAACGAAAAGAATTGCTGAACAATATACAAAGTTATTCATAATTGATTAATATTTTGAGCCTTGCATTCAATCTGCCGTTAATTGTGCTGTAGAGGAAAAGAATGGGGTGGAACTTGAAATGAAACCAATTTTTTTTTAAAAATGCATTGGGAAAGGTAACATTTAAAAGGTTGATTGTTTGCTATTTTTTTAGATTTATCAATGAGTTGTGATATTTAGGTTATCACTTTACAGAGTATTATATTTTTTATGTATTAAATAAAAGTGTTGATTAAAACTAATTTTGTACATGCAATAGTAATTGAAGGTGCATGAATATTAATGGTCAGTAGATTGTAGCATAAACGGAAAATAAATTAAATCGAAAAAGAAGAAACAAATAAAAAGAAAGAAAGGTAAGTTTCATTAATAATGTGTCCATATTGCTTGGTCCATATTCAATGTTATAGGCATTGTGGAGGCAATATTAGAGATGTTGTTGGATTCAATATTCTAAATACGAGATTTTCGTTCAATACCATATAGAATGGTGAATATGGCTGTAAAAGGTAGAGGAACGGTAAACAGAAAAAATAAATGTAGTGGAACACCGCTCACGACCGTCCTCGCTCACTTCGATAATTGTCCCTCCCTCTGCCTTCAGCATCTTCAACCTTATTTTCCAGCGCCAATGTTCTCCTGGTTAAATCTTCTACCAAGCTTTGCAGGTTCTTAGTTGTTTCAGAGATTTGTTTCTCTGAGATACCCACTTTCTCTGATAGGAATCTCAGGTATTTTCTTAGTAGGGTAACATCAACTTTCACATCTTCCCCTATCATGGTTTCCAAAGTGTTACGCAATGTTGCTTTTGCCTCCAGAATCTGATCATCCCAAGATTTTATGGGTAGAGGCCCCACTGTCTGGAAGTTCATGATTCCGACATTAGTGACTAACTGCAATACTCCAATTCTTACAGCCAATGCTATTCAAATAGCGAGTTGTAGTCGGAGAATATCCAAATATTAACACAGAGCCGCCCGTCCATGCTATAAGGGCAAGGTTCGGCAGTGTTTACATGCCAGAGGGAGTCCCTTTCATAGACATTTACTTTGGCTATTGTTCATTAATGTATTAGCTTGTATTGGCTCTGTTCATCAAGCAGTACACGTGTACTCGTACGTTTCTGGTCTTCCACTCCTCTCACTCGGCCTCTCTTCAGGCTGAATGGACCGTAGTTCAGGAACCTGGTGCTTCTTCCAGGGTACTTGTCACTCTCCCTCGTCGGATTCGTCTGTCTGTGGTGTGAGCACTATTGCAGCAATAACATCCATGGGGCGGGGGTGAGGGCGCCTCTTCTATTTTCATGTGATTTGGGCTGTGGATTTATGAATTCATTTTGGACTTCTGTCCATCTCAAGCATGCTCATATCATTCCTATTTTGTTATATTCACTGTGCGGGTGTCCACTCATCCGGCATTGCTGGGCCAGTCAGTCACGTAGCATTAGCTTGCTGCCACTTCAGGGATTTACTCTTCCATTCCCCTCTGGGTCCGTGCTGCATTTCGCCTTCAGACTTCACTCAGGTTACGGATCGTAGTGTAAATATCCCGTTTTAGGCTGACGGGGTGCTTCTGTCAGCTTGGCCCCAGTGTTATTTCCCTGGCCTGAGAGGGAGCAGGACAATCATCAACTCATTCCTTCATCTATTCTGGCTTCACGTTCAGCCCCTCCTGCACCATTTTGGGTATTGGCGATAGGCAGATTAATACTTAATTCATAGCGTTGGTCACTCCCTCGCCTCTATATCATAGGAATGAAAGCAGTGCATCATTTATGGCGTCTGGGCCTTCTCCGCTGCCACACTGCAAGTACGAGAGACGCTATTCACTAAGGCAACCCTACGAACCTTATCCTGGAGTTATAGAAAAAGAGATGGATTATCAAGCTCTAGCAGAAATGAACATGTTGTAACTAAAGATGACAAGAGCAAGTGACATCAGTACGGAAACGGATGCACTAGACACGAAGCAGATATGCATTCACCATGAAGATACACATACACAAGGTCAAAACTTGCATTTAGACAAAGGATGTTACCTGCACCAATAGACACTAGAAAACATATCAATCAACGTATGCGCTGAAGTGCAAGGCAAATGAGATACACACAAAGCTTGCTTAGTGAAGAAATGCAACATTAACAAGTCGCCATTCTGGATAAAATGGACGACGCAGCCACAGTTCAGTGAATGGGAATCGAAGAAGCCTCGAAGCTGCAGGAAGATTAGACTCGCTGAATTAGATGAAAATACACACACAAGCAGACCATACAATAGCTGCACAACTCCTTCCAAGGTTACTGTGGAAAAGGGAGGTTTGGACTAGCGCAGAGGAGAACACAAGACACATTTCTCTTAGATTACATAAAGAAACAAACAGACCTTGAAAGTCAGGTGTTCACTAATTAAGGTTTAATATTGGAAGAAAAGTAGCTTAAACAAGTCTCCACTGGCCAGGAACGGTAAGGACGCCCATATTAATAAGGGCATAAATCCTAGTGAAAGTCAAGCAGAATAATTCAAAATGTGGTCTCCTCACACGTGACGTATTGTTGGAGAACAGTGGCTATTCATCAACTCCAGGCACAGATAGGTTTAGGCCTTGACTCCCCTCAAGTTTTTAGAACAACGATGCCAGACAGAGCCAATTTCAAAGCTAAATAACTGGCTGTGGCCTAGGAAATCAGAGATGGTGTCTTATTTAATTGGGAAAAGTAGTACCTTGATGCCACTCCCCATACCACCATTGTTGGTCATGTGCTGATGACCTGCCAAGTAGTCAAGGTTGGTAAAGCTAATGCCAACCAATCACCGTTCTCAAATGATGCCATCTTGTAACTTTTGCAGTAGCCAATAGTTTGTTGTTGTGATGATGACTTTTTACCTGTAATCTATTTAGAGGTGGTCCGATGTGTGGCCTGCAGCTAAGTAGTGACCAATGGAGAAACTAATACTTATACATTGTATACATAGACGATTTCCTTAACCATTCCCACTTTCCCGTAGGTTTTTGTAACCAAGATTGTAATGAGACATCAGTTGTGACATATTTTCTATTCTTAAACTATTGTCAAGCTTGAGAAGGACGAGAAAGTGAAGACTTCTTGGCTTTACTGTGTGAAGTCATCATGAAGCAAGACACAGACAACAGATTCAAAGTTCAAAACAAAAATGGTTTATTAACTTAAATGTCAGGATGGTTGAAGGCCTAACTTGCCCTATGCTATGATTTCCCTACCTAAAGAAACTAAGGATAGTCAGTCAGTAAGTTCAACTTAAAAGGCTGTCTGTGACCATAGCCTACACTTGACCTCACAACTAAAGCTAAACAATGTGTAGGGATGTCAGCAACAAAATGAATAGTGTTCCAAATAAAGTTCTGAGCTTCTTCCAGCTATGGGCTTACTTTCTAGCTCCCCTTCCCCAAGTTCGATACAGTTCCACAAAGTCTCAAAAGGAATCTCAAGGTTCCCTTCCCCAAGAAGACAACACAGTTAAAACGAAATCTCAGGGTTCCTTTCCCCAAGAAAACAACACAGTTAAAAATGAGTCTCAGGATTCTCCTTTTCCAAGACACCAGCTTGCTCAGCTTGCCAACTTGTACTTAAGGTCAGTCTCTCGATATTCAAAACCAGTTCCAGGTCAATTTTATGCTCCTAGTCATTGAGAGTTTGTACCAATTGCCTTATTCTCTTTCACTTCAGCAAACTCTTTCAGGCACTTGAAATTGCTTTCTGTATATTTCTTTGGCTTTCACAGATAGTCACACCTTGAAACACTTGTGTATAGGCACGTCATAAATGCCATATCATATCAAAGGGTATACCCGGTCTAGCCGCAGTTGTCGGACCACACGGTCCACCCATTACAGCTCACACAACCGGTCACCCTAGGCTTGCTTGCCCACAGAGGTTCTTCTGTAGCTGCACCTGTGTTCTGGTTCACAATCACTTGGCTCTGTCTTTGCCAGCCTTTTGGCATCCCCACAACGTGTTTCACTCTTTGCCAGTCTCTTGACTTTGCCATGATGAGTTCAGTTATACAGTTCACTTTGTGGTGTTATTTTCCCTTCACCACGCTGCTCTCACACGCCTTAGCAATGTTCCATTCTTGCTTTATAGTGCATTTCATCAGATTCGCTCTTAACTTTCAATTTATGGTATTCGCTTTTTACATCACCTTGTCATAAGCACCTTGGTATAGTAAAAGCTTTCAAATGCTCATCGAAGGCTCATTCATTTTGGTATGCAATAGTTTCCAGTTCTTGTTTGCTCACACATTGCAGCAATTATCAAAAACCAATTACTTTGGTTCACTGTACGTTGCACCTGTCTCTGGTGTCTCCTCCGGGCAGCTGTCACCTCCTACTCTGCTCTGCATACACTTCCTTGGTGAACCTCGAGCCCCGCTCGTAGTTCGCCTCCCTCTCTCCCTCTCTGTGGGTCGCTGGCAGCTCCGCTCGCGTCCCAGGGATGCTGCCGGTGACTTACAATTATTCGATTTTTCTCCAGCCCACAGCTCCTGATGCAGGCATGCTCCAGAGAGGCTCCAATACTGTGGCCTTTGTGCTGCCCTTCCTGGTCCCGGCACCACAATTTCTTGCAGTTCTCACCAGCGTCCCGGTTACCCCGACAAGACCACCCTCAGCTGCCTCATACTCTGCAGGATTTCTCCTTCTGCAGGCCTCCCTGCTGGTCTCTCTCTCTCTGTTCTCTCCGACTCCACCTTTTATACACTTGCAGCCATCTAACAGGTTGCATGTATGCGTCTTTAGGCTTAATTGCCTGTCCACAATTAGTGAAGCAGACCCTTACACAAGCCTGTAGGACTCTTCCTTGTCACAGTACTAGAATGGTGAAAGGATCAGTTAGTGTGCATTCCTCCTACTCACATCCTCTTCATCCCAGTACTACAGTGAAATGAATTAGAGGAATTGGGGGGATACGGTTTACAATAGCCTATAAAGGTGGGGGAGGGTAATGTTGATTCTCATTTGGAAAAGCGGTATACCATGTCTCGCCTGTGGCTATCCTCTCCCCAATCCCCAAGGACCCTCCACCAAGGTGATCCTCCTTTGCATCTCCACCCCCAGGGTCAGGATGCAAAAGTGATGGCCTTTCCCTGAGCACCTGAGAAGAGGATCCAAGGGTAGTAGGTGTGAAGATACCCTCAGGTTTCTCACAACTGCAGTCCCTGAATTATCTTGGTTATTAATGAAACAGCCTTTGTCAATTACCTTGACTCTTCTGTTATTGGTTGCAGGATTTCCCAGCCTGTCTTTTTCGCTCAGGGCTGGAGATGTCCAGTCCTGCTTTACATATGGTAGCGGCTCGGATGGTTGGCCAGTACCCTCGGATTGTGGAGTCTTCCTGCTACAAGCCTGAGGACTACAGAGGGACCAGTTGAGAACAGTGATTCAAGCGTGAACTGAGACAGTTGACCGGGGCCCCCTTGGAGAAAATCCTGCCCAGTCCCCACAGGTGCCCTGCATGGCAAGAACGAAGTGGCCGATTGAGGGAGGTTTGATACCGAAGGCCTCGGCCAATCCACAAATGTAAGTATAGAGCCTCGATTTGGCAAATAAAGGTGGAAGGGGTTTGTTTGTAGAATATTGGGGAAGAGTGATAAAGGATTTATTTATGAGAGGATACCTGTAACCAGGGTTATGGAAGGTGGCGCATTAAACCTAGTGACGAGGTACTAAGTTATTAAGATATTGAAGAGTAAAAGAGATTTCCAGTGACAAGGTCAAGGAAGAATGTGCCATGCCCCGTTTGGGGTAACTTTAAGAGATAAAAGGATACCTTGTCAGAAAGGGCAGGAAGATGGTCGTAGGTTTGTTGTGTTATATTGTGGGTACACCCATATATGTAGCGATTGCTGGCACCAACTGGAGGGTGAGAAATGGTTTAAGTTGTAAGAACTAGGGTTTGTGGATATTGGTTTACATCATCGAGGCGGTGGAGCTTTGATTTGGACTCAAAATGGCAGAGTCCTGGGCATGGGCGGCGGTTGTGGTGCTTGCCCAAACAGTTGCTGTGGCCAAGAGGCTAGGGAAGAGGCACAGAAAGTGTTGAAAATAGAGGAAATTATTGTTGAAAAGAGATTGTGAAGGAGAAGTGAAGGGATACTACATTTTAAGGCTTATTGAGACGAGACCCAGTAAGTATCAGCAGTCAAGAGAGTGATGTTCCATCATGGGAGACACTCCCCTTATGCATTTGTTTCTCAGGAGGATAGCTCAGCAGCAACGTGCTCGCCTTGGAAGCAAGACGACATGGAGCAACACAGGCTCGATCTCCGGTTCTGCGATTAGAAACCTCTGGGTATTAAGAGTGTTATAAATAACCTATCATATCATATCGTAAACCCTTCCAAGGCACAAAAGTAAAATATGTAAGTACGATGCTGAGTGGGTTTGGGGCACAGCAGGCAAAATGTTCATGGCCTGGCCCCAGGAGGGCACTCTTTCAAAATCAGTGCTGGAACACATGACATTTTTACATGGTGCATATAAGGGGAAGAAGCTGCAAAAGAGATTAACAATTCTAGAGTTATGAAAGATGTTTGGGAACGAGATGGAGGATGCACCACAGAGACAGTGGATGCTTAATCAGCACGAAGGAGAGGGCATGGCAGCCTCGGCTCCTCCTCCTCCTCCTTTCAAGAACATCGATCCGCCAGATGGAGGACAGGGATTCTACCCATTGAAAGAATTCAAAGCAGTGCCAGGGTATACTAAGCCTGTATATGCGCCCCCCCGCTTACAGTAGTGACGATGTTATAAATGGAGCCAAGTTAAATAATCAAAAGCTAGTGTCTATGCACAATGAGTATAACGAGCACTGTGAACCACAGGCAAAGAAGTGAAAGACAGGGGAAGAAAACAGCAAATGAAAAGAAAAGGAGAAGAAATGACAGGAAAAAATTAGAAGGGAGCAAGAGGAGAAATGGAAAGAGTGAGAAAACAAAAGGAAGAAAGGGAAAGCCAAAGGGAAACAGAGGAGAAGAGAGTGAGGGAAATGGAGAAGAAAGACAGATGGAACATAGCCGAGACAGAGAGTGAAAAGAAGTTCAAAAGATTGTCATGGAACACATACTTCAAGGGAAGGAGAAAAGTGAGGAACAGGAGCGGGAAACAGAAAGGAGTTTCGAAAGACGTTTTAGAGAGATGAAGGAGATCATGAAGAATCATACTCTCCCAGATGAAGATGAGGGAGCAGAAATACGAAGAAGAGTTGGCAACCTGTACAGAAGCAAGAGGGACAGTGGTGTTATCCATATGGTAAATAGGAGTGTACTAGGGTCTCCACCAAGAGAAGAGAGCTTACTAGAGAAAGCACTGAAGGGATTATGCCCAACAAACCCCCTAAAATGATTTGATTTTGAGGAATGAGAAGATGAGGGAAGTGATGGAGGTTAGGGAACGATGCATTCAGATGAGCAGAGACATGAAAGTGAAAATGAGAAAGGGGAGGGAGCCACACAACACCCCTCCAAGGGCTTGAACCCAGAGAAAGAAATTTAGTTGTCCAATTTGGAAGAACTAGAAGGCGAAAAGCCTGAACCTGTGTCCTACAGCAAACGTCCAAAAGGATGATCGCAGAGTTTGGAGGAGACAACCCCATATGCAGGCAGGTTAAGAATGTTACCAGGATGAAATAAAGAAAGCATGACAGGCACCTTCACAAAACAAATGGCGCAACTGGACCTGAACCTAATGTCGACTTAGCACAATTCCATTGTTAGAAAAGGGGGGAGGACGACCTGGAGTGAAAAGGGGTGCAAGCATCATTTTGGGACCAGCCCACACATTATAGCACACCTCTCACCAACAGGTTCGACTCTGAGCGACAGCCATGAACACACAACTGGAGAGATGACACTTCAGCATAAACTAAACATGTGTGCTGAAACGGACTTTGCTTTGCTTTGGAAACGTTTTTTTTTTTTTCTTTTTGGAATTTACTCCTACCTGGCACTGCGAGTATCCTGCCACTCTTGCCAGTCCCTTCCCACTTCCTGGAGGAGGTGGAGCCCAGCGTCGACCACGTGATCTGTCAGGTGACATCACTTGGACTGAAAAGTCCGCCCCAGCCGCCCGAGCGGCGTGTGTGCTAAAACGGACTTTGCTTTGCCTTGGAAACGTTTTTTTTTTTTTTTTCTTTTTGGAATTTACTCCTACCTGGCACTGCGAGTATCCTGCCACTCTTGCCAGTCCCTTCCCACTTCCTGGAGGAGGTGGAGCCCAGCGTCGACCACGTGATCTGTCAGGTGACATCACTTGGACTGAAAAGTCCGCCCCAGCCGCCCGAGCGGCGTGTGTGCTAAAACGGACTTTGCTTTGCTTTGGAAACGTTTTTTTTTTTTTCTTTTTGGAATTTACTCCTACCTGGCACTGCGAGTATCCTGCCACTCTTGCCAGTCCCTTCCCACTTCCTGGAGGAGGTGGAGCCCAGCGTCGACCACGTGATCTGTCAGGTGACATCACTTGGACTGAAAAGTCCGCCCCAGCCGCCCGAGCGGCGTGTGTGCTAAAACGGACTTTGCTTTGCTTTGGAAACGTTTTTTTTTTTTCTTTTTGGAATTTACTCCTACCTGGCACTGCGAGTATCCTGCCACTCTTGCCAGTCCCTTCCCACTTCCTGGAGGAGGTGGAGCCCAGCGTCGACCACGTGATCTGTCAGGGGACATCACTTGGACTGAAAAGTCCGCCCCAGCCACCCTTGCGGCGTTAAGCCCTGGAGGCAGTAAGGGCTGGAGAGAAACGCTGTTGAGCTGTTCGGCTGTGACCTGTGCCTGTTCTGTGAGTATTACAGGTTTGAAGTTCCCTCGTATTAACACTGGCATTGAATTTCCATACGTCACTGGGGTAAGGGGGGAGAGTCGGACTCTGGCAGCTCCTTAAGCTGTCGGGTGTTCCTTACCCGGTGACTGGGTGCTGGCTAAACATTTTTCGGATGACAAGTATAAGTGAAAATATGACGGGAAAAAGTAAACCATTTACACTGAAAACTGGAATGCCTCTTCATGTCATGGTAACACGAGCATCAGTTACGCTACAACCATCTCCAGCAAAACCTTCTCCAACAATTGTGATGAAGAGGAAAATTAGCGGATGCCCAATTGTAATACCAGACAAACGTATGGCACTAGGAGACATCCGTGAGTTCTGTACCTTACGTACATATGACCTAACTTCCAAAAGCCCTAATTTTAGTAGTGGTATGTTCCCTGACCTGCGTGATGATACAAATTTAATTCCAGTAGCGAACATCACAATATCTGACACACAAATCATGTCTGAAATTACAGATATGACGGTGAATGCAGCTAAACAAAATGATGTGACAAAACTACCTGAAATCGTTAAAGAAGTGATAGATCTGCAGAAACAGATAAGTGACACAGAAAATATGGAAAATGAAGCATTGGAATTAGACAAGGTGGAGGCAGACTTACAAAGTAATGAGATTTCTGCTATAAACATATCAGAATCTCAAAATAAAAGTAAAATAATTACACCGGTAAATAAAATAACTATGGCGGAAGCTGAAATCAGCCTTTACCAGTCACCGAGCCTGTTTGACCACTTAAGTAGTGAATCAATGCAACAATCTAGATCTTTTGCACAACCAACTCCGCGAAAGATCGTTGTTCATTGTAGCTCTTCCACTACTTCTACACCTCGAGAAGTTGCTGAAAAAAGGGTTGCCTTATTAGATATTACTTTGCAGGCTATGAACACAACATTAATGACTATGTCCAAACTATTTAATACACTAGAAGCAAAAATAGGGAAACAGGAAAAAAAGATTGATGCCATCAGAAGATGGATGAAAGATTGGGAGGCAAAACAGAGGGTAGAAAAGATGTTTTTGAATATGGATACATCTACTGAAATACAAACCATCGACAAATTACCAAAAGATGTAGACATGCCAACAAATCTAACTCCTACTCTAGCCACTAAGCCTCTCCCTTTCTTCAAAGATATCATTCGTCCAGTTACATTAGAAGATCAAAAAGAAGATGTACATGGACCAAGTGATGAATCGTCAGCTCAAGTAAGTGTTACACCTAAAACAGGACTAACATATAACATATTTGAAAAACAAACAAACGAGAACTTGGGCAACAATAATCCAAATTCAGAAAAATCAAATTTCAAGATAAAGATACAAAACAGAACCAAGAATCAGAAAAAAAAAACAAATACTAAAAATTTTATCCAACGGCTGAAAAGTTTTAAACTTGCAACCAGAACGGACAGTCGGGCTTCACTGCGGCATATTCATCTAACAAAGTTAAGACAAGAAGCCTCTATAAAAAAAGGAGACAGCAACAAGGACTATACACCTCTAAATGACATTATCTCTTTGCTTGAGAAACCAGACAAAATGAAAACATCTTTAGTGAGTATGGAACAGACAACACAAGAAGAAATACTGAAAACTGATACAAGTCTATTTCCTGTACAACCATCCCTGAAAGAAAATCCAAAAAAAACAGACAACAAAACTCTCTACTCAGATGATATATTAAAAGATATAAGAGCAGAGATAAAAAGATCTCTTGATGATTATATGAAATTTAAGGAGGGATTTTCCAATCCAAAAGAGTCCACGACAACAGAAATTGAAACCCCTAATTCTGGACATGAAAAAACCTTGATATCAGCAGAGAAACATCTGGAGTGTAGTACAAAAATACCACTAATTCATGAAGCACAAAAAACTGCCGTCAAGATCTCAGAAACTAACTCTAGTGAGCCAATACCCTATAGTAAAGTTCAAACCATAACAGATCGTAGTATGGAAAAAAACTTCCACACCATAATTCACAAAGCAATGGACGAGTATTTTCAATTGAACTATCAGGGATTGAACAAGGAAGTGGAACCAAAAGATAATCAAAAAAATAAAATTGAAACACAAGGAGGAAAAGTGGGAACAGTCATAGATTCGACCAAAACAAGTAACGAAGGAAGGCTTGCAGAACCAAAAACTAAATCTTTAAGAGATTCCAAACACAAGCTTAATCCAAATATGCATCATAGATTTATCCTCAAATGCCGGGCAGAACCATTTCCGCAATATGATATGTGCCGAACAAGTATAATGGGCATTTTTAGTGACCTACCGAGTTTGAGTGATATCACGTCCGGTGACATAGCACAAGTAGAATTCTTAAACGATGACAACCTGGCGGTGGTCAGATTGTGGATCACCTCGAATGTGGTTCGAAATGTGATCTGGCAATCTCGACTTGAACTGTTTGCATTAGGATTCTTGCTTGCTATTGACCCGGTTAACTATGATGATGAAATTGAGTGGGATATAAATACAACTAAAAACACAACTAAAGAGCTGAACGTGTACAAATTGGATAGGCGACATCAACCACAAAGCCAAAAGTATGAAATATATCACACATCTAGATCTGTATCTCAATTACAAAGAAACTCATCATAACTATCAGAGGAGGGTGATGTAAGACACCTCACCATAGTTAGTTGGAATACATGTGGTTATGTACACTTACTTAATGATTGCTCAAGCCTTTTGCCACACACAATAGTGATGTTACAGGAAACTTGGTTGCTCACAACACCACTATGGAATGGCTATGAGATAATTTCATCTCCTGCAATCAAAACAAATGGTAGACCAGCCTCGGGTATGTTAGTGGCACTAAAAAATGGAAGAGGTTTCACATTAGAACCTTGGAGCACGCCTAATCCATATCTACAATTGGTTAAAATTACCTATAAACATGGCACAATTGCAGCACTCAACATATATAGAAATCCGATGGGAATCACAGACTCAAAATTCTTCAAAGACATAGAAGATTTACTAAACATTATTCTAATGACGAAAGAAATAACAAATACTCTGATTGCGGGTGATCTAAATCTTCATTGCTTATCCACTGTGGCTCATAAGAAAAATGCAGTGTGTCTTAGATGGGAAAGCTTGATGAAAACCTGCAACTTTATCATGCTAAATGGGTCTCAAAAAAATGATATACCACACAAAAACACGTGGGCAAGAGGCACGTGTAAGTCAATAATTGACTATATGTATGTTGACACTAAAACTTTCAGTCAAATAACTAATTTTGAAGTGTTGCACCAAAAACACAGTAACCATGAAATGCTTTCTGCTACTTGGAAGAATACACAACTGAATGAAATGGCTAAAAATAAAGGATATATTCCAGTGTTAATGATTAACAACTCAAGAACTCGTTTTAGGTGGAACCCAATTAATTTAGAAAAATTAGATTATGATATTGCACTAGGAATTAAGAAAAATGAAGCTATAAAAGATTCTTATATCTCGTGTTTACAAGTATATAAAGTAATCCCAAGTAGGGGTAATCAAAATTCTTATGCTTCCAAATTTAAGTTTGATGAAAAAATCCAACAGCGTAAAAACAATTTGAGAAAGGAAATAAAATTGGCAAAGACCTTATCAATGGAAGTTAGAGGTGGAGTCATTAAAACCTTAAAAAACAAATACAAGAACTGGTTAAGAACACACAAAGCATGGCTCTACCAAAACCAATGAGAGGAAATGTTAACTGCATTGGAATCCAAAAATATCTCAGAAATGTGGACATTGTTAAACAACGCAAGTCAATCTACCCAACTGTCAGTACAAATAAATGGTGTATTAGAATCGGATTGGGTTAGACACTATCAAGACCTATATGCTGGCACAGGGATAACAAACCCAGAAAGTTTAAAAAATCAAGACAACTTTCAAGAATTACTTATCTCAGAAGAAGACATTCTAAGCTTCATAAAGAAATCTAGTAGATCACGAGCACCGGGCCCTGATCGGTTGAGTAATTATATGCTCAAAGAACATCCTGAGCAGTGGGCAAAAATTCTTTCCAACATTTTTTCCTTGATTATAACCACAGGTATAGTCCCGGAATCATGGCGGAAGTCAATAATAGTACCCATCTTCAAAAAGGGCAATCGGACGTGCCCTTCCAACTACAGACCGATTGCCCTTTTAGACGTACCAGGGAAAATCTTTACTAGGTTTATTCTGAGAGATTTCAACAAATGGGCAATAAACAACGACAAAAGAGACCCATGCCAGACAGGCTTTATAGCAGGCCTTGGCACCTCAATTAACCTACTAACCCTATCCTCAATAATTCAACCTCATAAACAAACAAGACAACCCCTGTACATGACATTTGTAGATTTCCGCGCTGCTTATGACTCAATTTCACGAGAAATGCTGCTTCAAAAGCTAATTCAAGAAAATTGCCCGATGTATATAATCACTTTAATAAAAGCTCTATACTCGGACACAAGTATCCAAATAAGGATAAACCAAGAGGGTCTCTTGTCCCCTGCTATTCAAACACATAGAAGACTTCGGCAGGGATGCATTCTTGCTTCTGCTTTATTTAGTTTTTTTATATCAGATTTACGTAGGATATTTACTGCTATATTTGTAGACGCACCTAAAATACCCAACAAAAGCATTCCGGCCTTGTTATACGCTGATGATTTGATACTTTTGTCAAAAACACCTGTTGGACTACAGAAACTGCTGGACGTATTATCTACATATGTAACAGAAAACATATTAGTGGTTAATCTGGAAAAAACCAAGGTTATGGTACTGCAAAAAAACAGGAATTACATATGGACAAAAAAGAAACAAAAACTGGAAAAAGTTCAACAATATACGTACCTGGGGATGATAATCACAGGAGCTACCCATGAAGCACAAATATCAAAATGGTCCAATAAACTTGATATGCTGATCTCGCAGGCCAAAATAATTCAAGCAAAATATGGGAAGTTTTCCATCTCACCAATCCTGACATATTTCAAATAAAAGGTAACACCGATACTATTGTATGGAGCTGAAACTCTACCAACCCTACATGAAAGTTTATGGGCTAAATTCGAATCAAAATTTTGGAAGAGTGTTTTAAATTTACCAAACTGTACTCCAATAGCATTAATCAGAAATGAATTGGGACTGATTTCTATTTACGCTCGCTATTTGTGGTACTTAATATCTTTAAGCAGGAAGTGCATCTTAGCAATCAACTCAAATATGCTCATAGGAGTTTTGGCACAGCACATACTCTGCTCAGATGACACCTTTGCGCAAGGTTGGCGCAAGGAGGTCATAAATGCAATGGCTTATGCCGATGTTACACTGAAGCTATTAATTGAAAACCCAAATGCAGTCAAAACCAAACTATTCCAGTGGGACTGGGGGAGAAACAGAAATATGTGCTTAAGATATAACAATTTCGATGGAACGGTGTTCATACATAAGAAATACACATTGCCTGAACCATACTTACTAAAAAGCCCATCTGTGCAACATAGAAAAGAGTTTATGAGATTAAGATTTAATCTGTGGTCAACACAAGAGGTTCTAGCAAAAAGGAAAAAAATCTTAACAACAGAAAAAGGTTGCAGGTTCTGTAAAATTACATCACAAACAGAAACCTTACGCCACCTATTGGTTGACTGCAGTGAACTTTTTAACCAAAGGGTCAAATTCTTAAAACCAGCGGTAAAAGATCACACAAACTTGTCACATAACACCCTATGGAAAATGATAGTTGGTGGACTTTCTATTCGGCTAAGAATGGGAGCCTTAAATGTTTTAAATAGTTTAGAAGAGCTGAGAACACAAGATAAAGACAAGGAATGAAACAACGAATTCAGACAAAAATCGAACATCTCCTGATGCTGAAAAAGAAAATTAAAATGAAGTGAACTTTTATGCAAATGTTTTTATGTAAAGTAAATGTTACGCTAATGTGACCAATTTGAGCACACTTGACCTTGTTGTCGTGAACTGGCTCCCTTTTGACGCCTAAATTCATTTTAAATTAACTTTTATTGTTATAATCATGTTTTTTGCTTTTGTACTGATAAATAAATTGTAAAGTTGATTAATTTCAACTAAAAACAATAAAAAATAAATAAATAAATAAATAAACTAAACATTTATTTGAAAGAAAGGCAAAATATAAAAGACAGTGATTTTAGCAGCAATTGGGAATAGAAATGTAAGTTAAGCAAATTACAAATAATTAGAACACAGCCTCACATTCCTTATTAGCGCTGGGGGACACTGGTCCTCTTAAACAAACTTCTGCCCATCACCAGGTGTTATTCTTCAGCCACCCCTTTAGATTACAGCGCCACAAGGAGCCGCAGGTAGCACATCAAGCTCCGGGCACTTGCTCGATGCGAGTCCACAGAAGAATACCCCCGGGTCATGTGTGCATGCATTCTTGTACCTTCGTGCTGTCAGTCAGCATGATGTAATATTCTAGAACTGTCTAAGTGCAAAACATGTTTACTGATGGAAAAAAAAAACAGCTCACTACCTCTCCAAGGTGCTCCTTCCACCCACCTCAGAGCCCCTCTACAAATTCAGGAATGTCTCTTATCAGTGCGTGCAAGGTCATGCTGTTTCTTCTCATGCAAATGACGGCCTGTTTAGGATAGCTGGCAGTGCCACGGTTGCAAAGAAGAATATTCCAGGGAAACGTGAAACAGTATGCATTGCAATTAACCCCTAGTGAGCAAACTTTACCGGGCCAGCGCTCTGCTAGCTAGTGTCTATAATGCTAAAAGAGTGGCCCTCTGTCATGGCCACAGGCCCCAGAACACAAAAACCACACCATCTAGTGATGGGGGCAATTGGTCACTTGACTCACTTATGTCCCTTTGGGACCTATTAACACAGGGGCCCTGGCTAGACTCAGTCCTGGTGCCAGGCTCATATAGAGATGTGAGCAGGAACACTATTTCACTGCAGGAGTGCTTTTACTTTATTTCAGTGCAGGAGTGCTTTTATTTTACAAGAACTTTCCAGGAGCTGAAAGCCTTTATTCCAGAGAACATCCTCATGTGCTGACTCATCGGGTGTGGCTCCCTAGGCCTGGTCTTCATGTGCTGACTCATCGGGTGTGGCAGGCAGGCTGAACCTTGTGGGCATGGCTTCAGAAGCTCAGCTATATAAGCTGCTCCATATTTAAGGCCGGTGCTTCGCGTTACTGTGCACTCATATGCAACGTGATGCTCACAGGTGCTTGGACCAGTTTACTTACCTTTGAAACCAGGTGTTCTCCTGCATACTCACCTCCAGGAAACTGGTGCTTCATCGCTTCATCTGCAGACTCATCTTCTGACATCCAGTGATCTTGATCCCGACGCCGCAGCACCGCACTCCGCATCCACGAACTCGGACCCTGTGAAGAAGAAGAAGAAAGACAAAGTCAGAACATCAGTCCTAGGGCTGCGCTGCATTTGAACCTCGTGCGCCCCCTAGTTAACAATTTACAAGCTACTGTACTGCTGCAGCTTCATTCCACATTCCCTCCGGCTGTCACCCCAGGCTCTGCAGCTTCTGCCGGGCTGGCGACATCACCTGCAAGGGAAGAAAGCAAAAGTGCAAACATCAAAAGTGGAACAAACAGCAATACAAGACAATGAACTATACAATACAACCAATACAACAAAAACAGACGAGGAAAGACAAAGGCAAACAGGAACACTTACCTGAAGTATAGTGGCTTAGTCGCAGCAGGACTGGACTACCACGTGCAAGGGACCAGTGAAGGAACTCGGTCCAGATTATACAAGCGCCCCTGCCAGAAGCAGCAGGATGGAGTGCTTGCCAAAACGAATCAACAGGTGAGCTTTCCAGGGACAGCGCATCCCACGAGTACCACGGTTTGGGAGAAGGTGTCTGGTAGGGGATCAGGTGCACAAGCTGGCATACTCATGCCCCCTATTCTCCATGAAGGAGCATCCTGAGCAGCATCACCTATTACCACCAGTCACCACATAAGCACAAAGGGCGAAGTCGGACCCGAGCAACCTCACCCCAGGTAGTGCTGCAACTGTGCCCCAACGCCTCCGCATAGACCAGGTGAGCTTAACAGAATGCAAAGCCTCTTCAAATCTCTGCCTGGGCATTTGAGAAACTTCTGAAACATACCAGTTGGCCCGATTACTGGGAGAGTTACGGGCTGAAGCTCATGCCTCAAGACAGGAAACCACTGCCCTAAGGAGGGATCTAATTGTGAGCCGGGAGCAGACAGATGAACTAGCAAGGCAAGTGCTCCAGGCACAGGCAGGCCAGGTCCCACTGCCGGGGTATGGACCCCCTGTTGCGCCGCCACAGCCCACGCCAGTACAGGGGGTTCTTCCGGGGGGGGTTCCCCTGGCTCCACCAGAACATTTCACAGGCGATCCAAAAAGTACGCCATCTTTATGAATCAATGTCGCCTACATTTTTTGTGCAGACCTGGGGCATTCCCCAACGATCAAGAAAGAGTGGCATTTGTACTGTAATATTTGGGAAGTAGTGCAGCGTACTGGTCAATACCCTTGGTAAACCAGGATGATCCTTTGCTTCGAGACTTCTGAGGTTTCCAGCGTGAAATGGAGAAACTATTTGCACGGCATACTCAAGGGCAGGCTCAGGACAATGAACTGTTATCACTACGGCAGGGTAATCAAGACCTACTAACGTATATTGCTTCCTTCAATTGTCTGATAGCTCAAACTAACTAGCCAGAAGAGAAAAGAACTACGCTCTTTTACCGAGGCTTGCGAGGGGAATTTAAAGACGTATTAGCCCAAGTAGTAAATCCCACTGAAAGATGTGCTGAATACATCGACCTGACAGTGCAGTTCGATCACAGATTGCAGGATCGGAAGATGGATCGGGCCAAGGCAGAGGGGCGGTCGGTCTACGTGCGACCCAGTGAGAATCAAACCAAATCACACAATCAGTCCGAGCCAATGCAAATCGGAGGCTTGCGGAGCCCACTCACCAAGGCAGAAAGGGAGAAAAGGAGACAGCAGCAGCTTTGTTTGTACTGTGGTAAGGCAGGTCACTATCTCCGAGAATGCCCAGTGAAACCACCCAGGAAAGCAGTTGGAGCAACTGACAATGGTGAAGAAGAACAGAACTCGGGAAACTCCAATGCCCGGCAAGCGTAGGGGTCCACTTGTCGAGTGGTGAAAAAGACCCTATACAGACCTCACATCTAGTCATCCCTGTGCTCCTAGTAAACCACAAGCAACCATCGAGAATACATCGCTTGGAGGCATACATTGACAGTGGGGCTGTGGGAAATTACATGGACCAATATCTGGCTACCCGTATAGGCCTTCCTCTCCGACAGAAGCCGGTTTCGGAAAATGTCACAGCAGTTGATGGAGCTCAGCTATCATCCGGCCCAGTGACGCATTACACCGAGAAGGTCACACTTCTGTGTCAGGACGGTCACCAAGAGGACATCACCTTCGATCTCATCGGCACTCCTCAGTTCCAGATGATATTGGGAATGCCCTGGCTGGAGACCCACAATCCCAGGATTGACTGGCGTAAATGAGTTCTGACCTTTCCCCAAGACTGTGCCGACACCTGTTATAGCAAGGGATTCTCATTAAAAGGTATTACCAACCCAGGTTCGTCGAAGAAAGAAACCATACTGGGCCTCACCAGTTCACTACCACCTGAATACCTGGATTACCAAGATGTCTTTCAAAAAGAGCAAGCGAACACCCTACCTGCGCACATAACGTATGACTGCCGAATTGATCTGTTACCTGGAGCTCAGGATCCCTGCAGCCGGATTTATGCCCTAACAGAACAGGAAAACCAGCATCTACAAACCTACCTTGATCAGTATCTGGCAAATGGCTTCATTCGTCCGTCCAAATCCCCTGCATCCTCGCCCCTCTTTTGTGTGCCTCAAAAAGAGGGAGACCTGAGAACTTGCATTGACTACAGAGCACTTAACCAGATCACGGTAAAAAAACGTTACCGTTTATCACTGAGCTCTTGGATCAAGTCAAAAATGCTCAGATATATACAAAACTAGACTTACGAGGGGCCTACCATCTAGTAAGAATCAAAAAAGGAGACGAGAGTAAGACGGCCTTTCGCACGAAATATGGCCTTTATGAATATCAGGTTATGCCCTTTGGACTATGTAATGCCCCGGCAGCGTTCCAAATTTTCATGAATGACGTGCTCTGGGAACTGTTGGACGTCTGCACTCTTGTCTATATTGATGACATTCTTATCTATTCGAGCACCAAGGAGGACCATGCCAACCATGTCCGGGCAGTTGTGGAGAAATGCTTCTTTCATGTGACAGAGGTAGAATTCCTCAGCTTTATTCTCACACCATGGGGCGTACGCATGGACACGCGCAAGGTAGACTCTATCCTTAACTGGCCCTCACCAACATCCATAAAAGGAGTACAGAGTGTACTCGGGTTCGCCAACTTTTATCGCCGGTTCATTCCCCGGTTCTCCCAGAATGTCCACCCAATCACCTCTTTACTATGGAAAAATAAACAATTTAATTGATCCGCAGAGGCAAAGAAAGCTTTCGAGGAGCTAAAACAAGCATTTACCACAGCACCAATTCTACGGCATCCTCAACCAGAACTACCATACGTGGTCGAAACTGATTCTTCCAACATAGCAATGGGAGCAGTCCTGTCACAACGAGACCCCGAAACTGGTCAGTTGCATCCCGTGGCATTCTGGTCTCACAAGTTTTCAGTCCCTGAATTGAATTATGCAATCACTGATAAAGAACTGCTGGAAATTAAGGCAGCATTCAAATCCTGGAGACATTATCTTCTTGGAGCTAGATATACAGTCACCGTCGTCATGGATCATCGCAATCTACAATATCTGAAGACTGCTAAAGCGCAATCATCACGCCAACTCCGCTGGGCTCTCTTCTTTGCGGAATACGACTTTGTCATCACCTATAGACCCGGAGTACGCAATGGAAAAGCGGATGCCCTGTCTCGCATGAGTGAGGGAGAAGAGGCATTCACTACACCCGACCTCGTGGCCATCATCCCTGAAGGACGAATCCAAGGCACGATCGCCAAAACCACCACTCTAGACAACTTAAAATCTGACCTGCAACACTTGATTAGTCCACCAGCGCAACAGGAACGGCTAGGGAAGGGAGGCCGGTATATGATCGTGGACAAACTACCATACTACCAAAGACAATTGTACATCCCGGATAAAAAATTACAGAATTAAATCATCACAAACTATCACGATTCATTAGTAGAAGGGCATCCGGGAATAGCCAAATCCCAAGCTAAAATAAAGAAAAATTACTGGTGGCCAACTTGGCGAAAGGACGTTGTCCAGTTCATCGCAACCTGTGGCACCTGTGCACAACACAAGTCCCAAAAACAAAGTCCTGCAGGTCTGCTACATTCTTTAGAAGCACCCCCAGCACCTTGGCATACGCTATCAATGGATTTTATTACAGACCTTCCCTCCTGTGACAGATACAATACCATCTTAGTCTTCGTAGATCTGTTTTTCAAAATGGCCAACTTTATTCCTCCGAAAGGTCTCCCAACTGCTTCTACTCTGACCACCATGTTTTTGGAACAGATTGTCCGGCTACACAGGTTCCCATCAATATTGATATCAGACCGAGGAACTTAGTTTGTCTCTACATTCTGGAAAAGGTGTTGTAGAATTGCCAAAATCGACCTCCAGTTATCTACAAGCCATCACCCCCAAACCGACAGCCAGACTGAACAGACTAACCGCACTCTCGAGCAATACATAAGGTGTATACTGCAACAAACCGAGGATAACTGGAAGGACATACTTTAGTTAGCAGAATAAGCATATAACAACTCCATTCACACCAGTGCAAGACAAAGCCCATTCTACATAGTGTACGGTGGACATCCACGGACATCCGTTTTTGACCCACTCAAATCATTAGAAATGGCTGCTGTAACTACCTTACACAAAACCATCACCCAGGTTTTTAAGGAAGCAGCAGAGCATCTTGCCTGAGCCAAAGAGAAACAGAAGCAGTTTGCGGATCGACACCGAAGGGAAGCTCCCAACTACCAAGTCAGAGACAAGGTTTGGTTAGCATCCAAAAACATCCCCCTGAAAGGACCACGGGCGTTCCGTCCCAGATATCTGGGACCCTACACTATCAAGGCTGTGATCAAACCTGTAGCCATGAAATTAGAATTACCGGCCCACATGCGGATCCACACAGTGTTTCATGTCTCCCTCCTAAAACCATTGAGACCAGTTACGCGGATCGATACTCCACCGGATTCCGAAATAGTTGAAGGAATACCAGAATACAAAGTTAAAAGGATCCTAGACTCTAAGATGGTCCGGTCCAAGTTACACTACCTTATAGACTGGAAAGGTTATGGACCCCAAGATCGGACCTGGGAACCCAGTGAGCATGTCCGCGCTCCACGATTAATCAGGCAGTTCCACCGCAATAACCCCACTAAACCAGGGCCAGGGGGGGGAACCACCCATGAGAGGGGCCTTGAGGGGGAGTGCTGTCATGGCCACAGGCCCCAGAACACAAAAACCACACCATCTAGTGATGGGGGCAATGGGTCACTTGACTCACTTATGTCCCTTTGGGACCTATAAACACAGGGGCCCTGGCTGGACTCAGTCCTGGCGCCTTTGGTGCCAGGCTCATATAGAGATGTGAACAGGAACACTTTATTTCAGTGCAGGAGTGCATTTATTTTACAAGAACTTTCCAGGAGATGAAATCCTTTATTCCAGAGAATATCCTCATGTGCTGACTCATCGGGTGTGGCTTCCTAGGCCTGGTCTTCATGTGCCTGGTGGGCGTGGCTTCAGAAGCTCAGCTATATAAGCTGCTCCATCCTTAATGCCAGTGCTTCGCGTTACTATGCACTCGCGTGCAATGTGACGCTCACCGCCGCTTGGACCAGTTCACTTACCTTTGAAAGCAGGCATTCTCCTGCATACTCACCTCCAGGAAACCGGTGCTTCATCACTTCATCTGCAGACTCATCTCCTGACATCCAGTGATCTTGATCCCGACGCCGCAGCACCGCACTCTGAATCCACGAACTCGGACCCAGTGAAGAAGAAGAAAAACAAAGTTAGAACATCTGTCCTAGGGCCGTGCCGCATTTGAACCTCATGCGTCCCTTAGTTAACAATTTACCAGCTACTCTACCGCTGCAGCTTCGTTCCTCATTCCCTACGGCTGTCGCCTCGAGCTCCGCAGCTTCTGCCGGGCCGGCAACCTCACCTGCAAGGGAAGAAAGCAAAAGAGCAAACATCAAAAGTGGAACAGACAGCAATACAAGACAACACACTTTACAATACAGCAAAAACCGACGAGGAAAGACAAAGGCAAACAGGAACACTTACCTGAAGTACAGTGGCTTAGTCTCAGCAGGACTGGACTACCACGTGCAAGGGACCAGTGAAGGAACTCGGTCCAGATCATACAAGCGCCGCTGCCAGAAGCAGCAGGATGGAGTGCTCGCTGAAACTAATCAACAGGTGAGATTTCCAGGGACGGCGCATCCCAGGGGTACCACTGTTTGGGAGAAGGGGTCTGCAAGGGGATCAGGCGCACAAGATGGCATACTCATGCCCTCTATTCTCCACGCAGGAACAGTCCCAAGCAGCATCACCTATTAGCACCAGTCACCACATAAGCGCAGAGGGTGAAGTCAGACCCGAGCAACCTCACCCCCGGGAGGGCTGCAACTGTGCCCCAACGCCTCCGCAGAGACCAGGTGAGCGTACCACCATCTTAGTTGCTATAATGCTTTAAGCACTCAAATACAGGCCTCTATCTGCTACTAAGCTTGGGCCTCTGCCCTGCCATTGCAAGCTATGAATGTAACCTTCCACCCCTTTGATGCCTGCACGTTCAATGTAGCTCACTATCTTGGTATGTAGGCGCTACTAAGCATTACTAATCAATCTATAAAGGTCTGTTTCAGCATTTAGTACACACTTCGAATAAGCTCTTAGTCTTAGCTGTTAATGCAGCCATCTAAATACCTAATATGTAATATGGTTAGCTCAGCAGGGTAATGCACCCAAGGAAAATGCAACTTCCTTCACACTACAGACCACAATATATATGATGGCCATGAATGGCCAAAGATAATTTGATGTATAAGTTGCCACCTTTCACATCAGAGGTTGAAAAATGGATTAATGAACTAGAGAGCATGACATCGGGGATGACCTTGCAGTGGGCAACATAAAAAGTTTGCTTGCTGTGTGAGAAACCTGACATTGTCTCCCTGGCTAGTCCCCGGGAATCTGTCATCCAGATGGCCAAAACATGCCCATCGCTATTGGATCCAGTTCCTGGGGGTGGACCAGTAAGGGAGGATCACCTGGATGGGGGGTCCTTGGGGAATGGGAGTGGGACACCGATGGCTGAGACGCGGTATCCCCCTTCTTCCAACACCTTTTCCCCATCCTACCACATAGGATATTCCAAAACACTGCCCCCTCCCTGTTTCTGACATGAACACTTTCGCACAACACGGAAGACAACGGACTAACACCAGGGCCGTTCACCTGAAATGTCCCGATACAAGGGTCAGGCAAAATCAGGCTATCGCCCAGAATCACACAAACCTGATGGTCCTTTCCCTTCCCCACAGGGATAAAAGGTGGAGCACAAGAGCACAGGTCGAGCAAAGGAGATTGCACGATGTGAGAGCTAACACAGCACAGAAGTTCAAGAGTAGGAGAAAGACGGTGCAGACCGAGATGGTAACAAGGTGAGAAGCGACCTTGCCCTTTCCGACCAAGGCCTGTGAAACCTCAGCAGAAGGAATTATAAGACTGCAAACAATAGCCAAAGTGTGCGGCAGCAGATGTCAATGGTACATGAGACCCTCCTCCGCTGATTACCAAGCCGGGGAGAGACACTTGTCTCTGTGGTGCCAACCTTGACTCCAAAGAGAAAGAAAGCCAAACAGTTCATCACAGCCAGTGAGTTGAGGGGAGAGTCATTAAGAAACCGAACTGTGTTGAATGAAAGGTAGCCAACGGCTAATTTCAACTTTGAAAGGTTTAAAGAAACTATTGATGAAAGAGGAAGAAAACCAGCAACAGAGGAGTCCGGCACCACGCGGGTGCTCATGCAGGAAACTCTGGGCGATTACCCGATAGTAGAGACTACTTAACCAGAAGGCCTTGAGAAGAGGAAAAAAGAGGTCAATTTGGTCATAGAGGGGTCTTGTAAAATCCTCTGTGCCGTCAGATGTCTTTGACTGACAGATGATTGTGAAAGAAAGGGGAATGATTCCCACTTGGTGTAATTAGCACATGAACAGTGTGTTATAAAAATTGGCAAGAGTGAACCTGGCGGAGGGATGCTGACAAAAAGTGGCAAAGCCTGAAGTCCCTATGAAAAACGTGTTGACAGGAGTGAACCCAAACAAAGGATGTCCACAGTGAATTGTTTGAAAAGACATTAAGACTTGTGAAAGTAAGAAAAGCCATAGTGAACCAGAAGGAGGGAGGCGGGTGTTTGAAAGGGGTCCAAATACGAAAGAGGGAGATCCAGGGGTGGAAAGTCATCAACCAAAGTTCATTGAAAAATGAACTGTTTAAATGATTTATTGAATACGACTTGTGAGGGGTCTGCGCCGGGAAGAGGGGCACCCAGGGGTGAAGCCATCACCCAAAGTATACATGGAACAGGACTTTGTGCTTGTTTGTTGAAAACATCAAGCTTTCGAAGGCAAGAGACTTTTGTTAAAAGAGACTTAACGATTGAAGATCCTGGTGGCTGGTACAGAACTGTTGGCTCGTGCTGGGAAAGCTCAAGCGTGTGCTGTGCTCCAAAGTCCCACCTTGTCCCGTGCTGAAAACATGGGGTTGGGAGACTTCAAGCAATCACATCCTGACTTATTATTTGTGAATACTTCTTTCTTTATTGAAAACCCTCCACCATACTCTTTCTATAATTAGTTGTAAGGATTTGGCAATAGTTTCATTGTAGTATAGGCCTTTTACTTCGACAAGACGCTACAAGGACTGCCTTATTTTTCATTTGATGGTCGAAGCTTGCTCCCATTTTAGATTTAGGTTTAGGTTAGGTGTTTTTCCACCCTGCATTTACAGTTTAATAAACACCCTTGAACTGTGATCACTTGCATCTGTCTTTACTGTTTCCACCATGAGTTCCTTACATATGGTGTCAGTTGTGGGATTTGATTCAACTGATACAAATTGAAACCCATGCTAATAATTGTGGTACCACCGTAAGGGGAAAATAAAATAGTTAATCTCCTAGATTCTGACCTTGTATCCACCTTAAAAGAGGTGTTGTCCTCCCAGTTACATATTCTATCTAGTCAACAGGATCTGTTCTTTAAGACTCCAGTCTTATTAGATACCCTCCCTTTCTCTCATTAACCCTCCCACTCTCTCATTAAAACATACAACTGTGGGACCGAATAATTGTAAAAATCTGGCTGGTCTTTTCTTTCATCAGACCCAGTGCTCTAAATCCTCCTCCCTCCTAGCCTTTTTTTCCCCATGGTATTCAGACTCCATCGGCGGCGGGACCATCAGGGTTAGAACTTAATCTATCCAAGTCCACTCCTCCGACAGACTCAGAATAAGAGGACTCAGAGGATTTTGAAACCTTATTGGAAGGGGTCAAGAGTATTTTTCTGATTCAGACACCACAGGGGAAACCCTTACACCCCCGGAAGAAATGGCCAATCTAGCCAATATCATAGCCCAATGGGCAGCCCATCAGATACAAGCTGAAATCAGACTCCAGGAAAATCTAACTAGACTAACTGAATTGCAAGCAAGACCATTACTACCACAAGGAGTACTTATATAGCCATATCTCGAAGGCGAGGATTTGAGAAATGTTTTCCTGAACTTCGAACGCCTGGCCGAACAATTTGGGTGGGTAGAAAAATGTAAGAAATGCTATTTGAGACCCTTGCGAAAAGGAGAACTCCAACCTTCTTATCAACTACTCAACCTTGCACAGGGAGCCTCCTTCCTATCCATCAAGAAAGGTTGTTGAAAGGAGTAGGGCAAACCTGCAATTTTTATTTGCAGAAATTATAAGCCATTAGGTTGAACCCGGGAGAGACTCCTTTAGAGATGGGCGAACTGATCAAAAACACAGTGACCCTATAGACTAATAATAAAACTCTAGAAGAACTCACCGAGATGATACCTTAGAACAATTTGTAAATTCCTTACCACGTTTTTTGCAAAAATCCGTCCTTCAATTAAATCGACCTGCCCTAGCCATGGCCATTGAGACTGTGCAAAACCACGCAGATGTGGCTAAATACTTCCAGCCAGCCCATCGATGGGAAGATCAAAGAGATCATAAACTCATTCATCACCCTCCTTCTCAGGGAATAGATAAACAAGGGGGTCATATAGAGTCAAGGAAGGGATGCCTTGAGAAAGAGTAGAGATCAAGAAACCTGATCCAAGACCTAAAGATGGAAGCAGAAGGGAGGAAGTAAAAGGAAGCAAACCATCTCCTCTGTTCTGTCTTTCCTGTAGAGACATCGGACATCTAGCTAGACACTGTCCAAACAATATCTCCTATCCCAGTCGGAAGGTCATGTGCTCCACAGTAACCTGGAATACCTCAACCTACATATGTGGCTCCTGACAGGATGAGGTATGACGACTGGGACCGTTCAGAGGAGGTTCATCAGGTGCTACTGCCTGCATGCAGACTATCAACAAGATCACTGTATGCATGCAGGTGGAGAAGATTTGAGGCTTGGTGCAGGGCACATGAGATTGATCCTATCTCTTGCCCCACCACTACGGTTATGGAGTTCCTTCGGTTACTGGTCTCCTCTGCCCTTCAGGTCACTACAGTTAAAAGATACTTGGCGGCTTTGTCAGTGTTCAAAAGGTCTGTGGATCAAGGCTCTTTCTTAAAGATCCCAGTTATGGCCCAATTCCAGAAGGGTCTTGGGAATACGTTTCTGCCTGTCCCCTTTGTAGTTCCCGACTGGGACCTTCATTTGGTTGTCACCTTCCTTACGGTGGCTCCCTTTGAGCCTGGGCATTCAAGTTCTATACGCTTGCTTACCTTGAAGTCCGCGCTCTTGGTGGCCATCACGTTAGCCAGATAGGTCAGTGAGCTGCAGGCCTTATTATGCATGCTGCTTTTTCTTTGTTTTTTTGGGGTGAAAGTGCGACCCGGGTTTTTGTCCAAGGTGATATCAGAATTTCACCTGTCCCAGGCCATGGACCTTCCTGTCTTTTACCCGCTGCTGCTAGACCCAAAAAGGGCACTGAGTTTCTAAGTTGCCGGAACAGCAGAGTTTAAGAAGGTGGACGAGTTGTTTGTGGCCTTCTCCATGGCTAAGAAAGGTTTGGCTGTTTCGAAGCAGACCATCTCGCAGTGGATCATGCTATGCATTTCCGAATGCTACCACAATGCAGGGAAGGAACTACCTCCGGACATCAGGGCACACTCCACTAGAGGGGTGGCTGCCTCTTCGGCCCTGCAAAGGGAAGTACCAGTGAGGGACATTTGCCTGGCAGAAACCTGGTCTTTGCTGCATATTTTTGCCAAACACTACTGCCTGGATATGGCCCGAGGAGCTGATGCTCGATATGGGAGAGCGGTTTCGCAAAATGTCCTCTTCTTAGAGACTTTCATCCCGCCTCCATTATGGATACTGCTTGGGGAGTCTGTCTGATGAGGAATCTGCAGGATAAAGGCAATCCACTGAAAGAGAAATTATTTACTGTAATGTTCTTTCTATGGATTTTTTGCCCAAAGATTCCTCATCATCCTCCCATCCATCCCCGCTATAAATGTGCCAGCAGTCAGTGGCTACTTCTCTCTTGTGGGGAAGAGGTAAGCTCTTGTTTAGAGGGCTACTGTCCACTTCTTGCTGGGTGCCCCATTCTTTCTGCCGTCCCGTTTCCAGGGGCATAGTGGCGCATTATATGTACGATGACCACTATCACGTCCAGAGCCGACGACCGAGGCAAGACCGAGCGACGGCCGAGCTGAGGTGCACTATGCCCCCTGTCTAAAGCTTTTTTTCGAGTAGCTGACGCTGCAATGGATATCTATCTGATGAGGAATCTGCGGGGGAAGAATACATAGAACATTACCTTAAGTATTTTCTCCTTCTACTGCACAAAAGCCACTTTAGTGTCCGGAACCTTTTTGTGGAAAAACTGCATGTGGGGCTTGATGGTTGTTTAATGGTGCAACAATTGTAGGCTGTTAAGAGCTTTTTGTCCCTTGGAGGCCATATGAGTCTTAAGCATCACTGTGGGGTTGTACAGAGGATATGCTGCCCTGGCGGTTCTATACATCTGGGTGACTGTGCTGTGACGGATATGCAGTTTATTCACTGTGACTGGAGAGGCCCCACACTAGCAGTATCAGTGACCACCTTCACTACAATACAGCCTCCTGGACCATGATGCAGTAGAGGAAGAAGTTGGGGAACAGAAAAGGAGCATCTTCTGGCATTAAAGGCCTATCCTTGCATGTATAATTTGCCTCACATTTTTAGAATGACAGTATAATTATCATATTACTGTTGGGGCATTTCAGTCAAAATATTGCATGGTTTAAACATTTGTATTATTTACCTAACATCATTATTTATTTATTTATGTATTTATTTATTGCTATACTTACTGCCGAGTGGCTTTGTATATACAACATAAAACAGTTATGAAGCAACGATAGAACGATACAATACATACAAAAACGATCACATCAAAGATTACATTTAAGAAAGATCCACTGACATACATAATGTTAAAAATACGGAGGTAGGGAGCCTAATTACCCTCTTTTCAAACAACAATCAGGCGTATTTTTGCATTATTGCTGTTTTGTGTTACTTTAGTATTAGCAGACTGTCTGCAAAATGATTATTATTACTATTGTTAAACCACATGCCTCATTACATTAGACTACGGTGCTTGTATTGTGGTACATCTTGTGTTACTTCTTAGCAGATTGTCTGCAATATTATTATTATATCGCGTTCCACGTTACCTTCGACTATGATGCTTGTATTTGCGCTACATCTTCTGTAACTTGATTATTAGCATTCACTTTGCCCCAAGCCTAATACTTTTTGTCTTTTATTTGCAGAGTGTTCGGCGAGTGAAATAGCTAATCCAGGCACTGTATGTCTGTCACTGTTGAACTTATTGACATCCTCAAACCAGATGGCCCGGCTACGAAAAAAAGGAAAGCACACAGTAACACTCCAGGAACCAGAGGTCCTGCAGTGCAAAAAGCAAACCACTGCAAAACGTGCCTACCTTCAGCTGCACGACCAGAGAAGGGAAGGATTCCCAATCCGCCTGTACAGAACGTGAATGAGGGCAGTGCCTGGTTGGACATATCTTGGGACGAGAAACTTGCAGAAGTCCCTGAGCATGCAAGTGCCCAACTTGATAGCATGCTTCACCTGGCCAACCTTCATGAAGCCCCCTGGATCTTTAACACTGTGATGTATGGCATGTTTGGCAGGAGTGCTCCCCAACCACAATTCTATTCCATACCAACGTTGCCAACTATGGGCCCATCCGCACAGGCAGCAGCAAATAACCGGTCACTCATAAAGTCGACAATCTTAACTAGGAGCAACATTGCGGCTTGTGACATTTGCAAGAACAACAACAAAGGCAAGAAGGGCTCCCATGTTGGTACATCAGTTCAGACACTGCCAAGCTTCTCTTAACCACTCTTGTCTTCTGTAAACTGGACTACTCTTTGGTCTCCCCAACTATGCTTTCTGTCCTCTCGACAAGGTCATTTACTTTGCTACCAGGGCTCTCTTTGAACTCCCTCACTTTTCACCTAATTCCTCATACCATCATCAGGCTGGATGGCTGATGATGCAAAACTGAGCCAGGTTCATGGGGCCGATTCATGGAACAAATGTGCACCGAAAATCTCAGCGCAAGCTGGCGCAAGCGTGAAAAAGCAAGTGCATGCGCACGCGTGCCATTCAAGGAAGGGCCTGCGCGTGTTTTCGCCTGGATGTGCGCCAAATCCGTGCGTGGCGCACATGGGCGCACACGTCATTGCAACATCCCGAACGCCGTGCATGACGCGCACAGGGAAAGCGCACAACGTTGGTGCACACACCAAAAAGGGGGCGGGCCACGGGTCATAACACGCTGAATGGGGAACAACGCGTGAAAAAGAAGGCGTAACTGGGGTAGTACTGCAGGGAAATAGACGGAACGCCCATGCGCATGCGAACAACACATATTCACGGAATCGAATACGGGAAATACGCGCACGCTAAAATATGCGCACAGGCATCAACACGTCCGCCACAGGAAGGCAGGCGTAAGCATCCCCGCGCACAGTATAAAAGTGCACGCAAACAACAAACACATATATACAGCTACGATGAATGCCCCATTTGTCGCAGCACTGATCGTGGGACACCGCAGGAGGAGGAGACTATCCAGGGCCCGCATTTTTTCCCCCGGACTAGCCTTTTTGGGATGCCTGATGACCAGGTCTATGGCAGGTATAGGTTTCCACCTCGTATCATCCTAGACCTGGTCAGAGAGTGGGAAGATGACCTTGCATCCCCCACCCTGTGCTCCCAAGCATTGAGCCCCTTGGAGAAGGCGCTCAATGTCCTGCATTTTTTGCCCACTGGGTCATTTCAGCCGACTACTGCCATAGTGGGGGGGGGGGTCTCACAGGCCACGCAGTCACGATGCCTACACCAGGTGTTGGCAATCATGACTGCACGCCCCTCAGTCCGCAGGCACATATACATGCCTAGAACACCCGCAGAAAGGCAGGCCGTGGTCCAGGACTTTTACAGGGTGGCACACTTCTAAAAAGTGCTTGGTGCCATAGATTGCACCCATGTGGCCCTACGTCCACCTAGGGCCACTGAGTACATTCATCGAAACCGCAAGCACTGGCAGGTCGTATGCGATGCAAAGGGAATCATCACCTCTGTCTATGCAAACTACCGTGGCTCCACACATGACAGTTTCATATGCAGAATGTCTGCCCTGAGCCGGGCACTGGAAGCTGGGCAGCATGGCCACACATGGCTCCTAGGTGAGTACATATGCTGTGCACATGTAGGCATGTCACACACAGACAAATACACAAACCCTAATAATCACAACCATTATCACCTCCCCAGGGGACAGTGCCTACCCTCTGAGCAACCACATGAAGACGCCAATCCGGAACCCCACCACACCACCCCAGGTAAGCTACAACGCTGCCCATATTGCAACCAGGGGCATAGTGGAGCGCACATTCGGAGTGCTCAAGTCATGCATCCGCTCCCTTGACCGCTCTGGCGGGCAGCTACTATATGCACCCCCAGTAGTGTGCAGGATCATTGTGGCAGCATGTGTCCTGCACAATGTTGCAACACGGCAGGGTGTACCGGTGGACATGGTGGTGCACCCACATCCCTAACCACAGGCACAGGCGCTGCCCATGGGAGGGGATAGGGCACGTGGCGAGGCAGCCCGGACCCAGATTGTGGCCACATTTTTCACCTAAACTCCCACCCCTGCGGAGTGCACACCGTCCTGGCACATATCAGGTGACAATCGATGATGACAAAGAGACAGTCAACTGTCACAACCTTACCACCCTGAGAATGTTGCCATGGAAGTGCTACATTGTGTGCATCCCTAGCTACTTAAACCTAACCAATCCTGTGTGACCAAAAGGAACACATGCAAGGTGTGTATCACACACCCCCGCAAAACAGGCCATGACAATCCCTGGTATGTCACCCAAACCCTCCCAAACCCCATCACCCTTGTCTGACACACCATGACATGGCAAGCAATAGCAAAAGGCCAACACATGACCAATACGATCCAAAGTGACATGTGATAAATGGAAAGTGGCTCCAGACAATGACGCCTGACATGGAATCACATGAAATGACTGACCAACAACCTCCCACACATACCAAGTCATACACAAATGCATTCCACCAGTCGTAGCATGAACATAACTCTGAATGCTTGTTCACATGCACATTGGGCAAGGCAAAATCCCTACTCCCGAACCCGTGTGATGTGTGTGTCTCCTGCAACACACTGCTCAGCACACAGCACAGTGAGCAGCCATTATGTTGGAGATGCACCTTGAGCATCACATGAAAAGGACTAATTAAAAAAATAACCAATTGACGCATGTACAGGATCCCCAAATGGTCATAGATCATGTGCTGCAGGGACACAATGGGCCCCAGAAGGCAATCTGTGTGCACCGGTGGCCATGGAATGGTGGTTGTACATGTGGTGGATCATTGTGCAACTATGTGTGTCAGTAGGGACATGCACTCAATACATGCATGTGAAATCAAGTGACCCTCAGTGTCCTGTACACATCACATGTGAACATTGCCAATGTGTACACCCCAGCATGTCAAACCACACCAATCCCCTCACACCTGAAAAGTAAAGACAACACAGGAACAGGCATTGACCAGCAGAACACATCATGTACATAGTACCCCACAATTACAATGTCAGAGTGCCCAAAACACTGTAGCCAAAGCCAACTGTCCAACAACAAGAGGCCCTCCCTCATTCACACATCACCATGACCTACTGAACAACTGTGTCAGGGTATGTAGCCTTCTTCCTTCAAGTATACCTGGCCACATGATCACCCTACCCCTTGGTCTCCATGTTCCATCTTGTGTGTAAATAGGGTACAGCCCCCTCAGAGGCCACCTTGACTGGCAAAAAATAGCAAATCGCAGAGAAATCCAAGGAGCCAAACCCACAAACCATGGAAAAAGCCTGTAGGCAACCAAAAACCCTGGGAGAGTCTCCAGTAGATGACTTGAAGTAGCAGAAAATGTCCAAGCGCATGTCCAAGCACAATGATAGAACAACCAAGGAAGCACAGTTCAACAATGCCACAACAGGATGGGTATCATGTTCGGTACATAATATACAATGATGATGCACCAACTGATGGGTAGTGTCACAGCTCCGGTGTCCAGGCGCAGGAGTGGCACGAACCAACCACCCCCTCCGTGGTCTGGGCGCCTGCAAGGTCAAACTTACACAGGCCTCTGAGACCCCAGTGGGGAAGGAGGGTCAGGGATATGTTGTTTGGACAGGCATTGGCATTCAGGGTTACCGGAAAGAGGGGCAGGAGGGGAGTAGGATTGTCAAGGGAAAGTAGGGAAAATACAAAAAACAACTATTCACAATAACACATACTCAATCAGACAAAACATGTTCATCATGCACATTGTACCAAATTAGTCAAATGCAAGCCAAAGAGAGACTTATCTCTGGGGTGAGTGCTGGCCTCCTGCCTGCGCAGTCTCAGGTCCGGTAACAGGAGCAGTTCAATGCTGCAAAGAGAGTGTTAGTTACTAATCTGTGTGTGTCTGCAACACACACACGCAACACCATAAATGCCCCAAAGTAAGTGACTCCTCCACAAACAAACACTCTTTTCTGCTGCTTTGTACCCGTACGTTAGCCTGCCCCCATGATGGTTCATACACTGTCAATGCAGTAAAGCAGGCGCACGTGGGCGCGCGGCAAATGGAAGACCAATGCGTCAAGAATCACACATCATACAATGGTCCCTGGGTGAGCAGCTAGACGCGTATAGCGAGGTGCGACTTCAGTACAAGTTGTGTTCTGGCATCCGCAGATTAAAATAGGTAGAGCACGTGTCAATTTGCACATGTAAATGATATGCACTGCACACAAGTCTGTGCCTCACTGGATGTCCCTGTGTGCTGCTTCAGTTTCTGGCTAGGAACGCTACTGCGCTAATAACTCTGCTTCTATTGAGCAGGGTGGACCGGACGATATGTGCGACAGCCCCTGCGTGTGCGCCTGACAACTTGGTAAGCAACTTGCCATTTGTCCCCCAACGCATCTTAGCTGTACTGTGCGCTTCAAAAACAATATCTGTCCAAGCTCCCCATCAGTGGCGCTACTTAGCATGCATGTGCAAGTGGCCTGGTTGAAGGTTGGCTGCAGTGTGGCCCCCTTGTACTGCTCACCTTGGCTGGAGCTCCTGGAAACACGTCTGCTTCTGTTGGACGTCTGAGCACAAGCCCTGTGGCACTGCTTGCACACACATGTGCATGTCTGCCCCACCGAACGTGGCCAGCTGTCTGTCGTACAATGGCCCATGTCTGCTGGTAAAGGTGGTCTGGAGGTTCATTCTCCTGCAGAAAGGGCACAAAACATCTAATTAATGCAGGAAGTTCCCTGTGGTGTCTCTTCATGCTGGTTGTGACTGGGCCATGTCAGAGACCCGACATCAGAATTCCTCCCACCATCAGTGTGACTTTGACAGGCAAAGGGTGCCGGCCACTGTCTACAGCATGAAGTACATCAAGCACATGTACAGGAAAGAAAATAAACATATAGCACAATGTATATCAATTAATGGACACATCAATCATGAACCCACCCAAATCTAATGCAGACATGCTGTGGATAAAACCCCCACAATCCCCACTAGGGGTGTTAACACAAGTAGTACAGCAGCAGACAGGCCACAGATATGACAGTCCAAAGCCCTTGTGTAAATGACTGTAACACCGAACCATCCTTGCGAGCCCATGGATAAGGGAAACACATACACGAGACAAGCTTGAAGGGCCCAGCTGGAACAGACAGTGGTTGCTTCCAAAAACCACAAAGCACCACACCGTCACATGAATGCACAATAGACAAGCAATTTTAAACTATATTAACGAATTAAACTAACTATAAAAAAACTTGCATTGACTAATTAAACTAACTATCAAAACAAATGTTAACTAACTAAACTAAAATGAAAAATCAAAAATGGCCACATACGACCCGGGGGGGGGGTGGCACCGAGGAGGGGGGAGGTACAGGGTGCAGCTCAACACCCACATGCGATGATGTTGAGTCAAAAAATAAAATAATAATCCATGGGCTCAACGCCTGCACAGCCCGACCTGTGTGGGAGATATCTCGTCATCCGAGTCAGCCTCTTCCTGAAAAGGTAGACGTGGTACAGGAACCTGACCACACCTAGGCACAGCTTGCCCCTCATCGGCAGCAAGTCTGCCGGACGGGTGAGCCTGGTTCTGTGCGGCGATGACACGTAGGTCAGCATGCAGAACCTCTCGTGATACGCGTGCTTCCTCTTGCAAGGTAGCACGTGTAACACAGAGTTCTTCCTGCGTGGCCTGGCTGGACAACTGATGCACCTCCCGGCAAGCACGTAGCTCAGCCGAGATGGTACACTCAAGCTGTGCAAACCTCTCCTCTGGCCGCCCCCTCTAGGACATAAAGAACACACCCAGAGTGGATCTGATGGAATCATACTCAACCCTCAGGGCCTCCATGTGTGCCTCTGCGTGAGCAGCAATTGCTTGACGCAAAGACAACATTTCAGTCTGGCGTGCCCTGTCTGAGGCCGCCATGCCCAGCCTGAGTGAGCGGGCCGTGGACTGTGCCGCCCGCTGCTGGAGAAGCACCTGCCTAGCAGGGGGGAGCATGGATTGGGCCACACGCTCCATGCTCACAGCGATGTTTTCAATTGCTGCCCCCTGGCGTTCTGAATTGGTAGTCATGTCTTGCTCCCACTCAGTATACCTCAGTGGCACGCGGTCACCGCGTTGCTGGGCTTGACACCTGCGGGGCCCAAGGCGCTGACATCCTTGTTGGGTTGGCACCGCCCGCGGCTGCAGGACTACATTCCCCCGTCGACGTGATGCCCCGGGCACATCAGCAACTGGTGTGGAGGGTGACCCTGCGTCCCGATCCACCACAGGCAGAGGTCCCACCACCGTCTGGCCCCTCAGTGCAGGTGTCGCAGACAGAGGAGCGTCCACATCAGAATCACGCACCCCAGATGAATGGACCCGATGCACATCCAACTCGACATTGTGGTCAGAGTGATCGTCCGGGCTTGACTCATTGCAAACCACAGACAAGATGGTCTGTAACACATGTGGGTTCTCGTGGTCTACCACCCCACGACCCCCACTTGTGCCGGGTTGCTGGTGTGATATCAAACCTGTGTCTGACATGACAACACCATCCTCTGGCTCCATTGCGTCATCATCTGGAAAGTGGAGAAAATTTACATTAGTACACATGTCAGAAGCACATAACACACACACACACATAGACATCACACAGACTGCCAACACATGAAGCACACATGTCACACACAAATGTGAACCTGGCATGCATGCAAGGTCACTTTGACCTTTATTGTCTACTCTAATGGGACCGTCTTGGTCCAAGGCCCTCAGGCCAACCTCTACCTCTTCGATAGACGCTTCCCACGCCTCATCAACTTCCTTTCCTCTCCTGCTGTCCCCCCTCCTCTGTCCTCGGCTACCTTGCCTTCCCCCTCCCCCCGCCTGTGCTCCTTCTTCACCTCCGCAGGGCATACCGCTGATCTGCACCCCTCCCCGGAAGTCCTTCAAGGATGGCAACCTTCTCCACATTGCTACTGTTAATTCTCGCTCTGCTGTCAAACATTCCACTGATATCTGTCGCCTTCTGGAGGAACTGGACCTTGATGTCCTCGGTCTCACTGAGACATGGTTCATGGCCAGCTCTGTCACCAGCTTTGAGATACTCCTACCTGATGGCTACAAGATCCTCTCTGTACCTAGGCCCAACCGTGCTGGGGGGGTGTTGCCCTTATCTTCCCGGAGTGGATTCCTGCCACTCTCACTCCTACGCAGACCTACTCCTCTTTTGAATGCCTTGTCTGCCGACTCTCTCTCTCTCCTAGCCATTCTCAGACCCTCCAGCTTATAGCGATTTTGCGATCCTGGAAAATGCCGCAAAAACGTCCGTTTTGCGCAAAATGCCACAAAAATTGCCGTTTTGTGCAAAAACAGCATCTTTTAAAAAAAAAAATGCTCCTTTTTTTTAAAGTAATCTGCAAAAATTACTGTTTTGAAAAAAAGAATCCTCAGGGTGCCAGGTTCTCAACTTTTTTTTTTACACAAGAAATGAAATCACTTGCGCCCCAAAAAAGTGCAGCCCAATCCACAAGGGACACATTAATGTGCACATTTTATATGCGCGCCCATTCAGATGGCCTTTTTCACCTCCTTGATCAAATAAAGTGGCGTTTCTGTCAATTTAAAAGTGCATCCCTCATTTCCAAGCAAGATGCACTTTTAAATGTGCAGAAATTGTAGGCAACCCTACGCACACGGGATGTGGGGCTGCCACTGCACGACAGGGTCTTTCCTGACCCTGTCATGCATTTCTTTTAAGGTATGAACCGCTGCTGAGTCGCTTGCATTTCTGTTCCTCAAACAGGATGAAAATGCATTTTTTGGGTCGCATTTTACAGCAGCAGGCACCTGGAGTGCCTGTCCCTGTGAAAGGCGCTGGGAGCTTGCAGAACACTATCGGGAGAGCGATTCTATGCAAAGTAGTCCATTTTGATGACAAAAATCTATCGAAAGTTACAATTTGACCAATTTTGTCCAGTACTATTCGATCGATTTTTATAAATACTGAACATGTGTTGCGGGGGTGTCACCCGCTCCCCATGTTCAGTATTTTTGGTCTAGGGTGGTTGTAGAAGTGTTTTCCCCTTTTTCCTCAAAATTGGAGTTGGGGACAGAAAAAAAAGAAAATAACGAAAAAGGGATCCTGCGGAGTCGGATCCGACCCGCGTTAGAGGGACGGATCAGGCACCGCAGGGTTGCAGGGGAAGCGGCAGTGACCAAGCAGTTAAGTAGGGGAGGAGGTCGGGTGGTGGTGAAAGGTACATTTTGGGTTGTTTGGCTGAAGTGCAAATCAATTTGCAGCAAAATTGACTACGGTCAATTCTGCCGCAAATAATTACACTTCGGTCAAACAACCCAGAACACCATTCAAGGCAGCTGCCAGCGCACAATTTGCGCTACAGCTCAAGCCTGTGGAAATGCGCCAGTCACCTTTGAGAATAAGTTGACCTGCTCATTTCCAAAAATGGGTTGTCTATAAATAGCATATCCTCCATTCTTTTTTTAAATGCCCCATTATTTGAGGAACTGGGTCAAAATCTACATTTTAAAAAAATAAAAAAATGGTTACACTATGAGAGAGAGGGAGAGTGATGGGTGAGATGTGAAGTGATAGGCAAGAAAGCAGAGGGAGAGCAGTGGGTCAGAGGAGGAAGTGCTGCACAAGAGAGCAGAGGAAGCTGTGATGCGGTGGGCCAGAAATCTGAGAGCGAGCAGAGGTACAGAAAGTAGAGGGAGCGTGTGGTCAGTGAGCCAGAAAGCAGAGAGGAAGCGGTTGGCCAGAAAGAGGCAGTGAGCTGCAGATTGGGAAAAAGGATGAGGGAAGAATGCAATAGAATGGGAGAAAAGATGCAAGATGCAGAAGCAGCACAAAAGAATGAAGGACTTTATGTTGAGGGAGGAATTGTATAGTGTAAGTTGTGAGTTGGGAATATGATTTGGAGTGTGGCAGGGGCTGGGCAGTGCAAATTGTGACATTACATAGCACGTGAGTATTTGTATGACAGAGTGAGAGGTTAAGGAATGTAAGTTGTGATGGAGAGTTGGTGAGATGTGTGTTGGTGAGAGAGGTGTGTGAGTGTTTGGGGGATTGGAGAACATAGAAGGGGAATATTTTCAGCATTACAATTGATAATGATCAATTTAGTTAATACAATTAAATAGGCATGAACATTAAACCAGAAATGTAGCCAAAGCAAACACTGTTCTGCCAAGCCAGAGACATCTGGGACTCTTCCTATTAAATTAATACAAAAGATACATTATAATGATACCCTGGCTCCCTTCTAGCCTTGCACTCTGCCTATTTCCTGCAATGTGGCAATCTTACACCCTCCAGTTAATACAAAATGTCCTGCAAAAATGCTGCAATAAATAAAGGTTTGTGCCGCAAAATTTGCCATTTCATGCCGCAAAATTTGCCATTTCATGCCGCAAAATCCTGGAAGGTCTGCTTACTGTGGCTACTATCTATCGGCCACCCGGTCAAATTTCCTCCTTCCTCTCTGAGTGGATCCCTCCTCCTCACTCCTGTCCTCTACCACTCAACTCCTCTTTCTTGGAGACTTCAACATCCACCTGGATGCCTCCTGTCCCCCCTCTGGACACTTTCGTGACCTCTGCGACTCTCTCTCACTCTCTATTCTCCTGTCTGGGCTGACTCATTCTGCAGGGCACACTCTTGATGCTATGATCTCTTCTGACCTTCCCCTCTCTGTCCCTCTCTCCACTCCTCTCTCCTGGAGTGATCACTTTCTCCTATCCTCACACCTCACCTTCCCTACCCCTCAGGCAAAGCCACCTTCACTGCCACCCTCCTTCTCGGTCAACTGACCCATGAAGCGCGTGTCAGCTGAGGCTTTCGCCGCCACCTTCTCACCCCGCCCCTTCAGCTGACTCCCACCTTGACACAGCCCTCTCCACTCTCCACTCTGCTATATCTGATACTCTTGATATCCTTGCCCCTGTCATGAGAATCCGCCTGAAGCCCAAAGCCAAATGTAATTCCTGGTATGACTCGGATCTCGTCACCCTAAAACGCAAGTGCAGGGTGGCAGAGAGGAAATGGCGTGCTTCATGTTCATCCTCTGACAAACTGGCCTGCTGCCTGCTCCAAAGGCAATACCGGCTCTCTGTTCTCACCAAGAAGAGAGCCCTTATCCAAGCCCACATCTCCGCAGTATCGAACAATTCGGCTGAACTCTTTCAAATCTGCAAGGAACTGGCCAACCCTGCTGCAGTCTCTACCTCTCCTGTCCCCTCCCAGGCCCTCTGCAGGACACTGGCCTCACACTTCATTTCTAAAACTCAGGACACCCTGTCCTCACTCTCCTCCTTTCACCGCCCTCCCTCTATTCCTTGCTCTCCCTCTGGCCCTTCTGCAGCCACCCCTCCTCTCTCCTTCTCTGCTTTTCCCCTTTTCTCTGTTGACGAGGTTTCCAGACAAGTCCGATCTATGAAAGTCTTGTCTAAACAGGTTCACCCTTGTTCCTCCAAAACTATCAAGGACCACATAGACTCCCTGGCTCCTGCCCTGGCTGACTTCTGCAATCACTCCTTCACCTCTGGAGTCTTCCCAGCCCCCCTTAAGCACTCCCTTGTGCACCCTTTTCTTAAGAAACCCTCTTCCGACCCCTCCTGCCCGGCTAACTATCGCCCAATCTCCATTACTCCCTTCCTGGGCAAGCTCCTGGAGAAACTGGCCATCTCCCAGCTTAATCTCCATGCTGATTCTGTTGGTAGACTTCATGACTATCAGTCTGGCTTCAGAGCTGCCAGAAGCACGGACACTGCTCTCCTGAACATCCGTGAAGACCTGCTCTCCAACCTTGACTCTAACACTCTGTGTGTTCTCATTTTGCTTGATCTCTCTTCTGCCTTTGATACTGTCAACCATGCCATCCTGCTCGACCGTCTCCGTGATAACCTGGGTATCACTGGTCAGGCTCTGGTGTGGCTGACCTCTTTCCTCTCCAATCGACCCTCCCAGGTCCAACTGGGGTCCTTCCTCTCTGACATCTTTTACTCTACCTTTGGTGGATCTAACCTCTCTCCCTGGCTGTTCAACCAGTATCTGGCACTCCTTGCCCACCGCATAGCCGCTCTCTGCCCCAACTTTCAGTGCTATGCGGATAATACCAGCTCATTTTCAGGCTACTCTCGGCCTCCTCCTCTCATCTCTGACTGTCTGTCTGCTATCCAGGAGTGGTGTGCCACCAATGACCTCTGCCTTAATGCCAGTAAGACTGAGATTCTACTCATCGGCACTCCCACTTCCTCCTTCCCTGCATCTCTCTGGCCGGCCTCTCTTGGCCCTCTTCCTGCTCCTACCTACAAGGCAAAAAACCTCGAGGTCATTTTCGACTCCACACTCTCCTCTCCACACATATCTGACGTCTCTAAGAAGTCACACTACCAGCTGCACCTCCTCAGAGGTATTCTTCCTTTCCTCTCCTTCCCCCAGAAGCTCACTGTCTCCAGAGCCCTGGTTCTCTCTAAACTGGACTACTGTAACAGCTTCTATCTAAATCTGCCTGCCTCTACTCTCCGCCCTCTGCAACTCATCCAGAACAGGACTGCGAGACTTGTCCTTGGCCTAAAGCCCAGGGACCGTATCTCTCCAGGACTGAAATCTCTACACTGGCTCCCAGTGGCTGCGAAGATTAAGTTCAAAACCCTCTGCATTGTCCACAAGGCCTTCTGGGGCCTGGGGCCAAAATACCTTCAACTCTCCCTTCCTAAATATCTTCCCTCTCAAGCTCTTTGCTCATCCGCTTCCAACTCCCTCAGAGTCAGCCGCTTCTCCAAGCAACGAGTTGGGGGTAGATCTCTCTCCGCTGCAGGGGCCTCCCTCTGGAACAGCCTTCCTGCCTCCCTGAAACTTGAGGAGAACCATCTCCAGTTCCGGAAGCACCTCAAAACCTTCCTCTTTGCTTCTGCTTTCTCTCCCCCTCTCCCTTGCTAAATTCCTGACTGAACTTGCATTGATTCTGCAACTGGGCCACTCTCACGGACCTCGGTCCTTGGCCCTGCCACTCTCCCCTTGCACTGCCTCCCTGGCAACCCCTGCACTGCGGGACTGTCTCTGTATCCCTACAGCCCACCTTCCCAGCACTTGTCTGCACTTACCAGCACTTGTCTGCACTTACCTTGCACTTGCCACCAGCTGGCCCTTACTATTTATCTTGTTATTCTACTATCCCTGTACTGCACTTTCTCCTCCCCCTTTCCCCTTGCACTTTTCCCTTCCCCTCTACCCATGCACTTGTGCGATCTGAATGACACCTGGCCTAGTAGGATCGTTGTCTGTCTTCCCTTTGTCCCCCCAACCCTGCCTCATCGCGCCTTGAAACACTTGTGTTTAGGTGCGTTACAAATGCCATATATCATATCACATCATATCATAGCATCAGGGACTAGGCATGTAGAACGGTGGAACACGGCTCAGAAGTGGGTTGATGCAGTGCAGGACATGTGGACGTTATCCACTATATACATGAACAAGTACATCATGATGTGTATCAATTAGCTTGAAGGCAGTGCAAGGGCAAGTCCAGGCATCAAGTGCAATGCACATGCAATGTGTTGCATGGCTACAAGCAAAACCCCCCTAAGTGAAAATTTAGGGATGCATTGCATGGCAGCGAAAGGGCGACCAGAGACCTGTGTACTGGCAGACAGAACTGGCTAGCATCAATTGCATCATCTGAGTCAACGGACAACACAGCAGATGATGATGGGACAGAAAGCAGGACATATGATGACCCCTGAGCAGTACAGCCATGTGTGCAGAAGCCGCTACACCAGTTGAACAGAGTCAGTGGGCCAGAAACAGGGGGAGGCCTGTGCCCTGCACAGACTATGACACCCTAAACATGTGTGTGGTGCAGGACTGAGCCAGAGTGGGCATGGAATGGATGATCAAAAGCAAAGAAATGTAGGTCATCCTGGACACGTACTACAATTATCATCAAGGACACGTAGGGGCATGCATGGAATACACATGGAGCATGAATGGGAACTCATGTGCCAGTGGTGCATCTGCCATCTGCACAGTCCAAGTGAGACAACCTGCATAAAGTGCAGAGGATATACACCACTGCATGTGCCTGGCAGGTTGGTGGCTGGTGGAAGTTTGCATGTACACAGGGTCTTGAACAGGCCATTGCAGTACGCCAACATGATGCACACCTGTGCAATGTTGAAATTGGGGTGCAGGATTGGTGGAGGGGTTTCGTGATGCCTACAGTGGAGAGAATGGGTATGAATGGGGAAATAGATGGTATTTTGCACTGAAGACACAGATGGCGATGAAAGAAGATTTGAGGTCCAATGTCACTTTGTCACTCTTTGACACAGGACATGCCGTGAAAGTACATGAGACAGGAACACATAACACAGTCTGGCAGGCATTTTCCTAAACGCTGACAGAGAGACATTCTTAGCTTATAGAATGCAAGTAACCATAGAGATCTGTGCATCATTGGAGAGTATAACCAAGGGGGAGAGGAAAGCCCGTTAGAGTTCCTGGTGTTTTCTGGTAGGAGTTGGTTGCTGAAGGAGTTCGGGAGAGTTGCAGAGAGTTGGCTGGAGATGGTGCAAGATGGAGTAGGAGATGCAATGAGAGAGAGATGACTTGGTGCAGCAGAATCCGTAGGCCTTGATGAGATCGATCTGGAAGAGAGAGAGCTTGGCAGTTGGCAGTTACCAGAATTGAGGCCTGCCACTGACTGGCTGATTGCAGAGTCAAGGACACATAGGGGCATGCATGGAATACACATGGAGCATGAATGGGAACTCATGTCCCAGCGGAGCATCTGCCATCTGCACAGTCCAAGTGAGACAACCTGCATGAAGTGCAGAGGATATACACCACTGCATGTGTCTGGCAGGTTGGCTGGTGGAAGTTTGCATGTTCACAGGAGTCTTGAACAGGCCATTGCAGTACCCCAACGTGATGCACACCTGTGCAATGTTGAAATTGGGGTGCAGGATTGGTGGAGGGGTTTCGTGATGCCTACATTGGAGAGAATGGGTATGAATGGGGAAATAGATGGTATTTTGCACTGCAGACACAGATGGTCATGAAAGAAGATATGAGGTCCAATGTCACTTTGACACTCTTTGACACAGGACATGCCGTGAAAGTACATGAGACAGGAACATATAACACAGTCTGGCAGGCATTTTGCTAAATGCTGACAGAGAGACATTATTAGCTTATAGAATGCAAGTAACAATAGAGATCTGTGCGTCATTGGAGAGTATAACCAAGGGGGAGAGGAGAGCCTGTTAGAGTTCCTGGTGTCTTCTGGTAGGAGCTGGTTGCTGAAGGAGTTCGGGAGAGTTACAGAGAGTTGGCTGGAGATGGTGCAAGATGGAGTACGAGATGCAATGAGAGAGAGATGACTTGGTGCAGCAGAATCCGTAGGCCTTGATGAGATCGATCTGGCAGAGAGAGAGCTTGGCAGTTGGCAGTTACCAGAATTGAGGCCTGCCACTGACTGGTTGATTGCAGAGTTGTGCTGGCAAAGACAGAGCTGGAAACACATGCAACTGGGAAGTATGGTTTTGTATGGACTGATTGATTGATTAGAACATACACTCACATAAGGGGAGAAGGGGAAACCAGACAGGGATTGTTTAGAGTGAGAGTGTGAAGATGGTGTGGATTGGTGTGGATTTGCCCATGAAGATGATGGATGATGACGCTTGCATTTAGACTGCATTAGACATTACAGGCTTGCATTAGAAACCTGTAAGGCTTATAAATATTGCATGGTAGATTTGCTTTGCACCAGAAGCATAAAAGGTGAAAATTAGACATAGCAATAGGATTGCATGCATTGTTATGCTTTGCATTCTGTGTGATCATAAATAAATGTATTTTGTTGTTATAATTGAATCGATTCATGTGTTATTTTTGTGTTGTGTCTTATGTTATTCTGTTGTTAGACGTAATCTAGGAGTAACACAGTGCACATAGGGCCTGAGCTACAAATGCAGCAAGGGGGGGTATAGTGATCCATAACCCCCTAGGGAATTGTCAAAGATTGTCTGAGGGGGGGGGCAAGACGATGGTTAGGGGTTTTGATTTTTTCAGACTAACAAATGGAGGGGACACCCGGATCTTCACTAATTGCTGACTGATAAGATGTTTTGCAGCTGGTTTGTTGATACACTTATCAGTTTTGCAGCGGTCGAAGTTTGAACATTTTGTGCAACTGTGTTTTGTTTTTTCTGTTAGTTTGTCGTGGGAAGAGATTTTTTTTGTTTCATGTTTTGTCTGTCTTGGGGATGTTATTGTTATTGAGCATGCTGTCTGCAATTTTGCTCGTCGTAGGAAGGGAAACGTAATTGTTTGACTTTTTGCCAGAATTGGTTGACATTAGTTGACATTTGATTGACATTGACCGAGAGCAGTATTTTATGACTGGCAATGTTTTATGAATAAATGTACATTGATTCACCGAGTGAGAGAAACAGTTTTTTTCTTGAAGACGCTCGTGGTACTAGAAATAATTGGAACTGCAGAATGAGTTAATTTCTTAGTGACCTGAAGGCAATAAGAAATCGTCTTAAAAATATGCTTGAGGCCTGGGATGTATCACAGGAATCAACTGTATTGAAAATGAAAAGTGCCATAGCTATGACAGAGAGGAGCCGATATATTGTTGATTTGCATTCAGTTATATATCGTCTCAGAGATATGATTAGTAACTGGGAAAATGTCCCATTGAAATCAGACCCATTGAATTCAATTTCATCAGCAGTGATGGGCGGGAATACAGTTCCTAGAGTAATGTATATTGTTCATGGGGAGACAGAGTTACCTCAGAGTAATGGGAGAGATAGTACAGATTTGACAGACATGTACAGTGTGCATAGAGAATTGGGTAGGGGAATGCATAGAGAGTTTGTCTATGAAGATTTGAGGCATTGTGCATTGAAGAGACTTTTGCATGAAAAGAGTTATGTACATGAAGGTAGCTATGTGAATATCTTTGATTTGAATAGAAATAGCACTGACAGTTTTTGCACCAGTATTTTCATTCCTACGTTTTCGAGTGAGAAAAAAATATTGTCAAATGACATAGATATTTTGACAACATTGCAGGAGAACGTTGATAAAAGGAATTGTGCTAAATTTGGATGTTTTGAAACCTTGCATGTCTGGAATTTTCGTAGTTTTAATGTGTGCATGGAAAGAAAGTTTGTTGACATTGGAGAGCGCGCTGAACTCACAGACTGTTTATTCGAAGCACGAGATAGCAGTGCATTGCAGGAATGTAGTTTGAATGTGAATTGCATTGTATATGAGAGAGGCTGTTTGAATGAAACAGATTTGATTTTTCAACATGTAGTAATTCAGCTTTGTGAATACTTAATGATGTAAAATGGGGAGAGTGTTGTGGCTAGAAGACATGGAAGTGACACAGAGAATGCAGTTGTGACATTTTTGAATGTGCAGCATTTGGAGTATATGAAACTGATTGTTTTGTTTTGTTTTGAAAAAGATAGGGCTGGCACTGCAGGAGTCATGCATTAAGCATGTATGCATTATGATGCATGGAGAGACAGGCACAGTAGTTAGAAGCACTGACACATTGATGACACACAGGGGAGATAGCATTGATGTCCTTTGAGAGACATGGGAAAGTAGAGAACTAGCGATGTGCATTTCAATGCACAATGAGAAATGCTGTTTTATTTTTTGGCTTTGAAAACACCTGAAACAGATTTAGACTGATACTTGCACTTTTGTTTTCTTTGCATGAAATCTGGAGACACCTTGACCAGACTGAGATTGCACAGACCGAGATCGCATTGATGCAGCATGATGCCTGAAACCGGCATGACCAGACCAGATTGATCCATGATGGCTGACACCTTGTGACTTTGCATGGCTATTTTGAAGCAGCACCAGGAAGAGACTGGCTTTTGTCACCTTGTAATGTGACTTTGCATCATGGCTGTTTGTTTGCAGCAATGATGAGACATTGGCATCTGACATTTGACGCTTTGCAGCAGCACTTTTGGGGAATGCCGATCGATCGATTTGAGGCCTTAGGGTGTGGCCTTGTCCAATGGCTGTGCTCTGAGAATGTACCCAGAAAATCTGCCAGACTCAACAGACTTTGTGGCATAACACCTATTGCCATGGAGTGTGAAGATAGTGACCGACTGTGCAGAGAGAATACACCTTGCAGCATCCTGTGCCAAGTGAGAGAGAAAGAGCAGTGAAAACATTGTTCAGCATTAAGCAGAGAAGCAGAGAGAAGACATTTGAATTGCTTTGTGAGCAGCTTTTGTAATCTGCAGCGAGAAGAGAATCCATTTGGAATGCCTTACCTTTTGCACCAGACAAGTTTGTGCCTGAGCAAGAGAAAGAGAAAAATGCGGCAATGAGCAGGAATACACGCTCTGAAAGCATTTCTTGCCTGATCCACGTTTGAAAAGCAGTGAAGCTTTGTTCTCTTGAGTGAAGGAGATTGAGCATTGATCTATGGTGCTTTGAAAGCAATTTGCACTTGTATTCAATGCTGGCTGTCCCTCATTTGAAGAGCATGGGACATGGAATGGCATGGCAACAGCATGACCTGGCGAGAGAATTTGAAGCTGGAGATGGGCCTACGGAGAAGGGCCAATGTGCATGAAATTGCAATGTGCATGGAATTGTACTGGAGAGTAACCATCTTGAAAACACTCTGAATGAGTGCACCTGTGCTTAAGGCCTAGGGAAAAGGGAGGGCATGCATCAATTTGCATCAATTGAAAGTTCTGACACGCGGTTTTCCCGGTGCTACCTTTGAAAAGTGAAAGGGCATATGTTGATCACTCCATGGAGACGAAATGGGGCACATATGGTACAGACACTTGCTCTTGTCTTTTTGGAGCACTGTGGGAAATCTCACTTAGCTTGCTGCCATTTATCAAGCAGGCCAACCTGAATTGGCTTGTACACGTTTCTGCTACCTGAACACTATTGGCTTGAACACTTTGCTGCTTCACACTTTGTTGCTGTGGAGAACTTGCTACCTGAACTTTGACCCTTTTGCTGAACACACTGATATGCTCTTAATGAACACATTATCCGATTTGTGAACACTTGCTTTGTTGACACTGCATCTTTGTTGACATTCCTTGGCTGAAACCTTTTGCATTAGAACTTGATTTGTGCTGACATGGAATTGTGCACAGTTGTGAGGACACACATACCTCATGAGTGAGAACTTGGAAATACCTTGGACTGGAATATAACTGAATTGGCCTATATGACCAACACTGGTGGTATACACTGATATGTATGCATTGATCAACTGAATGTTTGGCCTGTTTGGCTACTGACATCTGTACTGACCTTTGACACCTGTGAAAGTGATTGTCATATTTTGTGCTTGAATTGGAAACACCTGTATCCACAGTACTCATGCAATGATTCTATGCATTGCATTTTTGTTTTCTGCTTATAGAGACACTTTCACACCTTTGGCCTGTAGACACTTTTGACTTGATTTTTGGCTTGACTTTTGACCTTTGACATTTGGCTATGCTGTTCTGATTTCTGACACATTTGCAGGTTTGCATTTGATATGTTAGCATGCCACTGATAGAGTGAAATGCTTGCATTTTAGAAGGTTTTTTTTCTGCATCATGAAATATATGCTTTTTCCCTTCTGTAATTCGCTTGGTATTAGCATACCACGGTTGCTATGCTATGTTATGATAGACTTATGTTATGCTTTATCTAACCATAAAGGAGAGAATTGTGGAATAAGCCTGGAATTGTTATCGTTAAACTCATCATTAGAACCATCAGTACCCTCTGGTAGAGAACCATTGTTTATTATTATCCCCTTTAGGCCAGTTCTGAGTAGTACATTATTGAAGTAGACACTATCCACATTATTAGACTGCCACCTTTGTATGCATTTGCAATTTGCTTATAGATTGACATGTTATGCATTGTCTGAGAGAAATAGGCCCTGTTATATGAAGGGTTTGTTTAGTTATGTTATGACAGAAAGATTTGCTTATAGAATGATATGTTTGCATATAGTGCTTGCCATAAGGAGAGAAACATGCTAGACACTTTGCCATTTGCAATAGAATGACAATTCAACCATATATTGAAGTGCCATGATTGTGCTTTAGAGACACAGTATATTTGCACCATGATTTGCTATGCATTTATGTTTGCATTAGAATGTAGTGCTTAGGCTGAGCGAAACTTATTGTTTGCACTAGAAGAGAACGAATTAGGTCTGGAAATGACACACACAGGCATATTTTAAATGACATGAAGAGCCATTTAGTACACATTTATGCTTTGTAGAGACACATTTAGAGACTCTCATGTATGTATGTATGTTGAGTATTTACTTAGAATGAGTTTGCATTAGTTAGCGATGGCATTGTGAGAGAAATCGTAAACGCTAGGAAGCATTTCGCACAAGGCCTGAGCCATTTTCTGATGGAGACACACAGAAGATTGTTCTCACTGGGCTCAGCGCGAAGAATGTTATGGAACACTGAAAGATAAGGTCACCCTTGTCCAAGAAGGGAGCCTAATCAGCTTGAGCTCTGAGCCGCGGAGACAGCACGAGGGTGGGGGCTGCACCAGAGAGAGCGACATGGAGGGATTGAGGCAGCGCTTTTGAATGAGAGAGAGATGGCCTATTTTCTGGACAGAGAGAGCATTTTGTGATGTCTACAGTGGAGAGAATGGGTATGAATGGGGAAATAGATGGTTTTTTGCACTACAGACACAGATGGCCATGAAAGAAGATATGAGGTCCAATGTCACTTTGACACTCTTTGACACAGGACATGCTGTGAAAGTACAGGAGACAGGAACACATAACACAGTCTGGCAGGCATTTTGCTAAACGTTGACAGAGGGACATTCTTAGCTTATAGAATGAAAGTAACCATAGAGATCTGTGCGTCATTGGAGAGTATAATCAAGGGGGAGAGGAGAGCCCGTTAGAGTTCCTGGTGTTTTCTGGTAGGAGTTGGTTGCTGAACGAGTTTGGCAGAGTTGCAGAGAGTTGGCTGGAGATGTTGCAAGATGGAGTACGAGATGCAATGAGAGAGGACTTGGTGCAGCAGAATCCGTAGACCTTGATGAGATCGATCTGGCAGAGAGAGAGCTTGGCAGTTGGCAGTTACCAGAATTGAGGCCTGCCACTGACTGGTTGATTGCAGAGTTGTGCTGGCAAAGACAGAGCTGGAAACACATGCAACTGGGAAGTATGGTTTTGTATGGACTGATTGATTGATTAGAACATACACTCACATAAGGGGAGAAGGGGAAACCAGACAGGGATTGTTTAGAGTGAGAGTGTGAAGATGGTGTGGATTGGTGTGGATTTGCCCATGAAGGTGATGGATGATGACGCTTGCATTTAGACTGTATTAGACATTACAGGCTTGCATTAGAAACCCGTAAGGCTTATAAATATTGCATGGTAGATTTGCTTTGCACCAGAAGCATAAAAGGTGCAAATTAGACATAGAAATAGGATTGCCTGCATTGTTATGCTTTGCATTCTGTGTGATCATAAATAAATGTATTTCGTTGTTATAATTGAATCGATTCATGTGTTATTTTTGTGTTGTCTTATGTTATTCTGTTGTTAGAAGTAATCTAGGAGTAACACAGTACATATAGGGCCTGAGATACGAATGCAGCAAGGGGGGGTATAGTGATCCATAACCCCCTAGGGGATTGTCAAAGATTGTCTGAGACCGGAGCATGCTTGTCCAGGGGGGGGGGGCAAGACGATGGTTAGGGGTTTTGATTTTTTCAGACTAACACCTCCTCTTGGATGCTGGTCCGGACCCTGGCTGGCAAATGCCGTGCTGATCAGTAGGGGCAGTGGTGCTGGTGGAATGAGCCGAGGGAGGGCAGGTGGAACATGGAGTGAAGCCCTGACTTGCGTCGGTGGATGCTGGGTGCCCTGCAATGGACCCTGCGCAGCAACATCCGCTGTGCCAGGGTCATTGACCGGGACTGTCCTGGTTGGTAGACTCACAACCGGGGTGGTGTCGGCTGCATCTGCCCCTGCACTTGCCAACACCTGGCTGGTTGGGGCAGCAGATGACATCACTGCCCCAGGGACACATGCCTCGGTCAGGGCAGCCCTGCGTGCACCTACGGTGTGCCTCCTGACCACCTGGAAATCTTCCATGGACTCTTCAAGTGCCAACGCAGCCTGCACTAGCAGACCCTGAGCCTGGGTGGTGGTGTCCACAGCTGCACCTGCAGCTACCACTACCCTTGGGCCCGTGGCAGTCGATGAAACGGACTGCCGGGTCACATGGGTGCCAGTGCCAAATGCAAGAACTGCATATCCTGAAGCCGCAGGGGGTGGTGGCGTGACTGCACCAACATGTGGCACAACATCGTGCCGAGCTGGCGCACCCCTGGCTCTTCCCCCTCTGCAGCCACCCTGGACACCCTGGAGTCCCCCTAATCCCTGGTCACCCTGGCCACGTTCCTGACCATGCCCACCACGTGGAGTACACCCAGCTGAGGCGCCCCTCACCTTACGTGGCCTCCCAGCCATGGCACAGATGGAGTAGTGCCGGCACAGATGGGGTAGTGCCAATGGGAGGTGTACACGACAATTGTCCTGGGCAATTGGGGTGAAGGGTTGGGATACAAGATGTTAACAGCACCCCTGCACCGGCAAGGCTGTATGTGACTCCGGTGATGAAGTGACAGGTCACGCAAGCTCAAGCACCCCAAAACTGCTGTAAAACCGTGCACGCAACCCCCGGTAGCCCACATGTGTGGAATTAACCTCCTGCAGTACGCGGTGGCACCCAGGGACATGAAAAACATGTACGTTTGGGACACGCAGGCTACTATGACCTCAAAAACGGGTACGCGATACACAGGGGCACCCACAGTGGGAAAAATAGCATGCTCGACTCCCCGTCAGACTAGCGTGATAATGAAAAACACACATAGCCAATACCCCCACCAAAAGAAGAGATACATCATTGATCCGCTGTGAAGTTGTGATGGCTCGCGAAACGACACGAAGTAGCAACACACAAGTCAGTCTCCACGAAAGGCACGTACAGCGAACTGCCGGGACCCGCTCACCTTTAACCCGTGCTGAGGGACACGCGCACGTGTCACTTCTCTTATGCGCTTAGGCCCTTAACTCGAATAACATGCATTCACACGTGGATGTGTATTTTTTTTCACATGCTGATTCACTACGCATCCGCCATGAGGGCAACGGGTGCGCGCGTAACGTCACAGACGCGCTTACAGGCTAAGGGCCTTTCCTCGAATTACACGCTGACGTGCAGTTTTTTCACGTGCCAAATCACTCCGTATCAAGCTGGCCAAGCGACAACGCACGGAAGACCACGCTCCTGCCCAGAAGGCCATTTTCCTGCCCCCCAGAGCCCCGAGCAGCCTCCCATGAGCCATCTGCTGCTGCCTGCCTGCTGCCACCGTGCCCTGCCATTTGGTGCCTGCACATCTGCCATCTGGAGGGGTCCAGTTGCAGTGACCACCACTGCTGGAACAGTAGACTCCCGACTGGTGTTCCATCACTCCACAGCCCAGCCCCAGGACCCAGTTGCCCACCCACACCTGCCTCGGGGGTTGCCATGTCCGACACAACACCTTCCGGCACCAGTGCCAACCCCCAGCCAGAGAGGCAGAGGGCTGCCAGCTTCACTTCCAAAGAAGTTGGGATCCTGGTGGAGCAAGTCCTGGGGCAGTATGATGCCCTCTTCAGACCATCGCGTGCCAACAAGGAAGGACGGAGGAGGATCTGGACGGACATAGTGGGTGCCATCAACGCGGAGGGGGTGGCACCCCGTGACATGAAACACATCCAGAAGCGCTGGGAGGACTACAAGTCCAGGACCCTCAAGAAGCCTGGCGCCTCTTAGAGGCAGAGGATGCAGTGGGGCGCCGGGGCCAGCTTACCAACCAGCAGATGAGGGTCCTGGAGCGCATTCGCCCAGTGCTTCGCCATCAGATCCTCAGGATGCAGGCCCATCTGGAGTCGAGCAGTAAGCGGCCATGCATTGCTATGTGAAACAGGGCATATTGCAGTGTGCTGGTAGTGTGACATTGGCCATGTATGGATGTGTGTGTGCAGGGACATCTTGGTGCTCGCATGTGAGACCAGTCATGCGTGAACCACATGGATGGTGCATGTGTTACAATGCAACATGCGGGGCAACATGCGGAATGCACACATGAATGCATGCCTGTCTAAGTTGTTGGACATGGATGGGGTGTGAGAGATGGGTGCTGCTGTCAAGGACATGTATGGAGTAGCGTGTGTGTGACTTGTAAACACCATGGATGCATGACACATGTCTGTGACAATGTTCTGATTCACTGATGCAGCCTAGTCATCCTTTTCTCCACTGTGTCTGGGGTGTACGAGGCCAGATGGATGAAACTACGGTGATATGTGTGCATGTGATCAGTATGAGCCATGATGCATGTGAGTTTCGAACCACCATCGTATGTTTCAACAGTTCCTTGGACATGTATGCAAAGGTTCTTTGCATGCGCCATGCCTGTTTCTGCATGTGTATTGCCTGCACTGACCCATGTGTTGTGGAGGTACATGATGGAAGTGACGTTTGACAGTGCCACTCATGTGCTATTGCTTCCTGTCTAGGGGACTATTGTACAGTACTCAGGGTAGTGCTTGTGTTCCATGTCTCCCTCTACACAGCGGCGAGTGAAGAAGAGGGCGGGGACGGCACTGTGGAGCAAAGCGGCAGGGATGCCTCCACCGGCCGGCGACGCAAGGCCCAGTCACCCTCCCAGGAATTACCATCATCCGGGAGCGAGGGGACTGGTGCCGCGTCTGCCACTACGGCTGCAGCGGAAGGGGTGGGTGAGCCTCCACAGGGGCTTGCAACGGCGGAAGATGGTGTGGAGCCATCCAGGTAGGTGGTTTGCACAGAGGAGGAGGAGGCCGCTACTGAGCCGCACATGGGGCCTGGTGGGGGTGGTACCACTGGTGCAAGTGGTGCAGTCCAGGGGCAGGGGAGGAGGCAGCACAGGTTGTTGTGGAGGGGCCTGTACATGTCACTGTCCCTGACACTGTGACTGCACCACCATGCACCAGCAGCGATGCCACATCCCAGGCCCGTCCGCATGTAGGGGGGAGGTCCACGTCATCTGACACTCCTCTACATGCGGACGAGGGGACCCGTGACCGTATGGAGACCGTCCTGATTGGTGTCGCATTGCGCACACGTGACCTTCGTGATGACGTGCGTGCTTCCTGGGGGCAGCACGCACGTCATCATGAAGAGCTGCGTGCCAACGTGGCCCAGTTGGGAGGGGCCTTGGTCGGGGGTTTCGTACATTTTTCAGGCACTCTGGCGCCCCTCTCCTCCTCTGTGGAGACTATGCGCCAGTCGTTCTCCATGCCGTCTTCCAGCCCAGATGCCACCAGGGCCCCCTGTGGACCTGCCCCGACCAACGCAGCCAGCTCGGTGGAGATCCCATCCCTGCCACAGTCGGGAGTTGGAGGTCCAGCAGGGGTGGACATCCCAGCAACTGGACCCCAGCAGATGGAGGATGTGCCGGCATCATCGGGCAGGGCACGTGCACGACGGCGCCAGTGGATTCCATCAGCCTGGATGCCGTTGTGCTGGCAGAGGCAGTTGTGTTGGAGACAGCGGCAGGCTCAACCTGGGAGGCATCATGGCTCGGGCCCATCAACATCAGAGGGGCAGACATCGGCCGGAGGGCAGGAGGACCCTGGAATGGGAGTGTCTTCCGTGTGGCAGCGGCTGGGCCAGCGGATAGATGCGGAGCGGCGGCGGGCAGAGGAGGCACGGCTCACAATGGTCAGGGCGGAGAACTCCATGCGCAGGGTGCTGAGGCCGGCTGAGTGCCTCGAGGGAATTCGCAGGGAGTTGGAGGTGGACATGGCGTTATCCCTGCCAGACCTCGGGGCCAGGAAACAGGCCCGCCTCCAGGATGTTGAACAGGAGTTCGATGATGCCCTGGCCCGGGAAATCAACTAGTGAGCCTTAGGACTTGCCCTCCGCCATTGTATATAGTTAGTTAGTGTTAGGTTTCATTTATGTTTTTCTTTCATTTGGGGCGCTTGGACTATGCCCCACCTTTTTGTAGATAGTTCTTTATTAGATAAGGTTTTTTGTAGGTTTGCTTTCTATAGTTGGGCTTATGGACCCGGGATTTGATCTTTGTACATAGTTGGAGACTGCATTTCTCATCATTATTTTTTTGGTTCACCATGGAGCAATGGATTATTCTTATTTTTTTTGTTTGGATTTGGTTTGCTGGACGGACACTTTGGACCCATTTTCATTTGGATTTATTTGGATTCTGCTTTCATGATTTTTTTGGGGGGGGGGGGTTTGGGACATGCTGCTTTTTCTTTATTATTTCCATTGTTGTGTGATTTCATTTAATCACCTTGCTTTTGTGTTCAATGCATTTTTTTCTTACTTCAATGCTTGGTTTTCTGTCATTGGTTTCATGCATGTCACAATGTAGGTTTTCTCATTCACTTGCAACCATTGTGTGTGTGTGACGGACATGTGTTGATGTGCATACTTGCCATTTGGGTCTTATCATGTAATTGGCATTTCTATGTGGGGTGGATGGAATACTTGGTTGGGTGTTTGGACAGGGGTGGCGTGGGGTTTGGGTGATTTGGGTGGCCATAAGGCCCATGATTGTGGATAGTGATGACATGTTGGGGGGGGGACATGAGTCGGGGCCTGCTGGCAGGTGTCCGTCAATGCTGGGGGGTGGAGGTGCAGGGGGACATGAGTCGGGGCCTGCTGGCAGGTGCCTGTCAATGCTGGGGGGTGGGGGTGCAGGGGGACATGAGTCAGGGCCTTCTGGCAGGTGCCCGTCAATGATGGGGGGTGGGGGTGCAGGGGAACATGAGTCGGGGCCTGCTGGCAGGTGCCTGTCAATACTGAGGGGTTGGGGGTGCAGGGGGACTTGAGGCAGGGCTCACTAGTGCATGGTGCCATGTGTGATGGATGCGGGGCATGGCCAGGGTGTATGGGCTGCCTGCGGGGCATGGGCAGGGGTGCAGGGTTGTCCCCTGTGGTGTGGGCTGCCTGCAGGGCCTGGGGAGGGGGGAGAGGGCACACCTGGGAGGACCCACACTGCCAATTTGCGTGTGGTACTCCCTGCACACCCCTCAGAATACACATACCCCTCTTGCGCCAGCAAATTCATGTGTAAAACTCCCCACGCACCCCTCCGAATACACGTACCCCGCTCGGACAGTGAAATCGCGTGTAAAAGTCCATGTGCACCCCACGGAATACACGCATGCAGCCCCATCCACCCTCAACATTCCCCACAGGCAGCCCATCACCCCAGTGCATAGCCCACAGGCTTCCCACACCACAGGGTGGAGTTTTACACTCGATTTTGCTAGGGCGAGAGGGATATGTGTATTCTGAGGGGTGCGCAGGGAGTTTTACACGCAAATTTGCAAGCGCGAGAGGGGTACGTGTATTCTGGGGGTGCGTGGGGAGTTTTACACACGAATTCGCTAGAGCGAGAGGGGTACGTGTATTCTGGGGGTGCGCAGGCAGTTTTACACGCGTTTTCGTGGTTGGGGGGCTGTATGCTGGTCCACTGGCCTGTGCGCCATGTACGGGATTTGTGCGCTGTTCATGGCGCACGGGCGGGGTTGGGGGCGTAACTCGTGCTGCTGCAGGGTCGCAGCGCCACTCTGTGACACGGCCGGTTCTGGATGTTGAAATCCATGAATACATTGTGCGCTGAAATGGGTTTTGGCACACGCGGCTGGCGCAGACTGCCGCACGCGCACACTTTGCGCCAGCCGCGTGTGCCACTTGTGCGCTGATTTCTATGAATTATCCTCTAAATTTCTCTCGTGGTTCACAAATCTATCCTCAGTAAGGCACCACTGTGCCTATCCTCTTCTATGCAACTCTACAAGGCTTCTCGTAATCTCTGCTCTGCCTCCTTGACTACCCTTGTGGCACCTCACCCTCCCCATGTTTCCTCTCGCTTCCGCTCTTTGTCTCTTCTTGTGCCACTTGCATCTCTTCCCCCAAACATCCGAGAAATGGTCCACACTGATTTTTTCCAATACCAGACAACAAGCCTGCCTCCTTGTCTCTGAGTTACCCTCCTAACCTACTGCTAATCTGCCTTCTTGTTAATAGTTTTCCTTCACCTCTTACCTGCCTCTGTTCCTCACATTCTCTGCCTCCACTCTAGCCCTTCATCCATCATTGTCACATCCCTAATACAGCTAGCCATAGCACCTATCTGCACCTAACGTTATTTGTCCTTAATCTGTGCATGTCCAGCCATGTATTGTCGCGGATGACCTGAACAGAGACTGGGTTTGCTCTCACACTGCGCACATAAACAAACTATCAAGCAAGGTGCGCTTTTGTTCACAGTTTTAATCAGCACTGTTGCAGCCTGACAAGTGTTTCGAGCATCCCGCTCTTCCACTGAGGCTTAGACTTGGCTTCTTGTTAGGCTGGTTACCGTGAGTTAATGCATTATAGGTACGGGGATATTGGAATTGATCGTGGGCTCCACAATTACTAGCAGTTGCAGGATCTACTTTGATTATAAATTATTATTCGTGCAGCGTGTGCGCTGCCGAGTGAAGCACAGGAGCTGTTCCATTTACTCCCCTCCACAACCTGGTCAGAATGTCACTCAAACCCAACCCTTTGTAAGAGGCTCACTGCTTTCTGTCAAATCTATTTTCTTAGATATTGTACGTTCTTTTGTGATCAAATAGCCCACATAAGGAATGATCACACATCAGAGTGGAAAACGGGCAATCATTTATTTATTTATTATTATTAATGTGATATAGTTTAGTACAAACGTACAAACTTTACACATAATACACAATAATATACATAAAATGTAAACAGCATTACTTTGAATATATAGATCTCATAAGAGAACAGACAAAATGTTCCTCAGCATAGGATAAAATAAGTCTTCAAATCTAAAATCATCAACATAAAATCATAAAGCCCTGCAGTATCGGATTAAACATTCAAAAGGAGCTTTCATATCATTCTGCAGCTAATAAAACAGGCACTTCATAAATTCACCATAACATTGCATCCAGTAATATCTCATCACCAATACGGGCATCCATCAGTGTACAAATGGGAGAAGAGCATATTTCATACTACTTATTCAGTCTCTCAGACCCTCTGCCGTTCGACTGAAAACAAACAGATGCTTCAGACCATACCCGAAATAGTGCCATGTGGAATTTGGAGTTTAAAGTGTTAATACATTGTATCCAGAATTCAATCTGTTTTACAAATTCTAGATCATGAGCAAAACCCCCCAGATGTTTAACACGACTCTTTTCCATCCCCAGACATAAAGTCAGTACATGGCGAGCCGTTTCAAGTTCATTTCGCACATTACAGATTCTGCAGTATCTCTCAGATTTTCCGAGTCCTAGCTCCTGTCCCTTAATTGCCAGTACTGGAAGATGGTTTATACGCAGAAGTAATATAAAACGTCTTAATTGATCTGACGGGCACAGGTTTAGATACAATTGCGCCTTCATAAATGTATAAAGGACATACGGGGTAAAATTATAACTTTTCAAGTTTTCCAGATGCGTATAATTGCATTGCCAATCCCACAGTTTTAAACGATACCCACATTTACTAAACAGCCTTTCATTATCTCTGCCCCATTCCGGAGCCCAGCTTAACTCTTCGCATAGTAGTTTCAGGTGCAATTCATATTTCTTCAGTTTACCAGCCTCAACCTCTTTGTTAATACACATAAGCAGTTCGTTGGTAGGATCATTCTTGAGACGAATATAAAACTCTAGCCTTTTTTTCAAGACCAGAGCCTTGAGAGAGCAAATGCCCAGCTCCAGCCTAATGACGGCCATGGGAATACATTGGGGAAGCCCCAGAATTCTCCTCCAGAAACTGCCTTCAACCAGCTGAAGCCAGCCTAGATTCATATTATACAAGGGGTCGAGGCCATACGTAACCATCGGTACTAGACACTGCAGATACAATTGGCGTGCCGCCCATATTGAAAACCCACATTGTTCCTTCGTGAATTTAAAAATAAGAGATGTAAGTTGGGCCGCTTTAATTCTTCGAGATACAATACAATTACAGTAATTCCCTTTGTGATCAAACTCAACTCCTAAGTATTTGTAACTGGATGTATAATTTATTTCAATCCCTTCAATCAGCATTCGTGGTCGGGCTACTTTACCTGCTGAAAATAGTAAGAGATTGGTTTTATTTATGTTGATCACAAGTTCATTAGTCTCTGCATATTTCCATATTTGTTTTGCAGATCTCAGCATGCCGCTGAAAGTGTGATCTAAGATCACTAAATCATCAGCATAGGCTAATATAGGGCAGTGGCTATTTCCAATCTTAGGTGGACAGTTTTTAATCCCCCTCAAACATTCGGGAGCGTCCGCTACAAATAGGTTGTACAACGTAGGGGCCGTAACACACCCTTGCTTCACCCCTCGATACTGTGCCACCGGTATGGTAGAAGCTCCTAAGTTATCGAGTCGTATCCGTGACGTATTATTTGTGTGAAGCAACTCTAAATAATAGAGTAGGGGTTCGGGGCAACTTAATCTCCTAAGTTTATTCCAGAGCAGGGATCGATTAACCGTATCAAAAGCTGCCCTAAAATCTATGAATAGGGCATAAATGGGGGGATTAGTATAAGATAGAGCCTTATCCCTTAATGCATTCATTACAAACAGGTTATGGGAGGTGGAGGAGCCTGGCCTAAAACCACTCTGGAATTTATCCAGAATGCCCTCAGTCTCAACCCATTGTAACAATTCCTTCAGTATAAGGGCCGCAAACATCTTGCCCGTACAGTCTAACATAGACAATAGTCTGTAGTTCTCGGGGTCGGTTCTATTGCCCTTCTTATACACAGGTATAAGTATGGCAGATTGCCATGTGGCAGGTATTTGTCCCTCACTTAGAATGTTTTCAAAGAGGATTTTTAATAGGCCAGCCCAGAAGGAAGGATTTTTCTTGAGTACAGCATTAGAGAGCCCATTCGGTCCGGGGGCACGGGAGGTATTAAGATTATCTATTCTGCAGTGAAGTTCCTCAGTAGTAATCGCAAAGGGAGGCGACTTAGGTCTACTGCATTCACGGCTAGGAGGAATTTCAGTACGCCCCCCATTGCGGTTTTCTAAAAAGGCAGTCCACTCGTTACCACTTATGGGGTTAACTGTATAAGCAGATTTCTTCCCTTTAGCATCTCCTAGTGTAGTCCAGATTTTCCTGGAGTTTCTACTACACAGGGTGCTCACCGTATGTTGCCAATTTTCTAGTTTCCTCAGCCTTTTATGTATCTTCAGCCATCCACGGTAATCTTTCTTCAGTTCATTAAGTTTTATCCTTAGAGCTATCCTTGATACAATTCCTTTCCTAGCCCCCCGGATATCCCTTCTTAGTGATCGTTTCCTATCACGAATAGCCCGATCATAGCTGAACTCTTTCCCCTCCTTCCCCACCATAGTCTGCATTTTACATGTACCGTGCTGGCCTGTAAAGATACTAATCCAATCCTCGATTTGCTCAGAGGTTAGTTGATTGAAATGGTCAGCCCAATTTGAGTTCCAAACTCCCGAAGCCGTCGTGGCCTTTGCTATGTTCCTCTCCGACCACGAAATACGGTTTAGGGAGTGGTTACTGAGCAAATGGCCCAAATTAGCCTCCATTGTACTAGGTAGCAGGGCGCTTATTGTCATGATCAAAGGATCATGGTCGCTCCACTCACATTGGTGCACCCACATATCGTACACATTCCTAGCCACCTCCCAGCTTGTGAAGAAATAGTCAAGGGTACTTCCCGATTTTCCATTACTCCAGGTATTTTTGCCCGGCCTATCACTAAGAGTTCGGCCATTAATTATTTCCAATTCCCAACACTTAAAAAAGGACAACCATCCCAGTCCCTCTTTGTCCGATGATTGGGGGCCCCACATGCTATTCTTGAAGAGGCGGGGGTTGTTACCAATGCCACTACCACTATGGATATGGCAGTTTAAATCCCCAGCCACTATGACAAAGAATTTCTCCTGGTTTACTCTCCAATCCACGAGAAGTTCATGTAGGGATCCTTGAATCAGTTCGCTTAACTTAGCACCCGGGGGATTGTATACATTAACCAGCAGCAAATTTTCATTTATACCATTCAGATTCACAATCACTTCTACTGCACATATATAGTCACATTCCAACACTGGTATCTTTTTACTCAAGATCTTATTTGATATTCCAATAGATAGGCCCCCATATGGGCGGCCCCGTTCCCCTTTTTTTGCCAGGGTATGGTGTGTCACATAACCATCCATGTCAGTGGGAGATGTTAACCAAGTTTCTTGTAGTAATATAATAGGATGTTGGTTAATAAATGTCAAAGATCCTTTGTCCGAGAGAAAGTGTTGGTGGCCGTGGGTGTTCCAGCTCACCATAGAATAATCTCATGGTTGCTGCAGCACCCTTGGTAGTGATTCTGCTAGCCACTTTAGAGTATTCTGGATATCGACTAGTTGTACCTTAGCCGTAGTTGGTTGCGGAGGTATTCCAAGATTACTTTTAGGTATCACATAATCCTTACTAGGGAAGCAAGGGTCCTCCTTTTCTTTGTCAACGTCCACATCCATGCCGATCTGTCTCAGTGATAGTTTGTGTTTACGTATTAGTTGGGCAGAGGCCAAAACACAGCAATGAAGAGCGGAGACATTCGGGTTACGCACCTCCAATGGTTCCACAAAAAGGAAGTCTTCCGATTGGATCACCCGTAACTGAGGGATCTTGTGCAGTTTGGCTAACATTTCAGTTCTGTTAAGCCACATATCTCTCTTTTTCTGATTGAGGTTTTTAATTATGCAGATTTTACTTGTGTAATTTTCTTCCGCCTTTGACGGGTTCTCAACAGCCGTGGATACCTGGATCGCTTCCTCTTCTGGTTCCACGTTCGTATCAGGAGTTGAACATTTAGTCGATTCACCGATTAGGCTGAGGGACATTTCTGATTCCAGGTCTTCCTGTGCCTCGCTCGGCGCTTCATGTGTTGGCTCCGGGATAATCCAGCCTGATAAAGGACCCACTCCCTTCTTTGCGCGTTTTTTTGTTTTCTTTCCTCTTCTTTTGCTCTTTTTTGATCGGGCAGCCACGGGCAGCGTGGCCGGTAGAGGGGAGGCAATTTCAACCGCCACATTTTTCGCCGCATCACGTTTCTGTTGCCTGCGCTGTTTTTTTGTTAGCGGCACTGCCATCTCCAGCTCCACCCTTTTTCCAAGATTGGCCTCTTCCGATGGCACCACAGGGTTTATCAAGGCCTCTTCAGTTACTAATAAAGATGGTAACGGTGTCGTGGCACCATTCGGAGGCGGTAAGCCCATCTGGATGATGGTATTGGTGTGGATTCTTCCACACAGTTTTAATAGAATTTTCATTGCAAATTGAACAGAAGCCATAGAGGCCTGTAGCTCCACTATAGCAGGCCCGTAGGTATCTTCACTTATTCCACTGTTCCCCGCCTCATTATGCTCCTGTTCTTCCTGCTCATTGAAAAGACTAGGAGATGTTGATAAACGCCCCAGCGTAGGCATTGCTGTGGTGCTAGGAGTGGGTTGAATGGAAAGTATGCCCGATAAATCAGAGATCGATCCTTCAGTACATTTAGGGCTAGGGACCCTACTGTCCATTAACTGTTCACTGTGGGCTGGAATCAAAACCTGCGCCTCTACCACCATTGGGCTTTTCACAACAGGAAGAGTGGGTGCATTTAAGGTAGCCATTGACTTTTGGATGGATAGACAAAGGTCCAGTAATGAATTATTATCGATATCAGTATAGTTTGTGGAGTCCATAACATCACTGATATTTTGTGGGGATGGAAAGATCTCCTTTCCGGACTCTGCATTTTCCAAACCATTGTTCCTTTTAGAGGTGTTGTTTCCAAACATTGCGGGAATAGTACCTTTTTCAGGTATATCCTGCACCTCTTTACTCTGTGTCTTTTTGGCACCCTTAGGCGGTTTGTCCTGGTTTCCTTTGCGTAAATTATACCGGGCATTTGCTCCTTTAGGTTTAGTCATTACTGAAAATCCCTGCTCGCACACTCACCACAGAAGACTTCTTCAAAGATAGGAGTATTGTATACGTATGCTCAATGTGCGACACACAATACACCGTAATAACTGTATAATGAGGGATCAAAGAGTGATAGAGAACCCTCCGCTGTCTTCTGGTTAGTTCCGGTTAGTTCGATACACTTGGACAGTAAATATATTCCTTACCGCTCGTTCAGCGTTAGGTAGTAGTCCCCGTGAAGTTAATTTCCTGGTCCACTTCCACCGCGAGCCACCAGTGACCACCAAGGACCACTTGTCCTCCCACTTCTCCGCGCGCGCTCCGCGCTGAAAGTGGGTTTAAGTAACGTTGTTGCTGCTCACTGCTACTGCTGGGCTCCGCCTCCAAGGTTCACTCGCATAGACAAAGGACTCGAGAGAACCACCAAGGACCACTTGTCCTCCCACTTCTCCGCGCGCGCTCCGCGCTGAAAGTGGGTTTAAGTAACGTTGTTGCTGCTCACTGCTACTGCTGGGCTCCGCCTCCAAGGTTCACTCGCATAGACAAAGGACTCGAGAGAACCACCAAGGACCACTTGTCCTCCCACTTCTCCGCGCGCGCTCCGCGCTGAAAGTGGGTTTAAGTAACGTTGTTGCTGCTCACTGCTACTGCTGGGCTCCGCCTCCAAGGTTCACTCGCATAGACAAAGGACTCGAGAGAACCACCAAGGACCACTTGTCCTCCCACTTCTCCGCGCGCGCTCCGCGCTGAAAGTGGGTTTAAGTAACGTTGTTGCTGCTCACTGCTACTGCTGGGCTCCGCCTCCAAGGTTCACTCGCATAGACAAAGGACTCGAGAGAACCACCAAGGACCACTTGTCCTCCCACTTCTCCGCGCGCGCTCCGCGCTGAAAGTGGGTTTAAGTAACGTTGTTGCTGCTCACTGCTACTGCTGGGCTCCGCCTCCAAGGTTCACTCGCATAGACAAAGGACTCGAGAGAACCACCAAGGACCACTTGTCCTCCCACTTCTCCGCGCGCGCTCCGCGCTGAAAGTGGGTTTAAGTAACGTTGTTGCTGCTCACTGCTACTGCTGGGCTCCGCCTCCAAGGTTCACTCGCATAGACAAAGGACTCGAGAGAACCACCAAGGACCACTTGTCCTCCCACTTCTCCGCGCGCGCTCCGCGCTGAAAGTGGGTTTAAGTAACGTTGTTGCTGCTCACTGCTACTGCTGGGCTCCGCCTCCAAGGTTCACTCGCATAGACAAAGGACTCGAGAGAACCACCAAGGACCACTTGTCCTCCCACTTCTCCGCGCGCGCTCCGCGCTGAAAGTGGGTTTAAGTAACGTTGTTGCTGCTCACTGCTACTGCTGGGCTCCGCCTCCAAGGTTCACTCGCATAGACAAAGGACTCGAGAGAACCACCAAGGACAACTTGTCCTCCCACTTCTCCGCGCGCGCTCCGCGCTGAAAGTGGGTTTAAGTAACGTTGTTGCTGCTCACTGCTACTGCTGGGCTCCGCCTCCAAGGTTCACTCGCATAGACAAAGGACTCGAGAGAACCACCAAGGACCACTTGTCCTCCCACTTCTCCGTGCGCGCTCCGCGCTGAAAGTGGGTTTAAGTAACGTTGTTGCTGCTCACTGCTACTGCTGGGCTCCGCCTCCAAGGTTCACTCGCATAGACAAAGGACTCGAGAGAACCACCAAGGACCACTTGTCCTCCCACTTCTCCGCGCGCGCTCCGCGCTGAAAGTGGGTTTAAGTAACGTTGTTGCTGCTCACTGCTACTGCTGGGCTCCGCCTCCAAGGTTCACTCGCATAGACAAAGGACTCGAGAGAACCACCAAGGACCACTTGTCCTCCCACTTCTCCGCGCGCGCTCCGCGCTGAAAGTGGGTTTAAGTAACGTTGTTGCTGCTCACTGCTACTGCTGGGCTCCGCCTCCAAGGTTCACTCGCATAGACAAAGGACTTGAGAGAACCACCAAGGACAACTTGTCCTCCCACTTCTCCGCGCGCGCTCCGCGCTGAAAGTGGGTTTAAGTAACGTTGTTGCTGCTCACTGCTACTGCTGGGCTCCGCCTCCAAGGTTCACTCGCATAGACAAAGGACTCGAGAGAACCACCAAGGACCACTTGTCCTCCCACTTCTCCGCGCGCGCTCCGCGCTGAAAGTGGGTTTAAGTAACGTTGTTGCTGCTCACTGCTACTGCTGGGCTCCGCCTCCAAGGTTCACTCGCATAGACAAAGGACTCGAGAGAACCACCAAGGACCACTTGTCCTCCCACTTCTCCGCGCGCGCTCCGCGCTGAAAGTGGGTTTAAGTAACGTTGTTGCTGCTCACTGCTACTGCTGGGCTCCGCCTCCAAGGTTCACTCGCATAGACAAAGGACTCGAGAGAACCACCAAGGACCACTTGTCCTCCCACTTCTCCGCGCGCGCTCCGCGCTGAAAGTGGGTTTAAGTAACGTTGTTGCTGCTCACTGCTACTGCTGGGCTCCGCCTCCAAGGTTCACTCGCATAGACAAAGGACTCGAGAGAACCACCAAGGACCACTTGTCCTCCCACTTCTCCGGGCAATAATACCACTTCTTCACCACTGTTTTATAGGAACAACAAGATCTGGGGGGGCGGCCAACTGTTCAAGAAGGTGTCATGCACCAGCCATCTCTCAGGGAAGTCTTGGATGAGCACATTTTTAATGACCAAAAGCACCCCGTCACCCAAGAACTCAAGGCTAGGACAGCAAGGATGCTCGCTGTGGAGTGGTCACCTTTCTCCTTTGTTAAAAATGGTTGATTTCGTGATCTCGTGGCTTCACGTAGCACTGAGCTGCAGAATCTCAAGTCAGCACTATTTCTCATGCATAACTTTCCCTGAGTTGTACCATTAAGTCAGCACTCGGTTTAAGACTGTGCCTGAGGAATCTGCGTCTGAAACTGTGCACCTCGCTATGGACAGGGGGGCAAGCCTGCAGGGCCCAGACTGCATCATGCTTACAGCTATCTGGGTCTCAGAGCACAGTGCACTGCCAAACAACATTTTGCATGCCGATCTTCAACCATATAACACTCAAAGCAGTAGATGTGCACGCAAAACTGGAAGCAGTCATTGATGAGTGGCTTTCTTGGTATCCAGGCATTGTTTCGAAAAAAGTTTCGGATGCAAAAGTTTCGAAAAATAATGCATCGAAAAAATGATTATTTTTTTTTGCAGGTAACGTTTTTTTTTTTGCTAAAGTGGGTGTTAAGGGTTAAAAAAACGGGGGTTGGGGGGGACGCCCCCATATATATATTTTTTAATGTATTTGTTCTACACATTTTTTGTCGAAACTTTTGCATTCGAAACTTTGTCGAAATAATCGCCAGAACGCTTAAGGTTGACTTTGTCACAGCGGACAATGGCAGCTATATGAGGGGCGGTAATAGCCCACATGCTTTGTTTTGCCCATGTGCTCACCCTCATTGTGGCATATCTTTTCAAGGAGGCTAGCCTTTCTTGCATGGTATTGTGTGCACGCAAGATATTTGCCCACTTTTGCCGCTCTTAAACTGCATGGAATGCCCTGGCCTGCTTCCATGACACACCCCAGATGGCCCAGCACAAAATCAATCTGCTGATTGTAATACCGTGAAACTCGACCCACTATGTGTTTGGACCCCTTCTACAACATTAGCTTTCTATCAGTGACTATACCGTGGCACCTCAGCATGCAACGGCCCTTAGTGGCACTGCTGTCAGCCAGCCAGTGGGTGCAGATTTGCCTAGAATGCACAGTGCGTAGGTCGTTCAACGGGGAGGCTGTGAGGGTCATCTGAGAGGAAGCAGGTCTGAGTGAAATCCTGCTATTGGTTTGTCTGCTGGACAGGAGCCAATATGCAGTGGGGTGACTGTTCACAAGGATATTTGAAGGAACTTGGGAGACTTTGTGCAAATCTGCTCTTGTGCTTGTGTGGCTGACCCACACATTCTTGCAATGTCAGACTGACTACCTGCTGGAAACATTTCTTGACCCACTCTTTCTGGAACACATTTGTGTGGTGGTCTTGTACCCTGGGCAGCCGAAATAACACCCGTGCAAGAACATTTTAAAAGTTAATGTGCAGAATGCTTGGATTACACTTCTTCTGCAAGAAGAAAGGCACAACATGACATAGGTTAGAGGATGTCCAAACACAATGCAGAAAGTGAGAGAGAGATGTGTGAAGACTTTGGGTCGAAAGGGTTGTTAGGACAAAGGCGGGAAGGAGGGAGGGTGAGTGAAAAAATACTTATCTTTTCTCCAGAGCTCTGCCGCACAAAATGGTGCCCCTCTGCATTGCACTGCCTACTTCTCCACTGGCTTGTCTCCTGTGTTGCTGGTTGTTGATTTACCGCTCCTCTGCTCTCACTGCTCTGTAATGATCTGGGCGATGGGTACTTGGGTGTTCCCATCCAGACCTCAGGATGCTTGAAAGCAGCATCTCACTGCAACTACGCATGAGCCCAGCAGCAGCTTGCTGCAACTCGGCACGAGCCCAACGCAGCTTGCTGCAACTCAGCATAAGCCTGTAGAACTAGCATGATGATTCCAGGCAACCAAGGACTGGCTGGCTTCCCACAGGTACTGGTACTGCAACACCACAACCCAATAAAACTGGCACCTGTGGCGGGTCCTGCTGAGCCTGTTGAGTCTCAGTGACGTGCTGGTCACCATCCATGACAGTAGCCCACCTGTTGCGCCACTTTGAGTGCTGGTCGTCCTGGTTGTGGGTGTCGCTGTTGTGCTGCTTTTATTAGCTCCCTTCCTTGCTGGGGCTGCATTTGTCTTAACTGTAGTTACCATAGTTGTGCTGGTAGGCAGTTCCATCATGCGCAGTGGGAGAGATGATCATACATTGTCAATGTGCCAAGTGAGTACTTGGTGCTGTAGATGCAACTCCGGACGGCCTTCCAAAACATCGCAGTTGGCAATGGTGGCCCCTCTCACGCTGGAACACCCACTGGAACAGTGAAGATATCCCCGGTCCACCATGATCCTGCTGCCGTTGATGGTGCTTTCCCTCCCCCAGGCTGTGGTGGAGCTCATAGCACTTTCTACCCTCTGGGCTTTGGTGGTCGTGCTGGTGCGTCATCCCCTCTGGGCTGTAGTGGTGGTGGTATAACGACATTGCCTTCTTTCTGCAGTGATGGTGTTCTGTTGTGCTTTGGTGTGGTGAGCGGCTTTCCTCTTCTTCATTAATCTCGGGGTCCGAATCGGTAACTCTTGTGACTCTGTGGTCTCTCCAATCCCTTTGACTGGCAAGGGAAGGTCAAGGTCAGTGGAGAGGAAAATCAACAGGTGACGATAAATGTATCCTCCTGAGGCTCCTCAACAATATTCGCGTTCTCCATGTCAGGCAGTGGTGGTGGCCGAACTGGCATCTAGAACTGGCTGTCACTTCAACCAAACTGTGAAGATTAAAACGCAGGGTGAACTTAGCAACGTGGTGGAGGTGAAGGTGGGGGCTGCAATAGTCATGGGTGGTGGTTGCACAGGCATCTTCATGTATGGTGTAATGTGGCGCACAGTTATACAGAGGCAGAGACCCAATGAAAAGCTTTCACCTGGAAGTTTCAAATTTCCTTGGTAAGGGATCTCTAGCTGTAGACACTTGAAGAGGCCTGCTAGGCGATTGGACGAATATTTCCCTGGGTGACTGGAAACATTGTGATCTGTGGTATTTGCAGATCAGGAACAGACACCGGTGATCTGTGGTATTTGCAGATCAGGAACAGACACCATGAGGCACAACTTTCCACATCAACGCAAAGGGTGATCAGATGGACTATCAAAATGTAAATGTAAAAAAGCTTGAAAAACCAACATGATGGATCCCCTTCATCTTGCACCTTAGGGCAAAGATTGACAATATGCTTGTTTATAAAAGAGTGATTAAGGTAGCACTTCCGTTCCACCACACTAGAGCCAAACAGAACAACAATGCAAACATTTAACACTCACCGTAATAGCCTTCAAAACTACGTCCATACATTTCACCCAGTGTTTGAAAATGAGTGATAGTGGGCAGCGAGGAAGCGGCCTGTAAAAGCTCACAGTGCAGGCACAGTGGGCAGCGAGGAAGCGGCCTGTAAAGGCTCACCGTGTTGGCACAGTGGGCAGCAAGGAAGAGGCCTGTAAAGGATCACCGTGCAGGCACAATGGGCAGCAAGGAAGCGGCCTGTAAAGGCTCACCATGCTGGCACAGTGGGCAGCAAGGAAGAGGCCTGTAAAGGATCACCGTGCAGGCACAATGGGCAGCAAGGAAGCGGCCTGTAAAGGCTCACCATGCTGGCACAGTGGGCAGCAAGGAAGCAGCCTTGTAAAGGATCACCATGCAGGCACAGTGGGCAGCAAGGAAGCGGCCTGTAAAGGTTCACCATGCAGGCACAGTGGGCAGCAAGGAAGCGGCCTGTAAAGGTTCACCATGCAGGCACTCAACTTTATTTCTGGTTCTGAACTGATCCTCCTCCCACCTGGGTGTCGCCCCCTAGGCCTGCAAAGCCGCAGAACTAACGGACACTGTCAGTTGTCCTGTCAACCAGCAGCACCAGTCAGTGAAACTTTTCCTGAGGCGACTCGGAGCTTCCACAGCTCGGAAAAAATGTGTTCTCACTGTTGGAAAATGGGTAGTTTAGTTGCAGCACTGCAGTTCAGCCAGGCAAGGTGGGGCTCTCCTAAGGTGGGTGGGCTGCGGTGCATGTGCCCCCTTTCCCCGCATATACAAACTCCTGTACAAGTAAGGCTATAGTGATAGAGAAGGCACACAAAAGACTTTTGGGTGCAATGATAACAAAAAGACGCATTTGTGGAGCATACTGGTGGCCACACGAACAGGTGGGGCAGTGGAGAATGGTGTACACAAACTCCATAATCGGCACATCAATAACTCAAGAGACTCAAGCTACGTCTAGCACACCTCTAAAACGTGGACATGACAGACAAACCTTAAGAGAAGGTCGATCTAGACTGTACAGGGCCGTTAGAGAATATGGAACATGAACACAAGTACTGTATAGTGATTGGGGATTACTTATCCAAATGGACACTTAGGAGCATCTTTGACAGAAAAGGTGTTCTGTAGAGCGACAATATTTTGCAACATAAAGCAGCACTTGATCCCCGACAGGTGAATGATCACGTGTAAAGGGCAAATCGCTTCATAAAAAGAAGCCTTTAACTGGCTGTGACTTCACGCAGAGCCCCATACACTACTTTCGTAGGTGCTGTGGAAGCCCACAGAATTACACCCAACACTGTCACTGGAGTATCCCCATTTTAGCTCCTGAAGGGCCAAACGGCATATCAAACACAAACACCACCCTCACTTCCTGACATTGGAATAGACACTTTAGTGCACTTTGAGACCCCTCCCCCCCTCTCCCTTTTAGAGGGTGAGAAGTTATAGAAGTAGCTGAAGGCGATTGGGTAAAGATCAGACTATGTAAGAAAGAGGATCTCACCATGTCCAAAGTCAGTACCCCATGACAAAGTGCTCCAGTGAGGACCCAACTATGTCTTCACAGATGGCTCTGTGTGCCTTCTCCTATATTTGAGATTTTTGGTCTCTCAGGAGTAGAAGAAGGGGAGGCCCTTTAAGCAGTTACCACTTAATAAGTTGCCCCTTTCACTTGTCTAGTGGGAATTAGCCATCTGTTCAAAAATATAATCAGTTTGGCCAAAAACACAGGTCTCGTATCCCATTGTAGCATTTCTGTTGCTTGGCTAATAACCTGCAGGGTGCTGGCTGGTTATGTTGTTGTGCATTATGGAGGAATGTGATTCTGAGTGTGTCTGTTTCTGCACAGGTTCTTATTCCCTCTTCATCTCAGTGCATTCAAACTGTGGAGCAGACTGCAGCTGGGTGTCTTACACAGGTCTTGTAGAAGAACCCCCTGGCAAGGATCACATAATTCAGTGTATAGTACTGCCACTATGTACGACACGATTTTAGAATGGCACAAGACAGAATGAATTAGGAGAGGTAGAGCGTGTGATAGGCTCAGCCCCAAAGGAGAGGAGCTCTATGTCTAACCGTGTTATTGAAAGATTGGGATTGTATACAAGAGTTGTTTGGCAGGTGTTGCACCTTATGCTGCAGCACATAGGTGTAAATAACGAATATCATAGACATAGGATTAGTCAACCTTCTTTATTTTCTTTCTCCAACTGCCCACCCCTCTTCTAGCCCTCTCCGCCCTCTTCCCTTCTCCTTCCTGTCGCTCATGGGTATGGTGTCCTGGAAAGGGCATAACAGCAGGGACCGCTCATCCTCAATGATGAGCACTGGGACGAGCGAGATGATGATGATGAATGTAAGGCCCTGATAAATCCATTGGGTCTTGAATAGTTCAGTTCATCCAGTGTATCTTTAAAGGCAACCTCCGAGGACAAGCACTCAATGCATTGGGATGAATGTGATCTTCGGCCTCCCTCTATATCTTCAAACTAAAGTTCCATTTGCAGTTGGTTCAGGAAGTTGTTGTAAAGGTCAGGAAGTCTGTCCCATGCAGCTATGTTGTAGCTGAAACTGCCCTGGGTCCATAGCCTTTTAAAGAGAATACAACTGCGGTGAAACTGCCCTGGATCCAGGGGAGTTGCTAGGCCTGGAAAAGACCCGGGGCTAAGCTGATGTCAGAACTGTTGGGACTGGGGGCTAGCTAGTCTTTTGGCTGTAGCTCCTGAGATTCTATCCGGGGCTACAACCAAAAGATCAGGGGCTATAGCCCCCTTAGCCCCCCCCTAGCAACGCCCCTGCCTGGATCCTTAGCCCCCCCCTAGCAACGCCCCTGCCTGGATCCAAATCCTTTCAAACAGAAAATCGCAGCAGAAGCAGCAGGACTCGCAACGGGGAGTTTGTGTGGTTGCTATTAAGCGCTCCCACACTTTGAATGTCAATAGAACAAGCACAAACTGTTATGCGTTTATTAATAGGAACGTGTGGAGAGTTGTGTGGGGATGGAGTCATTGTTGTACGTTAATGTCAACACGATGCAAACAAAATGTCTCCCAATAAAAAATGAGGCAATATCACGGGTTGGCAATGGCTCTGGGATTACCCTGCGTGTGGTCTCTCTGAAAGCAGAACTCGGAGCTATATGATGAGAGAAGCATGCGCAGGAAGCAGATGTTGCTAGCTGCCATCTGAGCAGCAACAACAACAACAAAAGAATAAGATAAGCGGGAGAAACAAAGGGAGTTTCAGAAAGCAAACACAGGATCTACAGCGAAACATCAGCAATTCAGACCTCGAACAGCAAAACTGGGCAAAGAATGTCAAATCAGCAGATAAAGGGAGATTGAACAGGGAGAGCAAACAGCAAGCTAGCTTGCATGTACCTTGCACCAGACACCAGCGTGTGCTAAAGTGGCCTTGCTAATGGAAAGAAACGTTTGGAACAACACCTTTTACGCAACTCACACACACACACCTACACCTACTTTCCATAAAACGGAGTGCGCCTCTTCAATGTTGTCTCCAGAAGGAAAGTGAAACATGAAAGAGGAAATGACTTTAAAAAAAATGAAGTGCATATTTATCTTCAATGGGCGAAGAAGACTGTTTCTAATCGGGGAAAACCACCAACTCGATTCGAGGTGATTTTGTGTTGAAGAAAAGCACGAGGGGCTGTCATTACAGAAACACTGCATCTTTGCACTGTTTGTGTCAATCGCAGCGCATCACCACTAAGACATCATGCCAACAGGAACACATAGCAGGCAAGGAATGTCCAGCGTGTATACATGAGCAACTCGTAACAAGAAGGACTCGCTCCCATGATGTTTTGTATCATAGCAGTTTCTTAAACAGATGAGTTTTTTCAATGCTTCCTAAAATGAAGCCAGTAGGAATCGGAACTCAATTACAGTGGCCAATTATTCAGACTTTAGCTAAGTAAAGGAGCGGCCACTGAAGTTCCTCATTACAGAAAAGTAAGTAGACTGACCTCAATCGCCTTCTTGGCAGCGCTCTTTATGCAGTTTGAGAAAACATGTGCTTTTGTACTGTTTAGAACTCTATTCACAAAGCAGAGCTATTTAAACAAAAAATTGCACTAGTGCAAACAACATTCTTTCAATGCATTTTGGCACAGGGGCAAAGGACTAGGACAAGCTTTGTCCAGGTACCAAAATGCAATGAAAGAATATAGTTTTTGCGCTAGGGAAATTTTTGCCCCAGTGCTAATTGCAATTGCACCGGTGTAATACCACCCCTAGAACGTGAGAATAGATACAGGATTTACGGTGTCCGGACTCAAGATAAAAACGCTCTGATTTAGAGCCAGGAGAAAAACATCCAAAATAATACAAGATTATTTTGTGCGATTTCATTCCAAAGCGTACAAGAAGACACAAATTATAATAGTTTGCATGATGAAAAAATGTTTTTAAAGGGATGTTATGGTTACAAGTGAAACCGAAAAACCTTAGAAATTCGCCAGTTATGGTAAACTAAGCAACCATAACTCATGCCACCGCCATGCATTGCTAAGACTAATACCCATGACATCAAAGATGACATCACTAATGTCATTGATGACATCACGGATGACATCACCTATCTGGGCCACTTGTTTTTGTTCACTGACATATCTAGGCCAGGTAGTTTTGTTCACCGACAGTCAGAATATTAAAATTCAAACGTTTCTATATATCTAGACGTTAACCTTGTCATATCTTCTTAAAGTACTTTCCTTAGGGTGTGGTCTCAGCTCATGGTGCACATATATGGGGAAATGAGCAGGCCTCAAACACACAATTCATTTGTTTACATGAAGATAAACTTTACTGTTATTAACATTTTCTGATGATGCTGTTTCTTTCTTCCTTACTTTAGCTTCCCTGTATGTGCCTCTGATTTGTGTGCATTGTGGGTCTTCATATGTATTTTTTGTACTAGCACAAGTATGTAGCAAGTCTTGACTTGTTAGCTAGTTATTACATGTTTGAAATTACTCAAAACTCTGATAAGGTAGCATTCATTATTTTACTATACAAAATTACAAGATTATAAATATTGTACTTCTATGGGGCATGCTGCAGCCATTGCCTATGTTTACGTAGGATTACGTTCCTGTATTAACAGCAACACTCCCATACAATGTTTAGATGAGAACATTCTTTAATAGATTAAGTAGTTCATGATATGTCTCCCGATCACCCCCAACATCTTGTTACCAACATTATAAAATGTATTTCACATGTGATGCCATCAGTGACATTTGTGATGTCATCTGTGATGTCCTGGATGTTAGTCTTGGCAGTGCACTGTGGTGGTGCGAGTTATGGTTGCTTAGCTTACCTTAACTGGTGATTTTCTGAGGTTTTTTTGGTTTTACTTGTAACCATAACGTCCCTTTAACAAAGGTTTTTCATTGAATTTCATTGGTTTTTATTAGTGCAACTTAACCATAACATCCCTTTAACAAAGTTTTGTCAGTAAATTTCATGTGATTTTACAAGTGCATGCTATTTTCCTACAACTTACTAATATCACGCTTACACCAATATAGCAACATTGTTGTCCAATTTACAAAGTTCCACCTTAAAACTCTGCCATTTCACACCTTCTTTCATCATTTGTAACTCTTCTATACACTTTTTGCAACTTTTTCCACTGTTTTTGCATCCGTCGACGTCCGTGAACGTCTGACGTCCTTGCGGACCCTCCGAACAGTGCTGCGTGACCATGCGCTTGCACGCGTCAGGATGACGTGCCTGCAAATGTGTCCACCCTTTGCGATCGGGTCCGTGCTTCGAGAACTGTTCGGAACTGCATTTTCTACTGATCTAGGAACTTTCAAGTTCAAAATGTACCCTTGCATAGATCATGCACCTATACTTACTCGTTATCTATAAACAATCTAGTACAAAGCACATACTTGAAAGAATATTAGCAAAACTACCACCACCACCACCACCACCAGCTGGAAGACCTACACAACAAAAAAAGCACAGTACTTCCAAAGACAGTGAAGAGGACCAAGTACATGAGGTAGAGGAAGTTTCTCCCTCTAGCACCCAGAGAGAATCATAGGTGTGCCAGTTCTTTACCACTGTTGGGAATGTACCGAGGGCTAAAGCTACCAAAGTGAAATGCACTGAGTGCAAGTCGTAGACTACCTGGACAGTACTCCTACAGGACCACCTCCATGCACCGCCACACCAAATTCAACCGCCGCAATGCTCTCAGAAAGATTGTTCCTTTCTTAGCAAGTAGTAGGCTGTGTTCCTCAACCAATACTGTAACCACACAGCCTACTTCTGTGGGACACACAATCCCACCAGCTACCTTGCAAGCTATAAAAGAGGATGTTGATCCATATCTTTCGAAGACAATAGTCCTCTGTTATACTGCAGCACAGCACTCTGCAGGGGGAAGCGCTTTTGAAGCTGTTATCAAGGAGTATGAGAAACAAACAATGCTCCCTACCATAGAAGTAACACACGTGCAACATCTTCCCCTGTCCACCTGTCCCTCCATATTAGTGCTTGGTGCCTTCACTCAATTCCCTCCCCACCTTACGTTCTTAACTCTCCTGCAAAAAAAAAAAAGACAAAAAACAACAAAAGAAAGGTTCCTTTAGGAACCCCCTTTCACAGTTAAAAAATAGAAACAAAAAAAATCGTATAGATTCCATCTACTTTACATTTCTCAGTAAAGTACATATACTCAATAAGATTTTCCAACATTTCCATTAGCATTTTGTGTTATGCTAATGGAAATAATGTGGCTTTCATAACGGCCCGGCACCCCAAGTTATCGGCCCTAGCGAAGTGAGGGTGGATAATGAGGCCTCTGGACCGTTATCCCCTGTTCCAACCCCTGCAATGGGGGAAGAAGGCCATTAGCACCCCGGGTTCCCAAAGCGGGAACCCTGGGTGCTAAAAAAAAGGATTTTTCTTCCTACGCGGGGACGGGATGGCCACCATGGAAAGGGAAGGCAGGGCTCCATACAGAGCCTCTCTTCCCTTTCCATGGCAGCCTGCAGAAGGCAAAGAGAGAACCCTATGACCATATTACCAAGAGCACATTTTTTTCTCCTTTCAAACCTATCCCATTTTCATATAACTTTGCCAGATAGCCAGTCCCAGGTGGACATGGCCACTTTAACCCCATTTGTCATCCCTCGTGGTCATGGCCAGTAGCCAGATTGTCTGGGGCATGACCTTATGCCATGACCCGGACAATGTGGCCACTGCCCTTGGCCACAGGCTATACCTCATTTACCAAAAGTATATCACTATTTTTTGTACCTACATTATGACACTTGTCCAAAAATAAACCATGGGCACATTTGCAAAACCATGCTTTAAGGTCCTTACCAATGCTACTTACACGAGTTTGCTGGAAATCCACCCACATTTTATTTTTTCAAAAGTGTCAAAATGTATGTACATACAATAGTCATATATCTTAGCCCCACTTGACAAAATCCATTCAGACTTCACACAAACATTCAAGGTTGGGTCTATAATCTTTCTGAAAACGTTTGTCCACTTTCGTCAAACGGCAACAAAGTTATAAGCCATCTAAAAATGTTGAGACCCCCCTCTAATTTAGCTCCCTCTAGACAAAATCCCACCACACTTTACAAAAACATTGATATCTAGATCTTAAATCTTTTTACAAACGGTTGTGTAGATTCGTGAAATGGCACCACATGTATAAGCCTTTACAATATTTTGTGACCCCCCTCTAATGTTGCCCCCTCTTGACAGAATCCCACCAAACTTTGCAAACACATTAATATCTAGATTTAAAATTGGTTTGTTAACTTTTGTGCAGATTCGTCCAATGGCACCCCATGTATAAGCCTTTACAATATTTAGGGACCCCCCCTCTAATTTTGTTCTCTCTTGACAAAATGGTATTACCCAAATTGACCTTTTACAATTGACCTTTTGCACAATCGACCTAATTATAGTGGTCCTAATTGACCTTCTGCACAGTTGACCTTTATATTATTTTTGTTATTTTATATATGTATTGGGTTGGTTTTAGATTATAAATAATATAAGGGGATTGGGTGAGGGATTGCAGGGTTTTTTGGATTGGGTGGAGGTTGAGTGGGGTTTCCCCCCGCATATATGTCTGTAACGCTCACCTGGCTCCCACGGAGGCGCTGTTCTGGTCTGGGTTGCTGTGGCCTCTTCAAGCATGATGCGCAGAATTCGGACCACCGATTGAACAGGACCCCCAAATCTTGCTTGTCTGGCCCGTAGAAATATCCTTCTGCAGATGAGAAAGGGGATTAACTGTCTGCTGAATAGTGTGCTTGCTCCCCCCTCTCCCCCTTCGTTCTTCTCTGACTTCCTCCTAAACCCCCGGTTTAAGCTCACCTTATGGTTTGGAAGGATGAACTCTCCATCCTGCTTCTGGTGCAGGGGCGCGCGTTCGTCCAGTTACTTCACTGGTTTTCAGAATGGTGCTGGCACATCCACTTGACTTTTCTGAGCGATACGCCGTAAGTATGAAGATGCAAAAGTTCAAGTGTGTTGTCTTTCTGTCCTTTATTTCAGGTGCAGAACAAAGGCGATGCATTGAGGGGTTAAATTGCCGGTGGTAAAAATCAGGTGAGTTAGTGATGAGGGCGACCCCTCTAAATGTCTTTATAATTCCCCAGTAATGTCTTTTGTCCTTTCCCCATAGGGGCCGGGGTGCGGTACCTGCCAAAGATGCGGCGCCGACCCGAGATGTGGAATGGTTCACCAAGAAAAGCCGGTAAGTAATATGGCTGAAAATTCGGCTTTCCTCTTGTGTTCCCTTGCTCACCTTTTGTCTCTTCTTCTCTCCCCTAGGTGCAGAGATGTGGCGACCGGTGCTGAGAGCCGCGATGGAGCCGGGCGGCGTCTCGGGAACAGGTGAGTGAAGCGCGGTGCTGAAGTGAGCAACGCGGTGCTTTTAAATGGAAGTCTTCCTTCAGGAATGCTGGCGTGAAGATTCCGGATGCAGGTAAGAAGGTTGAATAAGTTCTTGGTTTTCACCTTTCTCTTCTCTTATTCCCTTACAGGTGTTCCAGGTTCAAGGCGAGCGTGGCTGGAGTCCAGGTGCAGGGGCAGACATGGTGAGCGTTCAGCTGCTGGAATGCAGAACAACGCGAAGCACGTGTGGCTGTCCGGGCGTGGCTTAAATAGCTTTGGAAGAAGTTCCAGGTGAGTATTCTTCCACAGCCCCACCCAAGTAACAAAATAGTTCCTTCAGAAAAATAGTCCCTCCTAAGCCTCATTTGGCTTGTTTCTTCATGCAGCATGGTCTGCATCAGGTGAGTGTGCAGCATGGTCTGCTTCAGGTAAGTGCACCAAACACTTCCCCTTATGAGCCTGGCACCTATGGCGCCAGGACTGATGTCCAACATGAGCCTGGCGCCAACGGCGCCAGGACAGAGTCCAAAGAGCCCCTATAAAGGCCCGCTGGGCTTTTACCCGGGGGCGTGATGCCTGCTCCCGGGGGTGCTGGGCCTGGCCCGGTGCTCCGGGGGTAGGCATCATGACAATGTCCTAATTGACCTTCTAAATTAGGTCAATTCTCCCGAGGTCAATTGTGAAAAGGTCAATTAGTAAACAACCGACAAAACAGCTCCACACTTTGCAAAACCATTCTGAATCAGGTCTAGAATAGAATTCCAATATTTCATGCAGTTCATTGATTGGCGCCAAAGTTATAAGCCATCCAAAAACGGATTTTCACCAACTCTATAATGCAGAAATAGGCATATATGTCCCCGAACATCTAAAGTATTCGCGAACATCACAGGACTGTATCCGAACATCAGGAATTTTCGCGGACAGTTGAAAAACACCTGTTTTTTGGCTTCTTACGTCCATATCCCATCCTCATCACCCCTCGCCTCCCCGGAGATTGTTTGATAAGTTTGACAACTGCAATGTTGTGCTTTTTAATGTTTTTACTGCGATGTTTGCGGTCACATATGGCTGTCCGCAAATCCAACAAGGCGGGCGTTTCCAAAAATCTGACTCACTTCACGCTTTTCACCATCCAATGAGTGGGCGTGTCCGATCTCGTTGCCCTCTGGGCCAATCGGAGGCCCATCCGCGGACCGAAGAGGGAAGTGAGTCGTGGTCTGAACACCTACTTTAGGGCCGTTTAAAAAACTAGTGAACGGATTTACACGCTTTCGGGACCAACCGCCAGTCCTGTTGCAAATTTGGTGAAAATCCGTCCAGCGGTTTGGGTTGTAGACGTGAGCAAAAAATATTTTCCATTGCATTTATGGAAAAAACACACATTTTTGGATCCCCCTACGATTTAGTCCCCCTTTGACGAAACCTCGCCAAACTTCCCAGACGCATTTTGACGTGGCCATATACTTTTGTTTGCAAAGTTTGGTAAGGATACATCAAGGTGGGGCAAAGTTATAAGCCACCCAAAAAGTGCTCTTCCTATGGGTTGAGCAACTTAACCAGAACTACAGGGCTGCTACCGCAGGCCCTGTAATATATATATCAAAACAATATTACATAAACTGTATTATTTGTATGCATTTATTCTGGGCATTCATTGACTGCGATCCTAGATACACAAATGTATGAAACGCTGTACATAAGAAGGGGTTATAGGCAGTGGCAGAGGCACATTTGGGAATCCTGGGGGCGGTGGTTTTATAAACAAAATTACAGCGGAGCACTGCTTTTTTTTTGTCATTGGAGGGGCATTCATTTCAACCCCAAATTAGGACGAGTGACCAAAGTTAGTTAGGGATGAAAAACCAACATAGGGAAATTCAGGGTTATGTTAATCAATTTGCAACGCGCTTCAAGGGCCCGGAGGCATACAGGCACACAATTAACAACACGGAAACGCATACAAGAAACATACGTGGGTCATACATACAGCTACCGGTCAGAGTGCCAGATTTGTGGACAGACCCAAGGGCCCTCCCTGTGCAAGTGGGTCTTTAATTTCTTTTTAAACGTTTCCCTTGATTAAATCCGTCTAAGATCCAGCGGGATCGCATTCCATGCCATGGGTACTTCTGCAAAAAATGCACTTTTGCTGACCATGGTCAATTTAGTCCTGGGTACCGCTAATAAATTGGCATAATTAGATATGAGCAATGTTAGCAGGAATATATGAATATGTAAAATTACCACAGGAGAATAGCCAACCTGTAGGAAGTTTCACATGGCTCAGATGACTGGCAGTTAAAACAATAAAATTACTGAACATTGTATTAGAGACATCAGAACAAGCATTCGTAGATCGAGTACACAAACGCTCTTCAAAATCAGTGCTTTCCTAATCATCATTCAAGTCCAATTGTTCACATTTGCCAAAATGCTGGTAATCACAAGTCATCAAATAGCAAACATCAGAAGAAGCAATATCGTGATAATACGTGTCATATTCCGATATCTGCGATCAGTGTGAGCACAATATTTGCAGTACTCAGACAGTACTCAGACTTCCACATCCTACACCGCCAAACGTATTGCTCTCAGTTGCCAATTCTTAACCCCCACCAACTGTATCACGCTGGCAAGAGCGTTAATTCTATTCAGACTTGACTACTGCAATGTACTCTTTCTGGGCACCTCAAAAGCCAACCTAAATAAACTCCAGCTCATTCAAAATAAAGCCCTTCGCGCGGCCCTTGGAAAAGTCCGACCACATTTCTAATATCAGAACAGACCACCACTGGCTCCCCATCAAAGCCAGAGTCACTTTCAAAACCCTGTGTTTCACGTTCAAATGCATCCACTCAAGTGCCCCCATTTACCTCAACCACGCCATCACCAGAAAAGCAGCAAAGAGATCCCTTAGATCCAACAGCCAATTACTCCTATCAATCCCTCACTACAAGACTACCAAGGCAGGAGGTAGCAGCTTCCAATACCTAGCCCCCACACATTGGAACACTCTTCCCCTCCTCATCAGAAATGAGGAAACATTCTCAGGATTTAAGAAATCCCTGAAAACGTGGCTATTTAACTAAATTTAACACTCCATTCCATGCCTCAGCGAAAATGTCTGTATCCATCGTTCACTGACGCTCTGTATTTAGATTTAACATGTATGCTTTGTCTTTATATATCTGTATTGTGCCCGATTGGCACTCCTTAATAACTGTTTTAACCAAGCTGTCTGTAACCTCGCTGTGATACCCAAGGGTCTGGGCATGTAATAAATGCAATAAAATAAATAGAAAAAGAATCCTCCACGAGAGAATCATTATACAATATTCTGAAAACGTGCCACAACACAGGGGCCAGCGTTGGTACGGCCACTAGGCATGTTGAAATTAAGTTTGCAGCATCATGAACATCAGCCAAGCAAAAGTGTAAGATATTTAACACTCGATGGGCCAGGAAGACCCATACATTGTCATAGCGATGCCACACAAAAGAAACGGACATCGCAGAAGGGGGCAAAACATCATGCCCATGTCCATGACGATTCCTCAAGTAGCCGCGGTACCACGCAGCAGATCTGGTCTCTGGCAATGTGGTAACATCAAAGCTGTTGGACGTCATCCAGATCGTCAAATCCAATTGCAAGATGGACACATTTGCCACCTCTTCTGGTATGTGCCCGGACCCTCCCAAATGCACTCCACACAAATCCATAAGCGCAGACATCACACACAGGGTCTGGGGAAAAAATAAAATCAGAAAAAGCAAGATATCCGTGAAGGACATCACTCACGTAAATAACATTTGCCAGTGGGAACATGACTCAATTTTTTCTTCCATGGTTCCATTAGAAGAACAACTTGATACTCTCCTGCTGCGATCACATCTGCCGGAACCGGTGAACCACTAGGTTTCTCAACCCAAACCTTTGCTCTCGGAACCATTCTGTCTGTTGAGCCAAAACCTTTATCCCCACGTGTAGTTACCACAGTGTGTGGCTCCCCCTTTCTCAACATAGGCAACTTCACAGGTACAATAATTAACTGTCCCACCCTATCGCCTTCATGGATAGGTAACCTGCTCTCTCCATTATTGATTAGGATCACCTTTATCTCTCCTTGGTATTCAGCATCAATAATCCCTTCTAATATCTGGATTCCTTTCAGTGTTAATCCAGCTCTAGGGGGCAATTAATCCCATATGCTCCGATGGAATTTGCACTCCAATTCCTGTGTCAATAACACTGATTCCTCTGGACTCAAGTCTAATCTCCTCCCTCGCATGTAAATCCACCCCTGCAGACACTGGTGTAGCTCGAGAAGGAGCTAGAGCCCCAGCTGACATTTCCCAGTACATCAATGTTTAAAACGCTCTGTTTGGCTTCATTTGTAAGGCTGGCGTTAACATACGCATAATGGGGTCTCACCATTGGCAATTGGTCTGTTATTCAATATTTGCACCACGTCAAACACACGCTCACACCACCCTTTCAAATTACCTTCACCAGTTTTTTGCAACTGTTCTTTCAACAAACCATTCATTCTCTCAATCAATCCCGAAGCCTCGGGGTGATACGGGACGTGGAAGATCCATTCGACGCACTTTTGCTGACAATAGTCTTGAATCAGTTTTCCTTTATAATGTGTCCCATTGTCACTTTGAATCTGTAAAGGTATTCCATAATACACTGCCACTTGATCTAACAATTTAATCACATTCAATTGAGTGGCTCTTTTGCATGGAAACACCATCAAGTATCCAGAATACGTATCCACAATCGTACACGCATACTGACATCCTCTGCTAATTGGCATCGGACCGATATGATCGGTCTGCCAAATTTGTCCTGATAATTTACCTCGCTTCAATGTACCACGAATTATATGTGGAATATATCTCTGTTTCTGATGCTGACACACTGGACATTGCAAAATCACGTTTTTAACCATCTCTAGAGGAATAAAATTCCTCGATCTTGTGCCCACCGGATAATAGCCTTTTCTCCAAGATGCCCGCTTTTCTGGTGTGCCCACTTAGCAATCCCTTCCAGATCATCTTCCTCAGACCTCGTGTCCATGACTGAAATTTTGGCACGTTCATCTGCAACGGAATTGAACGTTCCAATGAGTCTGTCGCGCGATGTGCATCTACATGATACACGATTACTGTAGTATGCATCAACATTTCGGCAATATCTTGCCAAAACTCTTTTCCCCATAACTCTTTTGCATGAATCTTCCATCCATTCTTCTGCCAGGTTGGAAGCCACGCAGCTAGTCCATTTGCAATAGACCACAAGTCTGTGTAAACATAACAACAACCAGGCGCTTCCTGCTTCAATGCCTGATACACTGCATACAATTCTGCAAATCGACTTCTCTTTCCTTTCCCTAATTTTTCTTCATTTTGGGATTATAGGCTACTGCCTTCCAGTGCCGCTCAGTCCCCACATATTTTGCTGAACCATCGGTGAACCAAGCATGTTTAGTTTGTTCACTCATTAACTCTCCATACGGGACTCCCCATTTGACAGGAGACTCACTGACTTCGGTCCCTTCCGAGGATTCCAAATCAACCAACGGAACACCAGCCACTTGCTTGTGTAATTTTGCAATTCAAACCTTCCCTGTTTTGGCACGATCCTGAATGTACCACTTTCATTTAATACTGCTACCCTCTTGAGCATGTCCTATTCGATGTGTTTTAGGAGAGCTCAGTACCCATTGCATGATCAGAATTTCCGGTCGGATCAGTACATCGTGACCCGCACTCATTTTCTCTGTATCCACAAGAGCCCAATAGCATGCCAACAACTGCTTTTCAAAGGTAGTCTATTTGGCCCGAGCTTTGGGTAACTTACGACTCAAAAGTCCCAAAGGAACACGCTTTCTGTCCTGTTTCTGCCACAAACTCCAATTGGCATAGTTTTCCTGGACAAACACATTCAATTCAACTTTCCCTGCCCACAATGGCCATAGATCAAGTCCTCTTGTTAACTGAAATGCTTTCTCTTGCTCCTCTCTCCACTCGAAGTTAGACTTCTTCCGTGTCACTTTGTAGAGGCGCTAGAATCTGCCCCAAATGTGGTATATGCGGTCTGGAGCACCCAAACAACCCTATGAAACTGTTGAGCTTGTTTCTTATTCACAGGTGTGGGAAACTCCAGGATCTATTGTTTAGCTTTTGGCACCATCTCACAATGGCCATCATGGCACTAAAATCCCAGAAAAATCACAGTCTCCGCTGGACCCTGAATTTTAGCTTAATTAATTTCCCATCCCTCCTTCCTTAGTCCCTCAATAATGATGTCTAGGTGCATCTGCACACTCTGCTCATCCTTTCCCTGTATCAAAATGTCATCGATATAGTGCGAAATCTGTACATCAGTTTGGCACGGAATTTTATCCAAATGTTCTGCCACCAGCCAGTGACAGATTGTCAGAATGTGTATGTACTCCATGGGCAGACGTTGAAATGTATACTGCATCCCATTCCAGGAAAATGCAAATTGCTCTTGACACTCATCAGCAATTGGCACAGTGAAGAAGGCATTTGCCAAGTCTATCACCGCGTACCACATGCCTTCGAATTTCTGCACATTCTCGATCAAGGTAACCGCATCCGGGACTGAGGGTATTAACGGAGGAGTGTATTTATTCAACTTGCAATAATCCACAGTCATCCTATAGCTTCCGTCTGTTTTTTAAACCAGCCAGACTGGGTTGTTCCATGGCGTAGTAACAGGACGTAACAGGCCTGCTTCCACATATCCCTTAATGGTGTCTGAAATCTCCTTCTGCCCCCCAGGAATACAATATTGTTTCATAGATACCCATTTTGTAGCTAAGGGAACCTGCATGGGGGCATTTTCAATTTTCCCACAAAGATGGGGGTACACGTCAGTGCACTCAACCCGAACTGATACGTTTTACCTCCCAGTCCTAGCGTCAATCCCTCCAGAATATCAAAGCCAATAATATATTCATGTATGGGAACAATTAATACTTGGTATTTATTCCCTTGTAAATGACCAATTTTCATGTCAACTCTGGTTTGGACTGCGGGGGTCTCTTTCCCTCCCAATCCGGGTAATAGTGAAATGCCTGCAATTAAATCTTGAAGGATTCCCATGAATCAATGAGGTCTCTGCCCCGGTATCAATTAAGGCGCGAACCTCTTGCGTATTCCCCGATTACCAGAATAACTTCACATTCACATGAGGTCTGTCTACCTTAATTCGAGCAGACGCTACTACTAGCCAAAACATTTCGGGACAGAAAAAAACATAAAATAATGACCAAGAAAATGGCCACTGGGAAAGGGAAAACAGTCTATTTTCCCTTTCCATGACGGCCATTGGTAGAGGATGCACTGGGAACACTTCTGTTCCCAGCGCGTCCGCTCCTGAAAAAAAAGACAAGAAGGTAAGTGGGGTTGGGAGGGAAGAGGAACGGAGGGGAAAAAAAAACAAGATAAAATAAAACATATCTGGGTCCCTGGCGGGGGGGCGATGGAAGCCTCCAGCCATGTGGAGGCTCGGAGCAGGGATGGCCCCGCTCCGAGTCTCCACATAGCTGGAGGCTGCCATCGTCCCCCACCAGTGACAAAGCAGGCTAAAGGTAAGTGGGGTGGGGAAGGGGGAGAGGGGAGGAGAAACAAAAAAAAACAACAAAAAAAAGAAAAACTTAACCGAGTCCCCGGTGGGGAGCAAAGGCAGCTTCTCAGCTGTGGAGTCTCAGAGCAGAGATGGCCCTGCTTCGAGCCTCCTCATTGGCTGAAGGACTGCCACGCCCCCCGCCGGGAACAATGGCTGTGGAATACCGGCCAAGGGATTCCCGGCTGGGTAATGCCTCAGCGAGGGCCAATCAGAATGGTTCTCTCATTCTGATTGCGCCCTCGCCGGGTACTCGTTTTATTTATTGGACATTTGTTGGCACGGGTAGTATAGCTCAGTGGCAACGCTCTTGTCTTGGAAGCAAGACAACGCAGTGCAAGGTTCGAATCCCAGGTCCACGCTTAGAAACCGCCTTAGTATTAAGCGATCTATAAATAACCAGCTATACAATTATAGCATCTATACAAAAGTGTTTCCAGGCGCCACCAGACAAATTGGGGGAGGGGAACATAGGAAGAAAGTAGAACAACAAAAACGGTTATATTGGCCATGTGACAATCCTACTGTGCAAGTACAAAGTGGTAAGTGCTTGGGGGGAGGGAGAAGTGCAGGTGCGGAATGTCCAATATTGGGCAATGGTTAACTTGGCTGCAGTAAGCATGTGGCTAGCCAATACTGAGTGGGGGGGGCCCAATTGTAAAGACCTCTTGGTCGTCTACGTGCCCCAACAAAATCACAAGGGGATCCTTGAAACTCATTGTGTATAGGCGCTATATAAATAAACTATCATATCATATTCAAGGGGAGTTGAATACCAACAATCTGGTGGATTAAGATAGCAACCGCTGCCCAGTAGGGCTTAATAACAGGGCAAAACCACAAGATATGGGCCATGGATCCGACCTCCACACACCATTTCCAGCAATGAGGGGAGTGTGAGAAACCAGAATGTGTCTCACCAGCTAGTCCCCAAGGATCTCTCTCTCTCTCTCGTGGCCAGGGCACGGCCATCGCCTTTGGATCCAGACCCTGGGGGTGGACCAGTGCGGGAGGATCACCTGCGTAAGGTGTCTTCAGGGAGTGGGACACTGGATGGTGAGACGCGGTAGCCCTCCCCCTGAAACATATTTACCCCATCCTACCAGGTAGGATATGTGTGAACTTTACCCCCCCCCCTTTACAAACACTTCCACACGGACAGCCCGCTCTGGGAGAAAACAGACTCACACCCGAGCAGTGTACCTGACATGTGCCGCTACTATGGTCAGGCAAAGTCAGGCAATTACTGACAATCACTCACACCTGACTTCCATTAAACTTCCCAACATGGATAAAAGGCGGAGCACGAGAGCAAACTCTGAGCGAGGCAAAGCACACAAAGGAAGAGCAGTTTTGAGTCTGAAGCTGAACGAGGGGAGAAAGATGGCAAATCAAGAAGGGTTCGCAAGGAGGGAAATACCCTTGACCTTTTAGGCAAGAAACCGTTACTTTGAAAAAACCGAGTCAGAAAGCGTAAGGCCAGGAAACCAGACTGAAGAATCCTGCATCGTGTGTCGGAGATACCGAAGGCCCTCCCGCATAACCAACCAAGGCGTGGAGGAGCAGCAGCTGCCATGGTATCGTCCTAGGCTTCACGGACAAAGAAGCGCCAGAGACATCAACAGAACCAGCAAGTTGGGGAGACTGATGCAAGACCGGTCTGTGTTGAAGTCAAGGTTGCAAGCGGCAACATTGTAGAACGAGCGCTGGAACAAACAATGTTAAACGTGTGTGATGAAAGACACGAGTAAAGCTAAACAGCTGATGAATGTTTGAACTTGAGAAGGAAAGATACGATACCGTTGACAGAGTGGTCTGGCACCGTGAATGTGCTCAATCGAAGGTATCTGTAAGGTCTCCTGCCAAGAAGTGATGGAAAGGAAAGTAGAAGATTTGTCAGAACATTGTGCAAAGTGAATCGAAGTGGTCCTATGATGGTTCAAAGTGAGTTTACATGGTCCGAGCCTGAACGAGGAATACCAAATGTGAATATTGTGCAGAATGGATCTGAGCCCGAATGAGGCAGATCCATGATCTGAGCCCGAACGAGGGAGATTCATGGTCCGAGCCCAAACAAGGGAGATTCATGGTCCGAGCCCGAACGAGGGAGACTAAGTGTAAACATTGTGGTAAAAATGGGGTCCAAGCCTGAAAGAGGGAGACCAATGATAAACACTGGAAGCGAGAACTTGTGCATGTGAAGATCCTGATAAGAGTTGAACTTTGATATTTGTTTGTTACAACAGGCCTTCTGCAGTAAGAGACTGTTATTGGAAAAGATGCTTTGGCAGACATCCCTGATACCTACGCTTTGAGCTTTATCCTCATGGCAGAGAAGCCAGAGTGTGTGGAAAGCTCGAACATGCCGCCCTGCCCTGTGCTGAAAACGTGGGGAAGGGAAGCCAACTCTTCGCCCGTCCTGATATGTTATTTCTTGAACACTTTTCTTTTTGCATACACAATTGTCCCACAACCTTATGTATTTAGATGTAAGGATTGGCAATTAGTTTGTTAGTATAAGCCCTTTTATTTTGACAGAGACTCGACTAGGACTGCGTTATTATTGTTTGATGGTCGTAGCTTGCTCCCATCCTTAGATTTAGGTTAGATAGGCGTTCAACCAACCCAACTCAATAAACACCCTTGAACTGTGATCACTTGTGTCTGTCTTCCCTGTTTGATACCATGCCTTCCTTACACAGGAGACAAGTGAATACATAGTATGTAAGTGGACTTGCGTGAGGTACAAACGGTAGAGAATCTTGTAGGTATTTTCCAATATAGTGGTACATGTGGATGCCCTAGAAGACCTCCTCCAAATAGTTTCCCATGTATGTGGAATCATGCAACCCAAATCATTCTCCCAGTTTTTCATGTACGTCTTCGTCTCTTCACTCGTTTCCGTAACCAGTAACTTATATATGTTGGAGACCTTATGGCAGGAAGGACTAAGAGATACCAATTTCTCAAAAGGTTTTTGGTCCCTACCTTACCCGACCCTAGTCTTGGGTGGGACACCCAATGTCTAAGATGCACATAATGGAACCTCACAGACTCTGGCAAAGTAAAGGTTGCCTTACAAGGTTCAAAAGTGATGGGAATCACTCCATCTCACAAATGACCCTGGTCCCGTCGTCCACATTCCTACCAACAAGAGAAATCTCTACCAGGGGTAAACAGAGAGTTAGGAAAGTTGTAAGTCGGTATTTACAATTCGCCCTGTCCCAGTAGGTTAGGATATTTGTGCTACCACGCCTCCCTGTCATTTCAAATGAGTAAGGACTTTTCACTTGGGGAGGTTTCTCCTGCTATCTCTGTATGCTTCCATCGCTCCAAGTCTTGGTAAAGATCACGAAAAAGAGCCTGATAACTATGTTGAAAGAGGGTAGCATGTGAGTGAGTAAGATAGATACCGAGATATTTATGCTTATCCTCCTCCCATCTAAATGGATAAGCACCTTGTAAGGAGGGGAGGTCCACTCGGGGCATCAAAATATTAAGAGCTGCCGATTTAGCATATTTAATAGCATACCCAGAGACCTCACAAAAAACATCCAGCTCCTTAGTAATCGCTGGCAGAGTGGACACAGGATCAGCCATCATGAAAATAATATTTTCAGCATAAAGGGCCAATTAATGTGTAGTTCCACCAGTATTAATTCCAGTGATTAGAAGATTACTCCTTACACTTGTGGCCAGGGGTTCAAGAGCTAAAGCGAAAAGAAGTGGGGATAAGGGACAACTCTGGTGTGTACCTCGCTAAATGGGGATCAGAGCAGAGAATTTATGGTTCATCTTAATGGACACAGATAGACAAGTGAAATTAGCAACAATAAGTTTGACACAATTAGGGCCTAAACCAAAAGCTCTGAACACTGCATCTAAACAGGAGCAACTAATGCCATTGAAAGGCTTTAATCGCGTTCAGCGATAAGAGAGCCATCAAAACCTTCTTATTACACCAATACACGTGATTGGTCCAGTCCAAGGAAGCCAAGGGGAAAGGAGACAAGCTATGATTTTAGAATAAATGCATACATCATAATTCAGGACCACTAAAGGACGATACGCCAAGCATCTTGTGGGTCCTTTCCATGCTTAAGCAAAAGTATGAGGTGAGAACCAGCCATAGGAGAGGTCACTGAAAAAATGTTAAACAGTCATGTGAGCGGCAGCACTAACTGGGCTCCAAATTCCTCATATAAAGCTATGGAAAACCCATCGGGACCTGGTGATTTGCCCAAGTGAAGAGCCCGGATTGAGCTCCTCCTCGATCGGGCGCTCAAGTTGTTGCCTATCTTCCTCTGTAAGTATGGGATGAGACAAGTGTTGTAAATATTGCTGTTGCTCAGCGTCTAGAGTCTCAGCCTGAAAAAGGGAGGTGTAATAATCGGGGAGAATGATCAGCTTAGTTCCATCATCAGAATAGAGTTCACCCCTGGGAGCCCTGAGACTCCTACTGTAATTCCTGGATTGAAGACAGCGCAGTTTCCATGCCAGGACCCTATTAGCCTTATTGCTCCTCGAGTAATAAAACTGTTTAGTAGGTATGAGAGAGTGGTTGCCTTCCCAGTGAGTAGAGTCTGCAGCTCCCCTCTAATGTTCCTCAACTGACGGTAGGTCCTCTGTGAGCCCGTTCATTCATGTTCCTCAACTCGTGCCTTAAGAGTGGAGATTTGCGTGTGCGTAAATTCACCCCCTGATCACAGTTTTACACGCTTCCCATAACGAACCCAGAGAACCTCCCCAGTATCATTAAGATGGAAATATTGAAAATGATGGTCCCTCACCTTCTCTCCAATAAGGGGGTCTCGTAACAGTACATCATTGATATGCCAGAGGGTGGGGGGCTGGGCTGATGAACCTGTCCCGGAACCATAAGTGTAAGCAGAGTATGATCTGAGTGAACTTTACTCCCTATGGTGGCTTCAAGAACAGTATTCAATGTGGATAGGGGGGAGAACAATATGTCAATCCTGGAATGACATCCGTACACGTGGGAATAAAATGTGTAATCCCTATCACCTCGATGTAAATGACGCCAGGAATCCTGCAAACACAAATCCTGAACCCCCTGTGAGAGGGAAGATGCTGAACAAATACATGCAGAGGAGGCCCGTGAGGTGCGATCCCTTACCGGATCCATCACAGCATTAAAATCACCCCAAGAAACAATTCACCATCTGCAAACTGAGCTTTAGTCTGAAAGAGGCAGTTAAAAAAGGGGAATTGATCATCATTTGGACCATAGATAGAAAATAGGTAACCAGGATCACCCCCAAGACCCCTGACAGCCCCACATACCGCCCTCCTTATCTGCAAACACCTGTTTCTGGACAAACAGTGTTTTCGCATTCAGCAATGTAGTTAAACCCCTTTGCTTAGTTCCTCCAATAACAGAAAATTGGTGAGGAAATCGAGAGGTCAGATGCCATTCATCAGATTGCTTCAGATGGGTTTCCTGCAAAAGAACCACATCGGGATCACAGTGAGCAAGGTGAATAAGTAACGCTTTCCTCTTAAAAGGACAATAAAGCTCCTGTGTATTCAAGGAAACAATCCTAACAGACTGCGTCATGTGTCACAAGGGAACATTTGAGATGGCTAACCCTAGAAATCATACCAAGCAGCATATTTCCCACATGTCGGGCCCAAAAGCCAATCTTCCACTCAAAATCAGAGTACCCACCGCCCCTTCCGAGGGGAGACCAATAGAGAAGAGCAACCACAAAGGAATCCACTCTAACTACTAGCAGTGCCCCACAATAAACAAATCCAAACCCCAGTGTCACATGCATCTACCTCCTCTTCTTCCAAGATAACAAAGAGTATAACTGCTGAACAAGCAAGACTGAAAAAAGAAAAAACAACTATGGCAAGTGCAAGGAGAAAGCCAACATGGCTAGCGCGGCCCCAAAAGGGGGCCAGAAAAACTGTGGTAATCTATACCCAAAGAAAGGAATGTCCTCTGTGTAATTCAAGGAGGAAGGTAGCTCCTAAAGCAAAGGAGAGGAGGGCTCGGCATCCAACAAAGATCAAACCAGTTAAGAATGGGAGAATTCTCTTCATTCAATTCATAATGTTGCCAAACTTGTTATTCTGTCTTCTTAACCCTTGAATTATCTTCATTCAATGTTTTAGGGTTGAATTATCTTCATTCAATTCATAACGTTGCAAAACTTGTTATTCCTGTCTTCTTAACTATTGAATTATCTTCATTCAATGTTATTGTGTAGCATATCCTCTTTAGCCAGATAGATTCTCTTGCTTTGTTCAATGCATTAGTTGCCAATTAAGTTATGTTTCTGCTGGGCATTACGTAAGAGGCTGGATTGTTATTAACACTTGTACAGGTTACAGTAATCTCTCTTTATCTTGCTGATTATACATAACAGTTGTCTAGATTTAAGATTATTATACATAATACAAACGTTAAATGAGAAAAGCAACCCTCCAATAATCTCTAATTTGCGAATCCTGTTGAACCGCTAGATGGAATGGTGGGGAAACACGTGTTGGGTAGCAAACAAACAGAACTAATGCACATAAGGAGTGTATTTTACAAATCTACCATTTATTGAACAAAACAAGAGAACCTATCTGGTTAAAGAGGATATGTCACACAATAATATTGAATGAAGATAATTTAATAGTTAAGAAGAGGGGAATAACAAGTTTTGCAACTTTATGAATTGAATGAAGAAAATTCAACCATAACAAGTTATTAATAATTGTGAAACTTTAATTAAATCAAAAGGTACAAAGGCAACAACATACACTGTCATTACTTTGTGCAATCAAGTGTAATAAGAAGCAAAAGTGAATGCACAACATATTGGATTCTTAAGCAACTTTCGTCAATTCAGCAGCCTTGGACAGCCTCAAGGCTTTGAATCCTAGTTAGCAGATCACTTTTCACCAATCGGAACATTTCACTATATATAAAACCAATCAAAGGTGAAGCGCCAAGTGCCGTTTAAAGGCTGGTTTTCATACAATAATTGTAAGAAAGGGAGGATGTCAGCCTGCAAATGTCAGGATAAGGAGCAGCATCAAGGCCTCCCCCCAAATCCATCAATGCAGACAAATGAAACCTTAATGAGGCCCACCCCAGCGAAATGCACCAACAAAAGAAAAGCAGCCAGGCGTTCAAGTGGGGCTGTCCTCCCAACGTCGCTCAAGGTATTTCTGCTGTTTTCGCTGTTGTCTGTCAGGGCCTGTAGGCTTGTATGTTCATCGAGGGTGATCTGCAACACCCCCTGCACGGCCAGTGCCATCCTCTGAAGCAAAAGTAGTCACAAGCAGAGTGGAGGCATCTTTCAGCGAGGAGACTTCACGTGGAGCAAGCATTCTGGTAATGAAAGAGGCGCTTAACTGGAAACCCCCATCTGTATGTGATGTTACAGTCACGCAGCCGCATCTTCTGTTAAGTGCGCTGGTCTAAGTCTTGAACAATGTGTATCTTTGAACCCCTAAAGGAGTATTCAGAAAATCCTCTGGCTTTCTTGATAACCCCTTTCACATGAAAAAAGTGAACTCTGGTGAGGACATCTGGAAGATATCCCATGCTCTTTTAATATGGGGAGAAGACCAGGTGAGTACGATCAAGGACCATGTCTGCATCCGTCGAGAGACCCAAAATCCCTCGAAAGAGATCCTGTACATATGAAGCCAACTGGACATCAAGGACAGATTGTGGAATCCCCACAGGCGTATATTATTCTGTCTTGATCTATTCTCCTCATCTTCAATCTTCATCAATGCAAATGCTTGCTGCTCTTTAAGGGAGATTAGGCGCTGCTCCATGCCCTATTGGCCATTAGAGAGTTTTATAACAGAGCTTTCCATGTATGGCTACCATCAATTCCACGCTTTTGCTGACATCAGATATGGCACGAGTGAAGTCTGCTTTACATACTATGATGTCTTGTATGAGCTCTGTTAGCATTTCACTCTTCAGGGTCTGAAGTAGAGAAGCAATATCTGCGTTTGTAGCCAGTGCTGGAGCTTCCTCTTCATTCACCATATCCTGGGAGATCCTTGAAGGAACGGTCGGCGCCTGCTTATGTTGGCCCGGCGTGGTCAGGAATTCTTTAATATCTGTGGATTTAGACTTCTTTGACTTGCCGGAGGACATGTTAGAGACAATGAAGGGAGGAGATCTGCCCCCAGCCCCTATGTTATTGACCAGTTAGAACTGCGGACTCCACGCCGGGATAATGCTGAAGATCCAGTTCCACCAACCTGAGGGCGCTCCAGGAAAGAAAGGTGCCCCAGAGAGGCCAAGCAAATCAGCGAGGGGGCCTGTAGTATGGAGTGAATGGTGGGTGAACTTCTAGAGCAACATCAGGGAAGAAACCCAGCACCCGCCGTAGAGTCTGTATGGGGCCTGCTGAAGAATTAGAGGGCAGCCAACATGTGTGACCGTGCTTATGGCTAATTGGATACCTCCACCTTGAACACCACCAGTGCTTGAATCCATGCCTCATGCAGATTTTATAGAAAAGGTAATGAGGGTTGCACTGCTGCTTGCCAGATGACATGAACCTATTGATGTTTTCGCTTGTAACTGCCAGCAATTCCAGTCTTATCAGCAGGGGCACCGGCAGCAGCTTTCAGCCAGCGTCTTCCATATACTTCCAACCTGCGTCACCCCCCACAGTCCCAGGACTCTCAGTGCAGGAATCGAGGCCAGAGCAACAGCATGAGAGGGCAAAACCCTACAGACAGTGTCTATACATGCAGAAGCTGACTACTTTCCAATTGTAAAAATAAAACATCAGTCCCTGCCAGGTGCTCCAAGAATAGTCCTTGTAGTAGATGGGGGGGGCACACTAATTTAGCCCACCTGTGGAGACTCCAAAATATCAGGGTGATGATGTGGAGCAAAAAGTGTCCCAAACAGGTGCCCTATCATGGAGAGCGACAAGCCCAATCTGGAAGCATGCCCATGTGGGCTACTGCGCGTTACTTAGCTGCAGCTACAATGCTCTGGCATCCGCCGCTCCTTGCTGGCAGCGCATCCCCGGATCAAGCTGGACCTGAGAGGCCGATCAGGCTCTGGTGTCGCCTGCCGCTGAGTCCCCTTCCTCCAGGGATCGGCCACATGGCTGTTCCTCCTCCTTGCTGCCGCCAACGTCCTTATGGTGCTGAGCCAGCTCTCATAAGGCACCCCACGTTGGCAATGTCCTGACCTGCTTTAAAGCAGTCCCGCCACAGGCTGTCACAGCCCCCACCACTGATCCACTGTGCACAGCGTCCAGTATGTGAGCCCCACCGGACCCGGCTCAGTCATCAGACGCACGTCTCCAGCAGTGCCATTCCTGATCTGTCAGCACAGAGCCCACTACAATGGGGGACAGCTCACCCACGAGGGCGCCCCTCAGCCCCAAACTCATGCACAATAGGCACAAGGAGGTCCCCCACCTGATGGCACCATCACAGAGTCGACAGCTGGGGGGAACCAACCCAAAGCCGTCAAGGCCCTCCCCTCAGTCTAGAGCCAAGATAGAGAGCAGTTACATGGCTCTCCGGTCAAGCCATGCACCGTTGAGTCTGGTCTTTTTAAGCCTCTTGCTTTATCCTTGGCTACTTAGCCCTTTCCCAGGTTACCCCATTTGGGAATTCATGGACTTCTCATAGTCCGCTGTGGTTCTCTGCTACTCCTAACTATCAGCAAACCTCGCTAGAGTTTCCTTTGTGGGTAAAAACATCTTCCCACGGCATGGCGTCCAGCTGGGTTTTCAGTTTCCCAGAGTGCTACCAAAAGGTTTCTCCCAGCCCCAAATTCAAAGTTCACATTAAGTCCCCCTTGGGGACCTTGCTTCTTTGAATTCTCTTCAAGTTCCCCTGAAGGTTATGCCTCCAGCCTCAGGGCTGGTTGTCAGTTCGGTGGTCGCTTGGTTTCAGCTTCTTCTGCCAGACTGCAGGTTTGGGAGTTTTTACTAGGCTTTCTTTTTAATCAGACTTCATTCTTCTGGCTTGGACTAGGTCTTTCTTTAGACTTCCTCTTGGCAATTCTTTCACCAGGCCTCTTCTGAGTCCTGGATCTGCTAGGTCCCATTTGCACCTCTCATGGGCTCATCAGGTTGGACTTGGTATTTCTTACCCCAATATTTGCGTTTATTCCTGTCAAAGGCCAGTCTCTTATTTCTCTTCCTTAGTGTTGCAGGTGAAGGGAATTGGCAGTGGCCCCTGAGATCCTTTAAAGTGAGCAGGCATGGGTTTCCTTTCCTCATGCAATGTCCCGTGCCAGGTATACCTCTTTAATATACTTACCAAGTTATATGAGTGCAGTCTTCTCCAGAAGATTCCAGGGCTCCACCAGCCTTCATTTCACATGAGTGTCAACCCATTTTAATATCTCCTTCAGGATCCTCTCACTCTCTTGGCTTTTCCAGCCCTTCTTATATTTCCCTGTGAGAGGTTGTAATTCCTGTTGTCTTCCCATAGGTTGTTCCCCCTTCACGTTTGAACCCAAGGTCCTTATTGGTTATTCCTTATTTCCAAGCTACTTCCCTTCCTTGCCTGGGAATTGGTTTTAATTATCGATTGGATAACCATAGGCTCAGAATATTTATCTATAAAAAGTGTTACTGAGCAGTTAAATGCATGAGTGCTACTTGGTGCCATCTTGGAAGGGCAGGATCCATTATTCGGCTCTCATTGCATCACCAGGCCTGTAGAGGCATGGTAATTCTGGAAGTATGCTGTCTGCTCTCTTCCCCACTCTGTTTCTCAACCAGATAACCTTCCACTACTGCCTGTGAGAATTCTGTGGAAGCCATATTCTTGCATTTCCAACTTTGATTATCACATGCAGTTTGTCGCAGGTCACAGTCTTGCTCATATTCATGTATTTCTCACTGTGGGATCTCCACAATTTCCATCACCTTTGGGAAGACACCACGGTCTGGATGAGCAGAGAGATCCCATGGGCAGTCTGGGACTTACGGTGTATCCAGTCTACTTCTGTCCTCATATGGTAAAATTGTGAAATATAGTGAATCGCAGGGTCTGGTCTAGCCAGCAGGAAACTGCCTCAATCACCCTTGGGGAGGAATACTGGGTAGAAGTTGGTCCAACCCTATCCTTAGCGTCCACTACCCCCATATGTCATGATAGGAGTGCAGGGAATTCACCACACATAGTTATCATGCAGTTTGAGTTTTCTTCCCGAGTTTCTTTTGCTAAATGTGTCTTGAAGAAGAGGTGGATATCTATATAGAATCCTAGAATCTTGGTGCAGGGTGTTGGCTGGTAGAGAAGCTCTCAAGGTTGATGGTTGCCAGCCAGGTCTGTATATATGGGTGATAGGTGCACGCCGTGAGACGCAGTTACTCCATCTTGGTTTTTCAGTTTAAGATACAGAACATACGTGGCATCCTGGTCTGAAACAGGGCAGGGACGGCCTTGAGTTGATGGATGTCTTCGATGGGTAATAATTTCGTGTAGAGTTGTGCATCATCTCCTTATTGGCTGATGTGTATATTTTGGCTGAAGGGAAATGTTCCCAGGAGCTCCATGTAGAGGTTGAAGATCATGGGTGAGAAGATCCCTAGTGAACTTCACAGGTGATGGGTAGAGATGTCGTGATCTGGAGAAGGTCATCGTGGTCTTCTAATTAGGAGGTGAACCAGAGGAATAAGGTCTCACTGATTTCCCATGTGGGCGTCCTCTATCTTGAAGAGAGCATTATGGTCCATTGTATTAAAGGCTGCAGAGAGATTGGGGATTATAATAAGCAGTGTTGTCCATCATCAAGGATGCAGAGTTCATCCTCTACCACTTAGATGAGGACTGGCTTGGTGCTGCTTCTGGGACTGAGACCTGAGTAATAGGCTTTTAGGAAGCCACTGGCATTAGTTTGTTCTTGAAGTTAGGTTGCAACTGCTCATTCCTTTAAAAAGAACAGTTCAACACATCAGTTACATGTGCATCACATAACATCAGAGCCTGATATCTACACAGTTGTATCTGTTGCCACTGTGATCAAGCCATAATTTTAGCCATTGATTTGCTACTAAAAAGGCAGTGGCACTGGGGGAAACACTATTTCAACCCCTTGTTCCTTCGACGTCTACAGTTTCTGGGTGTTTCTCTATTTCATCCAAAAACAGGGTTAACGCAAAAGTCAGTTTTTTGTCCTCCCCAGAAAACATCAATTGCCACCACTCTTCTACATCCAGCGTTGAAAATCTTACCATCATGGGTCCTAGATGTTTCATTCTTAGTGTTTGAAATGCGGGGCAGATTAGTGTGAGATGTTTTGTCATTTCTTCACTGATCTCACAAAACCTACAATTTACGTTCATCTGACCCATGCGAGCCTAGTTACTAATTCTGTCTTTGGTCTTAATCAAATTTAGACGAAAACGCATGTATGTGGATCTTCTCTTATTATCAGGGAATAAAGTCACATAATTTTGTAAGCTGTTGTAAGCTCTGGCTTCACTGGGTACATAATTCATAAGTTTTGTGGCCCTTCTTTTCTCCCCAGTTATGATCCAGTCCAGTTTCCATATTTTTTCTTCACCAGGTCTGGGTTCTCTTGAAGGGATTTTATGTCGGTTTCATACATCTCCAGAATATCCTCACACCATTTATTCCATAGAGATAGTAAGCACTCAGGATTTCCACTGTCGGGATTGTGTATGATTCTGAACTGAGGAGCTACATCTTTCATGATGGTTTTTTTGAACAATGCTAAGGTGTTCCAACTGATACGAGCTTTAATGGAAATAAAGCTTAACTCATATTGTATACAGGCTGTGGATGTGCCGTTGGGTAAATAGAATACTTTTACCCAAAATATGTTTTCTAAAGTCGAGCATAGATCTTCTGGACATCCAAAAGCATTTCCAGCTCCAAATATTAAAGCTGGGACCACTTTTTGCTGATGGAAAGTTATCACTGGCTTCAAGGAAAATTTCCCATATTTTTTGTTCAGTATCATAGCCTGACAAGCAAATTGTTGACACTTTGCTTTGGCGGTCTCCACCCAAGGGGCGTCATTTATATTTGCACTGATCTGCATGCCGAGATATCTGGTGTTATTGACAGTACTTAATGTTTCATTTCCTAGATGCCATTTACATTTTTTGTGGTTGCCATGCCGGCCTGTTTGTAGATTTTGTAACGTTAGTATTACACTCTTTGCGTTATTTATGTGCAGGTCATTGTTTTCCAGGTAGCATTTTACTGCATGCATTTTGCGCTGTAGGCCAATTGGAATGGTGTCTAGCAAAATCAGGTCTTTGGCGTACAGCATCCAACTTATCACAGACCCATGAATTTTTGGAGAAAAGGATCGTGGGCCTTCAACTGCACTACCAATATCTTACAGGAGCAAATTAAATATTATAGAGGCCAGGGGGCATCCTTGCTTCACACCACAATAAGTGTTAATTTCAGCCATTAGAGTACCACTCTGATCTAATCGAACCTTGATGTTGGTAGCGGTGTGAAGTTCTTTGATTGCAGCTAGAAGACTCTCAGGACAGCCCCAGTTCTTCATCTTGGTCCAAAGTAGTTCTGGATCAATGGTGTCAAAGGCTTGCGAGAAGTCAATAAGGGCTAAGTAAACCATTCTCCCCGGGTTTATGGCCTCCATCTTTAACAAATTTATTAACAGGAGGTTTAGGCTACATCCAACTCCCTTGACAAATCCAGTCTGTCTCATATCTGTATGACCACTTTCTGTGATCCAGTGTAGTAATTTATGTTGCAGCATCGTAGTATATACTTTCCCCAACACATCCAAAAGAGCTATCGGACGATAGTTTTTTGGATTTAATCGATTCCCTTTTTTGAATATGGGGACAATGGCATTCTTCCAAGATTTCGGAGTGGAGCACTTGATGGAAATTTTGTTGAACAACTCTTTATATAGATCAGCCCATGTCTCTGGGTTTTGTTTCAAGGTAAAGTTAGTGAGGCCATCTGGTCTAGGGGCCCTCAAGGCACTGTTTTTTAAAATTATCTGCATAATGTCTTCTTTGTCGAAATTTTAGGTTCCATCTTTCGAGTGCCGGCAAAATAGGATTAGTCCACTTCCATTATTTACTGTATAGTTCTGTGAAATGGGTTATCCACGCCTTTTCGGTTACCATATTAGCCATCAAGGCTGATTGAGGAGTACCTTCATTATTTAATATTTTCCAAAAGTCAGCGGAATTTTTATTTCCCATCTTTTGCATTATAAGTTTCCGCGTCTTTTTGGAACATACGTGCTTTATGCACTCTCAACCAATTTTTGTATTTTGGTTTGGCTGCACGCTTTGCTGGTATATAACTCGCAGCCTCCTTGGTTGTTATGTGTCTAATATCGGCGCGCAGTTCCCGCTTCTTTCTTAAGACCGCCACGTCAAATTTGTGTTTGTTGACGAAACTAGGGATTCTTGGTCCGTGTTTTCTTTCCACAAATTGTTGTAATAGATGGGTATATTCGACTCCAAGTAGCTTGTTGATGTATCCATTTGTAAGTTGAATGACTTCATCTGTCTGGAGTTTTAACCTTACCCTGTTTGATTCCACCATGATCCGATGTTTCCAGGAAATACATTCCCCCTGCCTTGGTCCTAACAGGGACATGATCACCATCTCATGGTCACTGTGAGGCATGGGGATGTTGTTGCCTGCTGTATTTTTTCAGACACAAAGAAATAGTCTAAGATGGATTTTTGTGCACCCCTCTTCCATGTTGGATTGGCCGGTATGTCACTGGCAGTGTTTCCATTTAACATAGCAAGGTTTCTCAAGTCCATCTCCAACCACCATCTTGTGGTGACTTTGTCAGATGTATAGTTGGCTTTGGTGTCCTTCAGCTTTATGGAAATACAGTTGATGTTTAAGTCACCACATAGTATGATATTGGCTGTCTCATCAGCTTCTAATAACTCATCCACCGCTGTCGAAACATGATCTATGAAAGAGATTGTACCAGCTGCCAAATGGTTCCAATATAAATTGATGATGTGGAAGTGGCTCACATTAGTGTTTAAGTTCTTCGTTGTAACAATGGTTGTCACTTGCATGAACACTGATAGGTTCACTGAGTTGGTAATACGACAACCCAAACTCTTTTTTGCAAACGTTACCAGACCAGCCATGGGTCTTCCCTATAATTTCTTAATTGCAGGGTTGATCGCCACGCCATATTCGTCGGATGTCGGGCAGACGTCCAACCAAGTTTCCTGAAGGTTAGCCACATCCAGACCAACCAGCCAAGGTTCCTGGAACAGATGTGAATAACCCCTAGTGTTCCAGGATCCAACCTTGAGCACGGTGTGCCCTTCTTCCACCTAGCATTATCGTCATGTAGATCTACTTAGTGCTTCAGCCAGCACCATTCATTTGACTTCACATTTTGTTCCTTTGAAGGTGTGGAATAAATGCACTTGGTTTTGGGTCCATTACCACCCTTTATTGTGATCTTGTTGTTCTCTTCTTTACACAGATTTTCTAGAGGTATTAACGTGCAGTTTTCCAATTTTTCAGGAATTGTGCAGGCTTGCTCGATCTCCGACACCCCTCACTTCTCTCCACATCATTTCCAATGTCTCTCGCTGTGAGCACTGCTCATTCTAGGATCTTGAAAAGACCAGGGTGGTGTGTGACGGGGTGATGGTTGCTGAGGCCATCCAAATCCAGCATTGATGTTCTGAAGAGTGGGAGGATTTGTCCATCTTGAATGGTGATATGGAATGTGCCCTGAGGGTGGCATTGATGATGGCAAGGTCTTGAGAATGGAGGCATGCAAGAGGGCATTGGGGTAGGCTGTTTCTTTGAGTGATGTTTAGCCTGGTTTTCCCTGGGGAGGGTTTGAAGGCAGTCCATGTTGTTCTTTCGTATGGTGGGATGAGCAGGGCATTGTCTGTTAAAGTGTTCACACCATTGATTTGGTGGATGTTGCTGATTTTGTCAACAAAGAAGTTGTTGATGACAGTGAATTTATCAATGTATTGTGGTATGGGAGAGTTGATGCACTGTTTGACTGCCTTAGAGAAAGACTAGCTTTTATGTGGGCTTTGACTATGGTGTTCTGGTAATGGAGCCTTTTGCTGTGGTTATCATTTGTGGGCAGGATGTCGCGACATCCTTAAGCAAGCTTATGCCAGATGGCATTTTGTACTTGCAACAGATATTCGCTTGTTTCCGGATGACTCTTGTTGATGTTGAACTCTTGAATGAACAAGGCAGCAGATGCAATGGGCTTCATGGCTTGTTGTTTTTATGGGACAAGTATGTTAATGTTTGTTACCATGTAAACAAAATATGTGACATGGGTGACTTGCACACAGTATGTAATCCATATTTATTTATTTTTTTATTGGCTTATTTGGTTTCCTCTTTGAAAACCTTTAGCCCATACAAAATATAAATATCCATACAACTGTTTGCAATGCATTAAATGAGATTCATATATACCAGAGAAAAAGAAAGCTAAAAAGGAAGCAGAAAAGAAAATGTACCATAGAGAAAAAAAAGCGAGAAGAAAAAGTAATTTGTTATAGAGTGCAATGGGTTCATGGAGTAACAAGTGAAATACAGATCTTCTTTTCAAAGTTCCATCTAGATTGTCGCTGTCAACAGAGTACTTCCAGTTACAGTTCTACTCTGCAATTGTTAGTTTCGTAAAGATCAATAGCAAGAATTTCGTCAGGGCAATTATTATTTTTGATTTCTCTCCTTCAACCAAAATAGTCCACCAGAGCTTTTCTGAGGCAGCCCATATTTGTTAATGACATCTCCCATAGTGTTGAGTCTTTTTGTTTTCAGGAGCGAACAGTTCATAACTAGGTGTTTGATTGGAGGAGTAGAAAATTGTTCTTTGCACCCTCTATGGAAGATCTAACAAATCTTGGACCACATGTTTCAGCGAAATCTCAAGTATTGCTGACACAGGAACCAGTTAGGGAAGATTTGGAGATACCGCGGTGGGTCGGTAAGTTTTCTCAGAGTAGACCAAAATTCATCTCAATTTTTATATCCAAGTATATCTTCCATGGTATTGATCCAATCTTTACGATAAAGCTTCCTCTTGAAGTTATCAGGATTTTGGAGCAATTATTTCTCTGATTCGTTTAGATCTTCAATTAATTTCTGACAGATGTGCCTCGACTCATTGAGGATCAGTTCTTTAGGATCTGTCATAGCCTTTATTAGGATTTTGAAACCTCCCTTGGGATTATCTTCCAAGCATTTTCTGTAGAGGCAAATTGAGTTCCATCTAGCAATCGATTTTAAACATGTCAATGCCAATTCCCGTCTGATGATCTGAATTGGAGTACGTTTTGGTAAACCCAGTTTACTATTCTGCATTCAGGATATCACTTCTTCCTCGTTGTGTTTGATCTATACAACCGTCATATTGAACACCTTCACTAATTATTACCGTTTTTGTATACATGTAAACCAATTCTACCTATGTTTCCCCCATTTCCTCCTTCAAAGAGCAACAGCTACTTATAAATATAATACGATTTCATAGACAAAAAACATGGGTCCTACCTACATTAACTTGTAAAACACAAACGATTTTTACATTTGGAGTGATTCAGTTATTCACCTTTAACGTGCTTGCACAGTACAATTTCATAGAGAAAAATAAATATGGGTCCTAGGCATAATAACTCAAATTACAAAATATTCTTACATTTAAAGTGCTTCACAGTTACTAACATTTAAAGTGCTTACACAGAATTATATAACAATTCCTTATATATACACATGGTAAAAACATACTAATAATAAACATTACATAATAATCTCTCAATCATACAAATCCAACGACATATAAATAATCCAAATAGCTAAACCAATTCTTCAATTAATTCCCATTTAAGAGAAACCAAAGGGTGTCTCACCCACTAGTCCCCGGGGATCTCTCTCTCAGGTGGCCAGGGCATGGCCATCGCCTTTGGATCCAGACCCTGCGGGTGGACCAGTGCGGGAGGATCACCTGGATGAGACGTCTTCAGGCAGTGGGGGTGAGGCAGCCGATGGTGAGACGTGGTATTCCCCCCCTTTGTTGTTCACCTCACCCATCCTATTTTTTAGGATTCTCAGAGGTCCCAACTTCCCCTCCCTTTCTGGGCCGAGGAAGAGGGTGACAGAGTAACAAGACTAACTCTTATACAGCGTACGGGACATTGCCTGATAATCGGGTCAGGCAAAGTCAGGCACTTAACTCTGTGCATACACCTGATACCAATTGGCTCTCCTCACATGGATAAAATGTGGAACATAGAGACACACTTTGAGCAAGGAGGCACACAAGTACTTGCAGAACTTCTGGGGCGAAGGCAAACCTACTGGAGTAGAGTGACGAACCAAGGGAAAAGGGCAGCGGGCCGAAAACCCCAGGAGTTCCCTACAGGAGGTCATTGGCTCCAAGAGGCCGCAAAAGACACTTGGAGAAGGCCAGATACCAAATCCGAAGGCTGTTTTTGTTTCAAGAAAGTGAGCGACCCTCCCGGGTGATTGGCAGAGTTGGGGAGGCGAGGCCAAGCCTGTGGTACTAACCTTGACTCATGAATTGAAAATTGTAAAACCAAGAAAGAAATGTACACAGCCGGTGAGTTGGCAAAAGAACTGAGAGACTGGTGTGTGAAAGAAAGTTTGAAGTGGTAACATTATATCTCATGTGAAGGCTGAACGCGTGTGGCTGAGACGTGAAGAAAGGCAGACCTGTGAATGAACTTTGAAATAAGGACAGCTGTGAAATCAGTGATACTGAGTAATAGAGTGTACTGGCGAAAGGAAGTAGCCCACTCGAAAGTCTCAGTGAAAGGTGCATTATTTGTAACGATAAAGTGAATGAACTGTAAAAACTAAGTGACAAAAATTAACCCCAACTGAAGGGAAGAGTAAAAAGCTGATAATTGAACTTTTAGTCGAAGTGGTCCTGTGTAGGCCTGTAAAGAAAGCCATGCACATTTGAAGGTCTTCGACATCCGAAACCGGTCTGAGCCCGACAGAGGGAGATCCGAAGTGTAATAATATTGGGGAAGGGAGCCCCCTTGCAAGTATTGTTGAACTTTGTTGCCAAATGTCAGTGCCCGACATAGGGGTCCCACGTGAACTTGGTTGCGAAAGGTCTGGCCCGACAGCGGGGGACCTGTGTGAACTTTTTGTTGAAACGTTATTTGGAAGTCTGGCAAGAGAGACTTTAACATGGAAGGCCAGGCGGGTCTCGATCCACGTTTTGGAACTGTTTTGTGTTGAATACCCGAGCCAGAGTGTGTCATCGTACCTACGGGGACCGCCTTATTCTGTGTTGTTTAACGTGGGTAGGAGAGCTAATTCAGCCACATTTATTCTTTATATTTGAACACTGATTTTCATTTAATATATATTTCCTTAATACACTTATTGTACTAGAGATAGGGCAGGCATTAGGTTTTATTAGCATAGGCCATTCTGATTTGACAAACTTCACTAGGACTGTTTTATTTATTATTTGATGGTCGAGACTACTCCCATCCTAGTTATAGGGCAGAATAGGAGTTTTTCCAAACTGCAAAAATTGTATTAATGTTTTACAAATTTTACCTTTTGTGTCAGCGTCATACTTGTGATACTATGCATCCCCTACATGTGGTGTCAGGGGATACGACTCAATTGAGACAAATTGGGGGACCCTAACATTCCAGAAACTTAGATCCTCAGACCCCTCTACCGCCACAAAAGAATTCATAGTCTTTGATATTTGTAGCAGCAGAGAAGCCACTATCCCTCCCGGGAAAAGATGGATGATTCCAACAGACTTAGTTTTAAAACCCCCCTGCGGGTTGTTGCATATAATTGGCCCCTAAATCTGGCATGGACTGGAAGTTTGGCCTAGATGTCCTAGCAGGTGTTATAGGTCCAAGTTTTCAGGGGGACAAAGGTTCTGATACAGAACCATGGCAAAACTCTGTTTTAAATACACTGCAGAGACAATATTGCACAGGGAATTCTTGAGAAAGCTCTATTTCCTCGTTTTGAGGAACAAGGTGAACCAAAGTAAACAGAGAGGTAGCTTAGGTTTTGGAGAGGCCGGTGAGACACGGATCACTGAGGCAAAAAGGGAAGAAGAACCTACCATCCTTCCCGATCTAGCCTTCGCTCAACTAAATGATCCAGTACTCGCAGAGGCTTTCTTGCAAGTGATTCCTGAGGGAGAAGGACAAGAGACGGGGAGCCCCTTTTTCTTCCTGAAACAGGGATTACTATATTGAAGGGAAACCTGCAGGGAAAGCCTAAGTAAAACTTCGTAATACCCAAAACCCATGGTAAAATCGTGCTGAAGATTGCACACTCATTTGATAGGGGGACATTTGGGACAATCTAAAACCCAAGCTCACATCAGTGGGAAATTCTATTGGCCAGGTATCCATGCGACATAAAGAACTTCATTCAGACATGTGAGATATGCCACAAAACCAGCTCACAAATTTCCTTACTTGCCCCTCAAAACCCATTACTGATAATAGAAGTCCCTTTCTCTCGAATTGGGATGGATAACATTGGACTGTTGGTAACGTCTAGACTGGGTAATAAATATGTTCTCGTAATCGTTGACTATGCTACCCGGTACCCAGAAGCCTTCCCCATGCGGAACACAACCCAGCACATTTTAAAACTCCTACTGCCATTATTTTCAAGGGTTGGTTTCCCCAAGGAAATTCAAACGGATCAGGGATCCAATTTCATGGGTAAGCTTATGGGTGAAGTCAAGGAATTACTACACATTACCACCTTAAGAACCTCAGTTTGCCACCCCCAAACGGACGGATTGGTAGCGAGATTTAACAAAACCCATAAAATGATTTTGAGAAAATTGATGGATGAAGATGGGAAGGACAGGGATCATATGATCCCATGGGCCTTATTTGCAGTAAGAAAAACCCCTCAGGCATCCACTGTATTCCCCCCTTTTGAGTTATTCTACAGTAGAGAACCAAGAGATGTCGTAGACATGCGCTGGGAGACCTGGGAAGAAAGAGAAGAGGCAGCTATTCCCTCTCTCATAGACAGCTACCTGATTGCGAGAGTACATGAAACTCGCCCAGGGTCTAGTCCACACTCACATGGAGAAAACTCAAGACAAACAAGTCCATCTGTGACAAGAAGGTAAATGTAAGATCATTTTCAGTGGGACAGAAAGTATTAGTCCTCTTACCTACCTCTGAAAATAAACCTGTCTCAAAGTGGCATGGGCCCTATGAGGTGTTAGAGCAAACAGGAACCTGTATCTATAAAATAGCCCAACCTGATAGAAGGCAAAAGACCCATCTCTACCACGTAAATCTCCTAAAAGAGTGGAAAGAAAATCATTCCGCCACTACCTCCTCTATATTGTCTTTTTTGGTACCTGAGGAGATAATAACTCTGAACCTATTCCCCAAGAACTATCTAAACAGAAACAAGAAGATTTGAACAGCCTTATTATGGCAATCCCTGATGTATTCTGCGAGAAACCAGGAAGAATACATGGTATATATCATTATATCACAACTCCAAAGGGAAAAGTGGTTCAGTTGAAACCAAATAGACTCCCAGAAGCACGAAAACAGATAGTAGTTGACTAAATTAAAAATATGCTGAAAGCAAACATTATCAAGCCCTCTTCGAGTCCATGGTCCTCCCCTATCTTGTTGGTAACTACACCCGATCATTCTTAGAGGTTTTGCATAGACTTCAGGCAGGTCAACGCCATCTCTGCCTTCAATGCCTATCCTATGCCACGCATCGATGAAATAATAGATAAACTGGAAAATGCCACATTTCAGTCAACCCTAGATTTAACCAAGGGATATTAGCAATGCCGTGTACATGGACCTGTTAAGGAAAGGCAGCTTTTTCCACACCAATGGGACTATTCTAATTCAAAGTCCTCCCTTTTTGACTGCATGGGGCCCAGCCACTTTCCAATGACTTATGGACATGATATTACACCCTTACCCTGATTTCTGTGGGGCCTATATTGACGACAGTCATTTATAGTAATACTTGGGAAGACCATCTTTTTCATCTTCATACTATTATGAGAACCCTCAGAGAGGCCGGTTTAACTACCAATCCATTCAAATGTAAACTGGCTCAACCAGCCGTGAAATACCTAGGGTTCTTTGTAAGGAATGGCAGTGTCCAGAGTCAGAAAGAAAAAGTGAAAGCTGTCCTAAATGCCCTCACATTCAAGACCACAAGAGACCTCAAGGTATTCCTAGGATTGATTGGTTATTGTCGTAGGTATATCCCATATTTTTCAGATAGAATGGACAGATTAACAGACAAGCTAAGAAATTATGAACCCCAGATGATTATTTGGACAGAGGAGGACGATGCATGTTACAACAACCTAAAATAAACTTTGTGTCAAAATCAAATCCGAAAAGTAGCAGACTTTTCAAAAGAATTTGTGTTACAAACCGATGCCCCCCCACAGGGTTAGGAGCAGTATTATCGTAAATATACCATGGATTAGAACACTGCATCCAATTCACCAGTCGTAGACTGTTCCCACGTGAGAAGAACTACGCTGTATTGCCCTTGCCATCAAAGGGGCAATTATCTTTCTGAGGTACTACCTTGTAGGGGGAAAGTTCACACGTATCACTGACCACTCACCTTTAATACGGATAAGTCAACAAAAGGACTCCAACCCTCAAGTCATCTAATGATTCTTAGACCTGCAACCCTACTGTTTCACTGTGGAACACCGAAAAGGTAAAGAACAGGGGAACGTTTATTTCCTTTCCCGGTTTCCTTGTGAAACACATGTGGCTACATTGCATAGGGCAAGGGTATGTGAGAAACCAAAGGGTGTCCCACCCACTAGTCCCGGGACCTCCCTCTGTCAGGTGGCCTGGGCACGGCCATCACCTTTGGATCCAGACCCTGGGGGTGGACCAGTGCAGGAGGATCACCCGGGTGTGGGGTTTTCGGGGAGTGAGGGTGAGGCAGCAGATGGTTGGACGCGGTATTTCCCCCTTTTTTGTTCACCTAACCCATCCTCCCATCCTATTTTTTAGGATTCTCCAAGTCCCAATTCGCCCCCCCTTTTTTTACACAAACACAGGGCTGAGGAAGAGGGTGACTGAGAGTAACACGACTAACTCTTAACCATCGTACTGGACATGTTCAGCTAATCGTGTCAGGCACTTGACTCTAAGTGCATACACCTGATACCAATAAGCTCTCCTCACACAGATAAAAGGCGGAACATAGAGACACACTTTGAGCAAGGTGCAACATGAGTAGGAGGCCTTTCAGGGCGAAGGCAAACTTACAGGAGCAGAGCGACAAACCAGGGGGCGAGAGCAGAGGGTCGAAAACCCCAGGAGTTCACTAAAGGAGGTTGTTGACTCCAACAGGCCACGTAAGACACATGGAGAAGGCAAGATCCCAAATTTGAAGGCTGTATTGTGTTTCAAGGATGCCAGCAACCCTCCCGGGGGAACGGCAGAGTTGAGGAGGCGAGGCACCAGCCTGTGGTACTAACCTTGACTCATGAACTGGAAATCGTAAAATCAAGAAAGAAACGCAACCAGCTGTTGAGTTGGCAAGCAACCTGAGAGACTGTGTGTGTTAAAGAAAGTTTGAAGTGGCAACATTATAACCCAAGTGAAGGCCGCATGCGTGTAGAGGAGACGCGAAGAAAGGCAGACCTGTGAATAAACTCTGAAGTAAGGACAGCTGTGAAATCAGCGATACTGAGTAATGGAGTGGTCCGGCGAAAGGAAGTAGCCCACTCGAAAGTCTCAGTGAAAGGTGCATTGTTTGTAATGAGAAAGTGAATGAACTGTAAAAGCGAAGTGAGCAAAATTAACTCCGAGAGAAGGGGAGAGTAAAAAGCTGAACATTGAACTTTGAATCGAAGTGGTCCTGCAGGGATCTGTAAAGAAAGACATTAACATTCGACAGTCTTCGAAGCGGTCTGAGCCGACTGAGGGAGACCCGAAGTGTAATAAGCTTGGGGAAGGGAGCCCCTTGCAAGTATTGTTTAGCTTTGTTGTGAAAGGTCTGAGCCTGACAGAGGGCGACCCCCGTGAACTTGGTTGTGAGCCCGGCAGAGGGAGACCTACTTGAACATTTTGTTGAAACGTTGTTTGGAAATCTGGAAAGAGAGACTTTAATGTGGAAGGCCAGGCAGGCCTCGATCCATGTTTTGGAACTGTTTTGTGTTGAAAACCAGAGCCAGTGTGTCATTGTGTCTACGGGGACTGCCTTATTCTGTGTTGTCTTACGTGGGCAGGAGAGCTGATTCAGCCACATTTATTCTTTATATTTGAACACTGAATTTTCCTTTCCATACATATTTCCATTAGTATAGGCCATTTTGATTTGACAGACTTCACTATTTATTGAATTCACTATTTATTTATTATTTGATGTTTGAGATTACCACCATCCTAGTTTTAAGGCAGAATAGGAGTTTTTCCAAACCCCAAAACCGTAATAAAGGTTTTACAAATTGTACCTTTTGTGTCAGTGTCATAGTTGTGATACCGTCCTCCCACTTCTATCACCTGCGGGGTGCCACAGGGGTCCTGCGTCTCACCCACACTGTACAATATCTTTACCAAGCCCCTCTTCGATGATCGGGACCATCTTGGTATCACCTACACTAACTATGCAGATGATACTCAGATCTTCCTCCCACTTACAGGGGATTACAAGGAGGATTTGGCCTTGGTAAATAGAGTGTACATCATCATCCAGGCATTATAAAACAGAACTCATCATCTTGGGTACCCCCACTACCCTAAAAAAATTAGGACCCGACTACACCTTCTTAATTGACGGCAACCTCATTAAGGTGGCACAAGAGGTAAAAACATTAGGTTTTTACCTCGACTCCACCTTATCCTTCTCTAAACAGGTCAACACACTAGTGTCCTCCACGTACACGTGCAAACTCATTAGAACCGTCAAGCCATTTCTCTCGAATAATAGCTGTACCATCCTGGCCAGAGCCCTCATCCTGTCCCGTCTGGACTACTGTAATGCCCTATATATAGGCTCCAACAAATCCATCATTACTAGAATCCAAACCCTACAAAACAATGCCCTTAGAGCAGCCTTAGGTATCTCCAGAAGAGAGCACATTTCCGAGAGCAGACGACAGAACAACTGGCTCCGGCCCAATGACAAAATCCTATTAAAAACTGCGTCGCTCACTCACAAATCTCTTAACAACGCTGCACCTATCTACCTCTCTGAGACATTCCATAAACGGACATCATCAAGACCAACTAGATCAATAAACCTGGACTGCTTGGCCATCCCCAAATTCAAACGGTCGACGATTGGTGGCAACAGCTTCCCTGTTAAAGCGGCTAAACTATGGAACTCCATGCCTCCCTCCCTAAGAGTAGACCAGCTTCATCAGACTTTCAGAACCAATATCATCTTATGGCTAAAATCCACTGACGCCTGATAATCCCTTGGCGCTAACCTCACTTCCATGTACAATACCTGTAATACTCTGTAAATATCTGTATATCCTGCTTGTATAATAATGTATAGTAATGTATTGCTTTGCATGACTGCCTGTAACTTGTGACTCACCGTAACTAAGCTTCGCATATCCTTGTATCTGTTGTGCCCTGATACCCTTGGGTCTGGCGCACATTACAAATGATGAAACAAACAAACAAACCGTGCCTCCCCTACACATTCCTAATTGTAAAAACCATTTCTAACTATAAAGCCAATTAAAACAGATAGAATAACTGTCTACATGAATATGTTTCTAACTGCCAAGTGCTGTTACTGCTCAGACATTCATCAGGGTTCCTCTTCTTAAGGTCTTCAAATTATATGGGGGCATTATCTGGATTAATTGTCATGCTGGGGGACCTTAACCTCCCCAAGCCCTCTGCAGCTACCTTTTTTTTTTAACTTAACTCCCAGCTATTTGACCTGCCCCTCCACAACAGCCTACCCACACTGATGGGAACTGTGCTAATCTTGTCTTTCTCGCTACTTGGCTCTCCTCTTCTGACCTCTTCATTGACTCCTCTCCCTCAGATCACACATTGTTCACTTTAACATCCCAGTCCCTCCATCATTTACTCCTCCTAATCTCCCCTCTTAAATGATTAGGAGGAAATTCAGGCAAGACCCTCTCGCTCCTGATGATGTGAGGACCTCTCCCGTCTCTTTCCCCTATTCATGTTTCTTCCATTGACTTTACTCTTTCTCACTTTCACTATGCACTTGTGACTTCATTTGAGCAACGCTTTCCTGCTCGCACATTCAGACCCTTCTGTCCCAGTCTTTAGCCTTCGGTCACCTCTGAAAATCAGACCCTCAAAATAAACATGTGTCGTGACCTATGGTGCTGGCGCAAATTACTGATACCTTCCCTCCTGTTAGCCTACAAACATTCCCTTGCTGCCCTAACCTTTGCACTGGACTCTGCCAAAACTTCCTACTTCACAAACCTAATCTCCTCCTTTGCAAACTTTCATCTACCCTCCATGCTTTTCTCACAGCTCCCAAGCCTATATTCATCACCTCCTCTCTTTCTAATGACTTTGCTCACTACGTTTCCTCTATAATTCGTGACACACTCACAGCCCTTGTATCTCTCCCTCCCAAATCCTCCTTCTGCCCACCACCTCTTTCCTCTACCACTTTTACTCTTGACTACTCTCCTATTGAATTAGCACTCATCCTTCACAGTGCCCACCCACCCTGCGCTCCTATCAACCCTTTTACTCACCAAATGGCCAAAGTCTTAGCCTTAATCACTTGCCCTTATCGGTCCAAGCTCTTTAACCTCTCTCAGCTGGACTCCTCCATGCCTCTCTCATATCTGCAACTGCCTAACCCCTATTGAAGAAACGCTCTGCTTATCCAAGTATTCCAGTAAACTATCGGCCAGTGTCGTCTTCTCCATTATTCAAAAGACCTTGAGCGGGTGGTCTTTGACCAGATCACTAATGGCCTTGGAGATTAATTTCAAAGTTGCTTCCGTAGTAAACACTCCACAGAGACTCTTAAAAAATGGAAGCCATCTTTCTCCTCCCTTCCAATGCCATCCGTACCCACCCATCTCGTATCACCTTCCCACCTACAATCTCACTCCCTCCCCCAAGGCTCACAATCTTGGGGTCCTCTTTGATAGCGACCTCCAGCTGTAAGAATCCATCACTGCCACTGGCTTCTGCTGCTTTTATTAACCTCCCCAACATTTTGAAAATGTGTCCTTTGTCTACAAAATCTCTTCTCTCCACTCTTGTGCTCAACAAACTTGACTATTTCTCATTCCTACTTCTTGGCCTTCCTATCTACTCTTTCCTCCCTCTAGACAAAGTCCTGGACTTTGTTACCCATAGTCTCCACAACCTACCCAGATATCTGCCACTTCTACATACCAACAACATGCTGGTTGGCTCTACATGCGCAACAGCTCTCTTTTTAAGTTCCTTCTCCTACTCTACAAAGCTATGAATGATCGTGTTCCTAAGTACCTGTCTTATTGTATCTCAGTTTACTCACCATCTTGTTCCCTCCGATGCGCCTCTGCTATCAACCTCACTGTCCCATGTGCCTCCTCTCGCTTCCGCTCTTTCTCCTTACTCGCCCCGCTCTACTAGAACACACTGCCCATAACAATCAAAACAAGCACAACTGTGGATCTCTTTAAAGCTTGGCTTAAATGTCACTTACTTGCTAAAGAGGGAGTTATCTGTGTATATTTAAATAGTACTCTTTAGTTTGAAGCACTTGCCCCCCTTAGGTTAATGTTACTTTTGTAAGTCACCTGTTTTCTTCCATATATATTTGTTTTGTATCACTTTATGCCACCCTCATAAACTGGCTCCACACTTGTTCTTGTCGTTGTGCTATTTTACAGGCACTGTTTGTGGGAATGCCTGGGCCATCAGTAAATGTGTTATTGTAAGTAATTTCTGTTAGAAAATGACATCCCTGTTCTTCAAATAAATACCACATACAAATGAAGGAGCATCTCGGTCTGGTGACAACATCCTATATCCTACACTCCATGGAGTCAGTCTGAGCATCTTAACTCTCATGTGTGTTCTGTTCCCAGTTTTCATTTTCACCTCGTTTCTGCCCTCAGCCATCTCTCTTTCATCCTACTTCCTGATTCTCTCCTGCCAGAATGCCCTTTTCTTTTCATCTGGTGCCTAGAGTCTATGAGCCAGTTGCCTGGCCTTCCTCCTCAGATAGCATTTATTCTTCCTCTGGCCTGCCATTTCCCTCCTCTGGGTCCACTCACATGAGCCTCTGCCTCGTTGCTCTGCCTGATCCTATCAGTCCACAGCATTTGATTGCTGACACCTGATTGCCCTGGAACCCATGTGTTGGATGGTCACAATCCTGTACTGCATTTGCTACACAGCTTCTCTTACCATGCCTGCCACTGTCCCTGCATCATGTTAAGATAAGAGTAGCCGTCTTATAGTGCAAGGAGCTGGCCCAGGTTATCCTCCCGTGTAATATCTGGCAGGGTTGTTTGGTCTGGGTTCTGCGTTTCGCTCTCACACTGCCATCTTTGAGTTTCGTTACGAGACATTTCGTCCCAAACGCTGGAAAGGTGATTTACCCAAATCCCTTTGGCAACAATCAGGTACTCAGTGCAGGTGAGAGGCAGCCTTTGACACCTGGTCCTCCTTGTGTGAGGATCTCAACCTCTTTAGCAGACTTCCTGGGTATGGTATTCCCGCTCTAGCCTCAAGGGGCCAGATTACCTAACATTTGCACTAGCGCTAATAATTGAGCAAATGCGTTGATACTACACTACAGAATGGTGCAAACAGGATTTGCCACAATCAGTATTATCTAATAACGTTTGCACTAGGGCAAAAATGAATCACACTGCTTTTGTTGTACTATGTTTGCTGCATAACATATACATCTTTTTACTACATTTCTTTTCATGTTATGTAGCAAATATAGAAAATAAAAGTCTTTCAATTTTTCTCTATTGGATTTTGTTTTAGATAATACGGATTGGGGCTAAACCTGTTTGCTCTATTCTGTATTATCAAAGCAGCACAATTGGTGCTAAATTCATTTGCTCAATTTTTTTTGCTCAAGAGCAAAGTTTTGATAATCTGGCCCCAGGTCTCTTCGGCTTAGACTTTATCATCAAGGACACAATATCTTGTGTCTGTTAGTTCTGGTACCAATGTGAGCCGCATATCCCAGTTGGCCACAGATTAAGAACCAGACGGCAGGGCACTCTGAAGTTCATGGAGCTTCTTCCTGACGTCACCGCCACCTCCAAGCTTCATGTGTTTTTCTCCCATCAGAAACCATATCAGGTTGACATCTGCCTGGGACTTTTATGGCTCTGTAGTTTGACAAACCTTAGATGTTGATGGTGGTACCCTGTGTCCCTGATAAGAATCTTCTGGGTGCTGTTCCAGTGGGTGAGGTTGTCCTAAGCTGCATTTCTATGGGTCAAGGCTACCTTGATTTTCCTAACCCACTGAGGTGTGGAAAAGGGTCATGGCTACCTGGGCTATCCCCCACTAGGTAAGTGTAAACGATCTCTGCTCTGTGGCAGGGACATATTGGACGGTGTGGGTGACCATGGGATCCTCCACAGACCTCCCCTGGGCCCCAACAGCCACTGAATCTGGGTGCCACCTGCCCCCACCCCCAAGTTACCCTTTAGCAGCCGCAAGAACTAGGTAGGGGACATCACAAGACAAATGTATGTTTATATTTTTAATTGGTAAATGGTTAAATACCTTAGAGAAATTATCCTTTTGATACTCAAGCACCACTATGGAGATATGCATTGAGTGGGTAAGTGAAGTGATTTATTTAATTAAAGTAGAGACTTTGATAGAATTGTCGGGTAGCCTAGATTGATGTAGCCATAAAGACATACATTTATCAGCAGGGTTCTGTCACAAACATGCAGTACCACATTAGAAACCTTTCAGATCACACTTAAGTATCAATAGCAATGGGGTAGATTTACACCAAGAGGAACATTGTGTAGAGGGAATAACTCCTTTCTAACTGATCCTGAAATTTGTGTAACAGGGATTGAAAACAGTAGACGATTATGTTAATAATAACAATGAGTGCATCTCCAATTCTCCTATGGGATGCCCTAAAGTCGATCACCAGGGCTAAGGTAATAGCATTTGCATCTAATAGAAAGAAGGAAAAGGAAACAAAATTGGGTCACCTCATTTGAGGCTCAGGCGCTTGAGAACACATACGAGCAGGGGAAAAGGTAGGCAGCCTAGTGGTTACGATCACTATGCCACAAATGATTGGATCTTACCAGGGTGAAGCTATAGAAACATTTGATTCCTCTGCCAAAATTAAAAAAACAAGAAGGCTGCTAACAAACTAGATTAATTGGGGGTGGGGAGGGCTAGCATCTCGATTCTCTGCTTTAAGAAGACAGATGAAGCCCCCCACCACCCCCAACCAAATTCAGGAAAATAGCAAATCACTTTTCTGAGTTTTGCACAACTTTATATGGTGATCCAGTGGCGAGGATGACCAGCCCCTAGCTTTAAAAGAACCTAGAAGGAATGTGAATTTAGGGGACTGAGGCTACGTCTGACAATCTACCTAAAGAATTTAAAAAATCCTTGGGACTGACTCTGAAGGGTATGCATCATAATTCCTGTCACACACAGCTCTGATGCCTCATTGAGCTATGGCCTCCAAAAGCTCAAATCCCAAAAAACATGGACACAGTTACCTACCACTGTGTACCCTTTTCAGGGAAGAACCAGGAATGCTGCCACTTGTCTAACCCATAACACTCCACAACCTATATGATCCTAACCAATCTCAGACAACAGACTTGAAAGGTGGATGGTCAAGTTGGGTTGCTAAGGGGAGGAATGGGCTGGAACCAATGGTTGGACTGACACAAGACCGTCTTTGGGCATAGAAAAGATATTCAACTTGGTGGGTTGGCAAATCGCTCAAGGTGCACTGGGCAAGATGGGCTTTCCCCCTCATTCCTGAAATACATGAACAAACGAAAGGACTGCAGGAAGGTGCGAGAATTTTGGACGGAATTAGGGGAGATCTTCGCGAAGGTTTTGAATGAGAGGATCGAGCTTGATTTTCGAACACTGATCTTGGATTGTGATGATAACTTGTTAGATCTAACACAATGCCAGAAGAAATGGTTATATAGAGGTGCCATGATTGGAAAAAAAATCATCTTAAGGAATTGGAAAGCTGCTACTACCTTACACAAAGATGTTTGGTTTCATGAAATGCATAGTCTGGCTGATGTGGAAAAGTTTTTATACAAAAGACAAGACAAGAAAATGCTATTTAATAAGATATGGGGGAGATTTCTTTCAATATACTGAAAATGACAATTGAATATGTTCGGATGTGAATTCTACGATTGGGGGGTGGGGGGGAATTTGTGTTCAGTGATTTGTAATCTTGTATATAGTTTATTTTTGTATCACCTTGATGTTTTTAATGTATTGTTGTATTGTTAAAATTGAAAATACAATTAAAAAAAAAAAAAAAAGAACAAACGAAACAGGATGACAGGAGTGGAGCCAGGACCATTCTCACTGAAGCGAGGTATGTGGCAGAAACTCTTTTTCGCTCTGGCAATTGAACCATTCCCTGAGGTTTGAATCAACAGAGCTTTGGTGCATGGAGTGGAGGATACATTATGCCCCTTCATAAATAATACTCTTCCACATTTCAAGGTTAGTACACTCAATCCCACAGGGGAAAGAGATAGTTAAAAACAAACAAATATAATCAAATAGGAGGCACGAGCGCTAGTGGGGAATTCAAATTGGGCAGACGGGACATTAGGGGCATTGGTCCCATTGAGCACAAATATAGACAATGCTCTCAAGTACCTAAGGATAAAGATTACATTGGAAGGAATTAACATATATGAAGTTATATACTCTACCCTGTGGGGAGTCTAAATGAGAAAATGACAGGGATGGGCCATTCTCCCCAACACTCTCAGAAGCTGAATTGAAATCTGAAATGAAGTAGGATCCTCAGGCACACAGGGTAGGTTCCAGTACATTTACTTTATTCATCTTCAGTCAGTTACATTAAGATGTTATGTGATAACCCCTGGGTCCCATCACCCAGGCAGGAGCTCTCCAACTGCCTGTGACTAGAACCTTAACTGCACACATTCTCTCACTCATCTCACTCACACAATAACATTCTCTCAGTCACACCCAACATTCTCTCTTGCATCACCAGGCTCTACATCCATCCCAAGCACTATGCAACACATCTCCCTTCCTTCCAGATCTCTCCACATCACCACAAAGCACATCAAAACAGCACATCACGGATTCCAAGATGGCCGCTGACACCAGGTAGACGTGTGTCGACGGCGCTCCAGAACCTCCAACTCACTTAAGCGGTTCCACCCCCCCTTATGAGCTGAGGAACTCAGGAAAACAGCGGCCGGCGCCCCCCGTACTTTCGACCACCCGTAGCTGCTACATCACTCAGCAGGAGAAGGGGAAACAACCGCGGCGTGCATCGGAGGCCCGTGGGCGAAAGGAGATGCATCAGACCTACTGTGCTGGGCAGGAGAGGGGGCGCTGCAGGCGGGGCAAGATCACAGCCCCGGTCCTGTCCTCACGCCGGGCAACGGACAGAGTGGTGCGGCCTCGGGGGAGCGGACGTGCTCTTGGCTGCACAGCGGGCTCTCCCGCCGACCATCGGGCGGGCGCGGCTGGCTGAGCCGGGGAGGAGGAGGAGACCCCGGGAACAGAGGCACCCTCGGGACACACCAGCAAAGTTGCTATCGGCCCGGCGGCGGAGCCTCGGATCGGAGTTCTGCGGAAGCCGGGCGCACGCCGGGGGGCCCGCGCAAGTCCTTTGGAGCCGCCGCGAGCTCCGGGCAGGAACGTCGGCCCGTGAAGCGGAGTGAAGCCCCGGGCGGCGAGGGGAGCGGGGCCCGGGTGACATTTATGCTGGGCTGGCGTCGGCTCCCCACGCGGCCTCCTTGAGGTACTATCCTACTACACGCAACCCCAACAGGCCCTAAGGCAACGTTAAGCACTGCAAGGCTGGGGATTCAGGCCTGGTCAGGAACAGCGAGGCAAGGAATTCAGGCCCGGTCAGGAGTAACTCACTGGGGAGGCACGGGCAGGATCTTCTAGCCACAATTATGGCGGCTAAAAACAAGATCAGTCACAGGCGGACTCCCCAGGCCCCATCATGGCCCTCTGGGCAAGCAAGGACTCAGCCGAGGAACGCAGGGCCACACAGGGGGGAAGTATGGAGCAGTAGCACGCTGAGACCCCAGAAGCATCCGCACAGATCTCACGCCAGGATCTGCACGGGGAGCTGCTTTCATTCCAAGCATCCTTGGGGGAAACCTTTCAAGAGCAATTTCAATTAGTGAGGTCCGACATCAACCAGGCGTTGGCCGAAATCAAGCAGGCAGTGAGTCAATTGGGGGAGAGAACGGACATAGTCGAAAAAGGCCTGCAGGAGATAGGCCACGGAGAACAGTGAAGCAATTGAGAGGCTCGACACGGCAACGCGGAACTTGGAAATAAGAATGGAAGACATGGAAAACAGGTCTCGGCGAATCAATATCAGGTTGAAGCTCCTGCCGGAGACGGTGCAAGATAGGGACCTGAAGGAAACGGTTCAAGGAATTTTTGCGGAGCTACTTGGCGAGCCTTCACCTGATCGGATCGAGTTGGACAGGGTTCACAGAGTGGGCTTCCTCAATAGGAACCCAAAGTCTAGGCCGTGGGACGTGTTAGCGGTGTTCACAAGATATGCTCAAAAAGAGGCAGTACTCAAGGCCGCTAGACAAAAAGATCTGATATCCTTTAACGACCAACGTATTGAACTGTACCAGGATCTCGCCAGCTGTACCCTGCTCAAGTGGCGACAATGGAGCCCCCTCACCCTGAAGCTTAAAGAAAAGGGGAATAGATATAAGTGGACCTTCCCTTTTGGACTTGTCTTCGAGTGGGCTGGTTCTCAGAAGCGGATAACCACGATGCAGGAAGGAGCGGACCTACTTCAAATTGAACTGGATCAAGAGCTGTTCGGGGAATCAAGGTTGGCGGGCCCGAGCGGCTCTTCGGAGGCGGGAAGTGGTGTCCGAACCAGGCCATGGGAATGGTCATGTGGTCGGCGAGGGGAAAAGGAGGAGGCCCGTGCGGCGGAGGCCCCCCGGGAAGGGAGGTGATGTGGAGCCAGCGGCGGTGGAGTGATCTGGACCAGAGGAGAACTGATCGGGTATTTGAATAATCTCAGGGGGTGGTGGACACAAAGGCTGTTTTTGATCACAAGGAGAGAGGGTGCTAAGAGCAAACATCATGGGATCACCAAGGGCGAGGAAGCCTGGGGGGGGAGGCTGGTGGACCAAGTTTTAAGGTCAATAGGGGTTTGGAGGGGGGCGGGGGAAAAGGTGATAAGGGGGAGGGATCCTCAGGTGCTGCCCGAGGGGCGAATTAGAATTGATCCACGCACCCGGGTAACAGACATGGGGCAAATGAGTGGGGGTGGGGAGCTGCTGGGGGAACTTGAACGGCGGGGACAAGTGTCTAATCACAATTCAAGTGGGTAACGCATAATGTTAGGGGCCTCAATACCCCGCTGAAAAGTAAAAAGCTGGAGCAATTTACGAAGCCGGGAAAATAGGACTTTCTGGGATTACAAGAGACACATCTGCTTCGCAATGATCAGAGTCGCTTAAGATTGAGAGGGTTTGATCAGGTGTTTCAGGCGTCTGGTCCCACGAAATCAGGGGGGGTGGCGCTGGCCATCAGGGGCAGGGTGAACTTCCGCTTGGAAGACACACTAAAGGACAAGGAGGGTAGGTTTGTTGTGGTAAAAGGCACAATTGCGGAGGAGATGTATACAATAGGGGTGATTTATGCGCCCAACACAGGGCAGGACTCCTTCCTCTCCGACCTCATGGGGAAAATAGGTGACTGGGCAAGAGGCCAGATAATCATAATGGGGGACCTGAATATAGCATGTGACAAGGTTAAAGACAGGTCAGGAGGGACTAAAAGCCGTGGGGGAGGGGCGGTAGCCTCGGCGGAACTCCGGGACAAAGTGGAGAGCGTAGGGTTGAGGGATGTCTGGAGGGAATTGAAAGGGGACGAGGAGGGCTACACATTCCTTTCTGAAGTTCATGGGACCCAGTCCAGAATTGACTACATCTGGATTTCGGCCAATCTGGTGGGTAAGGTCAAAGAGATAGAGGTTGGGCCCATGGGAATAGCAGATCATAAAATATTGTCGATGCAGCTGGAACTGGGAAAGAGGAGGAGGGGGCTGTGGGGTTGGAAATACCCGGAACACCTGCTGAGGGACCGCTTGGTAAGGGAGGAGATAGAGGGTAAGATGAGAGAGTTCTTTGATAACAACAAGAGAGGGGACATGGGTGAGGATATAAAATGGGACGCGTTTAAGGCCACATTGAGGGGGGAAATTATAGCAGTTAAGGCACAGAGACAGAAACAGCTACAGGCCTTGGAGTCCCGGCTAGAAGCGGAAGTTGAGGAAGTGAGAGGCTGGGTAGCAGCGAACCCCAGCAGGACTAACCAGAAGGACTACAGGAGGGCAGTAGGACAATTGGGGATCCTTCGGACCAAAAAAGCGGAGGGGGCCCTGCTTTTTGTGAGGCAAAAATGTTATGCAAAAGGGAATAAGGCGGACGCCCTGCTGGCTCGCCTCCTTTGGGGAGCTGCCTCTAGAAACACAATCACGGCTCTAAACTCAGATAGGGGGGAAAGGGTTACTCGAATAGAAGATATCCAAGAGGCCATGGCTGAATTTTACGAGACCTTGTATGCTTCACAGCACCCCTGCGGCCAGGCCCAGGAGAAATTCCTGGAAAGGGTTAACCTGCGGAAAATTGAGGGGGACGCCCAGACTGGTTTACAACAAAAGATAACGGAGGAGGAAATGAGGGGGGTTATTCGGAAGCTGCCCGCAGGTAAGGCCCCTGGCCCTGATGGGTACACTGCGTCCTTTTATAAGACCTTTGCAGGAGTGCTGGTTCCACAGTTGACCTACCTTTTCAACTCTTTTTTAGGTAGTGGGCAAATCACCCCGTCGATGAAAGAAGCCAAGATTTCTCTGATTCTGAAAGAGGGCAAGGACCCCCTCAAAAGATCCTCCTATAGGCCAATAGCGCTTATTAACGTAGACGCAAAAATCTACACTAAGATCCTGGCGAATAGGCTCGAGGGGCTTCTCCCAGATCTGATCCATCAGGATCAGGCGGGATTTGTGAAGGGGAGACAGACAGCAGACAATATTAGAAGGGTGGCCCATCTGGTGGAAAAAGCGGAAAAGACTCGTACCCCGGCAGTACTTCTGTCCTTAGACGCTGAAAAAGCGTTCGACCGGGTGGAGCGGTCCTTCCTTTTCAAAACCATGGAGAAAATGGGGTTAGGAGGCGCTTATTTACAGATGGTCAAGGTGAACTATGAGGGCCAGCAAGCGAGGGTGGTTGTTAATGGGACTTTATCTAGATCATTCCAACTCCAAAGAGGTACAAAACAGGGATGTCCCCTATCGCCCCTGCTGTATGCGGTTTACTTGGAGCCCCTCCTGCAGGCAATTCGGGAATCTGAAGGAATACAGGGAATACCATTTGGGGGTAGGCAGCACAAGGTGGCGGCCTTCGCGGACGACATGTAGCTTGCCCTGACCAATCCCATAGAGTCGAGTATGCAATGCAGGCTACTACTAGAAGACTTTGGGGAAGCATCCGGATTACGCATTAACATGCACAAATCTGAATTGATGGACATGACATTGGCAAGGGAAGAGAGGGAGGAGTTAAAGGGGACGACGCCCTTTGCCTGGCGACTGGGGGGAAATACGTACCTGGGGGTGAGAATCACTCCGGCTCTACGAGGATGGTATGCAGCAAACTACCCCCCACTCCTGCAAAGAATTAAAAAAGACCTCCTTAAATGGCAGAACTTGCGGATCTCCTGGTTGGGGAGGCTAGAGGCACTAAAAATGGTTACCCTGCCGAGGCTGCTCTACCTCTTCCAAGCTATCCCTCAAGCAGTCCCGGCCAGCTTCTTTAAGGAGCTCCAGGTGGTAACAAACAAGTTTATATGGGTGAGCAAGGGTGAGTAGGATGCAATTTACGGCCCCGAGAAAAGGGGGGGGGGACTAGCTCTTCCCAACTTCCGTCAATATTACGAAGCGGCCCAGCTAAGGGTGATTAGGGAATGGCTGCGGGAGGGGGAAGGAAAACACTGGGTTCAGATGGACAGAGCCGTCACGCGACACGAACTGGGGGAGGTTCTGTGGCTACCCAGACAGCATCGTCCGGGCCATATGTACCTGAGCTCTATCACCAAACTAGTTGCAGACAATTGGGACAGACTGGTCCAACATAAGGAAATTACAACCTACCCGTCCCCCTTGACCCCCATCTTCAACAATAAAGACTTTACCCCAGGGTTGGAAAGAGGGGCATTCCGGAACTGGCGGGAAGGAGGCTGCCATTGGATGCGGGACATGTTTATAGTAGGGGAGATCAGCTCTTTTGTAGATTGTAAAAGGGATTTTGCACTGGTGGAAGGTGAAAGGTTGAAATACTCACAGCTGCGACACTGGCTTCTATACCCCATAAATAAGGAGGCAGCTACTAGATCGCCAACCCTTTTTGAGAAATTCCTGATGACCAACGACGGCTCGAAAGGCCTTAACTCGCAGCTTTATAAAATCTTGGATGAGGCTACCCTGAGGCCCAATGGGCATATATGGGAAGGTGGGAAAAAATTCTGGGCAGGGAAATAGAGAAGACGGAGTGGGAAAATCTATGGAGGAAGATCCCTAAACTAGCGAGAGCCTCGCAAACCCGGGAGGCCTAGTATAAGATATTATATGGGTGGCACTATACTCCAGCTCGGCTGCGCAGGATCTACCCGGATTCGTCGGGAACTTGCAGGAGGGGATGTGGCCAGGAGGGCACTGCGGAACATATTTGGTGGCAATGCCCAAAAATAGTCCCGTTCTGGGGAGACATTAAGCAGGCGATGGAACAAGTGTTTGGGGCAGAGGGAGGCATACCCCTGGAATGGTCACTATTAGGCTTGTGGCCAGCAGAAGGGCCGGCGGGTTCGAGGTGCAGGGAAAGAGCGAGGGTGATGCTCACTCTGGCAGCAATGACAATCATAGCCCAGAGATGGAAGAGCTCGAACATACCGATGTTTCAAGACTGGTTACGTAAAGTCTGGGAGATAGTAGCGATGGAATGGGCCTCCTATGCAATGAACAATACAATACAAAACTTTGCAGGCGAGTGGGGTGAGGTTGTTTCCTTTCTCAGAGATGATTTCAGGATCGGGTGGCGCCCGCAACGTTTAAGACTTTTGGATCTGGAATAACCCCGAATAGACACTTTGTGGTGGCAGGGAGCTACGGAGACTTTGAAACAGCACCAGGGGGAGGGGGGAGGGAGGGAGGGGGGAGTTATGGGGATTGTTAAAGTTGTTGAAAAATTCAATAAAGAGAATAAAAATTAAAAAAACAGCACGTCACAACACATCTCCCTTCTTCACATAAAGCAAACATCCGTCATCCACACACATCACTCATTCACCATGACCGATAACAGCCGCATGCTGAGTGCACGAAGACTTGTGAAAGGAGATTGGGCAGCACCAACTTCTCTGCAGGAAAACAAAGGCAAGTGGAAGCCATATGTCTTTACCCTTCAACAAAGCAAGAAAGCACTTTTTCACCAACCAACACTCCTCCTTAGGGAACTACAATTGTAAGACTAGAGATCGAAACTCGCACTACACACTTCTCAAACAGCACCTCCCTCTTTTTGCTAGGGTTTAGTAAACTTAACATCAAACCCTCTCCTTTGACTATCTCAAGGGCTCCTGAAAGTAGTCAACTGCACAACATAACTTTTTAATGAGCGGTGTCTCTCTGCAGATACCGCAGCACATCTCATTGCAGATCCACATCATAAGTGGGGTCTCACCACCATGCCACACTCAGGTGCCTGGTACAGACATAACCCCACACTTTCCCATGTCAATACTAGAAGAGATTTGGGATCTCAAGAAACAAAACTCTTCAGAACTCTCAGTCAACAACATTCTCCACAAAATGTTAAACATACACACATAGGAAATATGGCATTTCAGCATTTTAAACATATTTTGCTAAATGTCCATAGATGACTTCATCTTTAACCTGAAAGTCCTCAAACAGGTTAAATCCTGCTGCATTCGCTCTTCGTCCAACCATACAACACTTTATCCTATGCAGGCTAGCTCACAAAACCATTTCAGTAATTTCAGCAATGAAGCACTCACATTACCTAACATTTTCAGTCCTAAACTCTTAACACTCCGCGTGTTTTACCTTACGAGTCTGGTCTAGTCTTTAGTAATACACGGTCCTATCATACCTTAAAATCCATTGCTAGCTTGCAGCTCTAACATCATGAACATTTTGACGTATGCTCTACGAGTCCATTGCTCTCAAAGACCCTAAACCTCAAAGCCCATAGCTGCGCACAACACCATAACGTAGAATCCCTCATAGCCTGTAAACTGCTTGAAATTCACACTTCATAGCACATGCTATTGCATCAGTTAGCATTTAAACCTATGCCATTGCTAAAAATCCTTGTTATGAAAATGCAACAGAGTGCTAATTTCCACACAAAAAAATTCAACTGAAAACATAACCCACTTCAGTTGGATAGCACATTTTTTTACTTACAGCAAAACGTAAAAGCCAAGCACTGCCATTTTATTACTCCCCCTGCCATCATTTTGCCCTTAAACATGAGTGCATAAAATACACTAGGCATTACATCCTCTTAGTTTTCTGATGCTCTGGGAACTCAGCACTACTCTGGTTGAGCACAGTACCTTACATAGTCATCCACTTATGTAAACGTCCCGCTTCACATTGGGACCTCTGCCTTCTTCTTGATTACCACCACCGGAGAACAGAAAACACTTCCATGGCAGCTTCCCGTTGTCCTTATGGATGCGGACCATCATTTTCCCACCGCGTCACTGACATCCAAACATCGTGCTTTGCAAGACCATTAACCTGGCGAACCGACCACAAAATCCCGGCTAGGTGTTGCCGCGCCCCTCATCTCACTTGTTCGGGTGCTTGGCTGAGGGGCCCACCTAACCTCCTATTATGAAGACATCACAGGCTGGCGGCATGCAGCAAGGTCCTTTCCTCGGAACTTCCAACTCCTTACGAAACACTCCACAATGTAGCCGTGGGCTGAGGAACCCACACCTCCTCGCGATCGGCGTTCCAGCCATTCACCATCCCCTCCACTGGGCCTCATATGTCATCAATGCATTGTTGAACACCAATCCCAGCAGAGCTCTGTGATTCCAACAGCCGCTTTTGCGCCAGGTAAGCAGCACTTAACTGCAGGCTATACTTCCTCCTGATGGGTCATGGCAGCGCTTCACCACCCCCATACCATATAAACTTATCAGGAGATGCACGTGCTCTGGGAACAAACATCATATTCTTTGCATTCCCATGGACCCCTAGTGAGGCAAAGAGCCCTTTTTGTTTTTCTTCAGATCCATTACACCCAGGGCATTTCTTTTGCCTCTTGCCTGGTCGCAGTCCCATTGCCTTCTACAAAGTCCTGACCTGAAAGCCAACTTCTTGCCCAGGGTGAGCACCGCTTTGCTTGCCCACAGACTATCCTGGGTGCCCGTCTTCAGCACTGGGGCACAGCACCTCCTTCTCTTCACTCAGGGTAAACTTATGGGACCGAAATCATCCCCTTTCTTGGCCCTGGCTCTTCCGATTTGTCCTGGGTCTTACAGCCTCTTCTTGCCTTGGGACTCTGGGCACTTGTTCCTTTATCCTTGGGGCCAGCTGAAACTCCCCTTCTTTCTTGGCTCAGGGCACCAGCTCCCCTTGATCCTCGCCCAGGGACTTCTGCTTTTACCCTGGGGACATCCTGCAGCTCCCTCTATTTCTTTCCCCTGGTGATGGGACTTAGTTGTGGGGGCAGTGGTTTCTCTCTCTTCTTTTCTGCACCCCCTGCAGCAGACTGGTCATCTTAAACTTCTCTCTTTTGCCACGCAGGCCAGTTTCCAGTCTTCCAAGAAGACAAACTCGTCTCCAGTGAAATGAAGTAGGATCCTCAGGCATACAGTGTAGGTTCCAGTACGTTTACTTTATTCATCTTCAGTCAGTTACATTAAGATGTTACGGAGATAACCACTGGCTCCCAAAAACCAGGCAGGACCTCTCCAACTGCCTGCCACTAGAACCTTAACTGCACACATTCTCTCACTCACACATTAACATTCTCTCAGTCACACCCAACATTCTCTCTGCATCACCAGGCTCTACATCCATCCCAAGCACTATATATAAAATCATACAAATTGTTCTTATTTTCTACCAATGTTTCCCTATGCATCTTTCCCAAGTTGAATAGCAGCACCTGGTGACTGCCATGAGACTGAAAAGGCCTAGATTATGCAGAGAAGAGCTGTGCGCACAAGGAGGAGGGAGCCACACCGTATCTGATTTTTCCCTCAAGGGAAAAGGGGAGGAAAAATATGGTGGAACAGAAACCTAGCAATATCCACACCTTTGATTTGGATAGCTACTCAAATCAACGAGTACATTGAAAAGGAACAAAATGGTAGAAAAGGCATATTCTAATACGAGCCAACCTTTAACGGGCTGGCAAAAACCGAAGGGGGATGGGGGGAGACCTGAAGAGAATTATCGACACATCATCCCAACCAAGACCAAACTAGACTTGGATTGCGTCCCTGGTAAAGGCACCTTGTCAGACTGACTGAAGGTCTGAAATACCCATTCCAGATGAATCGGGGGAGGAGGTTGTGAGAAAACTCTTGGAGGACCTAAAACGAGAATTTCAAATGCCAAACTCAGATATCTTTAAATATTGGCAACAAAGGCATTACATGCATGGAAAAAAGGCAGAGGATACCAGAAGGGGTCTGTGCACTTGCCCACCTAATTGCTTAGGGTCATAAGGGTATCATAACAAGAGAAACAGCATCCTGCTTCTATTAGGCGAGTGTAACTGCTACAAAGATAGATCTACTCAGGGACCTGGAAATCAGATGGGAGACTGTCTCACGGTCGACCATCCCATAAATCCAAATGGGATGCCACGTTTGCATCCATACCTAAAATGACATTGCCCCTATCTTGGCATGAATCCCATTGCAAAATGTTTAGTAGGTTCTGTAGGGTCCCGAAACAAACAACCCACTGGGATACTACAGGGAGTTGTAGGGCGTGGGGAGCATGCTAAGAGGCAAGCAGCATGCAGGGATATTTATCTTAAGAAATTAGACTAGATACTCCTGGAAAGGCTGTACAGGCAGAGATGATTTAGGTCACAGGGGATGCACTTCCCTTTAATTCTTTCACAACTTTGTTTGGACGCGCTAATGAGGGCGAGGCAAGGTTCAGGTGGAAGATGCAAGTGATGTCACAACCTGAGGAGCATGGCATGAATGCCGCATGACCTCTGCAGTGCGCAGAGCAAAGTTGGCTCCATGGGGCAAGCAGCTCGGTTCAGATTCCCAAAAGCAACACAACGGGGTATGGAGGAAGAAGTACGGGCGGAGGGGGATAGAGGCAGAAGCGGCTGGTGTGAGTTTTAATATTCTTGAGCTTTGCTATTTATGATCTTAGGTTTAGGCTTTCCAAGATTGAAATACCTTTTTCTTCTTAGTACACCAACAATCAGTTGCGCTACAGGACTCTCTAATTGTATGCGTGCATAAATACAGGGCCACATCATTTGGATTAAGTAATCGCTTGCAGTAAATCCTTTGACTTTGCTGTAATAACGGGCAACAAAAAAGTAATTTTGCAAAAAAATACATTTCAATTGCAGTGCACTTTTATGAAACATGGAAATAATCATTAGTGAGCGTTAAGAGCAAATCTTTGTGTCTGTACAGCTGCTGCACCAGTCATACATATTTATTTATAACCAAAACAAAAATTAGATTCCAAACAATAGGAGAAAATATTTATTTACAGTACAAGAAAAATACACATAAATGTTTTTTTAAACATAAAAACCTACAGATTAGCAGGTTATTGAGAACTTTAGTCAATCCTTTCATTTTAACATCTTCACTAACACACTTGACAGTACATTATAATAATCCCCATCCCTTAAGGGCAGTAACCTCCATCTACTGCATAGCAAATCACAGCTTATGACACTTTCCCAGAGGGCACTGCACAAGCAAGCTCTCGTTGGCATTATATATATATATATATATATATACACACACATTAAACATTTATCTGTACATCCTTCTTACATGTTGAACTATTTCTATGCTGTGTCAGCATCATCGGCTTAGTATGTTACATCCATGTCACAATGTTTGTAACATTGGCGTGTCATTAGTGAGAACTATCATTTAGGGAGGTAAGTCACTTCAAGACTGTTGTATCAGACCATGCATGAAATGACGCTATTATATTTATTATTTTCAATACTTCAGCACAGTGGAGTTAGTCTGTCCTTCCCGGAGAATATTGAAAGTCCTTTGTTTCATCCCAATTACAAGTGAATGGTACCACTCATGCGAGACTACTGACATCTCTTTCACCTAATTCCCACTAAAGAAATATTGTAGATTGGATGAAAACCAAACATTTTGGTAATTGTGCAATAAGAACTTAAGGAAACAGTACTGTAGCAAATCAGGTGGACTGAGGAGGATAGGAACTTCCACTGGAGTCTGCAACAGTACATGTTTCCTCCCCTAAGTGATCCTGTCAGAGTGCATTTCCCAGCGGCCGACTCCATAGGAGCTTAGCGGTAGGTGAAAAGGCATGTTTAATTTTCTGCTTGGATAGCAAAAATGCAAATGATTTATCACCCACATTAGAATGCCACTCTGTTATTGCAACCTAGAATTAACTAATTGCTACCTATAATATGACTAATAAAAGGGCCATCTGTCCTTGAACAGACATGACCAGAGTTGGGTGTTCCTAACCCACAGATCATGCTTCACAGCATTGTTCACTTCTTGCTCAATATGATCTGTCGATAGGACCAAGACTGTCTATTTATCTACATGATAGCTGCAGACCCAAAGTAATGAGGTGGGTTGCCTATGCCTTGCTTGGGCAAAGAAGCTGCAGTAGCCAAAACAGCTGATCCCCAAATGCTTGGGCAATAGACAGGGCACACATGTCCCTTATGGTGATCAGTAAGACACAGTGGTTGCATTTAGACCGCCTTTTTCAAGAAGTAAGTTTTAGGCAAGTGCAATACGATTTCAAAGTGGTTGGTTGTGAAATGTTTAGCCTAGGAACCAGAACCAAGTCAATGCTCCCAAAAACTGAACTGCAAGCCGGAAAGTTTGGGGCGTGAGGAAGGGGCAGGTATGAGAGATATTTTGCAAACGTTTTTGCAAAGAATTGCATCATCCCATTCTTGGCCGGTAGTAGAGTTAAGAGTGTGGATCTATGGGAAATACATAAAATAGATTTCTACAATCACTCTTCAATCACTACCATCTAATACATGCTTCTCGACCCAATACTACTAAACGTGCAGTGCACCGCAGACCTCAGGAAAGAATGGTGGTAAGGCTCACACAATCACTGCGCACTAAAGGACTTAGTTCATTCATTTATTTTTCTTTCCACTGGACTTTACAATGACATAGTCATTACATACACTAAGGTTGAGCTTGCTTAACAGCAAACGATAAATAATTCAAACGAATTAAAAAGGGCACCATTTTGCAAAGCATAGATTCGCAAAATACAGATGCTTGTTAAATGAACAAAAAGACTTGTGACAAAGAATAACCCTATATAAAAAGAATTATTTTGATCTCGCAACCCTTACAGTGAGAATACAAGAGACATACACCCCATTACAATGTAGCACATGCATGGATCAATTTCATGAGAATGTTTTAACATTTAAGCGTACAATGCGTTCGCCCTGTCTACATAACATTTTTTATCATGGTGGTAACCCCATAATTAGATTTCGATTTAAATATTCACTTATTATACACTCTAACAAGACAATATGGCTTAAACTGCGAAGGATTTGTTGTTTGTACTAACCAATTAATGTTGGTTATTTTAATACTTACCTGGATGATTTGTCTTAATTTTGCTTTAGTAAATTTAAAATATACTTCTAGCAAAGTGCTGCGCAAAGTTATAAAATACATAAAACCGTGATTTACAAAAAAAAATACAATAGCAGCATCATAATGGTAATCGGGTGGAGGGACAGACAGAAGAAAGGATATGTATTTTAAGATGGGAATGAAGAGACCCAAAATGGTGGCTGTGTGAGCAGCAGAACGGGCATAGTGTGCTACAAAGCTAGGAGCAAGGAGCGAAAAAGACGAACAATGAGATTGGGCATATGGAGCACAAGGGACAGCATACCGGGACCGGGAGGAAGAAAAAAGGTGACGGGCGTGGGCCTAAACAGTAACAACAAGAAAAGAAAGGAAAGACAAGTTGTAAATGCACTTTCAAACGATATAATGGAATTGAAACAGGAGACAAGTAGAGAACAACAGACAGCCACTGGGAGACCCACGGAAGGGCCTGGAATGACCATGCTCAAGAATGTGAATGATGCACAGATATATGTCCCAAATTCATCGTGGTAGGGCATCACTCATCTGCATTAGTGACTGGAAGTGAAAGAGTGCATGAAACAGGACTAACTGTACATTACTTCAACCTTTGCTGGGGCTGAATTCCTGCGATTTGCTGCTATGCAGTTGTATCCTTTTGTGTTCAGCAGTCCCGAACACGTTACTGGATTTTACTATTTAATGGGTAGACAGCCCCAGTTCCACTACTGTGAGGACGAACACTTATCCGGTATAGGCAGGGCAAGCTGCAGAGCTTGGTATTGGATCTGCAGAGATTACAAAACCAGCACATTTCCAACTGTATCTGTCTGTAGGATTATGCTTTTCATTCCATCGAATGGGTTTTGTTTGATTGTTCACGCACTTGTGTTGTCCTCATGCTGGTGGTGCTGTTTTAGGCAGACTTTGGAAATGTTCACTGGCTACTGTGAAAGGTGTGAGACTGGAGACGCGTGAATATTTAGTGGAAAAATTGCTATCCCCAGGTGGGAGGAGACATGTGTCGAAGAGGTGGGAATATAGGAAAGAGGTGCAAGGATATGTCAGATAACATGCCCCAGATTTTGCTTTAGAAAGTGAGCATCATATTACAACCATTCTCTGGGATGGTGTTGGCAACTTGGGATAAGTTACCAATGGAATAACACAACATGGACCATCTGTTGGCTGCCTGAAGAAAGCAATGGAACCTACATTTTCAAACTTTACTTCAGTCCTTGTTTTGTCTTATTTTTCTCCAGTGAACTGTATTGATCATGTTTATTATAAGCACAACAACGTCTATGGGTAACGTTTTCACCTAAAAACAGAATACCAAAATCCAATAAATAAAAAATATCATGGATTACTACACACAAACGCTTGTTAAGGGAATTGCGGTGCAGGACCGTCCATGTAGAACATGCTATCAAAGTAACAAATATGTGGTACAACAGGCTACTTTTGTGGATTCAAGACATCTGATAGGTCTGTGAGGTTCTGCAGAAAAGCTTCATAATCCGATATTGTGGCAAAACTGTGCTCCTCTATAGAGTTGTTGGCAGCATAACTTGTCTCCCCTTGGACACTTTCCATATCATAATAATTCAGTGAAGCCCCGTTTTGATTGTGTTGCATGTGATTAACCTCTGGTTTAGACTCCGTAAGGATGCCGTTGTTTGGGAAGCTGAAATCCATCTGACCAAAGGAGCAGGTCTGTGCACCTAGAGAAACCGAACTGAGCTGAGCCGATACCGTAGTTTCCATCATGTGATCCGGCGGCAACTGGAGAGCGTGTTGATCGTGCTCGTTGAGAGTTGGAGCTGGAGGAAATAGTGGATTCTCCATGTTTTGATACCCAAGACTACTCCTCTGAATGGTATCTGTGCAGGGAGCCACATTCATGACACATTCTTGTTGCGTTATTTCGCTGTTAGAAACATGAAAGACGCTTGTCTGAGGGGTGGTTGAAGGGCAAAACACGTTGGTCTGAATGCTACCTTTATTGCAGGGCTCAATAGGAAGTTCCAAACACTTGAGAATATCTTCATCTAGTGTAGGGAGACTGCTGTGCGGGCTGATACGAAGTACAGCTGTGTGCGTTGATGGGCGCATGCTGAAAGCGCTTATAGTGGAATTATTTCTACTTATTTGTGTGGCTGAAGACTGTGGAGACCAACTGCAGTGGTGTTGGGGTAAGGCTGAATGCCCATCTGAAGTAGGAAATGCATTTTTACTGGAATCGTTGATGGGATGGTACAATGACATTGGAGTAGCAGTTAGTGATGGGGATGCTTGCATTGGTCTCACACATGACGACTGAGGGAACATGTTCAAGGGTTCTGAATAGGAGAAAAGAAGAACAAAATAAAGAGATGTCAGACAAAGTGAATAACTTGCTATTCTTACTGCATACACATTAGTATATAGTAGCATCTTCAAACCAGCAGCCTTCTGCTGGCAAAAAAGGTGAGCCACAGGGTTCGACCGTTCAACTGGAAAATGAAAACCATCATCCAAACCGTTCAGCTTCAATTTAAAAAAATAAAAATCACAATGAGTGCTACAAACAACAATCCAAAAACATAGTGAACTAGAACTCCTAGGCAGAAAGCATCACCACCAAAAAGGAGTCAAATGTGTCGAGCACCTTCAAATTAACTAATATGTTGCTAAGGAGAATGAGTTCACTTGCACACCCCTATATTTAGCTGGTCGAGTGTTCATTAAGATTCACCAAACTACATTGATCAAGAGATGACGAAACATTTGAAAATATCTTACCGCTTTGGAGGGAAAATGACACTGCCTACATCACCATGCTGTAGCATGTGCTCGCAAGACACTGAATGAATGGATAGAAGGTAAACACGTTGAACGCTAATGTCTTCACATCTTAAACCTTTCCTTCATCGGGGAGGGTGCTGTGAATTGTAGGAGAATGATAATAAGTTGGGAAGATTGCTTGTCCACTTGGTCAAAATGGCTACCATGATGACTACCTTAAGTCCATCAGAGGAGGCAGCAAGTACTCTCCACAAATGGGTATGTTCAGGAAATAATGTATGGGCTAGCTGAACAGTACAGAGCTTTTAAACAATAAATAACAAAAAAACAAACGCTCAGTCTAAGGCTGCAAGGATGATACTGTTAATAAACGAAAGACCGTTTTTTGTTGCTGTCTGTTAGGAAAGATTTCTTAATTGTGGGTAATTTTCCTTCCATGTGGCAACCCCTAAACTTTTTGCTGTTGTTTTCACCATGATCTAGATTTTGCCAGAGAAGTTCAGCCTTCTGCAGCACTCCTTTGTGCTTTCGCTGGATTCTTACGTGGAAACTGACATGCCCTTAAGACAGTCAGTACCGGGAAACGTTGTTTTCCGTAGTTCTTTTATCATGTTGTAGCTTTCGCGCAACATGGCACAAGAGGGCACTGTAAGCTAAGTTACTGCTCTCTTGGGTCTCTAGTCTTCTACAGGCCCTAGACACTCTCTTTGGATTGTTAACGAACTGTGCAAGTGAATCACGGACGGGACTGGTGGCAGTGATCGTTTCTTTGTGTTTTGAGCTCCTTTTGGCTGTTTAAGCACGTTTCTCGCGCTTAGCCCAAAATGGTGGCCTGGCTTCCAATATGGCCAGACCACGAGGCTCTTTGTCCTGTCCGCTGACCGTCTTGCCCCCTTCACCTTCCCCAGGTCGAGCCGACCCGGGGCCTTCCTTATTTGGGCATGTACTTTCCCGCAAAACCCAGATGCTTTTGCGGGCTTCTACAGGCCTTGTGTGTGCCTCCAGGATGCGGGCTGGGATGTCTGGTCCCAATACACTTCCTGGGTGCCAGAGAGTCTAGTGTGTCGTGAATGCCTGGGACCACCGTGGTCCGTGATATGTCCACGTATGGTGTGAGTGTTTTGTGAGCAGATCTCCCATTGGGTCCTCTCCGTGTTGGCGCGAAGGGAACCGTGGATAAGAGGAGGCTGGAAACACCACTACCATGTCGATCTCCTGAGTTCTCACGAACGAAGGAATACAGGAGCCAAGTATCCTGCAACTACGAGGCTGAACCAAGGAATCGCTGGTGACCCGCTGAAGGACTGCTCCTCTGCACCGCTGTCGCTTTGTGAAACCCTTTCTACCTCTGATGGAACGAGAAGGCCTGTACTGGTACTTCGACCCTTTGGAATAGTGGGAACAACTATTCTCGGCATCTTCACCATCTCCTGCACGTAAGCCTTCGGAAGTGTCTCTGGGCCATCCAGTGGACTGACCAGCCTACCCAGGAGTCTTGCTCTGTAACCGCCGTCAGGTTGCTGCTGTATTACGAGTCCTTGCCACTCCCACACGATTCGTACACTTGGCGTTCCCAGGTCTGAAGTGAGAAGTGTACTTTGGGCTGAAATACACACAGCCGCTCGTTGCCCTGCTGTGGTAACAAACTGTGCGGGTTCACTGCGTTTGGGACATCCTCAACTCTAACTTCTGCTGCCGTGGAATCTACACGACGCCGAGACGTCCCCTGCTCGTATCTGAACCTGCCAGCACTGAAACTGACACGGAGAGGCCTGGGTCTGCCTGCATCGGGACCGGTGAGTAGCATCGCTAGGAACTGGTCGCCCTCCTGCAGTAGCCCATAGCTTTTCCCCGCTGTGTCAAACAGCACGCCTTTCCATACTCGCGCTCTGCTTCTGCCCACAGTGGAGGCTGCGCTTGAGTCGTGGAGCCTGCTCATCTTCATTTGTTCACCAAACTGAACTGCCTGATTCCCTCGAGGAGACTCCCCTTTGCCCGTTGGCACCCGCGTGTGAAGGTACTTTTGAGCACAAGGCTCCACTCGTCGTAGGGCTCAGACTTCCTTTTAGTAAGGTGCCTCTGAAGGCGGACTGGGTCTAACTATTATTCGCACTGCCTGTTTTCCTCCCCATCTACGTGGTCTGCAAATTTCATGCGTCTAACTCGTTAGACTCGTTGGTAATTGTATATATATTGTATTTGATTGTGATGTGTTGGTTTACTTGAGTTTTATTGTGATTTCCCGCTACGGTCAATGTTACAAAGGCCTGGTAATAAATGTGTCTATATTTTTAATATAACACCTGCTTGGAGTAATTTGTAAGTGTCCTTGCTTTGTGTGCTCATTGCGGGCTTTCAGTCACCCTCACCCCTCTTGAGACCTAGTCTTGACCGCCGCGATCGCTAGCTTGATTGGTCTGGCTTGTCCAGAGGTTACCCTGTTCCAAGAAACTAGGCTGGCCTTCTGAACCTCTGCCCCTCCAGGACAGAGTTCAGAAATCCATCTCAACACTGTCTTACAACGCCTTACAGGACCATTGGAAGAGACTCCTGTGCTCTTAAATGCTAGCAACCAAAAATGTATGTCAGACTAATACAGTATCATCTCATGAAGATCAATTTTTCCCATTTTTTAATTTTGTCATAAATTAAATGTTCCTCGGTTGTTAAGAATCGCTATACAACTTTTTTTCCAATACATTTTTATTGAGAATTTCACATGTAACAAACACAGAAAGAAACACAAAAACCCGGTTTTCCCCAACCGTTAAAAAGCTCGGACACCGCCGGGGACATCTTATTTAATCTACGTGGGTTCAGGTGCCACCTCAGCATCAATTACAGCCAGATCTCCCGAAGCTGAAGAGATCTCGTAAGCTTAGGAATCTGTGACCAGAGCTGAGACCACCCCTGCTCCTCTAGGTCTCCCCCTACATCCCGCGTCCATTTGAGAATGTACATCCTACACCTCAGGGGTTCATTTTGTTTTATGAGTTTATATATAGACGACACCACCCCTTTATCACCCGGGTCAGTGTCCAGGTACTTTTCGAACTCAGTGAGAGGCCTAGTACCCGCTCGAATGATCTCTGGATGCGAGACCCAGTGCCGAATTTGGAGATATGAATACCTCTGCAGCTCCCCTATGCCAAACTCGTTCTTGCACCGCTCAAAATGTTTCACCTCCCCTTCCGCCAACATATCCCGAATCATGTGGCACCCCCCTTGAAACCAGGTGTCAAATGAAGGGTCTCCTGGGCCCGCCGGAGTAAATTGCGGATTGCTATGTATGGGCGTGTACGGGGAGGAAAAAGTAGTGATATGTGCCCTTCTAATAGCTTCGTCCCATGTGTCCCCTATGGTGGACGTGATATCGCTGCAATACATTCTAACCGGTCTGTCTTGCCTTGGCATCCACAGAACCCCTTCTAGGTCCCCACCGACCACTGCCCTATCCATGAACCTCCACACCTTCCCTCTATCATCCCTCTGCCATTCTCTTATGACACTGAGCTGCCAGGTAATATACCCTAAAGTCCGGCTCCCCACCTCCTCCCCGGAACGCCAAGGCCTTCATAAGGGACTCCGCCACCCTCGGCCACCGTCGCTTCCAAATAAAGCAGCTTGTTATCTTTTGTAGGGCTCTAAAGAAGGACGGCGGGATGCGCACTGGAAGGCAGGATCGCCATCTTCAAGGCATTGATTCTGCCCAACCAAGAGATCTCCAGGGGGCTCCAATCTACCAGTTTTGATCTGACCTTCCGAAGGAGCGGGGGGTAATTTGCGGTGTAGAGGTCGCTGAGGTTCCTGGTCAGATGAATGCCAAGGTACTTTAGTGAGTTGTCAACCCAACGAAAGCTATACGCTTTCTTAAGGTCCTGGACCCCACTGGACGTCAAGGTGAGAGGGAGGGCCTCCGATTTATGGGTATTGATTTTTAAACCAGCTACCTGGCCGAACCTGTCTAATTCTCTCGTCACTGCAAGCAAGGAGGTGATCGGGTGGGTCAGTGTGAAAATCATGTCATCCGCAAAGGCTGCAATCTTATGGATCTGACCCCATACGGGATACCCTCAATGTCCCTAGTCAATCTCACCGTTTGCAAAAACTGCTGCAGGTGGAGAGCATATAAGAGCGGAGACAACGGGCAACCCTGCTTAGTCCCCCTTTCTATTCGTACCGGCAGAGAGATTTGGCTGTTTACTGCTAAACGTATCACGGGGGCACAGTAATTTGCCTTTACTCGCTTCAGGAAGCCTGGGCCGAAACCCATTTTACCCATAGCCTCAAACAAAAAGCCCCACTCCAAGCGATCAAAGGCCTTCTCGGCATCGATCGCCAAAAGCAGGGCCGGTAGATTCTTTTTCTGAGCCTTTTCCACTAAATGAGCCAATCGCCTCACGTTATCGGAAGTTTGCCTGCCCTTTATAAAACCCGCCTGGTCTCATTGTATCAGTGTGGGGAGGACCCCCTTGAGACGATTGGCTAGGATCTGGTGTGGATTTTAGCGTCAACGTTAATCAACGCAATGGGGTGGTAAGATGCACAGTTAGTCGGGTCTTTACCCTTTTTATGAAGGAGTATGACTTTAGCCTCATTCATGGAATCGGGGATAAGCCCTGTGGAGCCAATAGAGATGAATTTAGTAAGGATAGGGATCAGGATGTGTTTTGTAGAATTCAGACATGAACCCATCAGGACCTGCGGCCTTGTTGGAGGGCATGTTGTTGATCACTCTGCGGACTTCATCCATGGTGATCTCAACCTCCAGCGCCTCCCTATCCGCCTGCGACATCTGACGACACCCCGCCAATCGGAGGTATGTCTCCTGCTCCGAACGCGATGGGGCATCCGACCTGTAGAGGGCCGTGTAATACTTACAGAACTCCCTCTCTATGTCAGAGTTCCTAGTGAGAAGGGTTCCTCCCTCGCCTTTAATTTCTAGGATTGTTGTATCCCCCGACTCCTTCCGAAGTTTTCTGGCTAGCAAATGGTCGGCCTTGTTGCCCTTGATATAGAACTTTTGACGCAGCCTGAGGAGTGTGCGTTCTGCAGCTCTGGTCTGAATTAGGTTTAGCTGACCTCTCACTGCTCTAAATTCCCTTTTAACGGCAGCCGATGGCCTACCCCCATATGAGTCATCACTTCTTTAAGTCTGAGTTCAAGCTGCTGCTCCTCCAGACGCAGCTCCCGTTCCCTTCTTGCTTTTATGGCTATAATCCTACCCCTGACGTAGCTTTAAGGGCATCCCACCAAATTCGGGGGTTTGTATCCTCCCAATTATTGTGGCCGGTGTACTCTACCACCTGCTCCTCAACCTCCCGAACCAGGATGGGATCCCTGAACAGCGAGACTGCATACCTCCATTTCCAAATGCCCGCAGGGCTTTTCGGAGTGGAGAGCTTAAAGGTAAGTGGGGCATGATCCCCAAGGGCGATCGCCCCAATCTCTAGCACAAGAGCTCTTCCCAGCAATGGTTTTGAAACCCAGACATAATCTATCCTCGAATGTGACCTATGCGCATGCGAATAAAAGGTGAAGCCCGCAGCATCCCCATAGAGTTCCCGCCAGACATCGACCAGGGCCAAATCCTGCATTTTCCGCGCCAAGTCTCCCGATGGCCCCGTCTGTGGTTCCCAAGAGACAGAGCTCCTATCCCTAGAAGGGTCCCACGCTAAATTAAAGTCTCCCAACAGGAGAATATTAGCCCTGGCAAATTTCCCTAGGTGGGCCAGAATATTTTGTATGAAGGCATCCTGGGCTTGGTTGGGGGCATAAAGTGTCGCTATCGTGAAAGTGTCCACCCTCCCTTCCAGAATCAAGGCTAGATATCTACCGCAATTGTCTTTTTGCATAGCGCTGATGGTGCGATCAAGTCCATCCCTCAGGGCTATTAATAACCCTCCTTCTTATGTGGTTGTGTGGCCTGGAATAGCTGGGAATAGCCCCAAAATGTAATCCTATGGGTGTCCCTAGTATGGACATGGGTCTCCTGAAGGGCCACTACATGTGGTTCACGCTTAAGAAACCTCTCCACTCTCAACGTTTTAACCTGGGAATTAAGGCCATTCACATTTAGTGAAAGGCACTTTAAGAAGTCGGCACTAGCCATAATTCAAGGTTGGCGAAGTCTTGCTGCCCCACTCTGGGCCCCAAAGTACTCCCTCGTATACCACCCGAAGGAACTCTTCCACCCCAGGACACAAGACGGGCTCCCAAAACACGACCCCTGGATCCAACCCCTTCCCCCCCTCCCAAGCCAGGCGAGATCGGCTGGCACCAAGCCCCCCTTGTGACCATTCCCTGAGAACCGAACTCAATAACACACCCGGAAACTCCCCACGCGGGATAACCCAATCCCATTCCAAGTACCCACCCCTCCTCCCTCCCTGATGCTCAAACACCACAATTATGCTGCCCAACAACTGCTATATAAAAGCTTAGACTGACGCCCTCCCTGGACTCAACTTTGGTGGCCGCATGGCTGCTCAAGGGCCTATGTGTCCAAGGGGGGACTCACCTCCCCCGAAGGATCCTTTGCTGAATCAATGCTAATGTCCCTCCTGGGAGCCAGGCCCATGGTTTTCTTCTTTCCCCGCTTGGGTTTAGCCGTAGACCATTCCCAAGGTCTACGCTCGGTAGACTGTGCCTCCCGCGGTGCCGCGAGGGACAGCGACCGCTACTACAGACCAAGCAAGGCCAGACCCTGGTCACAGGTCATGATTTTATGTTGGGATCCTTGCCAAGTGAATGACAGACCAAAAGGGTGGGCCCATCTATACCGAATTTGCTGGGACCGTAGATAGGACAGGACCGGGCCCATCCTTCTCCTTTTATTTAACGTACTCCGCGCCAGGTCCTGATACAGAGCTATTTCGTGACCATTATGGGTGATGCGCGTGGCCCTTCTCGCCTCTTCCAAAATCTTCTCCTTCAGCGCATAATTGTGGAACGCCACTAGCACATCACGTGGACGAGAACCCGGCTCCGGACTGCGTGGGCCCACCTGGTGGACTCTGTCAAACTGCATGTCTGTGTCCTGGTCAGAGTCTAGCAGGCCGCTGAAGATCTCCTTCAAAGTTGGGGATAGCTCCTGATCAGTGATGCTCTCTGGAAGGGATTTAACCCTAATATTCGACCAACTAGACCTGTTCTCCAAAACCTCGGCTTGTAGCTCCAGGTTCTGGGAGGCTTTAGCCAGAGTCTCTAGGACAATGTCCACCTTCCTCGCGTCCTCGGTCAACTCCTGGATGGTTCGCTCATTGATATCCACCCTCTCTTCAACTTTGTTAATATCTCTCTTAATTTCTCTAAGGCCTTCTGCCAGGTCTTCACGGAGCTTGTCCATCTGTAGCTGGCCCGCTGATGTAATCTTCTCCACCAGGTCTGACATGAAATGCGTTAGCATGGCCTGAGTAACCGGTCCGTCACAGTCTCCCTGGGTAGCCTGGGGAGCGTTTACCTCCGTGGATGCAGCTATTTCCTGGGCAGATGCCATCTCTGTGTCTTTTACCCAAAGTTTTGTAAGGGGCCCCTCCGTCAGTCTCCTAGGGCCCTTTCCCTGGGGTGGATTCTCTCTCCCCCTGTTCCTGGACATCTCAAAGCTGATTCGATATGTGTAACAAGTGGCCAGGACCCTATGGACCCAACGCAAGGGCAAGCTGGGCCTCCCAGCCGCAGGCCTGGTGGTTACTGTAGAATCCCACTCCTTCCCCGGTGCTTCTCCCAAAGAAGGGGGTGCCGCCGCCACCGAGCCGGTCTGGACTCACCAAGCTGCGTGGACCAGGACACCAGCCGGAGCCCGGTCCCGTGAGCAGTCCCAGAATCCAGGCTCAGCACCTGGGCTCAATTCAGTCCTCCGGGGCCCCCCTCGGGGGACCCCGTATCCTAATTTCTTCACCTGGCCCCCCAGCCTCCAGGGGTCGGCGTCTCGAACTGGGGCCCCTCAGGCCTCTGCCAGGGCTAGAGTAGCTGAGCCCGCAGTCCCGGGCTCACCACCGTCTCCTCCGCCAGCGCCCTTCCAGGGGGGGCCCTCCTATCTCCCGCGGGCACCCCCGGGCGGCAAACACAAATGCTCCAGGGGCCGAGGGATCACTCTCCTTCCGAAATGGTGCACCTCTCCTCGGGCCCCAGGCCGCCCCCGTACCTCCAGTGGCGGATCCTCCTCCGCTGGGCGCTGGGATCCGAGAGGGGGGGGGGGGCTGTGCACCCCCGGTCACCGTCGGGGCCCAGAGAGCCCTACAGCCATCCACGGGGCTCGCCGCAGGAGTCTGTCCCCCGCGCCTCTGGACCCGGCTGGTCCCTCCGCCTCCACCAGCCTCCGACAAAGGACTCGAGCGGCGTCGCCAGATCGCCGCCCGCAGCGCAGCGCATCACTGCCCTGTCTCCGGGGGGCTCACCCAGGCCGAGTGCCGAATTGCCACTGCTAAGGGCCCCTGCCGCCAACCCAAAACGCCGGGGAGGGCTGTAACTGGGGCGGGCAGAAGAATAGCCGTTACCAGGTCAGGAGCTCGGGGCGCAGCGTCCGCCTCCCTACGCGGCCATCTTGGAACTCCGCTATACAACTTTTTACGTGACTTGATAAAGTATAACACTTTCTTATCCAAAATCTATTTATCTAAATTGTCAGAAAAATACTTACAATTAGATACTATTGATGCACCAGGTGAGAAATGATACATCAGAGCTCAGGAGCTAACAACAAATCTACCTTCTTAGCTGATATTTAGGGAAGCTAAACAAAGATCTGAATAAAAAGGCCTCTATTAAACATTTACACTGATCTCGATTAGATAATATTGAAAGCAAATCAAGCAATCTTAGAAATAATGCACTTGATCATGTGGTGAAATATCAAAGCTCTGCAACTTTACTTTATACTGATATGGCCAGGCTTTTGACATATTTTAGGGGGCAATAACTCACATGGAATCACAGGAGTTTGGTTTGAGGAGGTCTTTGGCAAATGAATACAATCCGTGTATGCATTCTTAAGTAAACCAATGATTAAAAAGACTAACCTCAGCGCAGGGGTTTTAATCAGAAGCTTACCAAACACGTATGTCCTTTTTCTCCCCTTATTTTTGCTATTTTTCAAAAGTAGAGAACAAAAGGAAATTGCAGAAGTGCCACTTGGTCATGACCCAGAGTAGGCAATGTATTCACATTAATAGCATTGCATCTATTTTGCATGGCAGAGGTATTATCCCACATGAACCAGTTTGAAGACGTTTTAAAGTATAATATTAACTGGTTAAAATCTAAACTCCACATCTTAAATAAAACTGCTGTGATACGAGTTTTCGTTTCAAAGTTTAAGAAAACCAATACCATGAACTAAGAAAGAAAACAAGCAACCTAAAAGGCCCTATCAAGGTGGCGAAAAGGTTGGCCGCCTCACCCAGTTTCCAGGCAGCCTTCCCAACAGGAGAAGGTGGGATACATGGTGAAATGTACTGGAGGCCCAGAGTAGGAACCCCATGGGAGAAGGGGTCCTTGAGAGTGAGTTACGGGTGGGACCTATGGTTAGCTTCGGCTCAAAGTGCCCTGGCTCGATAAAAGGCTGAGCAGGAGAGAGCTCGGGAGGGGGGATTCACAGGCACACAGATACTGCAAGGCCAGACCTGATTCGCGACAACAAGATGGAGTCAGGCAGTTGGCATGACATGACTGCCTACCAACGACATGGCCAACAACAACATTTAAACATTTAAAAACTTGGTACACAGAGCTGAGGGCAAATACAGAGTGTGAATATAGAGTGCAAACAGTCACACCTGGTTAAAGAGCATGTCGGGAAGCATGGGATTTACTTTATATAATCGAATCCTTCTTCGCTGAATGGCTTAGACTTGAAAGGGAGTAACCAAACCTCCACCAGTTGGCCTGATTGATGGATCAACAGTTTGCTCTAGACTGCAGCCATGGTGTCCATTTTCTCTGTCAGACAGAGCAGCAGGCTGAGGGATAGCTCACAGGAGGGCAAAAAGAGGGCAGACTAGCAGGAGCAAGGGAGCGAGAGCATAGATAACTGTGAGACAGAGGTAAAGGGAGGGCCAGGGGAGAGAGGGTTGATGGTTGGTAGGATGTTGGTGTAGGGAGGGGTGGGGCTTAGGGGGTACCAGCGCCCATTAATGCGGAAAAGGTAATGTAAGGTATGGGGAACAGGGCCTAATTACTAAAACAGATTTGGTGTAAGCGGTCACCGGGGGAGAGAAACTGTATGATGGATTTGGGGGGTGAGGTTTGGAAGGAGATTTTGGTGAGGAGAGATTCACGAGAAGCAAACAGAACAAAGGCATGAAACCTATACCAATGCCAGAACTATCCAACACAGGTGCATCTGTTTGAGGTGACATCATGGCAACCTTGGAGGTGGGTGAAGTCTAAGAGGGAGACAGAGGATCAGTAAAGGGAGAGGGCTGAGAGAAAGAACTGAGTGGAGGCGAGTGAAGCAGGAGATGGGTGAACTGAGAAAGAACTAGAAGAAGGATGGCATGGCAGAAGGGAAAGGCTGGGCACAAGGACAATAACGGGAAGAGAAGAATAAGAGGAAGAAAATCATCAGGAGGGAGAAGGAGGAACAGTGGTGAGAGACTAAAGCCAAAGAGAGAGAGAGAAGGGTGCAGGAGTTTGAGGAGACAAAGACACATATCACCCCCCACAGAAGACTTGAAGGGGGTGGATAGATGAGTGCAAGGGGAGAAGGACGGGTACAAGAATTAGAGAAGATGGAGAGAGATGGAGAGAGTCCCCCAGAGCGAGCAAAGGGAGTGCGAACAGAGGGAAGCAGAGAGGAGCACCCATAAAAAGAGCAAGGCGGGATGCAAGAGGAGGGGAGTGCTAGGGGGAAGCTGAAGCCTGAGGGTGGATCGAGGCACTGGAGAACTTCAATGCAACCCTAGAACCAAGAAAAGAAATCAAGAGTAAAAAATGAATGGGGGTGCGGGGGTGTCGGAGGGTGAGATAGTATCCTGGGATCTGCCAATTATTAGGGTCTGTGGCCTGACCCTCGTCAGAGGACCCAAGGGCACTGGGGTGGTGGTGCCACCCGGTAGAGGCATGTCTTGGAGGCCTAGCGTGCTGTTACACCCAACAGGGTAAGTGTGTCTTCGTGCTCAGAAGGAGCCAAACAACCTCGCTAACAACCAGACGATCACCAATCTTTCATTTATTGGAAACATTATTGAGAAAGAAGTGGCCAACCAACTCCATGATCGGATCAACCAACAAGTTCTACTCTGTGACTACCAATAGGGATTCACACCCGAATGCAGCAAGGAAAGACATCTCTCCTCAGAAAGTCCCTGGTTTCCATCCGAACATGGATGACAATCACCTATAAGGCTCAATTCAACAAAAACTGGATTTATATTGGGACATCCTGTTGTATAGGCCAAGCCAATGTAATTTTTAATTCGTTTTCTGAGTGTTAATGGCTTATTTGCCACTGTCAATGAGCTCATGTTGTAATATAAATGTCTTAACCAAGTGTGCCTTCAGCAACTTGATTTCTAAGTATTTTCTGCCTCCTCACATCTGTTACTTGGTGGAGGGTGTAGAATAAATCTTAACCTCTGGCATTGCTCTGGGCAACCCTCCAGACCATCGTTCTTGGCCTGCCAAGCCATTAGGGGGTAAAGAGGATTCAGGCAGGAGATACAGATTAGTGAGGGAAAAGCGTACTTAGGCTGAGACGGGGATCTTCCACAGGTGAGCTCCCACTGACGTTGTTTCTGTGAGTTTACAACAATCTCATCTTCCTGAATGCACTGGTGAGTCCCTGGGCCGGTATCGGCGTTTGCCTCCTTTGACTTCCACTATAAAGCGTTGTCAGCTCCATACCTGCCCCCAAACCACATTTCACTGCTGGAAAGGGACCTTGCTATAAGTGCCACTAGGCCAGTAAAAATACCTTTCTTTATCAATCTTGCTTCGCCATTGAATCTGTTTGGTATGGCCTTAGCTCGTTCCGAAAAGTTTGGAGCTGCAAACAAAATAAAAAGAAATAAGTTCTTTAAAGATAGGCAGTTAGAGGGTTCATATACGAAACGCTGTTAGTTAAAATCATCATAAACAAACCATAAACACAAACGAAGCATTCAGATTCAATCTAAATGTGTAATTATTCCAAGCACGCTGCTATTGAAGCCGAATAGAATTTAAAAAAATGCAGTATTTTCAAATCAACAATTTAATGTGACCAGCGCTTTGGGGAACGTGCTATGTGAGTAACAACTCATTATCATCATTTAACACTGCCGGGCGTTCCTTGTACTGCAATCTATGTACTATGATTTGGGGATTTAACCAGGGTGTTTGCCAGGGTGTGGATTGACCGTGTTCCCGCTCCCTCAGCTCACAACTTGACACAAATGATTCAGAAGGCAAGCATCCAGTTCAGAAGACTAACAGGTGACTCACCGCATTCCTGCATGAGCTTCTGGAAAACATTAGCGGTCCTTTGCCTTTTCGCATGGTTTCCGTATGGATCTAAAAGGGAACAGACATTGTGGTTACGCCAGGAGTACCACCAGCACCTGATCCTCAGAGACCAGCTATTAGGCAGACTGGCCACAAACATCAACTTTCACCCTTTGCGTAGGTATTGTTGTTGGAGACCTTGGGCAATACTGTATTGTGGAGTGGAGACGCACCTATTTGTGTGGCTTGTCTGCTTCTGTTATGGTGCAGATGAGAAACAAAAGATGTAATTTATAAAGACACAGGGACTAATTTCCCGCGGATAAGAAGTGTTGGAGCATGCCTTGTCGCCCATAACATTTCCGCTTTCGCAGATATAATGCGGGAGCAGACCATCCCAACCATTCTCACTTTGAAATAATATCAGGGGACACAGGAGTGTTGTATTCGTTTCTAGAAGCAAGGTGGCTAAAGTCCATCCCAGGCATGGCTAATAAGTGGACAACTTTTGAAATGTTTCATCTGGCTGCCGAAGAACCTCTAACATTTGGATAGGTAACATGAGCACTAACCAGAACGTCAGATAAAATAAGAATCATTGACAAAGCCAATAGTTTACGATTTGTATAGGTACTGTGTAGTCATTTACCAAGCCCTTCACTCTAACAACTATTGCCATTATATGCCCAGGTACTTAGACTTTTTCCTAGGTGTTGCTATAGTATGCTCTGGTGCTTACATCCTATGACCACAAAAAGCCAAGGTACTTACAAGTGCTATGCTAAAATATCATGGGAATGAATAATAAGCCAAAATAATTTTACAATGAAAGGAATGTGAACAGTAAAAAATTGCATTTGAAATGAATAAAGTAAAATAAATCCATCTATTTTACTTATTTTCTGATAAAAAAAGAAAATGCTGTACAAATACATGGATTTAAAAACACTATTTTTTATTGATCGAGCAGTACTAGTGGAGCTCCTCCATACCAACCCAGATAAACACACCACCCCATTATTTGCACTCCTCTCTCGTCCCAGAACTGCCATGGAAATGAAAGATAGGCCCCGTTCATGTTGGCCATGTTTTTTTTATATTGCATTTTATTGAATTTAAACAACAACACAATCAACAAAAACCAAAAGAAAAACAAGATCAAAACATACGCATTCAAGGAACAAATCAGTAAGTGAAGGCACGATAAGAGTCAAATGATCTCCATTTGTCGCCCATTCCATCTACAGTTCAGTCTAGTGTCTTAGGCCATCATGAAGTTACTGGAATTCTCTCTCCACCCATTTGTCCCAAATCTTAGAAGCTTTGGTCGGGCAGCCTCTTGCTTTATAAACTCTGTGCTCTAACATTGCAAGTGTGTCCATATCGTCTGCCCATTGTTCCAGTGTTGGGGACTCTGGGGCTCCCCATTTTTGTGCAATGTTCCGCTTCATCAGTCCTGCGGCCGTGGATAGGAGCAGTCCTTCCCTTTTATCAGTAGTGTTCTCATCGGGAGAGCCCAACAACAACACCTTTGGGTCCATTGTTATATTGCAGCCTAGCACCCTGGATAGTTGATTGCAGCAATTCCCCCAGAAAGTCTGGATCCGCGGACATTCAAAGAGAATGTGTATGAATGTACCAACCTCTCCCCCACATCGGAGGCAGTTCAGGTTTGGGGCTCGTTTCCAGCCGTGCATCATAGTTCTTGGGTAGTATATTCTGTGGAGGATTTTTAGTTGGACCAAGCAGAGTCTGGAGGAGATAGCAATCTCCCTGGGATGCATTAGGATCTGGATCCAGTCCTCCGGGTCTATGGCTCCCACATCGTCCTCCCATTTGGATTTAAGACGAGGAAGTTCCAGAGTAGCAAAGGAGGACATGGCATTGTATAATATAGAAGTGACTCTAGTAGGGATATGTGTTGGGAGCATATTGCGTTCTATGGGTGTGTACTCGGGAATAGCGGGGTCCAACTGGATGTGTGTTCGTAGGGCGTGAGTCAGTTGAGTATGGTGATAGCGTTCGGTTGCTGGAAGGTGGAATTTCTGCTGCAATGCTACAAAGGAGGCGATTTCCCCATCTATCAAGACATCCCCGATCTGTGTGATTCCAGCCTCCTCCCATTTGGGCCATGGTCTGAGCTTCCCCAATTCGGCCAGGTTACTATTATGCCACAGTGGTTGTGCCATGGTGATCTTGTCTTTCCATCCCACATAGGCGTGGGCCCGTCTCCAGACCCTTGAGACATGTGTTGCCATTGTTTGGGGTAGGGGTCTGTAGAGGGGCTGGTAGTGCAGGTGTAATGGGTCAGTGTCATGGATGGCTGCAATTTCTGCCTTTATGTGCGGGGGTTCCCTATCCCCATGTAGTAGGTCATTAACCACAGCCAGCTGGGAGGCCCAGTAGTAAGCACGGAGACAGGGCACGCCGATACCCCCCTCCCAAACCGATCTCTGGAGTGTAGCCAGTGCAATACGAGGCTGTCCCCCTCCCCATATGAGTTCTCTAAGGAGGGAGTCAAGGCGGTCAAATTCGGCGTCCTGAATCTCCAGTGGTGCGTTTTGTAGTACATAGAGGAATCTGGGCAGGGTAATCATCTTAAAGAGGGCGTCTCTACCCATTAGTGTCAGGGGAGAAGCCTCCAGTGGCGGACATCGTCTTTAAAACGGTCCATGATCGGCTGGAGGTTATGGGCTGCGTAGCGAGTCAGGTCCTCCGATATCCAAATCCCAAGATACCGGAAGCCGCTTGGTTCCACCTTGTATGGGCATTCCTGGGGGATGGCCAGTGTACCGCCCTTTACCGGGAAAAGGATAGATTTGTCCCAGTTGATTCTCAGCCCACTGAATTCACCGTATCAGATGAGCATTTGCGTTACTATGGGGCAGGTTCGTATCGGGTCACCCAAGTATACCAAGAGATCGTCCGCGTACAGAGACGTCCTGTCTTCGTGCCCCTCCGGCCACCTGAATCCCAACCAGTCCTTGCTCTGGCAGAGCCACAGGGCGAGTGACTCTTTCGCGAGGGCAAAGAGAAGGGGGGACAAGGGGCATCCCTGCCGTGTGCCCTTGCCCAGGGGGAAAAGTTCAGAGGGCCACCCATTTACCTTCACCTCTGCTTGTGGGTCTGTGTAGAGAAGTTGTACCCATCCCAGGAAGTTGTCCCCAAATCCCATTCTTCGCATAGTTTCCCAGAGGCTGTCCCAGCGAACCGAGTCGAACGCCTTCTCAAAATCTATGGCAAGTAGTGCAAGCGGTTTGTCTATGATAGGGGCCCTTTCCAGCAATAGGTGGAGGCGCCCAAATTCATACGTGTCGATTTATGTGGCATAAACCCACATTGGTCCGGGTGGACCAGAGAGGTAATTACGGCTTGCACCGGTTGGCCAGGATCTTGGCAAGGATTTTGGTTTCGCTATTGAGTAATGAGATAGGCCTATAGGAGGCACATTGCTCGGGTGGTCTACCTCGTTTGGGAATAACGACTATCGTGGCTTTGTGCAGGTCTGGCGGGAGAGCGCCCTGGTCGCGGGCCCCGAGAAGCATTTTGTGAAGGTATGGTGCCAGTTTCTCCCCACTCAGTTTCTTTCAGGTCTCGACCGGGAACCCGTTGGGGTGCGGTGTTTTTCCCGACTGCAATTGAGCTACAGCCTCAGCAATCTCCGCTTCGGTGAGAGCCGAGTCCAGTTGTGCCCTCTGTTGTTCCGATAGGAATGGTAGGGTGATGTTGTCTAGTAGGGAGGGATCTAGAGGGGACACTGGGCGGCGTACAAAGTAGCATAGAAGTCAGCAAAAGCCTGTGCTATATCCCTGTCTGAGTGGCATTTCCCATTCTGCGGGGTTATAATCTCTCTAACGTGGCGTTGACCCTCATCTCTTCTCTCGAGCCAGGCCAGCATTTTCCCAGCTTTGTCCCCGTGTTCATAGACCCTTCACTGGAGTCTTGGTGGGCTTGCCTGGCGTTGTCTAGTTCGATATGTCGAAGGCGTTCTCTAGCACCCTTAAGGGATCTGAGAGACTCCGGGCTTGGGTCACTGTGATGCTGGAAATGCATCGGAGGGACAGGGCCTCCGCATCCTTGTCCTCCTATTATTATTATTATTATTTACTGCTTTTTATCATGTGTTCTGTCGTGTTTTCCGCGCAGGAGTTCATGTGGGACTCCTGGCAGTGCATCTCTCTTTCTTTTGGTTTGGTGAACGGACCCGTGGGATACCCTTATGGCACCCATGGGTGGGGGTACAACCCTGTGCCCCTAGTGTATGTTTTGGGCACCTGTGGGTGGCCCACAGAGCAGGGTATGGGCTGGTGGCAGCTCCTTGCTGAATTTGACAGGTGCGGGAAGTATCCTCCATTTTGGGATACCCCGGCCCTGCCATTGGGATCAGTTGATTCCTGATGGAAAACAAGATGGCCCCTGTGGCCTCTTGCTTTCTATTACCAATTACCTTGTTTTCCCAAAGTCCTGGGAAGCCCTGACTCTATCCCTTCCCCCTGACTGGCTGTTGGGTGGAAATGCCATATATGGTGTTGTTGTGAAGGCCCAGCCAGACTAGCTGGAGCCTTCCCGGTCATGTATGTTGTGGGTAGCTCCTGTGGGTGGGACCCGGGTGAATAGAGTGTGTGACGAATATGCATTCTGTGTTGTGGGTGTCTAGTATCTGGTGGTTGACACAATGACTGAGACAGCCCTGCCCGAAACCGGTATGAATGCAGCTTGGAGTGCTGAATGGCTCGGTACTTGTCCCAATACACATAACTTGCTGTGAGTGTCTGGAGACAAGTGAATGGCCTGAATACCTTGTGTGCCTGATTGGCTGCCTGCCTGCATGAATGCCCTTAGTCGTGATTGGATGCTTGAGTGTGACCCAGCGGAATGAAAGGGAGATCAACAGTATATCTGGGGACCTCTCACTGCTAGGAATTGTGTTCAGAAGCTGAAGTCCACTACGACGAGTAACTGGAGTAACTGACGCTTGACCTTGAAGCCCTGCTGGACGAGAAGAATTGCTGTTGCTCTCCTTCACAATCTGAAAGCTGCTGTACCTCCAAGGACTGACCCAGAGAGGACCTGGTAAGGCGCCCTCTTCCCGAGCTACGAGGGACCATCGTGCACAGCTGATCTTTGCCAACGCTCCCTGGTAGACAGACCTTCGACAGGCTGCCGAACCGATATGGGGATTGCTGCGGAACTCCAAGGAGAAGCACTCGGACTGTTGTCCGCCACTGTCGACGACCGCCGTCGCCGACCGGAGCCGCCGTTCTCCCGTTTGCCAAAGAATTTCAATTGATCATCGACGCTCTCGCCTGCATCGTCATCCGCTTGTCTCCCGCTGGAGAAGGCCCGACCGTCGACGCGCCGAGGAGCATCCACCAGTGAGTTTCCCGCCACCTAAAGACCACAGAGACGCCGACGACTCGACGCCCTTGCTGGGTCACAGTTCTTCATCATCTCTTTGCGGTCCAGAACTATCGTCACCGACGTGCCTCGTCCTTGCAGGACGCCAACGCTCTGTCATCGACGAGCACCGCTAGGAACGAAGCTGCCACTTCACGGCCGTAGTTTAACCTGTTCACCGTCAGACGTTCGACGACCCGTGACTCCCGCCTTAAAGGGAGGGCACTCAAGAAGGGCCGTTGATTCCCCGACACCGAACGCCAAGTTCCCCGACACCTCTCGACGATCCGTGGCTCCCGCCTGAAATGGAGTACCTCAAGAAGGATCGGTCGACGCATCGTCAGAGAACTCTACTCCACCAGGTACATTGGGGGGGGTAAAACCTTAATAGGAGGAAGTAAGACTATCGAACATTATATGGACTGTGCTTGTGCTATATATCTTTATTTACAGGTTGCCCAGGTGGGGGGATCTCCACACAGAACTGTGCCTCGTGGTAGGGGTCAGTATTCTGCCTACTGTTTCAACCATCCTGCGTTCCTTCCTATCTCTATTGCTGGTTTCCTCGTTATTAATCTGTGTGACATTTTAACCGTACAGTTGATGCACTTTAATGAGATTTGATAACATTAGTGGTACCGCTTTAGAATTGTATATATTTATCATTATTGACTTCCGAGTACAAAGTGCGTTATTGTGATCGTGTACATACCTTTGAATATTAATTATATAAAGACTGTGTTTTCAGTAATACAGTGTGTGGACATTCCTTTGTGGGGGTTCGGGGACTACACTGTACTTAAGAACCAGCCTGCATCACCTCCTGAGAAGCTAGGCCTTGATTGCTCTACCACGTACCAATAATAGAGAATCTTGGCTGGGGTCCTCTGTGCCTCTCCTCTATCATATAGAGAGCGGAAGTACAGACACCCCCTACCAGTCTTTACAGTCACGAACACATTTGGTTTCCCAGTCGCCTACATCAGTTTCTGCCTCCAGCAACTTCCGAAGTTGCTCCCTCTTCTTACCTGCTACGCAGGAAATTGCCTCCCCCCTCAGCACCGTTTTGTATACTTCCCATATCGTGACTGGGTCATCGACCGTAGAGGTATTAATTTCAAAATATTCATTAGTTACTTCCGTGAGGTTGTCAACAAGATCAGGGGAGCCCAGATAGTAGCTATTCAGCCTCCATGATCGGGGTGGGGTTTCACTTTGTATGCGCAGTACCGCCATGAGGGGTGAGTGGTCTGTGATGCCTCGGGAGAGTAGGTCTGCAGCGGTCGCCCTGTGTATATCAGTGCCTGGGAGGAAGAGGTAGTCCAGTCTGGACATGGACACGTGTGCTCCTGAGTGGAACGAGTAGGCCTCGTCTATAGGGTGGAGATGCCGCCACACATCCCGAAGGCCCAGGGCCGACGCAAATTTTGCTAGTTTGGTGGGAGTGTTCGGGTTGCGGTCCCTGATGTGAGTGCAATCTTTTATATTGCACATGACGTCATTAAAATCGCCCCCCAAAATCCATGTATCAGGTTGGTGTTTTGCCATAAAGGTGACCAACTCACCCAGGAGTTCCTCTCCCAGTTCTGGCAGGGAGTACACTGATGCAATGGCCAGTGTTTCTTGTCCCAGTGTTCCTATAATCACCACATAACGACCCCGGGGGTCTTGTTCAACTGTTAGCGATGTGAATGGGACGCATTTATGTATCAGGATAAGAGTCCCTCTGGATCCCATAGTATATCCCGCATGTAGGGCCAATCGGTAGTTGGTTCTACAAAAGAAAGTGCAGCTGGTCCCGGCTAAGTGTGTCTCATTTATCAGGGCGACGTCGGGAGAGTGTCTGTTCAAGAATTGCAGAACAAGACGTCGCTTAATTCCGGACCCCAACCCGTTCACGTTCCATGTAATTATTTTGAGAGATCTGGGGCACTCAGGGGTTGGTGCGTGGGTCAGTGTGGTCGCCATTTATTGTGTACAGTACCAGGTTTGCAGACATTATGGGTTGTTTCATGGAGTTGTTATGTGTCGGGTGTGTTGGGTGGTGTGATTCATTAATTTTGTGATTACGTAATAAACGTGTGTTAATACTAAAACAAGAACAACATAAACTCGCCCATCCCCCCACCCTATACTCCACCCCAACACAAAGTACCTGTCGCCCGAACATCGTTGACACTCGGAACTAGAGTGTCAGCTCAAACTTGGGGTCCTGGCTGGCAGGCGAACAGAGGGCGTCCCCTCGGGTCCGCAGCTCCTACCGCCTTTGATCATTCCGTGGTTCCTAGGGTTCACGTATGACGTTGGTCTCTCCTCGGTTCGATATTCCATCACTTCTTAGTGTTCGTTGGTTTCCGTCGCCTTAGTTGGCGGGATTTGCCGCCTGTTCCAGGATCGCTAGTACCTGGGCATCCAGGTGCCCCCCCCGGCAGGGGGACGACCCACCCCAGGCCGGGGTATCCTTCACCAATCCGTCGGTCTTGCCGTCCAGTCCCCTTCAATGTGCGCCTCCGCCCATCTCCAGGCCTCCTTTGGATCCGTGAAATGAACTGTGGTTCCCTAGTGGTGGATCTTGAGCTGGGCCGGAAACAGCAGTCCGTATCTTACTTTCATGTGGAATAGTTGCCTCTTCAGCGGTTCAAACGACTGTCTCGCCCTCTGCACCTCCCGGGTGTAATCAGGGAAAAAGGCGATTCGGGAGCCGTTATGGGTGATTGTACCCTTAGAGCGAGCCATCTGAAGGAGCGCATCTCTGTCCCGATAGTTAAGGAATCTGGCTATGATCGTTCTGGGCCGTGCGCCTGGTATAGGCCTGCCCGATGGCATTCTGTGAGCTCTCTCCACCGAGAAGAACTTAGAGAAGGGGTGAGGCGCATAGATGTCCACCAACCATTGTTCCAAGAAAAGCTCCATGCTGGGCCCTTCCTCCCCCTCCGGGAGGCCGAGGATGCGTATATTGTTGCGGCGCGATCTTCCTTCCCCCTCATCCACATGGGCCTCTAACATTTTCAGACGATTTAGTGTCTGTGAGAGTTGGTGATTAATGCCTCTAATGTTATCTTCAGTCCCCGAGATCCGTTGTTACGCCTCCCCCGTACGAGCGGAGAGTTTCTGCAAGTCATGGCGCAGAAAGGAGACATCCGCCGCTATACTGTCAATTTTCATCTCCATCGAGGAGCGTGAGTTGGCAATGGCGGCCATCACGTCTCTCAGGGAGAGGGCGGTCTCGTCCTCGGGGGGGGGGGGGTGTCTGTGGTGTGTGGGTCTGCGAGGCCTGGGCATGTGCAAATTGGTCCATCTTGCTTTGCGTAGAGGCTTTTTTCAATTTGTCTTTGCCCATCCTTGGAGAGAGGTAGTTTCGCCGGTTTCATGCTGGTATTTAGTCCCAGTGGCCAGGGGTTTCACGGGATTGTGTGTGCCCGGGAGGGACCGAGGCTTGCTGTGGATCGGGTAGGTCAGCCTGTGCGGTGGCAGTCCCGGTCAGGCGAGTTCTTCAGACGAAGTCTCCCGCAGGTGTGGCTCGGAGAGGGGCTTCCACCTCGGGTTTACCAGTGCGTGGGTTTGGGCTGGTGCCTGGGGCCACTCACCGGGCTCGCTGGATGTCGCGGTAAGAGAGTCTTCCCGGCTCTGCAGTCGAGTCGCAGGGCCCCCGAGTGACGGGGCCACGATCCCTCACGGGGGGTTGACTCCTCGTGGGCCAGAGATGGTCTGGCGTTTTCCGTCAAGTCTGCTTGCAGTACCGTCGCTCCTGGCAGCCCGACAGGCCCCGAACTGCATTACGCACTGGCGGCAGCCATCTTGGGGCCGCGGGAGCCCTCGCCGCTTCGCTCTTCACTCGCCTTGGGTTCGCTCTTGGGGCTCTGGTTTTTCCTGAATTTTGCATCCGATGGTGCCCCAGTGCGTCAGCTATCGATGCAGGTATCAGAAGTGTATAGAACTCTCAGGAATCAGGCTATAAAAGACAGGATATTTGCAGCGGTCACGGAGCCGATCAAACTCACGTCCGCTCCATTGCGCTGCTGGCCACGCCCCCCCATGTTGGCCATGTTGATTAAGTATTTGTCTCAAACAACGGGTTGCGTGATCGTTGTGACGCGTTGGTCTAAACATACGTTGCTGTTAGCATCTGGGACGTTAACCTGCGGTAATGACAGCGATAATAACCGCCTTTCCAAGGCTGTACTGGTTGGTAACGTCCATGGGACCCTCGTTAAGGGGCCTATTAACTCAGGCCACTGTCTTAATTTTTACCTTAGTTATTTTCAGTCAAAGTTAATTTTACCCGTTTGTTTTCAGAACTCTTCATTTTTGCAATTATTTTTACTTTGCATCGCTAACGCGATTGGGTTCTCTTGTAAAATATCCCATAAAAAATACATCATAGTGCAAAAGAAGGTTTAAAAAATAGGAGGTAAATTTGTTTTTACATTAAAAGTAATGTAATCAGTAATTATGACTTGTGTGTATGAAAATTAGGGTAGGTTTTCTCCATTTACAACATGAGATACCAGAGGTGATAATCATAATCCATAAACAAAGGTGTATCTCAGCTTGATAAATAAAATACAACAGTTTAAAGAGAAAACACATATTGTTTGTGTTCTCAACAACAGTTTAGACACTTCCCCAAAACAATGACTTCGTACATGCGCAATACAGTGCATACAAACAATATTGGTCACAGAACATCAAGGACAATTTGTAAATGCCAAGTGCTTCCCCTGTTACAACGCAGCACAATAATATGAAAGTACATAAAATAAAGAAATCTGGTTTTGTCCAGAATCACAATGGTACTCAACCAACTTGATAATTTATACAGTTGTTGGTCCAAAACATTAGTGCATAGAAAAGAGATTATCAAATCCAGCCCGTGTGAGCAAAGGGCGTGTGACTCACGGACTACCTGCTGTTGTACTGTGGCTGCGCTTCAGTGCTCAATCAGCTGTTCTATCAGCTGCCTTATCAGGAAGATAATTGCCGGAATCGTGGGAGAGAGGAAAAGCGCCGTCGTACTGAGAAGCCCCGCCCCCTCTGCTCTGGGCCCCGCCTATGCAGGAAGTGTGCCTCTAAAAGAGCACCCCATGCACCCTTATGGCGCTAAGCCTGTGTGAGCAAAGGGCGTGTGACTCACGGACTACCTGCTGTTGTGCTGTTTGGCTGCTTGCTGTGGCCTTGGCAGGCAACTAACTCCAAGACGGTGGTTAGTGGAAAACGGACACCCGCCCCTGCCATTTAAACTGAGTGGCAGCTTATATGAGGAGCTGCACTACGAAATTAAGTCTGTACCAGCGGAAGCACCGACCTCGGGTTTAAGAACTCACCTTCAGGTAAGACAAAGATTCACTTCCCTCCCAGAAGTCGATGGAAATCATGATCAATTACCTAAAGTGGTGCAAAAAGACCTGCCTGTGCTAAAACAGTCACGTTTACCATTTAACACCAAGAAGCGAAAGAGCCTCTCTGTGGGGGCTGTAATGACCGTTGAAAATAACATACTGCTACCCTTGGAAATTGAGGATAAATCAGAAACACTCAACCCAGTGACCCCCAAAGTTCCCTCCCCACCCCAATCTCAGTCGAAAGCATAAATCAACTATCAACGGGTTTTGGTACAACGCAAAGTACTGAGGAACGGTTGGTTTACGGGCAGCAGGGAGACCACTGTAAAAGCCATCTAGGGGAAAATGGCCTGATGGAAAGCTCGGCCCCCCCTAAAGAGCTCGGAGCCAGCATGGTACAAACAAGTGAGGAACCATGTGAGACCTCTAATAGAGCTCAAGGCAGGCCGTTAAAGGAAATCATGGCAGAGAACCCAGAACTAAGTGAAAGTCTAGAATGGGCGAAGGAGACTGTCCCAACTATTGCCACTGTGGACCATCACAAATCCCTGAGGGGGGAGAAGGTGCCCAGGATGTGGGTCAAAATTCAAAATCTGAAATTGAAGTGGATCAGGCCACCCCGGACCAGGAGGGGAGGGCCTCTCCAATTAACGAAAAAAAATGGCTCTTTACCGGGAAACGCGCATGAAAGCACTTCAGAGAATGAGCCAAATTCATTCATTGATGGCCCCGAAGGCGTAAAGTCCCTTGCTAACCAAACCCTGAGTTTAACTGCCTCTTCCTTCGGAGGCATTATGGGAAAAGGCAGGTTCGTGGGACTTGGCAGACCATTTGGAAGAAGTCCTACAGGTTTCCACTACCTCAAAGGGGAAAAAACCCCATCAAATGGAAGATACACATGCAGAACCCTTAAGGAATGATATGTTCCTGCCACATATGGGAGATAACCCAAAGCAAGGACATAAGCCTTCCCCAGACCTGAAAAACCAACAAAATGAAGTGAAGGTAACGGATAAAAAAACCAGAGGGGACAAAGAGAGAGATCATTCAAACCCCATCCAGGAAATGACCATGGAGATGTCTAAAGATGGATGGAGTGAAGATCAAACCTGGAGGTCGGTAGAGAGACCTAAATCATCTGGAAGTCCAAGTTGAAACGAAAGCACAACCACGCCGGCAGTAAATCTGAGTAATTCAAGGCTGGCAAATAAAATCATGCAAGATATAACGATCCTGATGGGGAAAATTGAAAGAGAGAAAAGGAAAAGATTGCAGCATTAGATAAAGAGCAAGTTAAAATGGGTTTTTGGGAGTGGAAGACCATGACAAAAACCTGATTATTCCCTACAATAAACAAATGTCAAATAAAATGATTCAAACATCTGCTGATGTAGAAGAAAAATCGATACAAGATGGGATGCCCAAAGAGGAAATCTCACAATTAATCAATGAGGTCTGTAAAACTGAAAGGCTAAAGGATGCTGCACACATCCAGAAAGTGATCATGGCATCTCTAAACATCATGATTGCCCCATTCTTAAAGCTTTATGAGGTGATAAAGGACTATGTACAAGAAGTAACTTGTAACAGTATACAAATCAAAGAGGCAAATTTGCAAATGGAATCCTCCCTGCAGAGATTAGAGATAAGAATGGAGAAGGAAGCTGCGCAAACACAACTTTGGCAAAACTGCCTTAGTGATTTAGCGAGAAAAGACGCTAACGATAAATCACTACTGATGGAGGCAGTCTTTGAGGACTGCAAATGGATGAAAAGCCTTTATAAAAAGGAAAACAAGTCGGACTCCTGGGGAGGTAATATAAAGGCAGGAAAGGGTCCAATGAAATTGAAACAGGGAGATGGTATTCAACCAAAACAAACAGGTCGAATCCCTTGACGATGTTATCCTGATCTCTCCATGAAAGAAGGCGGTTGAAAGAGGAGAGCCCATACATAAACCAAATCATTCAAACTTTGCAATTTTTGCAGGTGCCACCTCAAATGGTCAGGACCTCGAGGGGGGGAAACAGTGCGCCCAAAAAATTGGAAAAGGAAAAAAGAAATCAAAGAATGAGACCCTAAAACGGAAAGTAAATGGCTCCAGAGCTTTCCTGAGGAATATAAGAACACCGCCTAAAAGAGAAAGCCTGCAATGTGCAAAGAAACCCAGAAGGGAAATGACACTTAGTGAGCCGGACCCTCTAAGGTACCCAAAGCAAACGAAATTAATAAGCCAATCGAAATAGACAAGGAGAAATGGTCTGAATTAGAGCAAACTGCAAATTTAAGTGATCTCATTAAAATAATGGATAAAAATAGGGAAGATGAGGAATGGGAAAGTATTCATCTATCTGATTGGCAAACCATAGATAATTGGGAAACTGCCCATCCGGGAGTGCAACAAAAAGACATAAAGACGCTGAAACCTCAAAGAGACAAATTGACAAAGATGGACTTGAAATCGGATAAAAAGTCAGACCCACGAATGAGGAGCCCTCTCCATGAAGAACAAAGAGCCAATACCCCGTTCAAAACTTTGGAACAAAAAAGGAAGCAGCAGGATAATGAAGAAAAGAAAACCCAAATACAGCAGGGAAAGCTGCCGTCAAAACTAAAAATGCAAAAAAAACAGGGGTGGGGGGGGGAGGGAGCAAAGATGAAAAAGACCAGAGAGAAGTCTCTCCTCTTCGAAGTGTCAGGAAAGCTAGGACACCTAAAGGCTTCTACCTAATGTTAGAAACAACATCAAAAGGTCCAAGAAGGGTAGTGCTAAACAGGAGTTACGTGATGGCTCTCTTCAATCAAACTTCAACTTTACGCACGATAGCAAGGGAGGACATAAAAATTGTGGAATTTGTAACAGAAAAGCAGATGGACCAGGTTATATTACATCTAACCTCTAATAAGATCAAGCAGAAACTGCTGGAGGCCAGCAACATCCTCAAAAAAAGGGCTTCCGAATAGAAACTTTGGAAGATAAACCCAAGTCAGCCAGTACTCAAGAAACAAATAAGGAAGAAAAAGAACACAAGGGGGTGAAGAAAGTACATAAAATGACAAAAGACTTTGAAAAGGAATCTAGTGAAAAATGCAGACCGATCCTTGTGGGTGAAACAAAAAAGGACTTAAGAGTAAATGTAAAAGACCTATCGAAAACCCAAAGGGAAAGAACCATTTACAACAGAAAAAAGTGCTGAGCAAATGAAAACTTTGAGGTTCACAGTGGATAACTCAGGTAACACGACAAAGAGCAAAATCAATCAAAATGAAGGGAAAAAGAAGTCTAACGATTGGACATGGATGGCTAGTATCTTAAACACTAAGATAAAACAATAGATTGATGAGGAGCCCCAAATAAATGTCTACTGTGCCTCTTGGAACACCAGAGGCTTTAAACATCTGTTCACCGGTGACAGTAATTTATTGGGCAAATATGACCTCATATCTATACAGGAATCTTGGTTGCGAGAAAAACCATTATGTGAGGGATTTGAAGTGTATATGAACCCGGCCAGAAAGGGGCCCAAAGGGAGACCATTCGCGGGTCTTATGATTCTAAAAAAAACTAGACAGCCCCCTACAAGTTCTGCAACACTATATCCCAAACCCCTTTGTGCAAATACTAAAAATAGCATTTCAACCAGAGGAGAGCGACGGTCCATCAAAGTTGCTATTGATCAATATCTACTGGAGTGAGAAAATGCTTAAGTTGATGGCTACCTAAAAGACATCATGAACGCCATCGACAACTCAATGACGGAGGACAAAGACCAACTGATACTGCTTAGGGGAGACCTAAATATTAAATTACTGGACCCAGAGGGTAAGATCAAAACGGTAGAGCACCTAGTAGGTAAAGAACAAAAATGGATGGAGGAAAAGCATATTCGAGACATGATGATGTTAAACAGCCAGACGAGAGGTGACCTGATTGGCGCAAACACATAGCACTGTGGAAAATTTGGTGCTTGTCTTGACTATTGTTTTGTAGGAGGCAATACCCTTGAATGGGTAAACTCCTTTACAATAAAGAAGCAAGCAGTGACCATAGCTTACTTGAAACAGACTTTGCTTGGAAAATAAGAACTTCACCAATGAGAACCCGAGGGATGGAAACAGAGGTGTCCTGGGGAAGAAATCGATTAAGGATAAAAAAAGAGTCAGCTGGTGAAAAAATAGAATAATACCATAGGGAATGGTGATGACGTGGTTGAATACAGATGGCTGCTGGAAGCTTTTGAGGTCAAGTACGATCCGAGTAGTTTAAAAATTGGTGAGAAGGCAGGCGCTCTGTTGCCAGTCAAGTTTTCCTGCATTATCTTCTCCTCCAAACACACTTTTTCATAACTCCATCAATCTTCAGGGAGGCTGTGTTTCTTTGCTTTTTCAGGCGTGTCTTCATTTCCTTTTCAGGTGTGGCAAGTTAATTGACTCTAAGGATTCTAGTACTTGTATTTTTCGTACTTATTTTTTCTTGCAGGTGGCTGGAAACAACTCCGTCCATAGCACAAATCTTCCCCTTGATGGGGGGAGGGGGAAAGCCATGGTTGTGGCTCTCCATTGTAAGGCATGATGGCCCTGCTGCTGCTGCCTTTTGAGCCCGGGACTCCTGGAACAATGTTTAAAAATTGTTGACAAGGCAGGCGCTCTGTTGCCAGTCAAGTTTTCCTGCATTAGCTTCTCCTCCAAACGCACGTTTTCATGACTCCATCAATCTTCAGGGAGGCTGTGTTTCTTTGCTTTTTCAGGCGTGTCTTCATTTCCTTTTCAGGTGTGGCAAGTTAATTGACTCTAAGGATTCTGGTACTTGTATTTTTCGTACTTAATTTTTCTTGCAGGTGGCTGGAAACAACTCCCTCCATAGCACAAATTTTCCCCTTGATGGGGGTAGGGGGAAAGCCATGGTTGTGGCTCTCCATTGTAAGGCATGATGGCCCTGCTGCTACTACCTTTTGAGCATGGGACTCCTGGAACAATGTTTAAAAATTGGTGACAAGGCAGGCGCTCTGTTGCCAGTCAGGTTTTCCTGCATTCGCTTCTCCTCCAAACGCAAGTTTTCATGACTCCATCAATCTTCACGGAGGCTGTGTTTCTTTGCTTTTTCAGGCGTGTTTTCATTTCCTTTTCAGGTGTGGAAAGTTAATTGACTCTAAGGATTCTGATACTTGTATTTTTCGTACTTAATTTTTCTTGCAGGTGGCTGGAAACAACTCCCTCCATAGCACAAATCTTCCCCTTGATGGAGGGAGGGGGAAAGCCATGGTTGTGGCTCTCCATTGTAAGGCATGATAGCCCTGCTGCTTCTGCCTTTTGAGCCCGGGACTCCTGGAACAATGTTTAAAAAGGAGGAGAAGCTAATGCAGGAAAACTTTTTTTTTTAAATTTGTTTATTGGTTTAATAACATGAGATAGACAAAGAGTAAAGAAAAACATCATTGGCGATTGGTCAAGCATATCAAGAAAACGACCCAAACCCCCCCTCACCCCCCCACCCTCCAAAGACCACGGTTAGTTCACTGTTCCTCTCTAGTCCGTGCCCGTATCCGGGCATCTCTCTCCACTCCGCTCCGCATCATCCACCTCAGGGTGGAGCAAGGGCACCGTCAGGGCCACCCAACGGTGTAGTTCTTCGCTGGAATCCAGTCTTTGCACATGGATAGCCGTTTCCCATGGCGCGGTTTCAGCTATGATCCACTTTGTGAGGTCTCCCCATCATAGGGGCATGTGTGGACCTCTGGGGCTTTTCCACCCCATGGCAATACGTATTTTGGCTGTAATGTATATAAGGTCAGTGAGCTTGGATAGGGGTTTGTTCTTCCTGTTTCGCCTATATCTGCCAAGGATGCAGGCCGTAGGCTCGTCCACCTCAACTACGATGTCTGCGCCAGCCACTCTGTCCTTCACTTGTGACCAGAACTCCCTGATTACTGGGCAGCCCCAGAACATGTGAGTCATTCCCACTCTGGGTTCACTGCATTTGGGGCATGATTGGGTTCCAGCACCTGTGAATCTTGATATGGCTTCAGGTGTGAGGTACGCTCTATTGGTGATGTACAGTTGAAAAAGCTGCAAGCGGGCGTTCCTGGAAACCTTCTTATGGTAGTGGGTTATATCACCCCAATCACTGTCTTCAAAAACAAGGCCCAATTCAGTTTCCCACTTACTCCTGCATTTGAGGTCTCCCCTGGTCGTACCCCACAGCAGGGCTTCGTAGATTTGTGAGGTTTCGTGGCCCCCCTCAGCGGAGTTCAGTATCATTTCGATGCATTCATTCTTCTCAGTCAGGTCAGCAGCGACCGGCCATCTCCTGCACAAGGCCTGTACAACCACCCTGTGCAACAGGAACTGTCCTGCCGGGAGGCCCGTGGTCTCACAGAGTTCTGAAAAAGTTAGGATTTCCTGTTCTTGAATCAAGTCCCCAAGCGTGGCCACCTCGAGGGGCTCCCATTGTGTATGTGTTTCAACATGCCCCCAAGAGTGATTAACCATGAGTGCAGCGATAGGGATCTGTGGGGAGAACGGGTCGTCCGACCCGACTAGTTTGCAGGCCCTTTTCCAAAGCCGGATCCCGAGCTTGGTGAGGTAAGGGCAGTGTCTCGTAGCACCCTCCCCAGCCCACAGTATGTCTCTGAGGAACAACCGGTGGAGGGCCGGCTAAAGGAGGCGAGTGTCTGTCATGCTCTCATCAGCCATCCATTGCGTGACATGTCTCAGCTGGCTGGCGAGGAAGTACAGTTCAAAGTTGGGGATCTTAAGTCCGCCCCTCTCGTATGGTCTTTGGAGAGTCTCCAACGCCACCCTGTGCCTACCTCCCTGCCAAAGGAAGCCCCTACAGAGTTTGTTGAGTTCTTTGAAAAATGAGGGGGGGGTGTTGAAGGGGACGTTAGTGAAGTTATGCAGTAGGCGGGGAAGGGCGACCATTTTAAGGAGACCAGCCATTCCGGCCATCCAAAGCGGGAGCCGGCCCCAGAACTCCATGGATTTCGTGAGAGCGTCTTTGGCCCTCACGGTATTAATCTGTGGTTGGGTTGCGGTGTATAGTTATCCCCAAGTATTTGAAAGAAGTAGCCTGCCATTCGAGATCTAGAGGGGGGAGGGATCTGTATTCATCGGTGTAAAGTGCTGCGAGGGGGTAAAGGCAAGATTTGCTCCTATTGATATGGATTCAGGTGAGCTTGTGGAAGCAGTCCAGGGTTTCCAGGATGTACGGAAGGAGGTGCTCAGGGTCCCGTAGGTACAATAGGGTGTCGTCAGCGTACATAGAGATGAGGTCACCCCGTCTATCTTAATGCCTCCCTCCCCATATTCCTGTCTCAGGTAGGCCGCCACTGGTTCAGCGGCAAGGATGTATAACATGGGGGACAGAGGGCACCCCTGGCGGGTGCCCCTGTGTAGGGACCATTTACCGGAATAGGTTTTGTTGGTGCGTACTCTCGCAGTGGGGCTGGCGTAAACTAGCTGGGTCCACTTTAGGAATACAGGGCCTATCCCCATTTTGGCCATGGTGGCATACAGCCAGTCCCACCTCACAGAATCAAAAGCTTTGGTGGCGTCAAGTGACGCCACTGCAAGTTTCTGCGGCCTTCCCTCAGTGCTATAGATGACATGATGCAGCCTGCGCAGGTTCTCGGTGATGGAGCGCCCCGGGACGTGTCCCGTTTGGTCTTGATGGATCAACAGAGGGATAACTCTGCGCAGTATATTCGCAAGCAGGGCAGTAAGGATCTTACAGTCAACATTAAGCATAGAGAGGGGCCTGTATGAACCACAATCTGCCCCGTCCCTCCCCGGTTTAAGCAAGGGTATAATCACGGCCTCATTCATGGAGTCCGGGAGGGTACCACGCTCAAAGGCCTCATTAAAGAACTGGGCCAATATTGGGGCAAGTGTTTCCTCATAGGTCTTGTAAAATTCCCCCCGGAGCCCATCCGAACCCAGGGTTTTCCCAGCTGGTAGCGATCTAATTACCACCCTGACCTCGTCGGGGGTGATGGGCTCGTCAAGGGTCTCAGCCAATTGTAAGTCTAGTTTAGGTAGGACGATGACGTCAAGGGCGTCTACGATCCCGGTGTCTGAGGGGGGCGGGGCCTCGGAGTACAGGTTGCGATAGAAGTCGGTAAAGACCGAATTGATTTCTTGTTGGGTATGTACGGCCGTGCCATCGGGAGTGAGTATGTGGCAGATGGGTGGCCTGGGGGTCTCCCTTTTATAGAGCCAAGCTAAGAGTTTCCCGGGCTTGTCTCCCAGAGCATGGATTCTCTCTGTGTGCTTGGCGTAACTCAGTTTACAGAGGGATTCCCAGTGAGTTAGGCAGGTTTGTCTAAGTTCGGCCATTTTTTGTAAGTGGTCAGGGGATGGGTCAGCCCTACCTTCGAGCGCACTCAGGTCCCTTTCTGCGCGCTCAAGCGAGGATGTAATAGATCTCTGAGCTCCCCCAACTGCTGCAATCATCTCGCCCCTCATGACCACCTTATATGCTTCCCAAGTTGTGCTCAAGTGTCTAACGCTATGCAGATTATTTTGCCAATATTCCTCAGTGCTATCTTTTATGCGTTCCTTGAATGCAGAGTGAAGTAGGGCCTCAGCCTCCATGTGGGTATAGGGGGTGTGTGCGGGAACACCTCCCAGGTTACCAGAAGGGGAGTGTGATCTGACAGCACCCTAGGCAGGTAGCGCGCATCAACAAATATGGACTGTTGCGTTAGGCTGAGAAAGATGTAGTCCAGCCTGGTGTGTACAGCGTGAGGTGGGGAGTAGAAAGAATACTCACGTTGCTCAGGGTCCTGGACCTTCCATAGGTCACTGAGTTGCAACTGTTGGATTAGTTTGGAAAGTATTTTAGCTGGAGGGGAGGGTCGATCGTGTTTGTTATCGAATCTGTCAAGTAGAGGGTCATGGGTACAGTTGTGGTCACCCCCCATATCATAATTCTGTCCACATATGGGCTGAGTCGCGTGTGAAGGGAATGGAAGAAGGCAGTCGCGTCATGGTTGGGTGCGTAAGTACTGACCAAGAATAGCTCTTTGCCCTCTATGGAGCCGCACACCACCACCATCCTACCCTCGTTGTCTGTTTTAGTGCTAGTGAGTTTGAAGGGAACAGTAGGGGCAATCCAAATCAGAACCCCTCTGGCGTAGGAGGACTAAGTCGAACCTATTAGGGTACCACGCCAAGTTTTTGCCAGGGCTTCCAGTTTCTTGTGAGTTAAGTGGGTTTCCTGTAGCATGGCGATTCCGACCTTGCATCTTTTCAGGTAGGCATGGACCCGCCGTTGTTTAACAAAGCTGTTCAGGCCCCTGACGTTCCAGGTAACAACCCTTATTGTGTCAGCCATAGGCGTAGTGTGGTTTATTGTGTGTAACGGGTGGAGCTCGGGATCTAGGAGGTGCTACGTTGCATGTGAATTGTTCCCGTGGTCTTGATATGTCCCAGTGTATGTCCCCAACTTGTGAAAAAACTCCCCTATTCCCACCCTCCCTTCTTAACTGTAAAAACTCCAAACATAGAACTGGCCCAGCGAGGTTACCCTCGTTATGACTGTCCCGGTTCTGCTCCGTTGGACCGTGCATTGGTCTCCAGGTGCCCTACAGGCGGGTATATGTACCTAAAAAAAGGAAACAATCAGGGGGTGGAGTGAACTTGGGACTCCGGGTCTCTGCGAGGAGGATCCATTCAGCTGTGTAGCAGTTCAAACAAGTATAGTTCCCCCAGAATGACAGGAGGGTCGTTATATCGGTCTCCGTTTCCTTTCCTCAATATCAGGGATCTGTAATCCGTCCATCCAGTCCCTGGCCTGGGCCGGAGTGTCGAATAAGTGCGCCTTGTTGTTATGCAGTACTTTAAGTCTAGAAGGATACAGGAGCATATAACGCAGCCCGGCGGCTTTCAATCTGGCCTTGGTATGTATGAACTGCGCTCTGTTCATTTGGACCTGAAAGGTGTAATCAGGGTACATGGCGATTTTAGCAGAGTCCTGTTGGATTTGGCCGCCAGCTCAGGAAAAGGCCAGAATGACCTCACAATCCCTGTAGTTGAGAACTTTCGCTATCACCGGCCTGGGTGGGGCCCCCGGCGGTGGTTTCTTAGCCAGGGATCTGTGGGCCCTCTCGATGGTGAAGCCCTGGGAGAGTTTGCCAGCTCCCACCTCTTGTAGCAGGAGGTTCTCTATGTAGTTAGTGGGGTCGGAGCCTTCGGAACCCTCTGGCAGACCGAGGAGGCGTATATTGTTCCGGCGAGCCATCCCTTCTACATCCTCGGCTCTGTGCACCAAGTTCTTGACCCTTTGCTGAAGCTCGTCGACGTCTCGAAGAAGGTGAGTTTTGGATTCAGTGTTTTCCCGGACTTGTGTTTCAAGTGCCTCAGTCCTGCCGGCCAGGGAGCGGACATATTGACGCAGGAGGCCCAGGTCTGTGGAAACGGCATCTATTTTGTTTTCCATTGTTGCCTGGAAAAGCTTGATGGCTTCGAGTATCTGGGTGTTACTAGGCTCTGAAGACGCGGCTGCCGTGGGGTTAGATTGAGCGTCCGAGGCCGCTTTGTTTGTGCCCTCAGGGTTCGGGGATTCACAGGCTGCGAAGGTGTCCATCGTGGTCTGGCGCTGCTGCTTGGGCCTGCCGCTCCTGCCGGACATGTCGTCAACACAGGGCCTCCCCGCACTGAGAATGCCGGGGGCGCAATCGAGAAGCAGCTAGCAGCAGGGGAACCTCTCGTTCCAGTCGCACGGCCGACAGGGCGATGATAAGAAGCAGCGGGGTAGCAGGCCAATTTCGGGAAACAAAAGGTATCTCAGTTCAAGCAGGCACGGAAGGCCCCCTCTGCCGTCGGCTGTGAAGTGATGGGGGCCCTGGGAGTGGTCCTCGCGGTCCGCCGGAGCGTCAGTCTGCAGGCAGGGGCCAGGTGTTTTCGCCCACACCTCCCCCCGGTGAAGGATCAGCAGGCGGGGGGGAAAGGAAGACAGCGGGGGTCTCAACGCCTCGGGGAGGCAAGCCCAAGTCCTTGTGTTGCCACCAGCGGCAAAGTCAGGCGCAGGGGGTAGAATAGGCCCCCCTCACCCTGCCTCCAATGTAGGTGTCCGGGGTGGTCCTCCACCGTGCCCGCTTACCTCTGCGGTACCGGTTAGCCACTGCTCATGCCGGGGGCCCTCACGACTATCCAGGGCACACCTAAGCCCGCTCACGCGCCGCGGGCAGGGCGCAGTCCGGCAGGGGGGTCCGGGTCGGTCCTCTCGATCGATGAGTGCAGCTGTTCGGTCCCCTCCTCTGGGTCCGACGCAAGTCGGCAGCTCAGGATCTTCTCCTCCCACCGGCAGGCAGCGTCGCCAGTGGTGATAGTGCGCTCCGGCCTCTGGAGGGATCAGGGCGCGGGAGCTGCCATTTTGAATCCACTCGGCGACCCTCTTCGCTCGCCGGATAGAGGTGTTAGCCGTCTCTTCTTCGCTTGGGAGACAGTGCAAAAGTTGCTGAGGAGGTTCTGCGGTGGATGGTGCAACTTGTAGGGTTCCGGAGCACTTTAAAGTCACTTAAAACAGCTTTTAATGGCACATCAGCGCGGAGCTCTCAGGAGACATGTCTGCTCTACATGGCGGTTAGCCACGCCCCCCCTAATGCAGGAAAACTTGACTGGCAACAGAGCGCCTGCCTTGTCACCAATTTTTAAACTACGATCCGAATAGAGTTAAAACAATTAAAAAGAAACATGAATACGATGAACTCTTATTGTTCAGAAGGAAACAATACAGAGCTGATCTGGCATGCATAAAAAAGGAAAACTCTCTAGATAAAGAGGAACAACTGAGGAAGAGTCGGCAAACATACTAAAATTGGCTATGCTCCACTCGATTTCTGAGAGCACAAGGAGATGCAGAAAAAATGCTAGCCGCAGTATCAACAAATAATGCAAGAAGTACTTGGGACATAATTAACACCAGGGAACCCAGCCAATCTGCAATAGGTGTAAACCAAGTTTCGGAGGAAAATTGGTTCAATCATTACACCACACTATATGAGGGCGAAAACAAGAAGATGGCTAAGGAGAAGGATCCCGAAAAAATCCCTGGGCAATTGAATTTGACAGAGATGACATCGTAGGGATGACAAAAAAAACAGAGTGCCTCCAGGGCAACGGGGCCAGATGGCATCTCGAATAAGATGCTTAAGGACAGATGCGAAGAATGGTCAGTCTTAATCTATGCATTGTTTCAACAAGTAAGACAATCAAGACAAATCCCCACCTCTTGGAGAGAGGCATATATCGTACCAATCTATAAAAAAGGGGACTGAGGAAATCCCAGAAATTATAGGCCGATAGCGTTGCTGGACTCTATAGGCAAACTATTTGTGTCTATTCTGTTAAGAGACCTGAAAAAATGGGCAACACATGCCGAAATCCTGGATGAGAGGCAAACAGCTTTCATCAGTGGAGTAGGAACATCGTTAAACTTGTTCCTAATTAATCTTATGCAAGCAAATGCCCTGGAAGGGAAAAAAGCCACCTATTTAGCCTCCATCGATCTCGAACAGGCGTTCGACGGGATCAACCGGGTCCGCCTGTGGCTAAAGATGGAAAAATAGGGAAGCCCGGTAGACCTTTTAGAAGCCGTCCAAGCCCTATACACCAATACCACGATATGGGTCCAAACAACAGCAAATGGAGGGGTGACTAGAAAGATCGAAACATCCCGAGGTATTAAACAGGGATGTGCTTTAGCACCCTTCCTTTTTGTGATATAGATGGCCGACGTCAAGATCTTACAAGACCAGACCCGCGCATTCGCCCCTAAAATCAATGGGACAGAAGTGCCGTGGATGTTGTACACTGATGATGCGGTATTCCTCGACCAAACGCCCATCGGGCTTCAGCAACGGATTGAGGCCTTTAATAAGTTCCCAATCGAAAACGACATGAAGATAAACATCAAGAAATCCATGGTACTAATAATGAAGTCCAGTTGTGGCAAAAGATCGATAAGGAGACATCACGTCTGGTCGCTAGAGAATGAAAAAGTGGAGGTGGTTGACAATACTATGGGCCTCATTACACGGACGGCGGTGGACCAAGGTGCTATTAGCACCTTGGTCCATGCCAGTAAAATACCGGCACTGCCTTGGTGGAAAGGGGAATTACTGCCCTATTCCAAGGTTGGTGGGGCGGTAATTCCCCCTTCCCCCATTGCCCTTCCCCATTCCCATTTTTGCCCCATAGGGCATAATGGGAATGGGGAAGGTGCTAATTACGGCACTGCAAATAGCGGTACTGTAATTAGCTCCCTGGTCCCTTTGCGGGTTGGTTTTTAACGCCTGCAAAATGCAGGCGTTAAATTCCCCAACCCGCAAAGGGACCTCGTAGTAAGGCGGTAAGGTTTTACTGGTACCGGTAAACCCTTACCGCCGTCCGTGTAATGAGGCCCTATATCTTGGTGTGAGGATAAACAAAAACTGCAATGAAGAAGGTCATTATGCACTGATTCGGGAAAAGCTAACGACTTTGACTAACCAGGGGTTAGTTATAAATCGAAGATACGGAAAGTTCTCCTTGATGCCTATTCTAACCTTTTATAAACAAAAGGTGACAGCTGTAATTACTTATGGAGCACAGGCCTTGCTAGCCCTGCGCTGGGAAGTTTGGAGTTTATGCGAGTCATATTTCTGGCGGAGAATCTTGAACCTTCCAAACTCGCTGCCGGTGGAGCTTATAAGATCTGAATTAAGGCTCCAATCCTTGGCGTCTATAGCACTATGGAAAACTTTATCTCTTTACCGAAAATGCATTCTCGACAACCACCACAAACTTACGAAATTCTAGCACCGACAGGGCCAACTAATAGAGACACGATACTCGAACGCTGGAAAATGAAATGTAAGAACATCTTGGAACAGCTTAGTATCTCTGAGGACACTTTGAAATACAACCCTGACAAGGCAAAAAGAACTATCCAGGAAAAAGACTGGGAAGAAACTCTAGAGAAGAAATTGGAATGAAACCAGTTCCATAACATCATATGGGAGCGAAAAACATTGAATACCCTCCCACCTTACCTGAAGATGTTTCCATCTAATCACTATAGAGACCTGCTGTTGAGGTGTAGACTGAATGTTTGGGCCTCCAAAGACATAAAATGGAGGAGAAAGTTAATGGAAAAGACAAGAGCATATTGCAGGTTCTGTGAAAATAAAGAACACCTGGAATCCATCAGACATGTTATGTTAACCTGCCCGGCACTGCAATCGAAACGCTTGATGGCTATGGGGAGTTACACGACCAAAATTTCACCAGAGATGGAGGAAGAATACTGGGAGAGATTGACAGTTGAAAAGGTTAGCAGAACAATTGACACTTTAAAATGTGTGGAATCTTTAAAATTGGGCCTGGAGATGTAAGGAGTGGGAGTGTGAGGGAAAGGAACAGGATCACGGTATACTTCTGTTTAAATGGCGGAAAAATGGAAAACATTACATATCAGCAAACAATGGACATTTACCTGATATGACGAAATTGAATGTGGAAAAATGTTAAAGGTTTAATTGTTTAACCAATAAAACATTAAAAAAAATATCAAATCTAGCATTCAGAAAAGACAGTCTACTAGATGAGACAAATTCAATGTTTGTCTTCAATAGCGAGCTCTGACAACGTCCTTTGTATGGTTACTCCTGCACTAGTTTCAACATTTCCCTGGAAAGGGCTGGTTTCCATAAGGACTGGATAAGGAGGGCGGTATTCAATGTGGTCCAAGAAATGCATTATTGCCTTCAGAAAGACTCCAAATGGTCCTAAGACTACAAAAACACACAAGGAAATTTGTGTGTGTGTGTGTGTGTATAGTATAATCAATGTATAAAGTGGCGAGTGACATCAACCTGAAATAATATGGGATAGTCACTAATCCAAGGCTGTTCATTTTAATTTTGCCTTGAAAGGTATTGGAGGTCCCTGCAACAAATACACTATCGTAATGTCATGTTGGGAAACCATGGAGAATTTTTCTTTTCTCTTAGTGTGCTGAAATTAATCGCGTGAGCATCAACCACTTACAGTGAGCCAGAACAGGGGCTGCCTCTGTTCCTGTACTAGTGGCTGGCAAGTAAAATTGCCCAGGAGGTCATCAAATGGCACCGTGGGATCTGTTCAAATATGATTTAATGGAAGAAAGTGAGCGCATAAAGAGTAAGAGATAGAAAAAAGTGAGGGGTAGAACTTTACACTTAGCTACAATGGAGAATAATCGAAAGCTGACTGGAGCCAGTCGCTCTTTATTTCAAGGCGGTAGGCAGGGTTGAGCCTAGCCACATCCGTGTCTTCTGCAAGTAAGCAGACAGGCATCAGCGGTTACTAAGTAACCTTCCAATGCCATATTGCGTGTTGGAGTGAAAAGGAAAGAAAGACTAGCGGCATGCCAAACGTTGTGTGGCAACTAGATGTATCTACAGTAGCCACCGAATTAATGTGAATCTGCCTCGACCCAGGCTAGATGCCCTGGTTTCCATGTAGAGAGCAGGACAGCACGTTTCCTACCCCGTTTCTGGAGGTAGAACATGGTGGTGGTGTTGTCTGGGAAGATCTGCACCACCTTCCTCTATAGCTGAGGCTGGAAGAACTTGAGGGCCCAGAACCCTGACCTGAGCTGCAGCAAGTTGATGTGCAGGTCCTTCTCCATGTGCGCTCCCCAACCTTCGAGAGAGGTGTCCGTGGTGACCGTGGCCTGGTATGGAGGAATCCGAAAGGGGATCCCTGAGTGAGAGGAGGGCACACCGCCCACCACTGTAGAGCTTGCAGGAAAGCCGACTGAGGACGATCTTGTCCATCCAACTGCCTGAGACCTGCTGCCACCTAGCATCTAGAAATTCCTGTAGAGGCTGCATCTGGAGCCTGCAGAAGGGGACCAGGTGTATGCATGAAGACTGCATCCTCAACAGAGACTTCATGGACCAGACTTTCGTGATAGAGACTGCTGACAGTCGCTGAACTGTCCCTAGGATGGCTCTCCTCCTCTCTTCCAAGGGGGTCGCCAAACATGCGAATGCGCTGAGACGGGTGCCCAGGAACAGAGCACTCTGCGATGGCACCACGCAGGACTTTGCATAGTTGATAGAGAACCTGGGTGAAGATAGAAGGCATATGGTCTCTGCCGTGTGCTGGGTCGCTAGCACTTGAGAGCAGTAGCAAATGAGCCAGTTGTCAAGATACGGGTAGACGTGTATCCCCTTGCGGCCTACATGCGCAGCCACTGGGGCCAAGCATTTTGTGAACACCCTGGGGGCTGACTTGAGGCCGAAGGGCAGGGCCTTGAACCGGTAGTGCCGTCATTGAACAACAAAACACACGAAATTTTGATGCTGCCAATGAATGGAGATGTGAAAGTATGCGCCCTCCAGGTCGAGTTGCCAGAAAGTCCCTTTCCTTCAGCTGGTCGAGCACGTGCTGCAACATGACCATCGTGAAATTCTGTGACTTCAAGTACTTGTTGAGGCGTCTTACGTCTCGGATCATCCATCACCATCCTGACTTGAGCCCCGGGGCCATTGAGAGACAGGCTCTATTGTCCCTTTCTTTAACATGGCCTGAACCTCCTGTAGCAGTTAAGCCTGATGAAGTCCTTGACGCGCTACAGTAAGAATGCAAGGGCACCGGGGTTGAAATTTCAAGGCATGTCCCTGCTGACAAACGTCCAGCACCCCTTTGTTCATGGTGATGTCTTTCCATTGTTCGACAAACTCCAATAGCCAGCCTTCCATTGGGGTGTGAAAGTGCGTTCCCGGATTCACGGGTGGTTCCGACCTGCTTGGCTGTCTGCAACAGGGCCTGTGGGCGACAACGATGGCACTGACCTCAGCTGTCACATATCTGGGTGCGGCTCCTGTAGGCTTCAAGGGTGGTGGAGCAGAAGGGCTGATGGTGGGGGCAGAGTACCCCTTAGAGGACCTGGGAGTCTTCCCTCTCAAAGAAGGACGTCGACCTTCCCTGCTGTAGGGTCCCCAGAGCATGCCCCCGTATCCGTCATGATAGCCTGGAGCATCTCATCCAGCGCCCTTCCAAACAAGTTGTCCCCATCAAAGGGAATGTCCGGCAACTTGGACTGGATGTCTGCCTGGATGTTGGTTGGAACAGGGCCAGGGCTTCTATCTTCTTGTCGTCCAGCAGGAAATCCAAAATCTCCCTCGAGTTTGTACCAAAGTACCCCGTCGTAACGCGACAGGATGGTGAGGGTATTAGCGGCCTTGACGGTGGAAGCCATGGTGTAAATGATGCGTTTGCCTACTGCATCCAGCTTCTTGCCCTCCTGGTCTGGGGGCACCGTCAAAGAGGATGAAGGGTTTGACGAGCGCTTCCTGGCAGCGGCGGACACTACTGAGTCTGGGGACGGTTACGACCTCAGGCACCTGGGAGCAGAATCTGGTACCCTGTATTTTTTCTTCTGCCGGTATCTCTTGGACAGAGTGGTACTCGGGGTCTTCATAAGGGTCAAACTTTCCTCCCAGATGTTGTCCAGCAACAGGACAGACAGGACAGTCTTCCTTGAGGACTCTCAGCGTTGGAAGAGAAACCCCTCCTTCTCCTCCGGTACCAAATTGAAGAGTTTTGACGCCCGTGAGATCATGGCGTGGAAGGAGCCAATTTCATCCGGGGGCGAAGCCCTGGCGAGCTCATCGGTACCCAGAGGCTCGCTGTCAGCAGGGGCATAATCAGCATACTCGTCCGTATGAGTTGTCGTAGTATCAGAGTTTGTGCCAGTGTCTGCACGCTGTGGTACTTCTTCCACTGGGGTCAATGGCCTTTGGGGCGACGTCAGCAGACACTTCGGTCCGGTATGTTCCGGCAGACGCTTTGGCCTGGGCGGACTTGGCCTGGGTGGACTTCTGGTCAGTGCACGGTGTGGACTGGGGGTTTGGCCCAGGCGCAGCAGGCAGCCTCTGCTGAATAACCATCACCAAGGTGTGCAAGGTGGGCAGGATGTCCAGCAACATATCCCTGGGCGGTGGCAGGGGGTGCAAAGGGCTGTATATCGCAGCTGTTTGCCCTAAGAACTGCTATAGATGGCAGGGGGCTTCCTTGGCGTCTCCACAGGAATTGGCAAAGACACCCTCACAGGCCTCTGGAGGAAGTCTGATGGAGACAGCAAGTCCCTCATCCGACCTGAGTCCTTCGGGAAGGCGTTGATGATGGGAATTTGAAGAATCTGTGTTGCTGGTGATGAAGTCATGGTCGGCACAGCAGATGGAGGCCTTGGAAGCAAAGCCACCTTGGCGTTGCCGTGACTGTGGAGACAACGGTAGCCACTAAACTTGTCGCTGACGGAGTAACAAATGTAATTGGCAGGATCGTTGACTAGGTGATCGCCGAAGTGGTAGTCACCGATGGAGTCGTGGTCGTTAATGAATAGGGTGGAGGTTTTGGCCGACGAGCCTCCCGTAAGCCTCTCTTTAGAAGACTTGTCCTTGGAAGAGGATCTGTGCTTGGAAGGTGTCAGGGACTTCCTTGTAGACAGTACCCCACTAGCCGTAAGGCTTACCGTTGACGGTCCCGGTGAACAGCCTCTTCCCGAAATAGATTCTGCAGCAGCAGCGACCTTTGTGGGAGCAGATGCGTGATGTTTCGCCTGCTTATGGATCCCCACTGAAGGAGCATCCTCAAAGGACCTTAACCTCTTTTTCTCAGAGGGTGCACTTGCCGGTTCTCGACGAAGCATGATTGCACCCGGATGCAGCATCAGGAGCCTTGCCTTCCTTGAGCCAAGCCACCAACCTGTGATAGCGATCTCTTTTTGTCTTCGCTGGAAAACCACAGCAGATCTCGCATTCGTCTTCATCGTGGTTTGGGTGTAGATAATATAGGCATTTGAGATACCGATCTTCGACAAACATTCAGGCCATAAGATGCACAGGCACAGAAGAGACTTCTCTTGTACACTTCAGACATTGCCAAGGTGAGATGTAGGCCCAAGCTTGTGCCCGCGGAAACTCACGGAGAGAGGATCCCAATGATGGAACTCTATCTTCACCGACAACACCCCCCCCCCCCCCCGCTGTCAGTAGTCTACACGTGACGGTTGACAAGTAGAAAGGGCGAAGAAAAAACTACAAAACTATCAAAAATAGCAAAACTATCACATTTCTCAAGGACAAACACAAGAGGACTCCCAACACTGAAACGTGTTGGTAAAAATCTGAAGATGGCCACCAGGGGTGGAGTTTAGGAGGACGAGTGTCATTGGCTAGGGGCAGTATGAACCAAAGGACAATGCATGGTTATAGAGGAGACAAGAAGTGTTCAGTGCTAAAGCAAAATTGCTTTCTTTTTACAGAGGATTCCCAGCATGACGACAGGGCATATTGAGCATGTGAATCCATGCCAGACCCCATGATGTAGAACTTCACCCTTCTCCCGACAGAAGGGCCAAGGTCTGTGCATGGAGAATTGAGTGTGGAGTCCCTGTGCTTTCCTTGGCCCACGTGATTCTCCAGCCTCGCTGCCTTTCACAGAAGAGCGAGGATTTGTGGAGGGACTCAGGGTCATGTGGCAAGAAAGCTGGCATGTTGCATTGACTCTTACCTGCCTACTTGCCTGAATGTACTACCTTTGACGGGTAGGCCATGGAAGGAGGCAGAGCACAGGGAGCACTGCAGGAACTATGAAGACATCCAAAGTGAGTGTGGGATGGCCATTCCCCTCCCTGTGACTTTCAGAGATGTGTGCAATGCACCCCTGCCCCAACTCTGAATTCCATAGCATTGCATGCAGTGTGCGTCATTTGCATGAAGTAAGATGGACAAATGCAACACAATACTCTGCCTGACACTGCAGAAGTTTACCTACAATACACACTGGCCCTCATTACGACCCTGGCGGAAAGTGACTGACCGGACCGCCACAGCGTAAATAGCGTTTCCGCCATTGCACGATGGAGCAAAGTGCGGCCCATTCCGACCCATCGGGCACGAGCACCACGCCATGGCGGAAGTGCAAAGTCCGCGATGGCGGAAATGACCCCAAAACGGCCCACACCGCCGCCGTACGGCGCCCTAGGTGCAATACCGCCACCCATCACAGCGGACACCGCAGTGAGCGCCAACCGGAAAGTACGGTGACCGTAAATATACGGAAACGGAAGTAAAAACATGGGCCCGGAACGGGAAACATCCCGCCGTACACCTATAAAACCACAAAATCCACACAACCACTAAAAACACTACCCTGAGACACACCCCAACCCGTCATCCACCCTAGCGAAACCAAGAAAAATGGGAAAATCAGCGAAGAAAGCGTGCGACCGCAAGCGGCAGGTCCACTTCTCCCGTGAGGAACTCACCGTGCTAACAGAGACCCTCCAGGAGAATGCTGCCGTCGTCTTCTCCACGCAAATGACCAGGACAGCACTTGCGAACAAGAAGGCCATATGGGCTCTGGTGGCACAGCGTGTAAGTGCGGTGGGGACCGCACCCCGCAACGCACAGCAATGCAGAAAGCGATGGGACGACCTGCGGATACGCGTCCGCAGCATACTTTCTGCCAACCGCAACATTGCCACAGCCACCGGGGGAGGTCCTGAATCACCCATCAAGTTGACCCCCTGGGAAGAAATCTGTGCCTCCACCATCGGAATGGAGACCATAGAGGGAGTCGGAGGGATGGAGAAAGGAGTGCAGACATCCGAAGATTCAGGTAGGTGGGCCAAATAAAACAATGCTAAATCCACAATGTCCAATCATGTGAAGTACCATGTGTCCACATAGTGCAACAGAAACACATGTCCAGGAGAACGTCCACACACATCGGCCTGATAGCGCACTTTAAAACTCACAATAAATACATAAATAATTAAAAACCCCTAAAACACCCACTACACGTGCAGCAGGCACACCCTAACTGCAGGCTGCCAAACAACTGCACCCTCACTCCACACACAAATGAAAGCACCTCCAAGGCCCCGACCCAAATCACCCTCAGGTACCACCCCAATGCATGTGATACAATGCCATTCCAATACCCACAGACCCATTAATAACCCTCGCCCTCCTTAACTCCACCACAGGGTCCGATCCAAACGACGAGCATCAGGACACCCCTACCAGCACACCTGCAAAGAGGGCCAAGACCAACGGCCAAAGACCCTCCACCTCAGCTGCACGCATCAAGACACGGCAGCAGCACAAATCAGGTGGCAGCACAGAGGAGGGAACATCAACAGGCACCCCAGCAGCCAGCATGCCCACAACACCACCACCACAGGTCCCCCCAACGGATGCCACAGAAGGCACTGCCTCTGGTGGCAGCAGCACCATAGGTGACACCCCATTGATGGCAGCATGCTCCGACACAGAAGACGGGGATGTCGAAGTCAGATCCATCCATGACCTGTCCCAATCCCCCTGTCTGTCCCATCCCGTACAACATGAGGATACCACGCAGGGGCACCCACAAGACGACGACTGGCCATCCCCCACAAGCCCTGTGGCAAGGCAACATGAGGTCAACAGCCCCTCTGTGACACCCCCGCAAATGGCCATGGCCCAGCAGAGGCAACAGTCCCTCGACCAGTTAATCGTGCAACAGCAGCAACTGGCCACGCTCCTCAAGGACCATGCCGATGAATGTGGGGGCACCAAGGCAGACATAGAAACAGCAACTGAGACACTTAGGGCAGAAATGGAGAGAAGTACAGAGACACTAAGGGCACAAATGGAGAGTAGCACCGAGAGCCTGAGAGTCCAAATGGAGAGAAGCACCGAGAGCCTGAGGGGGGAACTGCATGCGACGTCCAAAGACGTATGTGCCGAACTTGCCGCAGTGCGCCGTGTGCTCACTGAGCTCTCACAAACACTTAGGGACATGCATGGACGTGAGCAGGCAGAGACATCATCCGTTGCAAGTTCCGTCCAGGGCAGCCCCCAACGTAGATCTGGGAGGAACCTGCGCTCCACAGGCAGGGGTGCCCCTGATACCCGCAGAGGGGGCTTGCAATAGCGACAGCCCACTGACAATGAGCATCTTTGGACACTGGTGTTCGGGGGGGAGGTAGGAGGGTGGAGGGGGTGTGTTGGGCTCACTTGGGTGGCGGGTCGATAGGGTGTTCAATATGATATCACATATGCCATAAACAGTGCACGATCAACCAATGAGATGTGTGGACAATGATCATTGTGTACTAGGCCATCATAGGCGTACAGTCCATATTGTGCATGTTCCAGACACACACAGTGCCACGAGTCCCGTGTCCATGTATCAGCCACCAGGCGTGAGTGCTAGAAGCATGCATCTATGAGATGCTGACGAATGTCACGGCCCTCCTGTGCCTCGCAGACTCCTTGAGGTGCTGCCACATCCCCACCCTCATCATGACCATCATCAGGTGCTTGCAGTTCTGCGTCAGGGGGCATGGGCACATTTCTACGTACGCACATGTTGTGGAGCATGACACATGCCATCACCATCTTTGCAACCTTCTCATGGCGGTACAGGAGTGCCCCGCCAGACCTGCTGAGGCAGCGGAAACGAGTCTTCAGTAGGCCGAATGCCTGTTCTATGACTACACGGGTACGTGAGTGGGCATGGTTGTAGTCCTCCTCATGCTGGTCCCGTGGGTTCCGGACTGGTGTGAGGAGCCATCTCTTCAGTGGATATCCAGCATCACCTGTATGTGGACGATAAACGGATTATGTGGAATGCCATTGCTACGTACGCACACCCCCCCCCCCCTTCCTGCCAGGTCATTGCCGAATCACATACCCCACATCATCATGCATGTAATGAGACTCACCGAGTAGCCAGGATCTGTTCCCTGCATGTCGCTCCATGTAGCGTGGTATTGTAGAGTTCCTCAAGACCATAGAATCATGGGTTGATCCAGGGAATCGGGCACAACAATGTGTAATGATCCTGTTGGAGTCACACACCATTTGTACATTCAGGGAATGAAATTGTTTTCGGTTGCGGTACTGGGCCTCCATGGCATGTGGGACGACCACTTCCACATGGGTGCAGTCGATGGCACCAATGCAACCCGGTATGCCGGCAAGTGCATGGAATCCCACTTTCGTGTTTGTAATTTCCTGCTCCGAGCGTGGTAGGGAGATGTAGTCGTCTGCGTGCTGCAGGAGGGCATCGAGCACTTGCAATAGTGTCCGTGAGAACAGTGGCTGAGAAATGCCATGCAACTGTCCGACTGTGTGCTGGTAGGTGCCTGTGGCCAGGAAGTGGAGTACAGACACCACCTTCAGTAGGGGTGGGATGGCGGTTGGGCTATCTATCATGCTGACAAGGTCAGCCTGTGTCATGTCCACAATGGCGGCTATGGTGTCCCGGTCCAAACGGTAGAGGGTGTGGATCTGCTCATCAGTGAGGTTGAACGGATGTGCTCGGAGGCGTGGGATTGCGGGCTGCCTGCGTGGTGGTAGTGGCTGTGCTGGCGGCCCTTGCTGGCCCTGCCTTGCCCTCCTCCTCCTCCTCCTCCTGCGTCTCCTCCGTGCGGCCGGTTGTAGTTGGTGTTCGTCTTCTTCTTGGAGTTGGAGTACTTGCAGTGCTATCAGGTCCCCCAGGGCCAACATCGCGAGTCCTGCCGGTAGCATTTCGGAGTGGGTGTGGTTGTGGGAGGAGACTGGGTGTGCAATTTATGTGTTTTCAGGCTGTATGGCCTCCACCTGTGGTGATTCATTCCACCTGTGCAAGCTGCTTTCCCTTTTGGCCGAGCACGTCCCGCACACAACGCTGCAATTCGGTAATGGCATCTTGCTATTGCAATCATGTATTTGTACCCGATGGGCGTGTAACATTTGTTGATATGTACATTCGGCTATGGTCCCATTGTTTCACATGCAATCTTTGCAGTCGCGAACAGACTTGTGAAGGGTCAGTGGAACGTAGTACTCGAGTAACGGTGGGCCCTCATGCATCACTGTACCGAGTTGCACCGACGGGCGGGGCGTCCCATTTGTGGGTGAAGGCAGTTGCCATTTTCACACACAGCCGCACTAGATGGATTCATTTGTGATTTCAAACGGCCACAGATGCCTTTTCGACGTGATGTTGCAAATGAGGAATTCGAAGGGCGGCGCTTTCGGTTTTCAGCTCGCGGCGAGGAGATGCCCACAGGTCTGACTGCAAATATAACGTTCTATTGTTCAATGTCCTTGAGACAGGGGCCATGGCGAGGAAGCAATGATTGATATGAATAGTTTGGGATGCGCAATAGCGACGTGGGCGATGAGGCCGGACGTTCCCAAATACATGTTACTTCACAACACTGGAATTACGGGCTGGGGCACTGTGGATTTTGCAGGCTGCATAACGCACAGACTCAATGGATATTTCTAATGTTATGTGAGTAAATGTTCAGGCGTTTTTATACCGGGATGAGGGAATGATGAATGGATGCATGGGCAGATGATTTGATACAGAGTTTGCCATGTACAGGGCTTCTTGGAATCTGTCCGCCTCCCCTGCGCTATGTGATGCAGGGCTGCCATAGTGGGACCATCGTCTATCTGGCCTTGTTGAGCCCTCCCTTTCTCGACGCGCCTTCAGACACTTGTGTCCATGCACGTTAACAATCCCATCAGATGGATTCTGTTTTCACAGACGCATGCACAGGTACACTCGTTTGTGATGGTGTTTACACCTCGATATAGATGGTTATGAGTCGCAAGTGGTTTTGGGGTGGTGATGATCCTTTGGAGTGGGCTAGCATGCATATGGCTGTGGATTCAGTGTGATCATTGAAGTGAGTTGTTCGGATGTAGTTCTGATGGCCATTCTGTTCTTTTTCTTTTCTTTTGGTTGACAGGTATCTCCTCCCCTTTTGCCACTGCCATCTGTATGCCACTCCTGCAGATGGCTTTTACTCCCGACACCTGCTGCTTCGTGTTAATCAGTGGAGCAGCATTACGATCTTATGGGACGATCGCCAATGGGCCACATGCCCTTACGCAGTACTGGTGGCTCGGAGCAACATTTCGGCCTTTCAGCTGGACTAGTACCTCCCCATTGGGACGGCCCTGCGGTTCTGTGCGCTTCCATGTTGCCTTTTCGTACGTGATTGTGGCTCTGTGTACCATGATGGAACAGGGCGTCACACAAGTAGTAGCTGGTCATTTCTTGCGGATGCAGCCCACAATGGTGAAATGTGTTTTGGAGTTCATGGCCTAATGGCTGTATGGGCTTGGTGATTTTGTTGTGCATTAAATTCCTATTCTGATATGGGCCGTGTAGCGTTCTTCATGTGGCATATTCATATTTGGGGAGCGATGTATTGTGAGGAGATCTGCATTGGGTTCCAGCTTCGGAGTTTAGTTGCGTGGTACTGTGCTGGGCGCGTTTGCCTACAAAGCCCAGTGAGGTCAGGGATGGGGGCTGCCAATATGACAGTTTGAATGTTGTCATGCTCAGGGGCGGGGGATTGGGTTTTGTGTAACAGATGCCGGTCAGGCAGGTGGACTGGTGGAATGATGTGATTTTCGGAATATTGCTGGTCACAGGTGCCTGTGTTTGCGTGCGTTTCGGGGGGGGGGGGACTGTGGTCATGTCCATTGGAATGGCTTCTGTATTCGTGCCATCTGTGCCCTGCAGCTCCCATTGGCCCCTCTTGTGGATCTTTTGTTCGTTGGCATGCATGGGTGACTTGTACATTTCACTGGTTGCATTGTGACTTCATTGCACCTACGGGGAGTTGTACTTTGTGGGCAGGGAGCGGTGTACAGGCACTCAGTGGGGCCGTTTACGGTTGATTCGCGATGCCGTACTTCTCACCATGGCGGTATGGTACTTTCCGCCATGCTTGATGGCGTTAGGTACATGTCCGCTAGGGTCGGAATTCGCGTACCCTTGCGCCATGGTGGTATTTACGGTTTGGCATGGCGCGCGCGCGCGTACTTGGTGCAGTTAGCGTTGGCGTTCACTACGGTGTCGCTAATGGCATCGTACTTTGCGATGACGGGTCATAGTCGCACCGAGCGCTATTCGATGGCGGTATTGCATTTCCGCCATCGTTTTTCGATTTCCGCAAGGGTCGTAATGAGGCCCACTGTGTTGAATGTAGTACTTTGTACACTCAATCTTCTTAAACCCTCCACGTGTAGTGCCATTAGTCGGCGATTGGTGGTTTGCATCACAGTCACAATATAACAGTACGACTATAGCAATATTATGCACCTAAAAGTGCATGTGCTTTTGAATTAGCAATATTGTTTTGATTCTCATTTGAGGTGCAATTGCAAATCATATAGGCGCAGCCAAAGTGCTCCCAGGTCAAGGGGAATTTACTGGCTGCTCTCTGTGCCCACGGAGAAAAGGGGAAGCAGTGGAGCAAAGGTTTCAGATGAGATTAACCAGCACCGAGAGGTAAAGGAGGTACACAGTGAAAAGCAGCATTCTTGAGGACCTCCACTAGAGGTGTCCTTACAGGTCTCAGGTTGTTCCAAAACTAGCAATACAGGGGAACGAGGCACATCCAGAGTGTAACATTAGCATTGATGGCGTGGACAAAGCATTCTCAGAAAGGATATGGTAAGTTAAGTGATTCCAATTTTGGGAACTGTAGTTTACAACTGAAATAACACGTTTAAAGAGGAATATCAGAGTAGAGAGCCATTTTAAGTATGATCGTATTTATTTGTAGAGATCCCGCAGGCACCCCTGTTGGTGATATTTTTGTGATTCGGCCTTATTGAGGTTTTATCACTGGCGGCAGTAGTATTTGTGGACTACCCAGTGGTGGAATCTTATTCAGTTTTTTACCACTGGAGGCAGTGGTATTTCTGGAACACCTCTGGCGTTATTCCAGAAATGCCACTGCTACCAGTGGTAATCTCTTAAGTATTTTTGTAAAAAATGTTTTTGTCTGTTTTCACTTTCAACATGATATGTACCTGGGTAATGTACAGCAGTGAAGAAAACTACGGTACATTTTTGTAATGCTGGGAAGAGTCAATACTGTCCATTCTATGCATTACATGGTTAATATGGTGGGGGTATCGGGAATGCCCAACATTTCCCCCCATAACAAAACCCATTCTAAAAACTGGTTTTACTTTATGGAAGTGAAGCATCTGCTCTTTCCTTTCTAACAGTAGAAAAAAGCCAGAAAATATTTTTAGTGCCAATTTGTGTTTTTTATCTACACCTCCCAAGTGGAGATAACAATAGGCAGATGTTGCTGAAATCTGCTAATGGCCTTTACCTTCATAGCGTGCATTCCTGGCATGGTAATTATATTGGTACTTACCAAATACTCTGGAAATACCATTGCCACCAATCTCATAATGACACTCTATGTGCTGACTTTCCTGTAAAATTCATTACAATATTGTTGTCATTGATGGCAACTAGTGAATGTGCTCTTTCTGCCACACAGATTACCTGCATTCCGAAACCCTATAAAATGCCATAAAAACCTTAACTCACTGGTTTGCATTCAGTGCCTTGGATGCAATGGACTGGGCACTTGATCTATGGTTCTTAATCTTTGATGCTCTCTTCCACCCTGGCAAGCTCTCTAAGAAAGCCTTAATTGTAGTTTTTATTATTAATGTGTTACAATTTATAAATAAACTTTTCACATAATTACATACTATATATATAGATAATCAAATAGTAAGAAAGAAAAAAACAAATTACATATTCATAATTAATACTCATAAAACCTACTAAAAACCCTATAAAAAAATACCTAAAATTCAATACAATCAGTAAAATCTGTTCTAAAACATTCTCATGTGTACATCCATAAATATCCAATCTACATTTCATTCCCTATACCTCTAGGTATACACACAGGTAGTTCCATTACATTACGCTTGACTCAGATAGAGATACCCAATATTCTCTCAATCTCTAACCACACATTGTACATTGCTATTAAACTTTTCAGTTTTGTAGAGTTCAAGATCCGCCACCAGAAAATTTCCTCCTTTATCTGTTCCATCTTATGCACAAAATTCCCATAATATCTGTAATACATGTTTACCCTTCTCGAGCAACAAGTCAGAACATGTAGCCCTGTCTCAATTATATCTTTATCCTCACATAGTCTACCGCATCGCTCCTCATTCCTTAATTTATTTATTACCTCAGTGTTTTCTAGTACTAGTAAATAATCAATCCTGGCGAGTAACATAAATCTTCGGAGTCTGATGATTGGACATAAATCTAAATACTGTTGAGGTTTTTTATATGTATAGAGAATATACTTCACAAAATGGTATTTTTTCAGATGTTCTAAATGAGTATAATTATCTATCCAGTCAGCCAAGTCAATTTTCCTTGACAAAGCAGATTTAGCTGCTTAGGAGAATATCTCCTGGCTACAGTTCCAGTTTATAATGTGCATAACATTTTCGATACTGGTTTTTAATATCGATCTCTTCGATTCCATACGCAGTTCTTGCCACAAGGAAACCAACAATTGGTTACTAGAGGTGCTATTAAGCTTCAGATAAAATTCAGTCCTTTTATTAAGTACCATTGATTTCAGGGATAACAACCCCAGCTTAAGTCTGATGATGGCCATAGGGATACAGTTTGGGAGGCAAAGCACTTTCCTCCAAAATTTACCCTCCACCACCTGTAGCCACTTTGGATAAATTCTTTGGAGAGCCTCAAGGCCATATATCATCATAGAGGTAAAAACCTGCTGGAACAAGAGTCGCGCAGCCCAAATGCTAAATCCCCCATGGGTCAAAGTAAAACGATAGACTAAGGCTGTAATTTGAGCTGCCCTAATTTTGCATACTTCAATACAGTGCAGATAGTCATTAGTCATCTCAAACTCAATGCCCAAATATCTATAAAGAGGCGTATATCATATGACTGATTCCAGGACTTCAAGTCTTACACGTGCAATCTTTTTATTGGCGAAGACCATAACTTGAGTCTTTTCCAAGTTAATTTCCAGCTCGTTCTTTTTACTGTATAACCAGAGTGCTTCCGCAGATCGTTGCAGACCACTAAATGTGTGGTCTAGAATGACAAGATCGTCTGCGTAAGCCAATACCGGGCATCTATCCGCCCCTATTCGTGGAGCACAATTATGTACCTTGTCAAAAACTAAAGAGAAATCATACACAAATAAATTGTATAGCGTTGGTGCAGTAACACACCCCTGTTTAACCCCTCAATTCTGTTCAACTTGTGCTGTCATATTACCCTGTGAATCAAGTTTTAAGCAGACCAAATTTTTATCATGAAGAAGTCTAAGATAGTACAAAAGTCCTAAAAATAAATAAAATAAAATAAATAAAAAAACAAAGCCTTAGGGTATGTGAGTGCCGCAGTGCTCTCAGCTCCAGTATGATGAAAAACCTATTGGACACAGTCTTATTAACATCAGTGCATGTTGTCACTGAGGTTCTGTTTCTTTTCTCCTGGTGCGCCCTCCATCCAACTGACTTGCACTATCTTCTGGCATTCTAAGGCGTGCATAGGGCTTATTCACAACTCTGAAGCACACATCCAAATGCCACACACCCATCTGCAGCGACCCTTAGCACTGGCGTGCAGTACACGAGCTCGAGAGCCTAAAACACGCCGAGTCCCAGAGGGACGCACAATAACTGAGGCAATTCAAGAATGCATTTGGCATGTTCACTTACTCACAAACCCTGGGCCATAGTGCGTGTGGGTGAGGGACAGATGATTTTGTGTTATTCTTTCTTGATTCATTAACACTCCTGACTCATGAACTTTCAAAGAAGCCTGCACGGTTGACTTGAGCATTACCAGTGCATCGAATCATCACAGAAACAGTTTTAAAGCACTGATCCTTGTGTGTGGCATATTGTGTCCCCTGCATAGGGAAGCCAGAGCTTAGTCTTCTGGGAAGGAGACCATGAGCAAGGTTGAAGAGCGAGGAAGGGAAAGCGGGAAAGGAGGTGTAAGAAGAAGGAAGGGAGTCAAGCAGAGGGGAAATGCTTTATATTGGTGTGAGTGAACTATCTTATTCAGAGATGAGACACCGACATGTATGTGTTGGGCTAATATATGCATTGGGATTCCAAGGCAGTTTTAGAATTATCATGGGTTTTGCGAATACGGGTCTTAAGAGTCTGGTTGGGCAATCCTGGAAAGTGTGTACGCTTAAAATACCTTCAGTGGCCATTTGTGGTACTGCAGGTAAGTTCTAGGACTGACAAGCTGACTCCAGAAGTTGGCCTAGTCCAATATTGGGACATGAGAGAAGGTGAATATTGTTGGTAACAAAATGTAGTGGCGAGGGATAGACACAAATAAAGTAAATCTTAATACCCCCTGTAAAGGTAAATGATGTTCTGTGCTCTTTGTTGTTCTCCGTTTAAATATGAAGTTCTGCCTAAAAGCAGAATCTCCAATGTCGGTGGAATTTGGAAAAGGATATGCAGGTTCTAGCTTGCATGCTGCTTATGTTCCAGTAATATGAATATGGCTATCACCCACGCGTCTAGGGTATACATGGCCGGTAATGCCCTGCCAGCCCGAGTTTAGGCAGTCCCAAGCGACAGTGAGTCCGGGGTGCAAACATTTTTGTGTGCGTTTATATTCATGGGAGAACCTGGGTCTGTGCGCATTGTGCGCGCCCAATTTCCCATGAAAACACAAAAAACAAGTTGGCCCCGCCATAATAAATAGGAAAGGGATTTGGAGAGAATGCTGGGACCAGAGCACAAAGCTCTGGCCCAGCAGGCAAGTGGGGAGGAGGGGAAGGGTTGTGGGAAAGGTGGGGGCATGAGGAAGCAACACAGAGAGGCTCCCTGTTGCCTCCCCACAACCAAGATAGCGCCGTAACATGTTTGGGGATGCTTGTGGTCCCATGCAGAAGGGATGTGACCAAGCAGTTCGGGCTGGACTGTCCCTTTTGGGGTGGGACCAAGCCTGATTGGTATATGGTCTTTCCCCTTTTGTAATGGCTTGGCAGGCGAAGAATGATGGCCTGGAGAGTTGCCCAGAGTAATGCCAGAGGTTAACATTACTTCTAAACCTTCCAGCCATCACCTCTTTGGTTTTGCTGGGTGGCTAAAAAATGCGGGCAGAACACTGTGTTCTCGCCTGTGTTTCCAGCCACCTGATTGGCTGAGTGCCCTTCCCCGGGTGCGAATATATAGATCAGTGAAATGTAAGGGAACCAAGTCCGAGGGTATCCAATTACTGAATTTGCACAGGTAAAAATGTCAAATTCTGCTCTCAGATCAAAGCGGTCACTTTGTGAACATTGTGTCTCCCCTCTCCCCAAAAACTACAGATCATCAAAAGTACTTCACAACGGCTTTTGAAGTCAGGACAGAAAAGCCAAAGGCTGTGTAGCAAGCGTAATGCACAATCCAAAAGGGGGCAGCATGTTTCACGATCTGATGGCTAGGCACTGGCGGAAGGTTCAGCATTTAGATATTGAGTATGGGCAGAATTAATTTCTAAGCAATACTTGCATTGCATTTTGGGACACCGTAGCATATTGCTATTAGCGCTTGCCTGGGTTAATGCAGCACACATCAGAATGTGTTTTTACCCTCCACCTATCACAGAATGGAGTGGCTCCTTGGGTGAAAGAGTTGTGTAAGCGAGAACCACATCAGCTGCCGGGGCAGCTTGAAACAAGTTTAAGATATTGGCCCTCATTACGACCCTGGCGGAAATCGAAAAACGATGGCGGAAATGCAATACCGCCATCGAATAGCGCTCGGTGCGATTATGACCCGTCACCGTAAAGTACGATGCCATTAGCGACACCGTAGTGAACGCCAACGCTAACTGCACCAAGTACGCGCACGCGCGCCATGCCAAACCGTAATTACCACCATGGCGTAATGGTACGCGAATTCCGATCCAAGCGAACATGTACCTAACGCCATCAAGCATGGCGGAAAGTACCATTCCGCCATGGTGAGAAGTACGGCTTCGCGAATCAACCGTAAACGGCCCTACTGAGTGCCTGTACACCACTCCCTGGCCACATTGCACAACTCCTCGTAGGTGCAATGAAGACACAAATGCAACCAGTGAAATGTACAAGCCACCCATGCATGCCAACGAACAAATGAATCTAGGTGCTCCAAGTGCCTTGTGAGTGGCCATCCATTTATGCCATGGCACCATTGCCGCACTGATGCAGCACAGGCATGTGAAGGTTCAAGTACAGCAACATGAGCAGAAAAATGAGACAAACAAAAACAGGCCCCCCCATCGACTGACACCAGTGTAAGGCAACATACAAAGCAGTATCCTGAGGGAGACTGCACCAGCCCTGTACTCCTGCCAGTAAACCAACCAACCATCAGCATAAGCATGGACCACACAAGTTGGCAGAGTGACTGAGCAGCCAGGCACATCTCAAGAGTGGCCAATGGGAGCTGCAGGGCACAGATGGCACGAATACAGAAGCCATTCCAATGGACATGACCTCAGTCTCCCTCCAAGAAACGCACTCAAACACAGGCACCTGTGACCAGCCATATTCAGATAATCACATCATTCCACCAATCCACCTGGCTGACCGGCATCTGTTACACAAAAGCAAATCCCCCGCCCATGAGCAGGACATCATTAAAACAGTCACAATGGTAGCCCCTATCCCTGACCACACTGGGCTTCGTAGGCAAACGCGGCCAGTACAGTACCACGCAACTATACTCAGAAGCCGGAACCCAATGCAGATCTTCTCACAAAACATCGCACCACAAATAGGAATATGCTACATTACTTGCAAAGAAGAACGCTACACGATTAAAATCAGAATAGACATTTAATGCACCACAAAATCACCAAGCCCATACAGCCATTAGGTCATGAACCCCAAAATACATTTCATCATTGTGGGCTGCATCCGCAATAAATGACCAGCTTCTTCTTGTGTGACGCCCTGTTCCTTCATGGTACACAGGGGCTACATTCACGTTCAAAAAGGCAACATGGAAGCGCCTACAACCGCAGGGCCGTCCCATTAGGTAGGCACTAGTCCAGCTGAAAGCTCGAAATGTTGCTCCTAGCCACTAGTACTGCGTAAGGGCATGTGGCCCATTGGCGATCGTCCCATAAGATCGTAATGGTGCTCCACTGATTAACTCGAAGCAGCAGGTGCCGGGAGTAAAAGCCATCTGCAGGAGTGGCATACAGAGGGCAGCGGCAAAAGGGGAGGAGATACCTGTCACCCAAATGAAATGAAAAAGAATAGTAGGCCATCAGAACTTGATTCCTATTACTCACTTCAATGATCACACTACATCTACAGCCATATGCATGCTAGCCCACTCCAAAGGATTATTCCCACCCAAAAATCACTTGCGAATCATAACTATAAAAATCGAGCTGGGAACACTATTACACACGAGTGCTTGTGTGCATGCGTCTGTCAAAACAGAATCCATTCGATGGGATTAGTAACGTGCATAGACACAAGTGTATGAAGGCGCGTCGAGACACGGAGGGTACAACAAGGGCAGATAGACGATGGTCCCACTATGGCAGCTCTGCATCACATAGCGCAGGGGAGGTGGATAGATTCCAAAAAGCCCTGTACATGGCAAACTCTCCATTAAATCATCTGTCCATGCATCCATACATCATTTCCTCATCCCGGTATGAAAACGCATGATTATTTACTCACATCACATGTGAAATTTCCATTGAGTCTGTGCGTAATGCAGTCTGCAAAATCCACTGTGCTCCAGGCCGGGATTCCAGCGTTGTGAAGTAAGATGTATTTGGGAACGTCCTGCCTCATCGTCCACTACGCTATTGCGCATCCCATACTATTCATATCAATCATTGCATTCTCGCCATGGCCCCTGTCCCAAGGACACTAAACAATAGAACGTTATATTTGCAGTCAGACCTGTGGGCGTCTCCTCGCCGCTAGCTGAAGACCGAAAGCGCCGTCCTTCCAATACCTCATTTGCAACATCACGTCGAAAAGGCATCTGTGACCGCTTGAAATCACAAATTCATCCATGTAGTGCGGCATTGTGTGTAAATGCAAACTGGCTTCACTCACAAATGGGATGCCCCGCCTGTCGGTGAACCGCGGTACAGTGCTGCATGAGGGTCCACCGTTAATCGAGTACTACATTCCACTGACCCTTCACAAGTTTGTTCTCGACTGCAAAGATAGTATGTGAAACAATGGGACCATAGCAGAATGAACATATGAACCAATATTTCACTGCCATCGGGATCATATACATGATTGTAATAGCAAGATGCCATGCGTCGAATTGCAGCGTTGTGTGCGGGACGTGCTCGCCCAAAGGGGATTGCAGCTTGCACAGGTGGAATGAATCACCACAGGTGGAGGCAATACAGCTTGAAAACACATAAATTGCACACCCAACCCCCTCCCACACCCACACCAAAATGCTACCGGCAGGACTAGCGATGTTGGCCCTGGGGGACCTGATTGCACTGCAAGTACTCCAACTTCAAGAAGAAGAGGAACAGCAACTACTACAACAACCGGCCGCACAGAGGAGACGCAGGAGGAGGAGGAGGGCAAGGCAGGGCCAGCAAGGCCCGCCAGCACAGCCACTACCACCACGCAGGCAGCCCGCAATCCCACGCCTCCGAGCACATCCGTTCGACCTCACGGATGAGCAGATCCACACCCTCTACCGTTTGGACCGGGACACCATAACCGCCATTGTGGAGATGACACAGGCTGACCTTGTCAGCATGATAGATAGCCCAACCGCCATTCCACCCCTACTGAAGGTGGTGTCTGTACTCTACTTCCTGGCCACAGGCACCTACCAGCACACAGTCGGACAGTTGCATGGCATTTCACAGCCAGTGTTCTCACGGACACTATTGCAAGTGCTCGATGCCCTCCTGAAGCACGCAGACGACTACATCTCTCTACCACGCTCGGAGCAGGAAATTACGAACACAAAAGTGGGATTCCATGCACTTGGCGGCATACCGGGTTGCATTGGTGCCATCGACTGCACCCATGTGGAATTGGTCGTCCCGCATGCCATGGAGGCCCAGTACCGCAACCGAAAACAATTTCATTCTCTGAATGTACAAATGGTGTGTGACTCCAACAGGATCATTATACATTGTTGTGCCCGATTTCCTGGATCAACCCATGATTCTATGGTTTTGAGGAACTCTACAATACCACGCTACATGGAGCGACACGCAGGGAACAGATCCTGGCTACTCGGTGAGTCTCATTTCATGCATGATAATGTGGGGTATGTGATGCAGCAATGACCTGGCAGGAAGGGGGGGGGGCGTACGTAGCAATGTCATTCCACAAACATCCTTTATTGTCCACATACAGGTGATGCCGGGTATCCACTGTAGAGATGGCTCCTTACACCACTCCGGAACCCACAGAACCAGCATGAGGAGGACTACAACCATGCCCACTCACGTACCCGTGTAGTCATAGAACAGGCATTCGGCCTACTGAAGACTCGTTTCCGCTGCCTCAGCAGGTCTGGCGGGGCACTCCTGTACCGCCATGTGAAGGTGGCAAAGATGGTCATGGCATGTGTCATGCTACACAACATGTGCGTACGTAGAAATGTGCCCATGCCCCCTGACGCAGAACTGCAAGCACCTGAAGATGGTCATGATGAGGGTGGGGATGTGGCAGCACCTCAAGGAGTCCGCGAGGCACAGGAGGGCCGAGACATTCGTCAGATTCTCATAGATTCATGCTTCTAGCACTCACGCCTGGTGGCTGATACATGGACACGGGACTTGTGGCAATGTGTGTGTCTGGAACATGCACAATATGGACTGTACGCCTATAATGGCCTCGTACACAAAGATCAATGTCCACACATCTCATTGGATGATAGTGAAATGTTTATCGCATATGTGAAATTATGTTACACACCCCATCGACCCGCCACCCAAGTGAGCCCAACACACCCCCTCCACCCTCCTACCTCCCCCCCGAACACCAGTGTCCAAAGATGCTCATTGTCAGTGGGCAGACGCTATTGCAAACCCCCTCTGCGGGTATCAGGGGCACCCCTGCCTGTGGAGCGCAGGTTCCTCCCAGATCTACGTTGGGGGCTGCCCTGGACGGAACTTGCAACGGATGATGTCTCTGCCTGCTCACGTCCATGCATGTCCCTAAGGGTTTGTGAGAGCTCAGTGAGCACACGGCGCACAGCGGCAAGTTCAGCACATACGTCTTTGGACGTCGCATGCAGTTCGCCCCTCAGGCTCTCGGTGCTTCTCTCCATTTGTACTCTCAGGCTCTCGGTGCTTCTCTCCATTTGTGCCCTTAGTGTCTCTGTACTTCTCTCCATTTCTGCCCTAAGTGTCTCAGTAGATGTTTCTATGGCTGACTTAGTACCCCCACATTCATCAGCATGGTCCTTGAGGAGCGTGGCCAGTTGCTGCTGTTGCACGATCACCTGGTCGAGGGACTGTTGCCTATGCTGGGCCATGGCCATTTGCGGTGGTGTCACAGAGGGGCTGGTCACCTCATGTTGCCTTGCCACAGGGCTTGTGGGGGATGGCCAGTCGTCGTCTTGTGGGTGCCCCTGCGTGGTATCCTCATGGTGTACGGGATGGAACAAACAGGGGGATTGAGACAGGTCATGGATGGATCTTACTTCGACATCCCCGTTTTCTGTGTCGGAGCATGCTGCCATTAATGCAGTGTCACCTATGGTGCTGCTGCCACCAGAAGCAGTGCCTTCTGTGGCATCCATTGGGGGGACCTGTGGTGGTGCTGTTGTGGGCATGCTGGCTGCTGGGGTGCCTGTTGAAGTTCCCTCCTGTGTGCTGTCACTTGATTTGTGCTGCTGCCGTGTCTTGATGCGTGCAGCTGAGGTGGAGGGTCTTTGGCCGTTGGTCTTGGCCCTCTTTGCAGGTGTGCTGGTAGGGGTGTCCTGGAGCTCGTCGTTTGAATCGGACCCTGTGGTGGAGTAAAGGAGGGCGAGCGTTATTAATGGGTCTGTTGAAATTGGAATGGCAATGTATCACATGCATTGGGGTGGTACCTGAGGGTGATTTGGGTCGGGGCCTTGGAGGTGGTTTCATTTTTGTGTGGATTGAGGATGCAGTTGTTTTGCAGCCTGCAGTTAGGGTGTGCATGCTGCACGTGTAGAGGGTGTTTTTAGGGTTTTTAATTATTTATGTATTTATTGTGAGTTTTAAAGTGCGCTATCAGGCCAATGTATGTGGACGTTCTCCTGGACATGTGTTACTGTTGCACTATGTGGACACATGGTACTTCACATGATTGGACATTGTGGATTTAGCATTGTTTTATTTGGCCCACCTACCTGATTCTTCGGATGTCTGCACTCCTTTCTCCATCCCTCCGACTCCCTCTATACTCTCCATTCCAATGGTGGAGGCACAGATTTCTTCCCAGGGGGTCAACTTGATGGGTGATTCCGATCCTCCCCCGGTAGCTGTGGCAATGTTTCGGTTGGCAGAAAGTATGCTCCGGACGCGTATCCGCAGGTCGTCCCATCGCTTTCTGCATTGCTGTGGGTTGCGGGGTGCGGTCCCCACCGCACTTACCCGCTGTGCCACCAGGGCCCATATGGCCTTCTTGTTCGCAAGTGCCGTCCTGGTCATTTGCGTCGAGAAGACGACGGCAGCATTCTCCTGGAGGGTCTCTGTGAGCACGGTGAGTTCCTCACGGGAGAAGTGGACCTGCCGCTTGCGGTCGCACGCTTTTTTCGCTACTTTTCCCATTGTTATTGTTTTCACTAGGGTGGATGACGGGTTGTGATGTGTCTCAGGGTAGTATTTTTAATGGTTGTGTGGGAATTCTGATTTTATAGGTGTACGGCGTGCTGTTTCCCGTTCCGGGACCATGTTTTTACTTCCGTTTCCGTATATTTACGGTCACCGTACTTTCCGATTGCCGCTCATTACGGTGTCCGCTAAGATGGTTGAATTGCACCTAGGGCGCCGTACGACGGCGGTGGGGGGCGTTTTGGGGACATTTCCGCCATCGCAGACATTGCACTTCCGCCATGGAGTAGTGCTCGTGCCCGATGGGTCGGAATTAGCCACACTTTGCTCCGTCGTGCAATGGCGGAAACGCTATTTACGCTGTGGCGGTCAGGTCAGTCACTTTCCGCCAGGGTCGTAATGAGGGCCATTGACTGAGTTATCTAAGTCTCCCTTAAACGAAAGCCCACTTCTCTATAAAACTGAAAATTCCAGTATGCTCGGAAAGGGCGCTCCACTCCGCAGGTCCCTGTAAACGGGCAGAGGAAAGGTACTAAAGCAAGGATGTAGAGAAGTGGTAAACTCTATCAATGGCTCGGAATATTTAGCTCATTTAAGCCACTAGGATCCAAGAGGTTAAGTAGTAACCACATTTAGTGTATCACCGGAATGTTTGGGGCACAAAGTAGGCCCATTAGCCACTCGCGTGCTTCTCTTCCTTGTAACAAAATGGTGTTGTTTTCTATTTATTTAACAGAAGGGTTTAAAAGCAGGTATCGGGAATGGAGGGTACCTGTCCACTATTATTCCCTGGAAGGGGGCAGATGGTCAGGAAGCTTTAGAATACATTTATGATGTGCTGCCTTCCCCTAGATATTGGACAGTTATATGGGACATGACACGGTCCGGTGCTTGCTTGTGTGACAATAAGACCCTAGAATCCATGGCTCACTTTTTGCTTTAATGCCAACGCCATGGCAGCTGAAGAAGGTAAATGCTCATCCACCATTTAAAACGAAAGCAATTAGCACATGCAAGACTGCGGGGCGTGCGTTTTCCGATAGGTGCTTCGCAGCAGCCGATGTTGACGCAAACACAGAGTGCAGAGCAGTACATTGTGCAGTTTGGCCCATATCAGGCAAGAGCTTACCGAGAGCAAAGTGGTCACATACACTGGGCTGCAGGCACGGTGGCACATAAAGTGTGAAGTGCAGGCAAAGGCAACCCTCCTCCCTCGGCTCCCCGCAGGTACGGATTCGAGCCACACATTTAAGCTTTATCATATGTAAGGGGTGCTGCTAGGGCTTCTGTCAGTGCTCAGACCTGCGCCTCGAACTGACCTATGCCACTCACCCTCTCCAAGCATACTTGCTTACACTACACATGCTGGTGCAGAGCATTCTGTCTTCGGGCTCTGGAAGGGAAATGGAAGTCGGGCACTAGTTGGAAGGAAAAAACAGAAATTGCCTCCTGCAGGATCTCCCACACCCTCTAAGGTCGGGAGAGTACAGTGGGCAGCAGCAACACCATGTTGTGGCTCTGCAGAGCAGGAAGGTATGCAAAGCCAGCTCTGCAGTTTTCATTTGCTTACTTGTGAGTGCCTTGAAACAGCTTAGCAGTCATCACACCGCGTGAGCGTGTGCCAAATTAAGGCAGTGTTATCACTGCGTGGGCGTAGACTTGAAAGCCCGGCACCTAAGTAGCAACTCCTGATTTGCCCACATTTTGTTAAACAAGCCCTCATTGCTGTATATTGTGAAGTGACATGTACTATAACTGCAGTTTGCCATGCCAACCCGATATTCTGCTTCCCAACATCCCATCCCTTCTCTTTGTTGCCTATAGCATTGGGTTTGTCCAATGCTCTATAGGTGCCAGCATATGCACCTAAAAAAAATGTATCTGCGGGTCATCTGAAGGTAGCTGATCGAAAACCATTGTGGGTTATGTTACCTTCCTATAGTTTGGACAGTAGTTAGTTGATATGGGTCGCTCTCCCACCTAATTAGTGGTATTCACATCACAGTTGGCAACTCGAATGTGTGCGCCACAAGTGTGGCAGTGGCAGATGGACAACAGCGGTGCTGCCTTCAGACTAAGTAAGTGAGATGAGCAAGATTGTGAGGCAGCAACAGGAGAGGTTATATCCCTTTCATTGACATGATCAGGTAGGCACAGTATGCCTCAAATCTAAAGATGACAACATAAGACAATGTTTAGGAATGGCATGTACTGACTTTAAACACTATGCTTACTGCAGCCTGACCATTGGGACAGAGTCTATGAATAAACGAGATCCATACAGACAGTAATTACTGCACATTTTGTATCATGTTTATGTGTTATTGTTAACTTATAGGGCACCAATTGTCGCATAGCTTGCTTTGTGGCTGTGACAGAATGGCCATCTGATGAGGGCTGGATAGCCCAAGCTTTTTTGAATTTGTATTCACCTAAAAATTATAAGTTACTCACCATAGTGACTAACGTACTCTTAGTCCTTAGTCCCCTTTCCTCCATACTGCATGGGGCGTCCCTTCCTAGGGACCAAAACAGAACCTTTTTCCCAATTAAATTTAGAGGCGTGCAGGGCTGCGGCCCGGGGAGCATGCGCTGCCCTGACTCTGCCCTCCGGCGCCACACCTCAGTCCCCATAGAGGCGTCGACAATAGATTAACATTGCCTAATTACACCAGTTTTATTAGGGTGGAGGATAGTGGGACGTATGGAGGAAAGGGGACTAAAGACTAAGAGTACGGTAGTCACTACGGTGAGTAACTTATAATTACTCTTACATCCCATTCCCTTTCCTCCATACTGCATGGGCGATTACAACTGAATGTAGCCCCAGGTTGGAGAGGAGACCCTCCATAACAGGTTTCTAAGAACCGCCTGTCCGAAAGCCGCATCTGATCTAGAGCTGGCGTCCAAACAGTAATGCTTGCAGAAAGCCAAAGGGGTGGCCCAGGTGGCCGCCCAGCTTATGACTTGCTAGGGGACCTGCCTTTGGCATGCGATGGCCATGGCCTTGGCTCTGACTGAAAGGGCGTGCATGTTAGCCAGAAGTGGCTTATGCTGCCCCTCATATGCTTCCTTGATGGCCGAGAACATCCATTGTGCTATAGAGGCCTTGGATGCCTGATACCCGGGCCCTGACCCGCCGAAGGTGACAAACAGTGCGTCCGACTTGCGGAAGCACTTGGTCCTGTCCAAGTAGAATTTTAGCGCACGCCTGACATCGAGGCAGTGCAGAACCCTCTGCGGGTCGTCCTTTGGTTCAGCAAAGAACACAGGCAGCACTATTTCCTCGTTTAGATGGAAAGCGGAATGTACCTTAGGTAGGAACGCTGGGTGTGTCCACATGACTACCTTATCCTTGTGAAAAGTAGTATAGGGTTCCGAGGCGACTAGCGCCTGGATTTCACTGACCCTGCGAGCCAGTGAGGCCAACTAGTAAGGCCGTTTTAATGGTGACCAGCCTGATGTCCGCGGACGCCATCAGCTCCAATGGTTTGTGCGCCAGGGCGTCCAACACTATGTTGAGGTCCCACACAGGATGTGGCCTCTTGATGGGTGGGTAGAGACTGGCGAGACCTGTCAAATGCTTCTTAACTATTGGGTTGGAAGAGGAAAATACCTCTTCCTCTGAATTTCTGTAGGCCCCTATGGCCTCCAGATGAGTGCAGCAAGTGTCCACCGGCACACCAGAGTGAGCAAGGTGTGCAGAGAAGGAGTGCACATCGTCCAACGTACATGCAAGGGGGTTGATCTCCTTAGAGACTTCCCAGTGACAGAACCTGGTCCTCTTACTCATACTGGGTCCTGGTAGCCTTGCATCTTGCACCCTGTTTGTTTGATTTCTAGGTTAGCCTGTGAGAGGCTGAGATTCCCTAGCGTGACCTGCTCAGGAACCACACTGTGAGGGCTAATTTCTGCGGGGCGGGTGGATGACCCTTCCCCCCTGTTGCGCCAGAAGATGTGCTGGGCCCGTCGGAAGGTGAATGGGGGGCCTGTCCAAGAGGCTGAGCAATTCCAAGAACCAAGGCCTGACTGGCCACCATGGAGCTATCAGAATGACGCTGAGGTGGCAAGACTCCTTTATTTTGCATATCACCCTGTGGATCAGCAGTGTGGGTGGGAAGGTGTATGCTGTTATGCCGTTCCACTGAATCTTAAATGCATCACCCAGGGAGCCGAGGCCCTGCCCCTGCCAGGACACGAAATGTTGGCACTTCTTGTTGTCCCATGAGGCATAGAGGTCCACCTGGGGGAGCCCCCATCTGCTGAAGATCTCCAGCAGCACCTGGTCGTTCAATTGTCACTCGTCATTGTCCGCTCCGAGTCTGCTGAGTCTGTCCGCCTCCAAGTTGGATTCCCCCGGAAGGTGGACGGCCCTGAGGTAGACGCAGCCAGAAGGGCTTGCCCGACCTCAGGTTGCAGTCCCTGGACCACCATGTGAGGTCCGGGTGAAGAGAAGGAGGAACGTTGATCATCTCCGCCTGAGAGCCCCACTCCTGGTTCCATGATGCTGCAAAGTGCAGCTGTATCCTTCTCATCCTGAGTCCTTGTGTGGGGGACGGCCAATAGGACCGCTGCCATGAGACCCAGTAGGTGTTGGTACCACCAGGCCGATGTCACCTCTCTGCTGAGGAAGTGAGCAGTGGTCCTCCTGATGGCTGTGATCTGGTCGTTCGAGGGGAAAACTCTCGGAGTCTTTGTCCCAGAAGAGCCCCAGGAAAGTCAGTCTCTGCGTAGGCTGCAGCTGTGACTTCTTGAGATTGAGCAAAAGGCCCAGATCATAGAGCATGTTCATAAGAGCGTGGGAAGTGTGGTGCACCGCTTCCGGAGATGTCGCCCTGACGAGCCAGTCGTCGAGGTACGGGTAGATGTGGTGGCCCGGAGGAGGGCCGCCACTGTATTAATCAGTCTGGTAAAGACCCTGGGGGCAGAGTTGAGGCCGAAGGTACGCACCTTGTATTGGAAATAGTAGACCATGAATCTGAATCGTAGAAAAGAACTATGAGACTGCCAAATCGGGACGTGTAGGTACGCGTCCTTCAGTTCCAGGGAGCACATCCAGTCTCCCTTGCACAATGACTCTGCTATGAGGGCTGGCGTAACCATCTTGAATTTTTGTAGAGGTAGGGAGAGGTTGAGGGTAGATAGGTCCAGCACAACTCTCAGGCCCGCCTGGTTCTGGAGTAGAAGCCCAAGCCTCGCTGGAAGGCTGGGACTTCCTCCACTGCCTGGCTCAAGACAAGCGACCGGATCTCTGCCAAAAGAGTTGCTGTCCCAACCTGTGGTAGTGGAGGGGAGAAGGGAGGAGAGGCAGGGATAGGTAGGCGGTACCCCGTGGAGACTGTGGAGAGGATCCAGGTGTCTGCGAAATTCTGACGCTAGAAGTGTGCGTGGAGAGCAAGCCTGCCCCCCCACTGCAGACACGTGGACCCGCAGGGGCGTGTCATGCCTTCTTTCCCTTTGAGGCTGTTACGGAGGAGGGGGACTGGAAAAAGCCCTTATCACCCCACCCCTCTTTTTGTTGCTTGCGCCGATGTTGGGTCGGCAAACGGTCCGGCTGCCTGGATCTCCTCTGTTGGAAGCCGCGGAACCATCCGTGTGTACGTACCTAGTCCGAGCGCTGCTGTGACTGGGTGTACGTTTTGGGTGTTGCCTTTGTGAGGATGGATAAAGACTTCGCCGTTAGCGAGCTGTTTTTCTTTTTAACCAGCTCCTTGTCTGTGGAGGAGTGAAAGAGGTCACCCTCCTCGAATGGCAGGTCCAAAATGCATTCCTGGACATCCGTGTTGAACTTAGTAGCACAGAGCCAGGCCGTTCTTTTCATGTCCGTGGCAATGCCAATGGCACGGGCAGAGGTGTCAATGTGGGCCACGGTGGACTCCATGATGTCTTGTGCCACCATCTTGGCCTTTGCCAGTCCCGCTTTGAATTGTGATTGGCTCTGCGCTGGAAGCTCTGGGAGGAAGTCTGCAATTTCCCGCCACAGACTCTGGTTAACAGCTGCCAGCATGGCATCCGCGTTGGCTTGACGAAGATGCACTGAAGCGTTGGAATAAAACTTCTTCCCCTACACCTCCAAGATCTTCCCCTCCTTGCCTAGCAGTGCCGCTGACTATGAGGCTGAGGACGACTGAGGGTTGGAGTAGAGTTATGCCGCAGCAATCACCGAAGAGTGTGGCTGAGGATGGGCCGACAAAAAGAGTGTATCCCCCTCCATTTGCCCGTACTTGGCGTCCAGGTGTCGATTGACCGGCTGGACCGAGTGGGACTTGAGCCACCCCTTTTTGGCCAAGACAACAACGTCCTTCTGCATCGGGATCCCCGTTCTAGACGTGGGGCGTAGCTTGTGGACCTCGGCGAGTACCCTTTCTGCTGGTTGCTCAACTTCGGGTTGAGGAAGGCCCAAGTATTGTGCCATCCCTGCAAGACATTCGTGGAAGGCCTTGGCTGACGATGGTGTCAGGGTCCTTTTCCTCATCCGTGTCCACCTGGGGGTCCGGTTGGTCCAGCACTGGTAGAGGGGTGCTCGGAGCCGACGGCTGGGGTGTGGAGACCGGAGCCGGGGGTTGCAGCGGAGGCTGGTATGGAACCGCCTGCTCTATCGGCTGGGGTCCGGAGTGGGCAGCGGGGGCTGCATTGGGGCCTGCAGCGCTGGAGTCATCGGAGGGAGCACGTCCCTGATGGCGTCCCTGAGGAGGACCCCCATCAGAGGAGATCTCATAACCCCGAGGAACCTTTCAAAGAATCTGCCCTCACAGGCCGGAGGAGTGGTAGGTGATATTGACAGGCTAGAGAGCGGCTGCTCGGGCCGTTGCATGCCCTGACCATATGGACGCAGCGGGAACCTGCCCTGCTCAAAAGGAGGATAGGCTGTAGGCCACGCACATGGTCGACACTAGTCCCACCTTGACACTCGCTTCTCCACCGGATCCCTTCCATGGTGTGGTATCGGACGGGTGCCCATATTGTCTGGCACATCAGCCATTTTGTCGATCTGCCTTGCACGTGCCGCCGTCGTGTTGCTTGGCTCACGGGGCCCAGCCTCGTCCAGGACTCTTGAGTGTGGATCATGAGGCCTACGCTGCACCTCAGGTCGAGACCTGGTAGGCGTTTCGCCCTCGGCGGATTTGCTGGTAGTGCCATGTATAGGCACCTCTTCGGACATGTTGCTGGTACAAGGGTGTGGCCCCCCGGGTGAAGACCCAGTAAAAGAACCTTCCAGTCCCTCAACACTGTCACCGGGAGGATCTACTGATCCCTCGGCCTGTCGGCTGGTAGCTGGATTAGCCTCGGTACTCGTGCTGGTATGAGAACCTGAGAGGTTCCTCCCGCTCGGGCGAGTCCTTGGGAAGGAGTCTCCCTTGCGGGGTGCGCTGGAAAAGAGTGGCCCTACCTTGGGCTTGGATCGATGTTTGATGTAGTCTTTCAGATCCTCTGGAGGGGACTTCTGGAAGAGCTCCCTCCACCTGGCTAGTCTGTTCTTCAGAGACCTCGAGGAAAGTGCATTGAATGCGGTACAAGCTTGCCAGCCGTGGTCAGGGCCAAGGCAACAGAGGCAGAGGGCGTGGGGATCTGAAGTAGGAAAGAGCCCTTCGCAGGATGGACACCTGCCCCTGTTGAAGTCGACATGCGCCGGGGAGGAGCGCGACGCCCGAGGACAGAGTATCTGAATGAAAAAGACAGAAATAGTAGTATCTGTGCATGGAATTACATTGCAGAAGCCAAACCCAGGAGCGCTGGTGAATTCGGCCCGTTCCCGTCGATGCGGAAAAGGGGACTTAGGTGTGGCGCCGGTGGGCGGAGTCAGGGCAGCGCATGCTCCCAGGGCTGCACCGCTGCGCGCCTCTAAATTTAAAGGGGAAGGTTTTTTCTGGTGAAAAAGGTTCTGTCTCCTGTCCCTAGGAAGGGACACCCCATTGTTAGGGAGAATTCTCTTCTAAGGCTAATTTCCCTTACCTATAGAGTCCCCCAGCAGCTTTGCTGGATTTGAAGGATTTCTTTTTTCTCCTGCTAAGAACGAGACTCTTTTTCCCACTCTTAGACATGTTGCTGATGTGTGTTTTAGTCTATTTTGTGTGCTTATGGTCTATGGGGTTTTTCTCATCCTTGTAGGTATCATCTTTTTACATGTGTGTTCCACAGCACCCTCAGTGCAGTAACACAGGGGTGTCATATAGACCCCCAAACACAGACTCCATACCCTGGGACTGACTACTGTCTCCCCGGGCATGTAAAGTTACCATTGAATTTACTAGTCAATAGTTATGAACAAAACCAGTCCAACCCATCTTACTATGGAAGTACTGGAAAGGGTTAATAGTTTTTCCCTGGTGTTCATTTTCGAGAGGGTACCGTCCAGTCCCTCTCGCCAAAGCTTCTGGCTGGTGGCAGTGGTTACTACAGTAAATATTCGACCGCAAATATTTTCCTATGGGATTTTTCCCACTGTTCGAGGCTACCACTTTTACTGACAGCCTCTAACATACCGCCGGTTTATTTTAATATTAACTTTACTCTGGTAGGTTTTTATTGCCAGATCTTTGATAATATTTCTTTCTCGTGTCTTTCTCTGAAATCCTAACCCAGGTCGGGGATCCTTTCTTCGTCCTTTTGGCGGGCTTCTACACAGAAGCCCTCCTTTCGGCACCACTGAGTCTGGGGTAAACAGGATGTGTGGGAGGGGGAATAGGCACCCTGGACAGGGTTACCTATGCAACCCAAGTCGCACTGTGCCCTGATAGGCTGGGGGGTTATCCCGCCAGGATAGCCACCCCACTGTGTGAGTGACAGCTAGGCTGTATGAATCGAGGTTTTTCTGCATAAAAGCAGGGCTCTGAGGACTGGAGGGCAAGACGTCGCCATTGGAACTAAGAAACCCAAAGAGGAGAGGAGCTGAAGACATCTGCAACGACTGAATCACTGGTGAAGCCCTGCTGCAGATTCTCAACACTTTTCTCCAACGACTCGAGAAGATCTTCACCTGCAAGAGTCTTCTTCCATTGAGCTGGTGGGGCCAACCAGTTCGCCAATCGCCTTCCAGGACCTGCCTTGGTCGAATCGCCAGTGCCCAGCACTAGGAGACCGGATAGCCAGGCACCCGTCCACCACGACCGCGATTTAAAGGAGCCTTCCTTTTATTTTGTCTTGGCATCACCGCGGCTGGTTTCATCCCTGGCCAGTGATGTAACTCGAACCTTCCTCCACGACGAGAGCCTCTCTTCCTCTGCTGGATCTCCTGAACTGCAGGAACTGCCAGGAACTCCTGCCACCGCAGGAGCCTCTTCCACTTTCAAGGTACATTGTTCCGCCACGCCTCCCGTTTCGTTGGGTACTGCTAAAGGTGTTTTAAATCCTTTACCTACCTTCCGGGTTGGCCGCCCCTTTCGTCTAACATTATCTTTTTACCTTCTGCAACCGCCTTTTTAACTCGTCAACCAAAGACTTGACTGCAGCTACTAGAACCGTTTATCCAGGGCACTTGCCTTGTACCATTGACTCTGGCACAGGCCTCTTGGCTCTAGCTAAATCTGTTAAAACTGCCTTCTCTAGATTGCTTTTCACTAAGAAATGTGTTGGTGCACCTAAACTCTTATAACCACCTTTCCTTCCCCTGTCTATATTGCTGAAGTGCCCTTTTGCTCGGTTTAAACCAAAGTATTGCTTATACTAAAGTATTGCCTTGCCTAACTTGTTCACAATCCAATTGGGAAGTGTTGCTGGTGTGTTTAGGAGTCTTACCCTGTATGACCTGTCCTTTCCCTCCCTCTGAAGAAATTGTTAAGAGTGTCATTTCTGCTTGGTTTACACTGTGCCGCTTTGCTCAGTTTTCACTCTTGCTCAAACTGGTCTACAATTTAAATAGGGAGTTGTGTATACTTTTCTTCACTGTTTTGACTTGCTTTAATGATAGTGATTTGTGTGTGAATTTAAGAGTGTGTAAAATTCTTTTTGATACAAAGCTTTGGTCAGTGTTCCCTTGTTCCATAGTATTGTAGTCCTATTGTGTAAACCCTGAATACTGCTCATCTCCCTCTTGAGATAAGTCTGACTGCTTAGCCACAGCTACCAACTAAATCTTTGTGGTACAGACTGATACCAAAGGGGATTTATTGCATATACCTGTAGTCTTAATCTTCTGTAGTGCTCCCTAAGGGAGCTGCATAGGATTCTGCCTAACAACCATGCAGTATGGAGGAAAGGGGACGGGACGTAAGAGTATGATGCATCTCATTCTGTTGCTGAAACGGAGGACTGCTAATGAGGCCCCTTTCATATATGTTCCCTGTCATAATTATAGTGCAAGCATGTGCCTTTTTACATAGCTGCGACTGAGGGCACGCCTGTAAGCTGTTGCAGCAAAGGCACATGCTTGCACTATAATTATGACCTTCGGTTTACTGCGGGCAAGTTAGACTGAGTGTGATGTAGTGATGCAAAAGGCACTTGTTACAAAACCCTTGCGTGGACTGCTTATGGGAGGCTTGCCTTGGACCAATCCCCTCAGACATTAGTATATAAAAGAAAAGGAGCACCCCCCCATTCTTTGATTCATCTCGAGAATTCCACAAGGACAAGAAGAATTCATCTGGACCTCTGTTGGGGATACAGTCTATCTGAGAGTCCTCTGCCAGGTAGATGAAGGCAGAAGGCATCCAAGGCAGATGACGGCTCTGTGCCCTAACCATCCCAAGGGAACGGCGGGAGTGACTATGGCTGGACCAAGGCTTCTATGCTCGCTACACTGGCCCAATGCTCCTGTTCACTGGAGGTGAAGGATACCCTTTTGGTACAAGCCATGGTCCCAGGAGTGGGTGTGCCGAAGGATTCCCAGCAACCACAGAACCAAAAAAGTGACCCCCTGGTTCTACCTGCATCTTCGGACTGCATGCATACCAGTCTGGGCAGCGTTGATGCCATCCAAGCTGCTGCACGGAAAACACCAGTCTTCTCCTTGATGCCCAACCCCTATGTATCTCCGAATTCGCTCTACGCTAATGCCAAAGCTCTGTTCTCTACATTTGAGAACGGCAGAGTTTCCTAGCATCCCCAACTTGACACCATCACCCTGTCTCCAGCTTCTTCAAGCTTCAGCAGAACACTACTCAGTACCCTGATGCCGTGCTGAGTGAGTATGCTTGCTACTGAGGGCCAGTCTCTGCACCAGAGGCTGCAGAGGCTTATAGCGCTGTAAATCTGACATCGCCTGCCGTCCCCAGTATCTTCAAGCCGCAAACCATTGCCTTTGCTGAATAGCATTTCATCAGTGGACATGGTACCACTGCTCTTCAACGCGACACTGAGCTGATACTGGAAGCACCCGGACGCCTAGTTCGATGTCGAAAAGCCTGGTTCACAGCAACGCTGTTGCGCCCCAAAGACAAGAACATACCGTACTGTATGTAAAGTGTCCAACTTTGGGACCATAGGGACTTTTAATACCCCCTTCTTGACCTTGTTCCTAAAGACATATCCTCTGACCCAAAATAGGCCCTGGAAATAATTTTCAAAGTGGCCCCATATTACACATTTTCAGCAAGCTCACCGATTTTCCTATGGAAACATTTGGAAATATCACACAACAGAGGCCTACCAGGAAAAGTACAGAGTTCCCTATAGGCCAGTCCACCCCTGCAGTGTGCCAATCTTGTGCCTGAACACCCCTGCTCATCGACCCAGCGTGCCCTTTCACAAATGTCTGCAGTCTCTGTGTTCTTTTACAGGGCTGGGTTTTCTTAGTGGTTCCTGATTAGTTGTTGCATTTTACTGTTTGAATAAATGTCTGCATTTGTATACAAAATGTATTGAACATTCTTTTATTTTGGACCATAGTACTTAAGTTTCTTATATTGCTGTTGTCAACTCACACCCTTTCGTGAAGAGTATAGCCTGCCCTCGACCTGCATTACCACAAAAGGAGAAGGAGGTATACCTGTCGGGCTTTGTCTGTTCCACCTTTATTATTGGGATCACTGCTGGTTTGATAGTAGGGTAGCGCAGTTTAGCCATTTCTCATCCCTGTACTCCTGCAGAGTAGTACTCAGGTTGTTTGCATTACTAGGAGTGTGGGGTGGGGAGGGTTCATGGTTAGTGAACATAAAGGAAAGGACTGATGGCGGGATTTTTTGATCCCAAGAATCGGATTTCTGATTCAGCAGTGTAGGGGCGTTTCTAAGAGTTCGTACAACTAAAACAAGAGTGCAATTTATTTGGATCCTCTAGTTTGCCTGATGCCAGCCTGATGATAATGTAGAAGGGTTTGGGGATTTGCTCTATCGCTGCAGTTTATTTTTATCACCATATTTTCCAGGAAATTGTCCACGAACAGAGTGTTGGCGACCGTAGCAGCCAAGATGCTACTGTCTGCTATTGGCTTTTTGAGAAGACGGTATGTGGTGGTTCTCTTCAAGCATCCCATTCGTTTTTTTTGTTTTGGGTGCAAGAGATACAATGAATGGTACAACATCCGACCATCTATTTCTGCTCACTTAGATGTATTGACCTGTAAATAATAACATGCAATGACAAAGCCAAATCTTGTGCCTGCGGTATAGGTAATTACTCATGGAAAATGCTAGAAGGTGACTCTATGTTTAATAGAAAATACACAGACTACTGCTGACACTATTATTTTGTTTAGTAAAGAAAAATTAAGGACTAGTCATGAAGCTGTTAATATTATAAGGACGATTTGTTGAACACTGTAACTTGTAAAGTTGTAATTTTAAAAATGTATGACTAAGAGGAGCACGTCTGCCTACTTTGCCAATACTCGTTTTCTTGCTGTTACTTTCTCGTGCAGCATTTTAGAAACCTACAAAGATCAAGAGAACTATGTTGCTGTGTAGTGTGGCTGCTTCTCTATTCTGACTCTGACTAGTGTTACATGCAAATCACGGTAGTAAGGTATTGTGGCTATCTGTATTACCCACATTTAAATCCATATGCCGATTCCTTCAAATATCTGTGTATCATACACCACATAAGACAGATATTTAATGAATGTATCAGCATGTGGATTTAATTTGCTTTCTATTTTATGCGCAGTCTCTGAAGTATTTAACAAAAAAACATCTGGGAGATCACAGTAGAAAAGCTGCCAGTTGAAGTGAAGCTGAATAATATTAACATTAAATGCCTCAGCAAATTAATGCTTTCAATCCACTTTTTAAAATGGAGTCAGAAATTCTCGTGCATTCCCAGGCATCTGTTCATTGAATATGCGGGGGCATCTTTGTGACCGTTAGGGAGCAAGTCAGCTGTTTGATTCCTGAGGATTGATGCCATTTATGTGAAGTAAAACATTGTTTTGCAGCACCCAATATATTGGTACCGTTTATCTACAGAGGTGCTTTATCACAGAGAAAAGGGGTCATATGTACTAATGTTCACGACAACTGATGGACACGACTTTGGAGTAGTATAAAAGCATATTCACAATACATAACAAACACTCTTCTATACGACACACCGACAAACAGGAAGGAGTACAACTCTTCAAGGATATCAGGTTGTGAATTGTTGTTGCTCCAAATATCTTGCCACATGACCCTTCCAAAGTGCCCTTTTTTTTAGCTAAAGTGCAACCTATAGAGACCACTAGGGGCAGCGGATGGCAATGGCTGCATGAAGCTCGGCTCCCTCCACCTAGGGGAAGAAAGAGGTGATTTAGAGCGAATCCCAACCCCACCGAAGCACTAAAATTACATGCAAAGTTGGTGAAAAGCTGGAGAAAGGCAAGGGGTCCAGAACAGAAAGCAGGAACTAGGGAGAGCCGGTAAACCAACACTGTGCCCATCCCCTTGGGGCCTGGTAGTAGACGGCAGGCTGGCGTGGGTGCCAAACCGCTCCAGTGCAGGGGAGGTGCCTGGTGGCGGTTGGTTACAAAGAGGCGCCAGATAATTGTGCCAGCTGGAAGCCCCAGAGCCGCGGTAAGTAAGCACCAGGCAGAGCGCGGCTACGAAGGGGTCCCATGTCCCGGTGTGACAGCAGCACAGAAGCGCAAGACCGGGGCAGAGCATCCGCAGAGACTGGGACCTGCAGCAGAGCCCAAGGGAAAGGAGGGCATCCTTCCCGCTCCAGCAACGAAGAGTGAAGAACACTCGCTGCCCTCCAAAGCAAGAGGAGGCAGGCGGGTGCTCCCTGCCAGCATCCCCGCGGCGTGGGGAAGCAAAAGTGAAGCCGGGGAGTCCAGGCGAGACCTAGCGGTGTGGAGTAGGAACAGGACAACAGGCGAGGAATCCCCACGCCACCCAGATTCAGACTGAAGCCTGCAAAGGGGAAGAAGGGACACACCTGCGAGCACGCTGATCACCCCGCATTACCTGCATTCAAAGGGGGGACACAACAACAAGGGGAAGAGCGGAGCGGGAGGTCCTTGAGGAGAGCACTCCACCTCCGACCAGAAACACACCACGTCCCCCTGGGGAGACTTTCTGGGGAAGCAGGCCAGGCCCCCTTCCTCCTCAGGACAGAAGCCAAGGAGGGAAGGCAGTAGGGTCCCAACAAGGCTACAGAAAGAGGGGCAAAGGAAGCGGAGAGCAGTGGACAAACCAACACCCCTGGGTTGGCAAGGAGACCATACAAGCCCGCTCTGAGAGCCGGCTCCGCCACAGGCGCTCAGGAGAACCAATAAGGACTAGCCCAGAAAGAGAATCGGTGACCGCAGGGGTTCCAGTCTGTAGGTGCCGCATACCCAGCCTGGCGCACCCCGATAGGCTGTCCTGAAAGACAGACTATAGAACTGTGAAAACTGATCGGCTCCCAGGCGAAGGTGGGAGATCCCTACATCAAGACAAGCCCAGGCAGACCAGCACGGGCCTGAGCGAAGGAAAGGGCAGCGCTCCCAGTCGGACCACATAGCAGCGCCCACAGAGACACCAAGAGAGGGGATTTCGCTCATGCATTCAAGGTCCGAGCCGCCAGAGAAAGGGGGCCCAACGAGACATTCCCTGTAAGAGGGGGCCTAAAGGAACATCGCTGAACATTGACTCCTTTAAAGGCCTACAGCAGCGCCGAATCAGGCGGACCCCTAGGGTGAAGACCCGGGTGGAGAGTAACAGTCACTAGGGACATTAGGCGAACCATCATCATAGGGTTGAGAGAGGAGAAAGGGCGCCCAACTCAGGGCCCCCCCTAGGTGGTCCGATACAATATAGGAGGGAGGAGGCTCACAGAGCAAGGGGGCCCCCCCAACGCAGCCCCAACGATGGACGACGCATCCACTAAAGAGGATATATTGGGAATAATGGCTGAAATTAGAGCCCTGCGCTAGGATATACAAACTTCCATCTCAGAACTATGAGGAAAAGTGCAGAAGATAGAAGGAAAAGTGGAAAACCTGGAGCACAACCAGGTCAACGTGGACCTCTTAGAAATTAAATTGAACGCTAGCATGACGGAAATAGAGCTAAGGGAAGAAGAGCTCACCCTCAAAATGGATGACTTAGAGAACAGAGAGAGGAGATCGAATTTAAGAATAGTTGGCCTTGAGGAGGTGGAGGGTGAGACCTCGGCTCAGGTCGAGACAAAAGTCCAGGACATCATCAACCTTCTCTTTCAGGTGGCAGGAGGCAAATCAGTACAGACTGAGAGAGCCCATAGAGGGGGGGGAGAGCATTTAGTGGTGTACCACGCTCCATAGTGGTGAAATTCTGACACAAAGAGAAGTCGGAAATCCTCCTCAGGGAAAAGCAGGCACAAGACATTGAATACAGAGGTTCTAAGATTAAGATATACCAAGATCTGTCAAGCTTCACGCTGAGGCGCAGAAGGGAAAGTAGACCTCTCACCACATGGCTCACAGAGCAAGGAATCCGTTATAGAATGGGCTACCCCTTTGCGGTGGCGTTTAAAGTCAAGGGTGAAGAGTAAAGAGTCACCACGCCAGAAGAGGCAAAGCAGGTGTTAAAGCACCTAACAAAAACTACAGACATGAGGGCCTAACAGGCCCGCAAGGAGCTAATTCATCAAGGTCTCAGCAAATTGAAGCCCAGCCCCAGAGGCGGAAGAGGAGCAAAGCGGGAAGGAAGTATGTACAATTGAGCTCCCCATCACGGAAGACCCCCTGAACTAGAGAGGGGCGTCAAGGCATCAGACCAAAGAAGCCGCAAAAAGTAGAGACAGTGGGGAAAGGGATTACACAAAGGTTTTTCAGGTGGGAGAGATTCCAAAACCTAGTAGCCTTCAGTTCTAAGAGGGCGTCTCAACCCTAGGAAACACAGTCTGCGTTCACAGCCTTGGTCACGTTGTGTTAATTATGTTCTTAGTTATAAAAGGGGGGGGGGGGCAGAAGTGGCCACAGCCAGCAGAGACACGTAGAGGAGGGACACTTGCAGGGAATGTGGAGGGGCTGGGGGAAGGAGCTCTTGAGATAAAGGACTTAACCTAGAAATGGAAGGGAAAACACAACCAATGTTAGGGGGTTCCCTCTTAAAAGTGGGTACGTTAAATGTCAAGGGGTTGAACTACCCCACCAAAAGGTTGCTGGTGACGAGGGAATTTGAAAGGGCAGTGCTCGATATACTCTTTATCCAAGAGACCAGATTGAAAGCGGGAGAGGAGAGGCCTCTAAGGGGAGGGGAGTGGGGCAAACGTACTGGGCTTCCTCCAAACACAAGAAAGGGGGGTAGGATTAATATTACAGAAGAGAATTCAAATGGCAAACCCTGAGGTCCATGCATTGATGGAGGGAAAGCTCCTACTGGTACAGGGAAGCTGGGAGGGGATTACGCTCACACTAGCACGAGTATACACCCCCAACCAGGGGCAAGGCATGTTCAACGACAAGGCCCTAGCACCTATTGTAGGGAGAAGCAGGGAGTTCACCATAATTGGGGGAGACTTCAATACATGGACGGACCCACAAACGGATAGACAAATGACGAGAGCAGAACTGAAGCGGTCATCCCAGGTGGGGGGGACATATTTAGGACGAGCCTAACAGAGGGAGCCTCCGGATGTCTGACGAACGCAGCATCCAGACAAGAAGGGTTATACGTTTAGATCTAGCATTCATGAAACCTTCACAAGAATCGAATACTTACTGATCAATAGGGAATACCACTCACGAATAAGGGACAGCACGATCCATACAGTGGGATGGTCGGACCATGATATGGTAACCACGACCCTGGACATGGAGTGCACAGGGAGATAAGACTCCAAGTTGCGCTGCACCGAGTTCCTCTGGAGAGACAAACTTTTCGCAGGAGAGCTTAAAGCAGCGATCGAAGAATACTTCCTGATTAACGATAACGGGGAGGTGGGACCACAACGCTATGGGAAGCAGGGAAAGCCACATGGAGGGGTATCCTGATGAGGGAGGGAGCCAGGCAGAAAAGGGAGTGGAGGCTATAGGAGGATAAATTGGGCAGTGAGATTGCAAGCCTTGAAGATAGCTTGCATGCGCATGGGACGTATCAAAACGCTTAAACTAAAAAGAGAGAACCTAAAAGCACTTGGAGTAGGGGACACAATAGGTAAACTGACATTTTTAAAGCAAAAATTCTATAAAAGGGGAACAAGGCGGACAAGGTGTTAGCCTGGAGAGTGAGAGCTCAGAGGGCTGAGAAATGGGTCGAGAAAGTTAGGAAAGAGAAAGATGCCTGGGCCACATCCCCGAAGGAAATAGCCGACCATTTCACCAAATATTATGAAGACCTTTACACCACTAAAGGCTCCAGGGTAGATACAGAAATGAAAGAGTATATTGCTAGGGCAGGGCTAACGTGCCTGTTCAGGGCAGAGCAGGCTTTCCTGGAATCACCCATTTCCCCCGAAGAAATAAAGGCAGCGATAAAAAAACGGATACACAATGGGCTTTTATAAACGATTTGCATGGTCCCTAGTCCCCCATATGACCAAATTATTTAACTACATTCAGGAGGAGGGCCTGGCCCGCCATCTTTCACAAAAGCGCTCATAGTCGTCATCCCCAAAGCAGGGAAAGACCCTACCTGCAACAAGTCATACCGCCCGATATCACTTCTAAACACAGATGCGAAGATATACACAAGGGTCCTAGTCACACGCATGGAGGGCATCATGCCCCGCCTGGTCCACCCGGACCAGGTGGGCTTTATTAAAGGGAGGCAACGGGGAGATGCCATGCACAAGACGCTGGACATAATGGAGCACTCAAGGGGGGCAGGGGGAACAGGCCCTGCTTAGCATGGACTCGGAAAAGGCCTTCGAACGGGTGGAGTGGGACTTCCTCTGGGCCTTCCTCAAGAACATGGACTTTGAAGAGCGGTTTATAAAAGGGATTTGAGCATTATACAAGGCCCCCAAGGGAAGGGTGGTAGTAAACGGTAAAGCTTGAGGGGAATTCACCCTCACAAGGGGAACCAGGCAGGTGTGCCCACTCTCCCCCCTCCTCTACACCCTATCCATAGAACCCCTGGGGAACATAATTAGAAATGATACAAACATTGAGGGGATTAAGGTAGGGGACTGTGAGTATAAATTGGCTATGTTCGCTGACGACATGCTCCTATACCTGGCCAACGCAGCGGCATCCATACCCAGAGTCTTGCGAACTGTAAGAGAATACGGGAAGTGGGCAGGCATGAAAGTAAACACTGAACTATCCACTCTTTTCCAGTATAAATCCCTGAGTACCACCACTGAAGTCAACCAAAACACGGGGGAATTCTGGTTGCCCAGTAGACACTAAAATACTTGGGCATCAACGTCACTGGAGAAACGAAAGAGGCCAACCTCCCACCACTAATGTTGGAACTAACTGCTGACCTGGATAGATGGGCGAACCTGACAATATCCTAGCTGGGCCGTCTTAATGCAATCAAGATGGCAACCCCCTCCCCCTCCCCCCCCCCAAGGTCCTGTACCAGTATCAGATGCTCCCAATAGACATTCCAGGGAATCATTTCTCAGAGCTTAAAGCCAAACTCACAAGGTTCCTTTGGCTGGGGAAGAAACAGCAAATAGCCTATAACACATTAACGCGAGACAAGGAGGAGGGAGGAGCGGGTCTCCCAGACTGCTAAACTTACTACCGGGCCGGCCAATTCAGACTCTTGGTGTCTCATCTGAGGGGGGACAAAAACAAGTAATGGGTGGCTATTAGAAATCATCTTCTGCGACCAGTAACTGTAAGGGAATGGCTAAGGGCCTCGAAGTCAGCATTCCCTGCCAAAATCATCAACCAGCGAGTGGTGGGCCTGCTCCTGAGGCTCTGGTGGAACAGAGTGGAAAAGAAAGGCCTCACGACCTGGCCATCGCCCATGAGCCATATATGCCCCCCTGACCTCAATTAGAAACGATTTCAAGGGCCCATAGCGTTTCCAGGGATGGTTCGAGGCAGGTCTGAAGATGATCGGTCAGATGCTAAAAGGAGACTCTTGCATCTCTCTCCAGGAATTGGAGGAGGGCCTACAACTCAAACCTTTAGGAGCTTTCCATTTCCTACAACTGAACGAAGTCCTGATAGCCGCGAAATGGAAGCGCAAACTGCACAGGGATCTAACATCATTAGAAAAGACCCTCATTGAATCTACTTCGTCAGGGGGCCTCATCTCGCAGCTGTACAAGATCCTCCTAGGCAATTAGAGGAAATCAGATGAGGCCGTTAAAAAGAGGTGGGAGAAAGATCTGGGCCCCCCGATGAACGAACATCTCTGGAAAAGTATTTGCAAATCGGCCCATAAAACCTCCATCTCGGAGCAAAGCAAGCTGCATGGCTTAAAACCTCTACACAGATGGCCCTATGACCCCAAGCGCCTCTCCAAAATGTTCAGACAAGCAAGCCTCCGATGTTGGAGGGGATGCCGTAACCAAGCAGACTACTGGCACATGTGGTGGTCCTGCCCGAAAGTGCAGGCGCTTTGGAAGGAGGTTCTGGCCTGGAGACCCAAGACTGGTACAATTCGGCCTGGAAGAGCTTGAGAGCCGATGGCCGCGGCTCCCACACATGCCACACTTTCTGTTGCTAGCGGCCAGGGTATGCCTAGTGACGAACTGGAAATCACAGGCCCTCCCGTCAGAAAGAACTTGGGCCCAGACAGCTAGAGAAATGTACGAGATGGAGAACATTACAGGGGCTCTCCATGAACTCTCCCTAAGCAGAGAAATGGAATGGGCTCCCTTCCTAAACATCTACAAGTAACTCACGTTGGCGCTCCAGACCAGGCCCCTCGCTGATGTGCGAGAAACCCTAACTCTACAATCGTGACTCTTGTGCTTCATCTCAGGGGAGAAGGGCCAGGGCGAAGGGGGTTAATAATTTGTAGAGTTTGAGCAAAAATACGACATAAAATTGCAACAGATGTGAGGATGAAGTTCCAGTTTACCTGAATTGTGCATTAACAAAAAGCCTAATAAAATAAACTTTAAAATAAAGTGCAACCTATAAGCTGAAATTGCTGCATTGGAGCACATCTAAGAGGGAGATGGGACGTGAAGAGGGATACACAGCTTGTAGGTGTTGGTGACTTACTCACCCATTGATTGCCCATAGCCATGTTAATCCCTAAAACTATTCCCACCCACTACCTGTCTCCCTGCATGCCAAACGCATCCTTCTTGGACAACTTTGAGCTAGCTCTCTCGAGGAGTAACATCAAACTGTACTGAATAGGCAGAGCCAGTGCTATTATTTCTAAGCAGTCTTCTGTGAGTTAATGGCTTAATTGCAGTTGTAAATGTGCTACTCGTGTAACAAAAATGCCTTAATTAAGTGTTCCTTTAGGCACTTTCAGCCCGATTCATGGAATTTTTTGCACGGTTTCAAGTGACTTTGCACTGCTGAAAAGAGACTTTACACTGCCGACACAAACCCTGATTCATGGAACTGTGCAAAGTGTATTTTTGCAGTGCAAAGTCCGTGCAAAGCAACTTTTCAGCAGTGCAAAGTCACTTTGAACCGTGCAAAATGTCCATGCATCGGGCCCTTTATTTATAAGCAATATTTGTGTCCTCCATCATTTTATTAATAAGTAATGTGGAAGTCCTCACATCTGTTTCTTGCACTGACGTTCTGTTAAAAACATTAATTGGCAAATCCAACAGTGATGGTTCTTGAAAGGTATTTGATAGGCATTTACCAGGTATGCACAGCATATGCCCAGCTACCCATCATTTTTCAGCTGATTCCATCTTATGGCCAGGTAGTTTCATTATGGTTATGTCTGGAAAATGCCTAGTCCATCCCTCTAAAAAATCTAATACTGTTGGCTTTGCTAATGCGCGTCACTGAATTGACATTATCACTTTTAAAGGAGCTATCACGCATAGACAGTCCATTATATGGACAGTATTGAATGCGCCATGCAACCCCTCAATAAACATAAGTATAACGACTTTATAAACAGCAATATATGCTTCTGAAGTCGTACCTTTTTCGTCTGGCAGATATCTGAACTCCATTGGCTCGCTGACCTCCTGGTCAGATGGTCTTCGTAGCTGCATTTTCACGGTCACGGGCTCAGCGATGGGCTTGAAAAAGGCTGGGGTCCGAAAAACGACGGCAACCTGCCGGTGCACATCTGCCTGCGAAAACGTTCCTTTGCCTTCCCAATCGCTGGTAAAAAAACGTACTTCGATGTCATCTAACAGAGCAAGGAGAGAAGAAGGGTGAAAGCTGACAGATATGCATGTTTGTTGTTGAAAAAAAGAAACACGGGTAACGTGGCTAACAGGATGCAGCTTCCCAAGAAAGTGAAGCTTGGCAGAAATTACCAATATTTTAAAACAGTGTAGTGACAGCTAATCCAAGGTGCTGTTAAACACAGTGTACTGGGTTTATAAAGCAGGCCAAAGCACGCATATGAATTGGGCTAGTCTTGTCCGCCTGATGTGATGATCTGGACTGCTGGTTATTTGGGTGCGCTATTGGTGTCGGTTGGCCTTATGTTGTCCCAGCTGCTTTATGATTGATGTTGTGCCAATTGAGATTGAATTGTTTCCGTTATTTTGCACCTAATAAATGATTCCCATCTATCTATTTCTACCAGCACTTTTCATTTTTGCCAGTTTAGAGTATTCCTCGAAGGCAAACTATAGCACCAGTACTCAAGTATGTGGCAAGGAAATGTTACATTTACATAAAAGGGCCACACAATGCAAGAGCTAGGCATACGCTGAGTGCAGACAGTTGCATTTGGCAGTACCCATCCTATGATGGCAGTACCTCACCATATGAGCCTGCATCTAGCATTGGAGGGCAGCACTTCTGCATATGAGGCTGTCCCTGGGCTTATGATGGCTGTAGCTAGGCATATATGATTGTGAGTGCTATTATATAACGCCAGAACTACAAGACCCATGCATTCACTCTCCAACGTGTTTGGCTTGAAAAAAAAAAAAAAAAAAAATATATATATATATATATATATGGGATACATTACTCACCGTAATCGTATTTCTGATGCTTGTATCTGCTTAGATTCACATGCTGTGCATAGGCCGACATCTAGTGGAAGCTGCGGAGTATTACAGTTTGTTTTTCGAAACTCGAAAATGGTCGTCGACACAGGGGTGCCAGTAATACTATCCCTAGTGTGACGTCCACTGTACCCAAGATCCCTCACGCGTCTAGGATCCTCAGATTGTATTTTTTCTGGCATGAGGAGTAGCGTGAGTACAGATAATCCAAGCAGATAGACAGAAAAGTAAGACTACAAGCAATCATGCGCCTTCTCTCGGAGGGGAGGAAGGGTGGGTCGCATGTGAATCTAAGCAGATACAAGCATCAGAAATACGATTACGGTGAGTAATGTATCCCTTCTGAGGCTTGTGGAATCTGCTTAGATCACATGCTGTGCATAGATTAGCGAGCAGTACCAGAAGAAGGAGGTGGGATGTGAGAAGGGTCATGAGCAAACAGGTGTCTTAGAACCGCTTGTCCCACTTGTGTATCTGTCTTGGAATGAGTGTCAATGCAGTAATGCTGAGTAAAAGTGTGAATAGAGCTCCAAGTAGCTGCTTTGCAAATGGTGTCGAGGGGAACATTTGCAATGAAAGCCAGAGTGGCCCCAATGCCTCTAGTAGAATGGGCCCTTGGCGTAAAAGGCAGAGTTTTTTCAGAAAGAGAGTAACACAGCTGTATACAGTTGATAATCCACTTCGAGATCGCGCCTTTAGAGACGCGATCCCCCTCTCTGCTTGTAGCTACGGAGACAAACAGTTGATCTGTTTTCCTTAGCGGTCTGGTTTTATTTACATAGTAGAGGACCGCCCTACGCACATCAAGGGTGTGTAGTTTCACCTCAGCTGAGCTTTGCGGGTTCTGGAAGAAAGCCGGAAGCTCGATGGACTGGTTTACATGGAACTTAGATATAAATTTAGGTGAGAACCTAGGGTGTGTGCGTAAAACCAGTTTGTCTTTGTGGATAGTAAAGAAAGGATCCTGCACTGACAGAGCCTGAATTTCACTGACCCTTCTTATAGAGGTAATGGCTACTAAGAAGGCTGTTTTATAAGTCAGGTGTTTGAGACTACTTTTATGCATGGGTTCGAAAGGGGGGCCCATGAGCTTAGCTAGCACCACATTGAGGTCCCATCCTGGCGGTGGGTTCGAAATAGGAGGGTGAAGTCTCTTTACTCCTTCCATGAAGGCTTTAACTACTGGTACTTTCCACCACAATACTTTGTTATGGGATGTGGTGTAAGCCGAGAGGGCTGCCAGGTGTACCTTCAGAGAGTTAAAAACCAAACCTGCGTCCAGCAGGTGGAGCATGTATGTTACAACGTTGGAAGGAGTGCAATCAACTGCGTTGATTTGTTTGTTCTGGCACCAAATAACGAATCTCTTCCACTTGTCAAAGTAACAGTGCCTTGTGTTTGGTTTCCTGGATTCTTTTAGGATGTCCATACACCTCTGTGGTAAATTGAGATGCCCAAACTCTATGACCTCAGGAGCCATGCTGCCAGGTTCATTGAGTTGGGTTCCTGGTGCACTGTTTGACCTTGTTGCTGGGACAGTAGGTTGTACCAGGCTGGGAGTTTGATGGGCTCGCACACCGCCATCCTGCGTAGGCGTGGAAACCATGGTTGTCTCACCCACATGGGAGCAACTAGGATGAGCGTCATCGATTCCTTGTTCATCTTGTACACCACCTTCCTGATGAGAGGAGTTGGTGGAAAAGCGTACGCAAACATCCCTGACCAGTTCATCCACAGGGCGTTCCCTTGGGAGTCTGGCTGGGGGAACCTGGATGCAAATCCTGGGCATTGTTTGTTTTCGCTTGTGGCGAATAGGTCTATAGTGGGGAAACCCCAATGAGAGAAGAGATCTTCTACGATATCTCTGTGAAGGACCCATTCGTGTTCTTCTGGGAGGGAGTCTCTGCTTAGGGCATCCGCTAGGGAATTGAGCTCCCCTGGAACATGTTGTGATGACAGGAAGATGTTCCGTCTGAGTGCCCATATCCAGATTTTCTGGGCAAGCTTGGACAGATTTGGCGAACGAGTTCCTCCTTGTTTGTTCAGATAGAACATGGCTGTCGTGCTGTCCGTCCGGATCTGCACCGACAAGTTTAGCAGATGGGGCTCGAACGCCCGAAGCGCTCGGAATACTGCCAGAAGCTCTAGCAGGTTGATGTGGTTCTTGGCTACTGAGTGAGACCAGAGACCCTGAGCTGTGTGGTGGAGATGGTGAGCTCCCCACCCAGTCAGGCATGCATCTGTAGTCACCACTGCCTGTACTTCGGGATCGTAAAAGGGTTTTCCCCTTGCGAGATTCTCTCTTGTCCACCAGTGTAAGCTCTGTACGAGTGTTGGCGAAACGACCACTAGATCGTCCCACTGACCACTTGCCTGAGCCCACTGTTTCGCCAACCATTCCTGCATGGGACGCATGCGCAGACGCGCGTGGGGGACCAGGTAAATGCATGACGCCATCATGCCCAGTAACCGCATTGCTTTGCGTACCGTTATTTGTTGACCTGACTGATAATGTGGAATTTGCAGTAGTATATTCCGAATTCTCTCTTCCGAAGGGAAGGTCAACCCTTTCTGAGTATCTAGGATTGCTCCTAGGAACTGTTTTGAGGTGCTTGGCACCAGACTTGACTTCTTCTCGTTGATAGAGAAGCCTAATTCGTGGAGGAGGTCGATAGTCCTCTGAATGTTTGACCTGCAAATTCCTGGGGTTTCCCCCGTTATGAGCCAGTCGTCCAGATAAGGGTACACTGGGATTGCCTCCCTGCGTAGGTGTGCAGCTGCCACCGCCAGTACCTTGGTGAATGCCCTTGGTGCTGAAGCTATCCCGAAGGGCAGTACCTTGAATTGGTAGTGGCGACTGTCCACCTTGAAGCGCAAGTATTTTCTGTGCGCTGGGAGCATGGAAATATGAAAATAAGCATCTTTCATATCCAAGGTTGCCATGTAATCCCCCTTTTTTAGGAGGGGGATTACCTCTTGTAGCCTGGTCATACGGAATTTTTGGGGCTTGACATACTTGTTGGCAGGCCGTAAGTCCAATACTGGGCGCATTGTCAAATCTTTCTTTGGCACAAGGAAGTAAGTTGAATAGATACCCTTGTTTACCTGGTGTCCTGGGACGAGTTCTATCGCGTCCTTTTCTAGCAGAATGGCGATCTCCTCGAGAAGGATCTTCTGATGTTCTAAGGAGTGTATTCTTTGTCGTGGAGGGTGGTTCTGGGGACGCTGCAGTAATTCTATACAATATCCAGTGAACACTGTTGACAGCACCCATCTGTCTGAGGTGATCCCTTCCCAAGCCTGGGTGAAGTTGGAAATGCGTCCCCCTACTGGGGTTGCGTGAGAAGGGACCCTGAACTGAGCGTCACTGCTTTGGTGGAGGCGTGCCACCTCCCTTGTTGGGGCTGCCTCTGCCTCTTCCACGACCTCTCTTGTTACCCCTGCCGTAACTTTGGGTAGACTGCTGGTTGTTGTTCCATTGTGTACCCTGTCCTTGGGCATAGTTGCCTCTTTGTGAATTTTGGCCGCGTGGGCGACGAAAATTACTGTTCCCCCTCTGGTTAGGGGGTTTGTTGGTAAGCTGGCCAAGGGATTTGAGAGTCTCGTATTCGTCCTTGGCATTCTTAAGTGCGTCTTCGACCGCTTTCCCAAACAATAGATCGGGTTCCACCGGCTTGTCTATTAAAGAAGCCTGGGTTTCTGTTTTGAACCCCGACTGCCGTAACCACGCATGTCTCTTGATAACAGTACCTTCCGCTATCAATCTTCCTGCGTTGTCCGCGGCGTCGAAAGTTGCTTTTAATATGCAACCAGACACGGCTCTCCCTTCTGCCGAGATCCGAGCCAACTGGCCCTTTAACGGTTCAGGAGCAGAGGCTATGAGCGCCGCGACCTCTTCCCATTGATGGCAGTTGTAACTTGCCAACAGGGTGGTGGAGTTTGCAATCCTTGCTTGGTAGGCGGACGTTGAGGCTACCTTCCTGCCAAACCCATACAGTTTTTTGCTCTCCTTGTCGGGAGGAGCTTCTGACGACGATAAGGATGTCCCAGCCCTCTTCCGAGTGTTGGTAACCACTAGGGAGTCTGGTTTAAGATGTCCTCTTATATAAAGAGGGTCAGACTGGGCTGCCCGAAAAAGTTTTTCGACTCTGGGGTTGACAGCTCTGGTGAGGTTGGGATTCACCAGGGATGGATCTATTCTACGTTGGATGGATTTAAGGATAGGGATGGTCTGAGCGACCGGCCTCCTCTCTCCCACTAACTCTTCTGCGAAGTCCCTTTCCTCCTGTACACCGTGGGTGTCAATGTGAAAATGTTCTGCTGCGCGAGCGAGAACTTCATCAAGGAGGGGCTGGTTATCAACTGGCGAGTCAGTAACTGGGGCTTCGCTCTCTACCGGGGAATCTACTCTGTAAATTTCCTGCTCATCTTCTACCTCCTCCAGGTCCTCATCATCCGCATAGTATTCAGTCCCGGTTTGTTCCTCCATAATGTTAAACTCCTGGTCCCCTTCAGGGAAAGGCTATCCTTGGTATCTGGGGTGTGGAGTAGAGTATGGAGTAGAGTAAGGCTGCACCTCGAAGGGTTCAGGTCTTTCGAACCGGGCCTTTTTACTTAGGGGGATAGGATCAGAGGAGCCTGAGGGTGTGGCCCCTTGAGGGTCATACGAAAGGAAATGTTCTGGGTTTTTGTTATAAAAATCAGCTAAGGAAGATATCCTTGACATGACCCTGTCTATGTCTTCACTGGACCATTCCTTGGAACAGGGTATGACTTTAGTAGGCAACTTAGAGGACTTATCAAGGGTACCCTTGCTGGATGTTAATGTCCCAGTAGATTTGTGTTTGTCTGTCTGCTTAGGGTGGAAGGATGGTCTTACAGGAGTGGAAGGCTGTGCTTTCCGCTGTTTCCCCCCCTCCCCGTGCGTGGAAAAATGTTTTCCCTGCCCCTTGGAGGCCCCAGAGACTTTCGACGCCTGGCGTCGAGGGTCGGGAGAGGTATCTGTGTGTTTCGAGCGTGGGGCCTCGCTGGTGTTAACTGCGGCCTCGGTCTCCTGGAGCGCGGCCTGGGGGTGGAAATCGTCTTCGTCTTCCGACGAAGAACTTCCTTTAATCTAGGGAGCGAGGCACTCTTGGCAAGAGTGGATGATTGCCTTGCGTCATGAGGCGATCTCGATCGAGAGCGCCCAGAGGACACCGAGTCGGACCGTTCTATCTGTGCCTCTTTCCGAGAAGTCGACGTCGTCGAGCCTCGGTTGGACTTGGTGTGCTTAGTGTGTGTACCGCTTGCGTCGCCGGGGGTCTTCCCCATAGCCGCCCTGCCGGACAACCTTCCGAGGTCGGGGACCTGCGCTCGGCAGTCTTTCGACGCCGTAATGCCCTCGCCGTCCGAAAGTACGGCGTCGCTGCCATCGCTGAAGGCGCCCTCCGCTGCCATGGCCGCCTGCCTGGCGTGGTGGGCCCAACGCTTTGTCGAACGGTCCTTAAGTGTCTTAGACTTAAACCTACTACACGCTCTGCAGTTCGCTTCGGGGTGGTCCCTCGGCAAGCAGAGATTGCACGTGGCGTGCCTGTCGACCCAAGGGTATTTGCGGTTGCACTTGGGGCAGAATTGGAAAGGGGTACCCTCCATACGCACCTTGAGGCAGCGGGCTGGTAAGTGTTGGAAATATATAAGGTGTACCTATATACCAAGAGTGAAGAGTATGTACCACACCCCACTCTCCCTACTTGCAGGGCCGAGGCCAGCGGCCTACTAGGCCCGGGCCGAGGCCAGCGGCCTTCCGAGGCCCAGATCCGTCGTGCAGCAGCCGACGGTTGATGTCTTCTCCAGCCGTCGTCGAGTGTCGAGGGTCGACGTTGGGGTGGGGAAGGATGTCAATAAATAATTTTAAACTTCAATAATTAGCAAAAGTAAGGCTAAGGCCAGGGGACTCCGCAAGATGCTTCCGACCAGTATGGCGGAAAAAAACAAACTGAGGATCCTAGACGCGTGAGGGATCTTGGGTACAGTGGACGTCACACTAGGGATAGTATTACTGGCACGCCTGTGTCGACGCCCATTTTCGAGTTTCGAAAAACAAACTGTAATACTCCGCAGCTTCCACTAGATGTCGGCCTATGCACAGCATGTGATCTAAGCAGATTCCACAAGCCTCAGAAATATATATATTTAATTTGTATTCAATTGGCACCATTTTGTGTTAAAGTGTGACAAAATGTCACAATGCAATACACCTGTTAAACGCAAACAATCTATTTACAATAATATCTTCATTCATTCGCTTGACTCCTTCCCATCTACTGCCTTTATCAACGCATTCACTATTTACACAATGTTTGTTTGTGAGAACAAAACATTAATATAAATGTATGAATGACAGGAAAAATATATGCGCAGCTGGCGATTGAGGGCGGTCAGAGACATCAACAATATGCTGTGTTAAATCTGTAAATAGTGAATGTTTGATAAAAGCAGTAGACGGGAAGAGGTAAAGCGGATGGATGAATTATTAAGATAGGATTGTAAAAAGGTTGTTTGTTTTTAACAAGTGTATTGTTATGACATTGTGTCGCAGTAGCCCATTAAAACAAAAAGATGCCATATAAATTGCATGTGAAAATAAAATGAATACATATTTCTTTTAAGCCAATTACTCAGGAGAGTGTGAATGAATGTGTTTTGTAGTTTTACATGCATTTGATTTTCTAGGGTGACCCATTCATTCGTGTATTCCTCTAGAGTCTCTGATACATGAGGGATTGCATATAGCCAGACCTATTAGCTTTGGCAATGGTCATTCTGTTTGATGTCGTTAGCTTTGGTTAAAAAATTGGACTTGTAAAGAGAGAGAAAGAGTGGGAATCTGAGTGGGGTAGGTGACAGTGGAGAAAGAGCAACAGGGCGTGTACTTAGACTGGTGAGGGAGGGAGAAAGACAAAGCAAATTTAGGGAGAGCATAGAGATGAGTGCAAATAGAGACGGACACAAATAGAAAGGGAGACAAGCAGAGAAACTGAGAAATAGAAACAGGGGGGCAACAAAGAGCGAGAGATAGAAAGAGGGAGAGTGAGAGCGTGGAAACAGAGGGTGACGAGTAGCGGGGCAACAAACTTAGAGAGTTAAAACCCAATGTAAGCAATAAACATATGCAAAGTGCAGAAAACGATTCGGTCATGCGCCATACCACAATATATGAGGGACACTGCGATGATCAATCACTATACCTTTCTGGACTTTGTCACAGAGCAGAAATATTTCGTCTCCTCCTCTGACGCTTCCACAGTTCTTATTGACGCGGCAGATCCTCAGTTCGGCAGTGTTGGGGGCTCCTAAGGGAATGGATCATTAGTTCATTAACTGTAACTCAGAAAGTCATCCTGTGATTAAATTCCACAGGGGTTAATAACGTGGGTATATGGTTAGTGGACACTTTCATCATGCACTTTTGGAGGCCAGGAATTGCATCAGGTCTGCCGATGACATTTGTGTTGCCTGTTTTTTTATTTTCTCATTTTTGACTTACTTTTCTGTTGATTGATTGGTGTTTATTTTCGATGTGGTGTTAAAATGTTTTCCTTTTGTAATGTTCGACATTTTTACATTTTACTTTGTTTCATAGGACTTACTTTATTATCATGATTGGATTTTTTTCTTTTGCAATAGATTCATGATGTTTTGCGTTGTTTTTCTTGTAAAGTTCTATCTGCCGTCTATGCTTGTGACTACAACTGGTGTCTGCTTGGCTGTATTGGAAATGCAAGCCTTGCGCACGGTTTCACCCAGTAATCATCAACGTGTACTGTAAGAACCAACTGCATAGAGAAATCATACAGTGAAGCATGTTTGAATGACCCTTCTCCATTTTCTGCTACTGCTAAACCATCTGGTCCTCCCGATAATAATAGACCAATTGTTGTTAATGGTGGGAGTAAAGTCAGGATCCTATCGAATGACCATGTTCCTTCAATAACTGGCAATGCAACCTGCCAGATGGGGAACCTGTCTGGTGCCCTTACCTCCATTTCAGACAATCAACCTGTATCCGTACATGGGCCAGGAATAAGCAGGGCCCTTCCCGAAGATCCTATTAACAATCAACCTATTAATAATCGTGCTGCCACTTTGGTATTACTGAGAAAAGCCATCCAAGAGGGCGTAATTTCCGTGGAAATGATATCCGACGCTATGGCATCTGACTCATGCCCTAGTGCTGAGAACAACTTCTCGCCTAAAAATATAAGTGATAAAACAGCTGATTCGTCTGTAAACGCACTCTCTCTCAATGAATCTATGGTTCCTGCATTAGCAACTGACAAACAGCCATCAACTAGTAAAGTCACATAATCGGTCTTGATGGAAGTACTGCCTCTCTTGGCCGTTCTAGAATTAATCGCATATTTCTTCTGGCACTGTTTTCACGAATTCCTCAATTAAGGATGCTAAAATCAGAAGATATCCTGAGAGTATCACTTGCAATCGCAAATAATTACAGAGCCATATGTTATCTTACTTCGGAGTTGATAATGAAATTCCTTTGGTTCAGCCGTGCTGAAATCAAAGAGCAAGGATTCATTTTAACGGCCTATGCTGATGAACAATCCACGAAGGAGTTTCTCGCATTTTCCTGTCCACCTGCTGCTGCTAATCTTGGCACAAATACTTTAACTTGCAATGTTGCCAGTGACGGCAATTCGGCAGTTCATGGATTATTGAATTTAGTTGCCAATTCTAAAGATTTTCCCTGACTAGATGCTAAATTCAATTTTAGCTTTCCAAACCTCTCATCCTACGACATAGGCATTGCAAGCTAATGAAATTAAGTTTCTTTACTGGAATTCATGTGGATTCTATAATCTAATGAAATGGTTTAAAATGCTTATTCCTGCAAATTATCCCACAATAATACTCTTGCGTATATTGTTCGCCTGCCTTAAGACTCACTCAGGGTCGTCCCACTGGCGGTCTCGCTATTGCAGTTAATAACTCCCTGAAAGCACAAACCAAACTTGTGTGGGAATCTTCCAACATCCTGGGGATTTTGTTGATCATGAATAGAACTAAATATCGTACTTTTCTCATAATTTCCCTTTATTGGAACCGTGCTAATACATTAATTGATGTCATACTGGACGAAATTGACAAGTGTCTTGAAACTTTAATGAATGAACATCAAGCTCTTGAAATAATAATCGGAGGTGATTTCAACTCTGATTGCCGAAAAAGATTTCCGATAGGGGACAATAAGTTTAATCTAATTTCCCGTATCAGAGGGGCTCAGTGGAAAGCGTACTTTCAGGACTGGGACATGAACATGGCAGAAACAAAAGACATAAGCCCCAAATTTACATGGAACCGTGGCTCGAATGTATCGATGATAGATTTTATATTTCTAACGCATAACATTTTAGTACTCTCCACTCCTTTATGTATTAGTCCGATACTGCATGGTGACCATGCCCAATTATCCATTGCTCTGAAATTAGAATCTTCCTTTTTACACCTTGATCCTTCCTTACTACTTCCTGAAGTACATTGCCATCAAACATCGCTTAAATGGAGCCCTTGACTCTGCAAACAATTTGTTGTTTATGTCTCCACACACATTGACATGATCAAATCTGCGAAAACCAAATCGATCTCATACATGGCAGCTCAATGCTCCGTAATAATAAAAAGGGGTCTGCTACATTTTAGTTCCAAATATCTAAATAAGGTCCATTGTCACCCTTATGATCCCATTTGCAAAACCTTTAAACGTGAAAAAAACAGAGCCCTTAAGCAACTTAGAATGAGAAGTCTTGATACAGCGACCTATTTAACTCTGCGTAAATTCATACTTTTCACGTATAAACGGAACTTAACACATGCGCGCCTTTTGAAATACAACAAAACTAACTGCTCCCTAATTTGAGCAATATGTGGACATGACACTAGAACCATCTGGCGTACTATAAAAAATGTTGATAATCATATAGCACTATCGATGCCTAATTGTATCTCAGAACATTTATGGTGTGATTACATGTCAACCAAATTTCAGCTTCCCAACAGATTTAGCAATGAACCTGAAGTGTCTCTATGCTACAGCGAGATGCGCCGGTTACACTGGTCGCTTGAGGATCTCAAATGGGCTATCTCTAAACTATCTTACTCGAAATCAGCAGGCCCTGATGGGCTTCCCCCATGCGTGTACAAGTCCGACCCGGACCTGTGGGCCTTAATCCTAAAAATGAAATTTCTTATCATAATTAGATTGGGTAACATCCCTGATTCTTGGTGGACTGCCAACATCATCCCAATCTTTAAAAAAGGGGACCCCTCTTTACCGGCGAACTATCGGCCCATCTCGCTGATTGACACTGAAGCGAAGTTATTCGCAATTCTACTCTTGTTTTATCTGGAAAAATGTATTGAGGCTCACGGTCTTTACTAGAAATTTCAGAATGGCTTTTGCAAAGCTACGAGTACTTCATTAAATGCTACAATAATGGCAAACGTAATAGCTGGTGCGAAACCCAAAAAATCCTATCCTGTCTACATCGCACTAATCGATATGTCGTCAGCATTTGACAATGTAGTATGCAATCTTCTTTGGGCAAAAATGTCAAAAATGGGAGTTCCCCCCGTTTTATTATACTGGTTTATCAAACTTCACACAAATACCTCGTATAAGATAAAGATTACAGCTGACGGGGTACCACCAAGCCCATAAAGACATACTTGGGGCTAAAACAGGGATGCAACCTTGCCGCAACCTTTTTTAATCTGTACATGTCTGACCTTGATGATACTTGGAGCGCTAAAAATCTATTTTCAGTAAAGTTTGGCACTATGCGCCTCCAATGGCTTGCATTTGCCGATGATATAATTATTTTTGATCCTACGCCGGCAGGTCTTCAAGTTAAGTTACAGTTGTTTGAGGAATTTGCAAGTGCACATAATTTATCTCCAAATCCTTCAAAAACAGCCATTATGAGATTTGGATGCTTTGAAAAGAATAGTCGCTATCAGTGGTATTTTATGAAGACCGGGATCCCACTGATTACTAATACGATCTATCTTGGATACTTTCTTTCAGAAGATAACTCGATTAATGCTTGGTCTGGTCTTTTACAATGTAAGAGTAGACCCTTACTCTTGCAACTGAAAATGATATACGCAAAATATTGCAAATTTTCATTAGCACCCTTTATTGATTTTCTTACGCTCAAGATTGAAACTGTGTTACTATACTCTCTTGACATCTGTCTTTGCGATATGAGCGCATGTTTAGACCGTCTACAAGGGACCTTGATAAAATCTGCAATGCACTTTCCTCTAACGCTACCGAATTCCATAATGAGACATGAATTGGGGCTAGTTGCTCTATCGTCACGTTGGAAATGGAGACAGCTTTTAAATTATGCAAGAATATGCTTTCCCCTACTAACCGTCTTTATAATGATATGAAATCTAACCTTGAAATGACGACCATTCCATCAATTACTAAATATCGGTACAGTATGCAGGCATTATTGATTGATGCAAATCTTATAGTTGATGATGTTCATTTTCACCCAGGGTATGCTAAGAAAAAACTTTACAAACAAGATTGGTGCATGACTCTAGAACAAATCGAGAAATATAAAATGCATAAAGAATACTCCGCTCAAACTAAGAAACGTATCCCTAGATATAAGTACATTGATTTATTTCCTTCTAATCATTTCAGAAGGGCCTTCCAGTGGTTCAAATTTAATTTATACCACACACGTGAAAGGACCAAATATTGGAAGAAAAAGATGCACCAACGCTCGAAAAATGTCATTTTCCAACTTGCTTAGAACCAAGGGAGACGATGAAACATTTGATTTTATATTGTCCTCATTTTATAGCAAAGAGAACTCTTTTATTGATTACATTTGTAAATGTAGAATATGACGACTGCCTTAACTCTTTATGGGTAAGAATGATGCAAGGTAGTCACAAGCCACTAATATACGTTCTAGTCTCCCTTTGTAAACACATAGAAAAGGAACTAGTACTACATGACAGCAATTGATTTTATGTCTCTGTTATTTGTGTTTCTCTTGAACTGTATATATTTGTGTTACGTAATGTGTTAATTGAAGCTTTGTTTTAATTGGTTATGTAAATAAGTGTTTTTTGTAAAGGTTCTACTATTGTAATGAACCATGAACAAATAATAAAAAAACAAAACTGTAAGAACCAAGTCTAGTGGGAGAAATAAAGGTTCAACCCTGACTTGTTCCGTCTGGGATTGGATTTCCGACCCAAAGGGAATTAGACAGGGGCTTCTGACCAGCAACTAGATGGTACAATTAGCCATTTCATCTTTGTGTGGGATACTGGGGAAGAACCATGCTAAGCTGATAAACACATTGAAAAACATCAAATAAATGGAGCCGCATAAATGTGATTTTTAGATGACAATCTGCTTTTGAACAGTAATTAAGTGATCATCCATATTTTAAGTAGTATAATTGCCTGCTTTTGTGCACGGCTATTGGTATGATAAGGGAAAGGAAAGTATATAGAACGCCAAACTGCAATGTTCCAGCCGACAGGAATTTGATGGTGGGATCAAACTGTGGGGCTAATGCTGAAACGTGCCTATTATCCCATCCAGGAAGACATACTAACTGGTCCTGTGCCTTCACCCGGCAGAGCACAGGAGCGAGTGAAGCAAAAATATATTGTTGGCTGTCGTAATTCTCAGATAAAGAAGTGGTATTGTTCACGAATTTCTTTTCAAAACATTGAGGCAATCATCAGTGGTACCTTGGGAGAATTGCAATTCATTATATTTAAATATTCTAATTGGCGAACAAAGTGACACCAGGGCGGAAGCGGGGAGACATTTTAGAATCAATCTGCCATTGTGCAGCAAATGTTATAAAGTAACAAGGATAGATTGATAGCTGTAAATCGGACATTGTTCAGCTGATGCCACTTACTGCTTGAAAGAAAACACAGGCACCAAAGAAAAAGTGGCCCACAATCACACTTTATAATTACTACCCAGAACAGACTGTTTGAATGGTATCAAGGGGAATGTTTTCGGTAACATATGTTGTAAATAATGCATTTGAGAACATATTTGCTTAGTAACAATGGTTAAAATGAGTGCAGTCACTTATGAAACCGGCTCTCTCTGGCCCAAAATGTGGCCCACTGTGGCCAAGAAAACTGGCCCATACTCGAATCATGGGCTGGCACTTCGGGCACTGCCCTATTGGCTAGTCCGAGCCTGGACACATTGTATCACTACACTACAGAAAATTATGTGTGATAAGGTTTAAGTTACTTACCTGTAATTATTGTTCTCCAGCATGGGTCTGGCATGGATTCCCCATTGTCAGGCTGGGAATCCTCTGTAAAAGAAAAAGCAGTTTCACTTTCAAACTGTATTTCTCCTCTAAACCAATCACTGTTCTCTGGGTCATACTGCCCACATCCAATGGCATCCTCTACCTAAGCCCCCGCCTCTGGTAGCCATCGTCAGATTTGGTAAGCACGTAAAGTGGCAGTATGCCCAAGAAGAGACGCAGAGGGGCCAGAGCGAGGGTTTGCATGTGAATCCATGCCAGACCCAAGCTGGAGAACAATAGTTACAGGTAAGTAACTTAAACCTTCAACAGCTTGGGGTCTGGCATGGATTCACATGCTCATGAATAACCAATACACAGCAGTACAACCTTACACAACCATGCGAGGTGGCAAAGCTCAACAGAAGCAATTAACTCTTACCTCTGGAACAGATTCACATCAAGCAATCAGCTACTCTGGACTCCTCCCTGGAATCCCTGTTGACGCAGTAGAACTTCATGAATTAAATAAATAAACCAAAGAAGATAGTGGGAAGGGGAAGACAAACCTATGTCTTTTGAGTGTTCTGAAAGTGCAAGTGCAGGACAAGCACCTACAATGCCACTACTGCCTTTACCCGGACCATAAGGAAGTAGAGTGCGAGATATGTCTCGGTTTCTCTAAGAAAACGACGAAGAACAGGCATGGTAGGTTGGCGGCATGGCTTAACAGCAAGGCCTCCGACCGGTGCTCTGAGCAGGGTCATGCCTCGTCCAGGACCGGCCGGTCCGAGGAGCCGCCTACCAAGTCCTTTGAGGGCGCCTCATTTGTGGGGGCCCAAGATAAGCCCAAGATCTGCAAGCCCAAGTCCATCGGGTTCGCCGCTGAAGCTGGTCCCAAAGTGGATATGCTGCGATTTGAAGTTTGGGTGGACCTCCACGTAGCAGCCCTGCAGATATCCAGCAGGGTCACACCAGACAGGAATGCCGTCGTTGCAGCGATCGCTCTGGTGGAATAGTCTCTCGGACTGCCAGGCAACTGAGGGTTCGCCAACCAACAGCAGTGCATGATGCAGCCGGAGAGCCATCTTGAAATGGAAGCCTTGGACAAGGCCTTTCCATGGTTCACAGGACCAAAGTTCACAAACAATTGTGACGTCTTCTGAAAATTCTTCATGTGTGTCACGTAGAACTTCAGGGGAAGAGTAATGTCCAGCGAGCGCAAAACCCTCTCTGCTGGCGAGAAAGGTTTCGGGAAGAAAACACGCAACACCAAAGGCTCGTTGAGGTGGAATACCGACTGAACCTTCGCCATGAAAGAGGGGTGCATTCGCAGTACTACCCTGGATTCGAGGAAAGTCAGGTACGGTTGCTTGCAGGATAGGGCCTGGCTCTCACCTATATGCCTGGCAGATGTGATGGCCACAAAGGAAAGCTGTCTTCCATGAGAGAAACTTGAGTGGGGCCTGATGCAAAGGCTCGCAGGGGCCCCCTATGAGCCTCGTCAGAACCAAGTTGAGTTCCCATGCCTGGGCAGGAGTCTTCACTGACGGGAAGGATCGGAAAAAGCCTTTGAGAAACTCCTTGACGAGTCTGTGGGACCACAGCAACGATCTCCCTGGGGATCTGGTGTAGTAGGAGATGGCCGCCAGATGTACATTGATGGATGCGTGAGCCAGCCCAGCCTTTGCCAAGTACAGCAAGTATGGAAGGACCTGAGGAGCAGTGACCCACAGAGGGGTAATCTTCTGTGACCGGCACCATGTAGCTTACTTGCTTACACTTATGGCAATAGCATGTCAAAGTTGATGACGCCCTGGCCTTGGCGATGACCTCTCTGCAGTCCGCTGGCAACTCATAACCTCCAAACTCTAAGGCTGCAGGAGCCAAGCCTTCAGGTTCGGCGATCCTGGTTCGTGATGAAGGATTGCGCCTCCCTCCCTGGTGAGCAGATCCAGGACCAACAGCAACTTGACTGGAGGTGCCTCTGATGAGCTGAGAAGGTCCGGATACCAAATACCAGGGCGATGACTATCATCTTCCATTGGCACTGTCCGAGTGTGTGATGGCTCGTAGCAGGAGAGGGAACTCGAGTCCGGCGATGGTTGCAACCTCAGGCATTTGGGTGCAGAGTCCGGCACCCTATACTTCTTTTCGAGCCTATTCCGCTTGGCTGGAAATGTGGAAGGGTTCTTCATGAGGGGTAGGCCCTCTTCCCAAATATCGTTCAGAAAAGGCACCGCCATGACCGTCTTCCTCTTGGCCTCTCGCCTTTGATACAATAAGCCCTCCTCCTTGGTTTCCTCAGGCACCAGCTTAGCTCGGAGGACCTGGCGATCATGGAATGGAACACACTCACTTCGTCCAGTGGGGAAACCATATGTGGGGCATCCAAATGTGGCAACTCACCATCCGCTGCAACAATGTCTTAGTCGTGGCCGTATCTGTTCTCGTACCCATGTCTGGGTCTGCTGGGGGAGTTGGGTCCCGACACAGTGGAGGTGGTTGATATGGGGGCGTCAGATGACGCTTTCTTTTCTTCACCGGAGGCTGACCGGGGACCTGGAGGACCACAGGTACCGGCGCCGGTGGTATTCTCATCTCGATCTCCGATACCAAGGTGTGGTGAGTCGATAGAATATCCAAGGACACTCCCAACACTGAAGAGCGTGCAATAAAAATCAGAAGTTGGCTGCCAGAGGCAGGGTTTAGGGAGAGGACTGTCACTGTATGAGGGCAGTATGACCCAGAGGACAGTGATTGGTTTAGAGGAGAAATACAGTTTTAAAGTGAAAGTGAAGCTGTTTTTTCTTTTTGATTTGCAGTTGTAAAATTGGCTCAAATTCTGCCAATAACTCCTCAGTCTGGGTAGAATCAATAGGGCAAGTGTATGGTTCATTTTTCTTTTCGTCCATGTAGGACCTTAAGCAGAAATAGCAACATTTAGAATGAGCATTAATACAGTACAGCACATGCATTGCTGCGGATGAAGGGTGTCTATTACTAAACTCAGTGGCACTCTTTGCTATAAAAAAAAATTCAAGAATTGAGCAACCTGCTCGGATAGAAAACCTATGACCTCCGGGTGTGGTTCAGGCCTTGTGCCACCTTCCCAGAATATAGTGGAACAGGAACTCACAATATGATTTAAAACATTTAGCATTTCACACTTAAAGACTGTGTTGGGGGAGGGCATTCTCCCCCTAAGGAATGTTTGTTGGAACTAGGATCAAGATTGGATTGAACCAAATAGTGCAATTTAAATCACATTAGGCCACTGACACTGCCGGTAACATTGATAGGATTGAAGAACTAAATGCCTATTTGTATTGGTAATTGCCAGTATGGTAATGCTGTGTTTGCGATGTGGTGTGTTGTTGGCTTTGTCAGCTGCTAGTTCATTGTGCATGTCCAGCAGCACTGTAATATAATCCTATTTAAGCTGGATTGTTGCTACGGTCGTAGTCTCTGAGGTGTCAGAAATGAGTCCAGAGCAACTTCTGACTCTTAGAAACACTTGTGTACAGGCGCGTTATAAGTGACATATCATATCACCTGACTGCAAATTGTGGGCCCTGACGTTGCGCCATGGCTTAATGCAATGCATGACAGCCTAAAATTGCACAGTTTAGCATAACAAGGCATAAAGGCTGGAGAATTTGTTTTCAGGGATGTAGACAAATAAATGTGACCTATTGTGATGTTTCCAAAGTGAAAAAGGCTGTCCCCAGCTGTTGGGATGTCTGCCGAGCAAAGTAGAGTAATAACAAACACACTGTAATCATTCCATTAACCACCCTAACCCACGACATATATTGACACATAATTCCAACATCGAAACACAGGTATGCACCATACAACGTACACCACCTGAAGACCCACTTGTCTTCACTACATTTCCTTAAACATCACACCAACCCGCAACAGGTATTTGAAGAAAACTTTCCTTAAACACTGCTGTTCCAGACACAACAGACTACACGAACAACCGGGCGCACACAATAACCACTGCTGCAGACAATACAGTTGTATAGAGTGTATTTGCAAGGTACACAAAGCTCCTAAGCAACCCAACAATATGTAAAGCCTTATATAAAGGTGTTACGCCACCAGAGTATATTTGTAGCTGTATCTGCCACATCCTGGATGGAAGACAAGAAGTCCCAGAATGCAAACCCTCTTTTTTGCATGTTAAACTAGTAGAGCACATGGATATAAATTCAGCTTTAAATGGTAGCTTCATTTTGTGACTCACTTTCTTGCTGTGTTGTTAGGGCATGTAACTTGTTTACACACATTTTAGCGAGACTTCAGCTAAAGCATTTATGCTAAAGCTACCACAACTCTCCCTTTCTCTTAAGAAACCAACACTTAGACTGCTGTGAGAAATTATAAGTTACTCACCATAGTGACTAACGTACTCCTAGTCCATAGTCCCCTTTCCTCCATACTGCATGGGCGTCCATCGCTAGGGACGGGAGACGGAACCTTTTTCACCAGAAAAAATCTTCTTCCCCTTTAAATTTAGATGCGTGCAGGGCACGACCCTGGGAGCGACCCTGGGAGCGTGCACTCCCCTGACACCGCCCACCGGTGCCAGTCTTCAGTCCCCATTGACGAGTCGACAATATTAACATTGCCTAATGACACCAGTTTTATTAAGGGGGAGGATGGTGGAACGTTTGGAGGAAAGGGGACTATGGACTAGGAGTACGTTAGTCACTACGGTGAGTAACTTATAATTACTCCCATGTCCCTGTGCCCTTTCCTCCATACTGCATGGGTGATTACAACTGAATGTAGCCCCAGGGTGGAGAGGTGACCCTCCTAAGCAAACAGGTTCCTTAGCACTGCCCTTCCCAAATGCTGCGTCGGACCTCGAGCTGGCATCCAAACGGTAGTGTTTGCAAAAGGCCGAAGGGGTAGCCCAGGTAGCTGCCCTGCTCATGACCTGCCACGGAACATGTCTTTGAAAAGCCACAGCTGTCGCCTTGGCTCTGATAGCGTGGGCATGCATATTCGCGGGAAGCGGTCTGTGCTACCCCTCATATGTCTCCTTGATGGCCGCAACCATCCATCTTGCTATGTATGCCTTTACATGCTTAGTAGCCTGGCCTTGACCCACCAAAGGTGCCAAAAAGAGCCTCCGACTTGCGTAAGTCTTTAGTCCTGTCAAGGTAGAATTATAGAGCTTGCATGACATCTACACAGTGCAGAACCCTCTGAGCATCATCCTTAGGGTCTGTAAAGAAGGTTGGTAACACTATCTCCTCATTCAGGTGGAAGGATGAGACAACCTTTGGTAAGAATGCGGGGTGCGTCCTAAGCACCACCTTGCCCTTATGAAAAGTAGTGTAAGGCTCAGAGGCCACTAGTGCCTGGATTTCACTGACCATGCGTGCAGATGTAAGGCCCACCAGTAGAGCTGTCTTAAGAGTGACTAACTTGAAGTACGTGGACGCCATGGGCTCGAAAGGTTTATGAGCCATGGTGCCCAAGACTAGGTTAAGGTCCCACACCGGGTGTGGTTTTTTAATAGGCGGGTAGAGGCTGGTGAGGCCTGCCAGATGTCTTTTAACCACCAGATTGGAGGAAGAAAGTATCCGCATCTCCGAATTCCGGTAGGCTCCGATTGCCGTCAAGTAGGTGCGACAAGTGTCCAACTGCACACCCAAGTGAGCAAGGTGTGCAGAGAAGGATAGGACGTCGTCCAGAGTGCAGGTCAATGGACCAACCTCCTTTGACGAAGCCCAGTGGCAGAACCTAGTACACTTGCTTTTGTACTGGCTCCTGGTAGCACCACTCCTGGTGCACTGTATCATGCCTAGGTTGGCCTGAGACAAATGTAGGAGCCTTAGCGTGACCTGTTCAGAAACCACGCTGCGAGGGCTAGCTTCTGGGGAGTGTGGTGGATCACTGTGCCCCCCTGCTGTGGTGAGAATATGTGAGCTGGGCACAGCGGAAGGTGTTTCCCGGGGCCTGCTCTGACAGGCTGAGTAGTTCCGAGAACCATGGCCTCGCGGGCCACCACAGGGCTATCTGGATGACCCGGAGATGTCGGGCCTACCTGATCTTGCAGATTACCCTGCGAACCAGGGGAGTGGGAAGAAAGGCATATGCATTCATGTTGTCCCATTGTATCTGCATGGTGTTGCCCAGAGAGCCCCAGCCCTGTCTCTGCCAGGATGCAAACTAGGGGCACCTCCTGTTAGACCAGGTGGCGAAGAGATCCACCAGCGGATGACCCCATCTGTTGAAGATCCCCTGAAGGACCTGTTAGTTCAACTGCCACTCATAGTTGTCTGCACCTAGTCTGCTGAGTCTGTCTGCCTCCAAGTTGGACTCCCCCAGGAGGTGGATAGCCCTTATGTGCATAATGTTCCCCAGAGCCCATTCACAGATGTGGACTGCCAAGGAGCATAGGGGCGGAGACCTGGTACCACCCTGCTTGTTGATGTAGTACATGCTGGTGGAATTGTCCGTTTGGATGGGGATCACCCTGCCCCTAATCATGGGAGGAAGGCCTTGAGAGCAAGCCAGATAGCCTTCAGCTCCAGCCAATTGATATGGGCCTCCTGTTCCTGGAGAGACCACACTCTGTGGACGCTGTGACTGTCCAGTGTGGCTCCCCAGCCTTACAAGGATGGGTCAGTGGTGATGGTAACCTGCGGGGGCGGAGGGCGGAAAGGCCTCCCTCTCTTCAGGTTGCAGTCTGCGCTCCACCAGATGAGGTCCTAGTGGATAAATGGAGGAATGCTGACAAGTTCCACTGGAAACCGCACTCCTGCTTCCAGGAGGCTGCAAAGTGCAGCTGCAATCGTCTCATTTTGAGCCTTCTGTGTGGCACGCCATGATACCCAAAATGTGTTGGTACCACCATGCTGAGGTGTCTGCTCTGCTGAGAAAATGACCTTAGCCCTTCTTGATGGCTGTGATCTTGTCCTCTGAGGGAAAGACTCTCTCGGTGCTCGTATCCCAGATGAGGCCCAGGAACATTAGGTTCTGCGTGGGCTCCAGCTGTGATTTCTTGAGAATTATGGAAAATCCCAACATGTGCACTGTATTCATGAGGGCGGAAAAGGTGTGGTTGACCGCCTCTGGGGAACTCGCCCAGACGAGCCAGTCCTCTAGGTACGGGTAGACATGGTGACCTTGGGCCCTGAGCAGGGCTGCCACCGCATTCATGAGCCTGGTAAAGACCCTGGGGGCTGAATTGAGGCCAATGGATAGACCACTGTATTGGAAATGAAAGACCATGATGCTGAACCTCAGAAAGGACTGATGGGGCTGCCAAATCGGGACGTGTAGGTACGCGTCCTTCAGATCCAGAGAGCACATCCAGTCTCCCCTGCACAGTATCTCCGCAATAAGCGCTGGGGTAACTATCCTGAACTTTTGAAGAGGGAGGGAAAGGTTCAAGGTAGAGAGGTCCAACACAACTCTCAGGCCAGCCTGGTTCTCCTTGTGTATGGCAACAATCCTGGAATAGAAGCCCAAGCCCCTCTGTGGGGCTGGGACCTCTTCGACTGCCTGGCTCTCTACGAGCGACCAAATTTCCGCCAGCAGAGTTGCTGTACCAACTGTGTGGAGGGGAGGGAGGAACCGGTAGTCTGTGGATACTACAGAGTATCCAGGGGTCTGCAAACCTTGCACGCCAAAACTGTGCATGAAGGGCAAGCCTGTCCTGCCCCTCCCCCCACCAGAGGGTGTGCAGTCATAATATCGAGAATAAAAATGTCAAATTACAATAATGTCGAAAAAATAATGTCGAAAACAAAAATGTCGAATTTTTAATTTTTAATTTTTTTATTTACGTTTTTAAGAAAAATGGGTAAAACTAAAAAGAATACTAAAAAAGGGGTTGGGGGAGGAACCCCCCCATTTCGAATAAAAAGCAACCAAAAAAAGAAATTCGACATTTTTTTTTTCGACATTTTTTTTTAGACATTATGACTTTCGACATTTGTACATTCGATTTAATGACTATAAACCCCACCAGAGACACATGGACCCCGGATGGGCGTGTCATGCCTTCTTTCCCTCTGAGGCTGGGGCTGAGGAGGGGGACAGAAAGAAGCCCTTGCTCCCCCCTTGGGTATACGCCGGTGCTGACTAGCAGACCAGTCAGGCTGTCCCGACTTCCGTTCCTGGAAGCCCCGGAACCGGCCGAAGGCCCGCCCCTTGTTGGAACGCTGATGCGTCTGGCTGTACGTCTTGGGCATGGATTTCGTGAGGATAGATAAGGATTTCACAGTCTGGGAACTGTGCTTCTTATCAAGCTCCTCATCGGTGGTGGAATGAAAAAGATTGCCACCCTTGAATGGCAGGTCCAATATGCGTTCCTGGATGTCTGGGTTGAACTTGATAGCCCGTAGCCAGGCAGTCCTTCTCATGTCTGTGGCGATGCAGATGGCATGGCCTGAGGTTTCAATGTGTGCAACGGTGGACTCAATGATGTCCTGGGCCAGATTTTAGCTTCTGCCAGCCCCGCCTTGAAACGTGCCTGACTGTGCACCGTAGGTTCTGTAAGGAAGTCGGCTATTTCCTGCCAAAGCCTCCGATTAACGGCTGCGAGCATGGTGTCTGCATTATACTGACGGTGGTGCAGTGAGGTGTTGGAATAAACCTTCTTCCCGTAAGCCTCCAAGATCTTCTCCTCCGTGCCTAGAAGTGCCGAAGACGAGGTAGCCGAGGATGACTGAGGCTTGAAGTAGAGTGAGGCCGCGGCAAACACTGACTAGTGTGGTTGAGGGTGCACTGACAGTAAGAGTGGATCCCCCTCCAATTGCCTGTACTTGGCGTTGAGGCGGAGACTGGTAGGCTGGGCCAAATGGGGTTCAAGCCATCCCTTTTTGGCTAAGGGGACAACGTCCTTCTGAATTGGGATCCCCGTTCTAGCTGCAGGGCATAGAGTGAGGACCTCAGCCAGTACCGCCACCTCCAGTTGTTCAACCTCGGGTTGTGGAAGCCCCAAGTACTCGGCCAAACCTGTGAATCGCTCATGGAAGGCCTTGGCTGAAGACGGCGTGTCAGGGTCCCCCTCCTCATCAGTGTCCGCTGGGGTGTCCAGTTGGTCCGGAGCAGGTGGAGGAGTGCTGTGCGCCGAAGGCTTAGGTGTGGAGACCGGAGCCGGCAGATGCTGTGAAGGATGATGTGGAACCGCCTGAACTGTCAGAGGCAGAGAAGCCGGAATCGATAACCCGGCCTAGGCAGCTCGGGCTGCGCAGGCGCCTGAGGTGGTGGAGCCAAAGGAGGAATGACTATAGGTGCTTGTGGCGGGACTGGAGGTAGCATGTCCCTGGTCACATCCTGAAGGATGGCACCCATCTGAGGGGACCTCAGCAGCGTGTGGAACTTATCAAAAAACCTGTCCTCATAAGTTGGAGGAGTGGTAGGTGGTTCTGACGGAGTAGCGGGCGGCTGCTGGGCCTGTGCATACTCTGCCTAGCTAGTTGTGGGGTAAATCTGCCCCGCAATGCTGAAGGATAAGCTGTAGGCCACGTACCTGGTGAAGACCAGTCCCACCTGGACACTCGTTCTCCTACTGGATCCGCGAATGGGGGTGGTGTCGGACGAGCAGTCATTTTGTCTGCCGTGGCCGCCATTTTGTCGGGCTGCATGCCATGTGCCTGCGTCGTGGTGCTTCCCGCGCTGGGCCTGGCCTCCTCCCGAACTCTTGGCGGTGGTGCTTGAGGCCTACCCAGCACCTCAGGATGAGACCTGTTAGGCGTAGAGCCCTCGGCTGTGTCGCGGGTAGTGCTGTATACAGGCGCCCCCTCAGACATTTGTCCGGTAGTAGGGTGTAGACCCTCGGGTGGACACCCGGTAAAAGAACCTTGCAGTCCCTCAGCACTGTCTCCGTAAGGATCTGGTGTCCCCTTGGCCTGACGGCCGGTAGCTGAATCAGCCTCGATACCTGTGCTGGTGCAAGAATCTGAACGGCCCCTCCCGCTCTGGCATTTCCTGGGAAAGGAGTCGCCCTTGCGGGGTGCGATAGAGAAAAGTGGCCCTACCTTGGGCCTTGACTTGTGTCTGATGAAATCTTGAAGTCCTCTGGAGGTGACTTCTCGAAGAGCTCCCTCCACCGAGTCAACCTGTTCTTCAGAGCGCGCAGTTTAAGCGCATCACATGCTGTACAACTTTCCCAGCCATGTTCGGGGCCAAGGCAGCAGAGGCAAAGAGCGTGGGGGTCGGACCTAGGGAAGAGCCCTTTGCGGGCTGGACACCTGCTGAAGCCTGATGACGTCGACATGTGCTGGGGATGAGCGTGTCGCCAGAGGACCGAGTACCTGATAAAGACCAAAGGACATAACACAAAAGATAGTATCCTGGGAAGAGCATGTGGAATTACAAGGCCGAAGCCAAACCCAGGAGTGCTGGTGAAAGCAGACCGTTCCCGTCAACGCGGAAAAGAGGACTGGGGAGTGGCGCCAGTGGGCGGAATCAGGGGAGCGCATGCTCCAAGGGCCGCGCACCCACGTGTCTCTAAATCTAAACGGGAAGAAGATTTTTTTATGGTGAAAAAGGTTCCGTCTCCCGTCCCTAGCGAGGGACGCCCATGCAGCATGGAGGAAACGGGATGGGACGTAGGCATATGAGCTGCCTCTTGCCCCTCTTAACACTGCCAATCTATCTCCTGCCATGCAATACGCCTCTTCTTGTCACCATTAACTATTATATGGTTTGATCTGCTTCGCTCCAAATATTTGTGCCCTTTCTTCAAAAATAAATACCTGTGACTTGCTTTGATTGTCTTGAAAGCAGGCACAGATTTTGCAGCTGTGTGGGGGCTTTTAGCTGAAAATGTCCCATCACAGTTTAAATTCACTAAATAGTTCTACATAAGAAAAGTGCTGCTGCTAACAAGGAAATGTGCTACAGAAGTAATTGTCAGTTATTTGTTAGCAGCACTGTCCCAGCACCGTTTATCATCTGTGTCCTGTCCTGCTCTCAACAGCTCCTTAGATGACTGAGGTCCAGTCAGCAACGGCCCTGCATTCGAAGTTGTGGAAGGAGTAAGGGGGTGTAACGCCCCAATAGCCCAATGGCTGTTGTGCCTGCCTCCAAGGCATCTGCACCAGCCCCCTGCAAAAAAAAATCCCACTCGTGCTTTGCCTGCTAGCTCTCTGTCAATGTCATGCAAGGCAGGCCTAGGTCTCTGGTCCATTTGTCATATGTCTATGTGCACATTTCCTGTGGGTGAAAGCACGCCTCGTCTATATTCATACCTTCCCTATGTGACAGGCAGGCAAGTGCAGAGGAGAAAAACTTGACACTCCTACGTTCAGTGCCCCCCACACAAACCCTCAGAGAATTAACCCAAGCATTGGCAATGACCGCTGACGAGTTTATTTTATTTTTTAGTGCTTTTAGCCAAATAGCTTTTTGCACCCCAAAAAACAATACAAAGGCAAATAAAAACATACTTGAAAACTTAGAAATCACAATTAAAAATGACAGGTGCATAATTGTACAATCCCATGTGAATCAGAAGAACACCCCACAGCGACATCTAGAAATCACTCACCAATGACAGTTTTTCCCGTTAGATTATGACCATATTATCCCATTGCTGCCAGACATTTTTTAAACGTTAAGCAGATATGATGTGCTGCTGCCGTGATGAACAAAGACTCTGTAGCATACATTGTGGACCATAACTGGTCATTTTCCAAGCCAAAACCAATTATACAAAAAGCACCATACCCTCGCCTATAATTGTCCATTGGTTTGGGGTAGCTTGTCAAAATATATCTTGATGTCTCCACCTCTGAATTACATAGGCGACATTTGTGTTTTCTAATTCCAATGCTCCATGCCCCGGTGTATTCCAGGACTGGCAGGATGTTCAAACGCAAATAAACAATGAAACGGCAGAGCGTGGGGCAGCAAAGTTTTGGGGGCTCCCAGCATGTGGCCCTGAGTGGGATATTCCATGTAGCGTCTCTTGCTGGTCAGGGCATCTATGTTGTTAATTATGTACTAGTCCAATGACTTCTTTTTAAGTGTTTTTTAAAAAATGCCGACTGCATTTATTTCTGGGATATCAATGCTCAGATCGATAAGATGCATCTGAAGCAAAACCTTTTTGAGTTCTCATATGCTGTGTTTTTCCCCTTTCTCTGCTGCCTTCCAAATAATAACTGTGATCCGACATAGTAGACATCAAGGTGTCCCCTTGCACACGCCCATGCATAAACTTAATGTACAGGTTACTGCAGGCGTTCTTCCAAAGCGTGTGCACATGCTTTTATGTAGGCCAGCGTAACGCTTTAATTACCCATTTATGTTTCATCGCATCCACGAGTTTATGTATTTGCGCTTTATTTATTGTGGTACCCAAGCCAATGTCCTTTACAGAAACGGATGTTAACATGGGATGATGCTTTTGAATTTGGCACGAGGGCGTTTGGACGTGGCTGCAATGTCAGCCACGCCCAAACGTCCCTCGCGTTAGAAAGGCTTCTGCGCCGAAATGAAATTCGCTGTGAGCGGGTGTACCACTCAAGGAAGGCTTGGGCTGGCCGACTGAAGGGCCAGTTGCGTGGGTCAATGCGGACCAGCATGACGTGTTAATGCGCAGATTCCAATATTTTGTAAACTCTGGTTATTAAAACGCACTATCAGCCACTTGAACCGAAAATATACTTCAAGTGTGTTCAACAGATCGTTGCAGAAACTAACCAATAATATGCGTTGGTAGATCACTTTTTATTCCTACTTGTGACTACTTTTTGTCCCAGTCAGACCCGGACACCAGGCCTCCATCCTTGCCCAGCTAGTCCTCTCAACGGGTTAACTGGTAGCTTTTGTGATTTAAAAGAAACACAGGGAAATTGTGATTTTACTGACATGGCAGAGCCCTAAAGCCATGAAGAATAGAAAACTGCTGCAAGAGCCCTTTGGATTTCATGCACCCAGCAGCACCCTTTCAACCTTGCCTTAGTCCATGATAAATGAAAGGCTTGCCCACGGGTGGGTCCGAGATCCGGCATCAGATGTCTGGCCGGATCTCAGACCCGGCCTGACTCAGCCCTGACGAGACTTTACCGAGCCCCCAGCCCTAGGGAAGCTGGGGTTCGGTGATCTAATCTGCTCTGTCTTCCGATAACCTGCTCGCGTTTCTGCAGGTTCTATTTGCTCAGCCTGTATTCTTTCTTCTGGCCTGAAAGGGGACACTATGGGAAATAATGGGCCATGGCTATCACTGTTAAATGCAGGCTTTATACATGCTGGGCACACTATTGTTTTCCAAATGTGCACTTTACACTTTAACAGAAAAAAAAAGTAATTTCCAAACTCAAAAATGCTGCTTAAACTTGCATTCACTAGTTTTCTTTGAAATGTGTTTCTTTTTTTGTCAGATTACCACACAAATACCCTATAATTCGTATGCCCCATCCTTTGTGTTTTAACACACATTATATTTATAAAGATGTTATATGCTTGTCAAACTGCTTGATCACAAATGAATGCTTCTGTTTTGCTGACAGCACTTATTAGGAAATTAAACTGAGTTCATGGGTGCCAACTTTTGATTTTCACTTCAGAGGCAGAAATACCCCCACCTCTGTCCTGAATATAAGCAAGCGACCAGCCCAACCCCATGCTCTGGCCAAACACATTTTATAGCACTTGTTTTTTATAAGGAATTGCAAAAAGTCAGACAATTAACATCCAGTTTTTAATATAACATCTCAGCAATGGTTTTTCAAACTGCTGAGCTACCCTAGTAACCTTCTACGTTAGAGCGTGTCTATGGATCCCTTAATGTACTAAAAATCACTGCATTACCAACCGTATTTTGGGTGCACTGCTGCCATGGAAATGATTTAAAGTGGAATTGATGCTGGAGTTTGGAAAGAAGCAGCATGAAAGAAATTGCCCAATTTGTACACTATTATTTTGAACATTTCCTTTGAGTGGGGTTCAAATGCCAATTCTGCACCCTCCTCCAAACTCTGCCCCCGCTGTGGCCCTTGTGCGATCCCTCTTTAAATCTTTTCCATTAACACCCCTGGTGAACCCCATGTTGCAGCTCACATGGGCCCTCAGAGCAGACCTTTTTTTAATCGTGGCCTCTCTGTGAACCTATGAGGTGTGCCGTTTGAGAAAGTAGCAGAGCTGTTCGTGTTTATGGCCTTAATACAGGTTTGATCGTAACGTTAGACACATACATACATCTGATATATACAAAATATTGCATGGGGTTTATTTATGTGACTTTATCAAGTACAACACTTTCTATGTACCACATGCCGCAAATATCCAATGTGAACCTAACCTGTAATGAGGTCGGACTCTAAAGAAAGGCGGGATTTCAAATAACATGTGTTCTTACCATTGCCACCATACCTGTAATGTAGCAGTAAGTGTTTCTCAGAAGCACGCAACAACCTGGAGCTTACCAGCATGTGAAGATGATTTCTCTGTATAGGGCAGTGGCATTCAAACTTTTTTATGGAGAGGCCCCATTTTGTCTAGACCCCATTCCCCTTGAGTATATATATTGCTGCTGGGCCCCCCAAATGCCATTTCTGCTTATGTTTTCTATTAAAATCAATCCATATACTCTCTTTTGGATGTGCCTCGTGACCCCCCCCCCATGGACCCCTTCAGGCCCCTTCAAGGGGGGCCAGCCCCACAGTTTGAACACTATGTTGTATATAGTCTGTTCTGCTTCCATTTTGTTACTGTGCATATTGACGACGTGTGGAATCTGATTCTAACCACTGATTGCTTGTATATACATTACTGTGTATGTAGGAGGGATACTGTTCTTACCAACAGTTGTTCTACACCATGTTTTCCAGTGGCTTTCTTTTACTAAACCAAGCAATGGATCTAAGACCGAAAATTGCAGACTTGACCGGATTTTTTGGCAAAGCTCATTTACACACACACAACACACACGCGTGTACACACACACACACACACACACACACACACACACACACACACACGTACACACACACACGCGTACACACGCCCCCCCTAAGTCGAGCTGCCCCTTCTCCAATTGGGTGTGAGGAGCTCTGCAATCAATCCTTTGGTGCACCGTGCGTCTCCTTTTTGCCTAAATCACAGGCTCTGAACCACGCCGGCAGGCTGCATGTGGGAGTCAGAGCCTGTGATTAAGAAACAAAAGCAGGGGTTGGGCGCACCAAGTGAGAGGGGCCAACCCGCAGCCCTTTCAGTCAAGGAGCCGCATGGTTAGAGGCCTGTCTGCAGAGGTCGGTGCTTCTGACTAGAAAAAAAAGAGAGGCATTGGCAGAAACTCCGAACCACACAGGCAACTCTAACTATGCAGATCTTTGATTGAACGGCATGCCTGAGGGGGTTGGTGCATCAGGGGCTTCTCGGGGGAGCCCCAGCAGAGCCCAGGCTCGGGAGCCACCGACTAGGTGCAGAGCACTCAAACCCCTGCACACACCCACCAACCCCACACTGTTTCTGGCACTGATCGCCTGTGCTCCGTCAGTCCTTCTCCTCATTCCGCTCAGTGGCGTTTTGTCAGCATTTATGGACATATGCTGTGCTGCACTCCGGGAACCTCCTTGTGGGATTCTACACGGCAGAGTTTGGTTGATGGCGTGCAGATATAATATGCTATTTCAACTTTAATACTGTGATTGCAATAACCTATGGGCAACTTCGTACTTCAGTTCACGGAAATCTGCAATGCATATAAATACCTTCCTTATTGCCGTTTAGTTGCAACATCACTTCTCGCTTGTATCCCTACTCAACTTATCACAGTAAGGTTGGGACATCACAATGGTGCTGACTGAGCCAACGCACCGAATTCCAGCTACCACGGGAGCATTTCATGTAATGCGTGCCTGGCTTACCAGATTCCTTTCCTCTGCACTGCCTGTTGCAATTTTATGTCAAGACGGGGGCGAGCATTAAGCTTTCATCTTCTTTATTCTCTACTCTCCAGCAGTTTCAACAAATATAACTTTGCAAACTTTCAATTAATATATATTTTTTTTTTTTTAAAACAAACTTCACACTTCAAATCCCATCAATCCTGTAGTCCCGTATTCTCTGGCCATGTGACCTAGTCCTTCCTGTACCTGTGTACTTCCTCTTCTTTTCCTGCTCTCCACAAGATAAGTACCTCTTTATCTTAGCTCCGTAATTTTCACTTGACAGAACGTGTTTTATGCCATTAACATAATTGGAATTGTACACCATGGACAATAATAGAATAAACATGTATAGTAGAGCGTGCAAGCGTTAGTGTTTTAGTGTTTAAAAGGGATTCGGAGGCCCGTGTCGTAATGCACAACACCTCAGGAGCCTGCCGTAACCCCTAGCATAGCGCGAGTTCACAGCCCCAACCCTTGGAAGGGCGGAGCTCTATGCAGGCGGGAGACTTCCCATGAGCCGAGCAGAAACGGCCACGTGCAGCGAATAAGCCAATAGTGAACGCCTCCTACGCGGGGGCGTGGCTTCAGACAGCGGTGACGCTCGAGTATAGAGTATTACCAGGCAAATAAGAAAGATATATCCTGCAAACATACATACTGTATAAGGAAGGTGCAGCCTCGAGCAAAGTGAAGCTGTGGACGCGCCACTACACCTAGCCAGGTATTGATTCAGGCACCGGCCAGCACAATGTCGAACTTCGAGTGGAGCGAAGAGGAGCAGGAGGCAGTCTACCAAGAAGACCTAGCCTATAGCTTCAAAGAAGTGCTGGGAGATTCACTGACAGAGGCAGTGGCCCAAGGAGTGCGGCCTTTACAAGAAAGGCTAGATACCATAGAACTATTCCTGAGCCAAAAGGAAGAACGCACCAAGCAGGAAGAAAGCGCGTCCACAAGGGCAACGTTTAACGACCCTAAGGGGTGTAACAGGGCCCGGAAGAGCAACGACTCTTCTGACCCCCCGGGCCAACCGACAGGGGCGAGTACAGGAGCCCCAGAGGCTACGGACGCGTTCCTCAGACTAAAGGAAGAGTTCATGAAAGATTCCCAGGTGCCGAGCCTCCGGACCCCCTACCCAGGGGATGACAATATGGGTTGTACGGAGGAGGAACCCCCAGAAGGCTTCCCAGACGAGGAACCGCCGATAACCCCCACATCCACCCAAGCGGATGCAGATAACGAAGGGGATGAGGGGAGCCAACCTCCGCCTAAGAAAAGGCAACGAAAACTCCACCACCTAGAAGAGGACGAAACGGCGGACATGTTCCAACCGGAAGAAATCAGAAATCCGAGATCCTCGGAGTGGGTGCCATTGCCAAGAGTGGCGAAATACATGACGCAGAGATTGAGGAAAGCTCTCGAAAAAGAGGTCAGACAAAGACTGAGGGCTGAATGTCCAAGACCAGACCTGCCGGGCAAAGTCGCGGAAGCCCCGGAGTTGGACCCTAAAATGTTGTCGTTCGTCTCCAAATCGAACAGAGACCTGAGGAACGGCATTGACCGCTCCTGGAGAAGCTGCCAGGAAAAACTCCTCGACCTGGCAGGTCCGCTGGCTAAAATAATGGACCTAACCGAACGAGCCAGAGATACAGGCGAGGAGGTAGACCCAGGAGTGCTAGTGAACTGGGCCCAACGGGCCGTATGCATACTAGGAAACGCGAACTGCGCAATTTCATCAGAGCGCAGGAGAGGCCTCCTTTTGAAAATCGACCGGAAACTAGGAGATCTGTCCTCATACGAAGCCGGCGAGGCAGCGCAGGGCCTATTGTTCGGAGAGACTTTTGGTAAGGAGATGGAGAGGTTCGTAGGGACCTACACCTCCCTGGAGAAAGCACAGGCTTCGATGAAGAACATTTTCAAAGGGAGAGGTTTTGGCGGGACCGGTCGCTACAGAGGTCGCTCGACCGGTCGATACCAAACATCCAGAAGGCCTCAGTACAACAGAAACCAATACTGGGAATCCAGGCAGCCTGATACCTTCTTTCCCCCAAGAGGCCGCTTCCCTAGAGGAAGACGAAACAGAGGACAGGGAAGAGGACAAAACTTCCCCACAGGTGAGAACCTTCACATATCCATCAGAAGGGGGGAGGACAGCTATAGTCTGGGAAAACTGGCACTCGCTTTCCAGTGACGCTTGGGTCCTTCAAACAGTGAAAGGCATGTGTATAGAATTCACAGAAACCCCCGTGCAGGACCAAGTGCCACGCCCCGTAGTCACTACGTTAGCCGAGAAAGAGCTGCTAGACTCGGAATTGCGAAGCCTAGCAGAGAAACGGGCGATCGAACCATGCATAGCGCCGCCAAGATTTGTGAGCAACATGTTCCTGGTTCACCGAAAAGACAAAGTGAGACCAGTGATAAATCTAAGGCACATGAACAGCTGGGTGGCCTACAACCACTTCAAAATGGAAGGAATCCACCAGCTCAGGGATACGCTCAGACAGAACGACTGGCTGGCGAGGATAGACTTGAAAGACGCCTATCTTACGATTCCTGTACAGCGGGATTTCCGTCCATTCCTAGCATTCGACTGGGACGGGCAATTATGGCAGTTCACAACGATGCCTTTCGGGCTCTCCTCGGCGCCGTGGGCATTCACGAAAGTGATGAAGCCGGTAGCCGCAGCGATCAGAGGGAAAGGAATTCGCATGATTATATATTTAGACGACATCCTACTGATGGCCGACGGCAAAGAGACTCTAGTCTACCAGACTGACTGGGTAGTACACCTTTTAACTTCGTTAGGTTTCCTAGTGAACTGGGAGAAGTCGGAGATGGCTCCGGCGAGGAGGATAGAATTCCTGGGGTTTATTATAAACACCAAGTCGGCGACACTGGAACTCCCAAACAAAAAGATCAGAGACATAAAGAGAGAAATAAGAGCATGTCTCAGCAAAACGAGCATATCACTCCACACTATAGCAAGAGTAGTAGGCTTATTAGCGGCATCGATACAAGCAATCTTCCCAGGGCCATTACACTACCGAGCCCTTCAGAGGCTGAAGATACGGCATCTTCAGCAAGGCCTACGCTACCACCAACTGGTACTCTTAGATCAAGAGTCCAGGACAGAGTTGGAATGGTGGTTAGCGAACATGGAGGCCTGGAACGGCAGAGCCATCTTCGGCGACCGCCCAGACCTGATAATAGAATCAGATGCCAGCAGAGCAGGCTGGGGAGCCCGGTGCAGGGATCTCCAGACAGGAGGGAGATGGAGCGCATCAGAACTCCAATTACACAAACTGTCTAGAGCTACTAGCCGGATCCTTTGCGATCAGGGCATTTACGAAAGGGAAAGTGAACTCCTGTATCCTGCTGAAAATGGACAACATTTCGGCAGTCAAATACATCAACCATTTAGGAGGGACAAGGTCCAAATTGCTGGCGGAAATAGCCAAGGATTTCTGGCATTCCTGCCTAGAATCAGGGATCTCGGTGGTAGCCGAATACTTGCCAGGTTCGTTGAATGTAGTAGTGGACTGGAACTCCAGACATCTCTCAGACTTCAGCGACTGGATGCTGGACCGGACGATTTTTCAGAATCTGGAAAAGATCTGGGGCCCAGTATACACAGACCGGTTTGCATTCAGGCTCAACGCTCAGAAAGAGAGGTTCTTCAGTTGGAGATTGGACCCAGCGGCAGTCAGAGTGGACGCTTTCCTACAAGATTGGAGGGAGCACACTCTTTACGCTTTTCCCCCATTCATAATGATGAACCGAGTACTAGCAAAGGTACGCAGAGAGACAGCGGATCTGATTGTGGTAGCTCCGAGCTTGAAATCCCAAGTATGGTTCCCAACACTCATGGAACTATTGGTAGATTACCTGAGAATATTGCCACAAGGAGAACACCTCCTCACGGACCCAGCTGGGTCATCTCACCCTCTGAGAGTGAAGGGGACACTGCCATTGATGGCATGCAGGATAGCAGGAGACGCTGGAATCTCCCGGGCATTTCGTCACAAGCTGCAAGTCTCATCGCAGAGTCATGGGCTCCATCAACTCGAAGGAGCTAAGACGCAGCTTGGAACAAGTGGTCGACATGGTGCAGAAGGAGAAATATTCATCCCGTTTCTGCCCCTCTAGTTGAGATCTTGAATTTCGTGGTGGAACTCCTCCAGGACGGCAAAGCATACAGAACAATAGGGGTTTACAGATCTGCGATATCAGCAGGTCACCTACCCGTGGAAGGAGTACCGGTGGGAGAGAACGTAGCAGTAATTCGGCTATTAAGAGGAATAAGATTCAGGAAACCACCGCAGCCGAAATATGAATCTTTATGGGACGTAGCGATAGTATTGAAACTATTTTCGGACTGGCCCGACAACAAGTATCTGTCCCTAGAACAACTATCCGAAAAACTAGCCATGCTACTATGCTTGGTTCATGCAGGAGAGTATCTGATGTGAGAGTTTTAGAAGTGAATAGGAGAACGTACAGGCCGGAAGGCGTGACGTTCAGCTTAGCCAGAAGAACTAAAACGGATTCTAGAACCATCACATACCCGTACATGCAGGAGCACCTGAAATGGTGCGTAGCGGCATGCATAAAGGAATACGAATATAAGACAGCCGAACTAAGACTGGCAGGGACGACTCAATTATTAATTGCACGCAGAAAGCCACACGGAGGAGTAGCAACAGCCACCATAGCGCAGTGGGTCAGAAACATTATGAGTTTAGCAGGCGTGGACATGACAAGATTCGGGGCACACTCAGTAAGAGGAGCGATGGCCTCGAAAGCACTAGGACTAGGCGCAGCATTACAAGACATCATGAAAGCCACAGACTGGGCTAGTGATACGACATTCAGAACGTTTTACTACCGACCTATTAATGCAATGGCAGGAGTAGTAGCAAGAAGCTTTGAACAAGCTTAATGCTCGCCTTCGTCTTGACATAGAATGAAGATTCCCCCTGCTAATAGCGCAGGGAGCTCTTGATTCTATTAAAGACAAGGAGGCGAGCATTAAATTCCCATCCCGAATACACAATGAATGCAATGATGAAATACATGTTGTGAAGTACTGCTGATAATTAACATGGCCATTTTTCCCAGAATAGGGTGTATATTCCCGCCCTAACGTATATCATTCTGTTTCTTATCGACTTTAGGGGATGAGCAAAAGAACAGCTGAAAGTCCGATTCAGAGCAGGTCGCCTAGAACAGCTTGGAAAGCTCGTATGTGAGAGATCGAACTGGTACACAGCAGGAAGTTCAGCACAAGTTCAGCAGTTGAGTGCGCAGTTAAAGAGAAAGGACACGTTCAAGCAATCAAAGAAGAGGAAGGACACAGGAACAGGAAGGACTAGGTCACATGGCCAGAGACTAGGGGACTACAGGATTGATGGGATTTGAAGTCTGAAGTTTGTTTAAGTTATATTTGTTGAAACTGCTGGAGAGTAGAGAATAAAGAAGATGAAAGCTTAATGCTCGCCTCCTTGTCTAATAGAATCAAGAGCTCCCTGTGCTATTAGCAGGGGGAATCTTCACTCACAGCCATTAGCTAATAAGGCGATATGTATGGTAGTGAGTGTATTAAGGGCACCTTGGAGTTTCACGCAGAAGGAAAACAGAAATGGACCAAAGAAAACAAAACTATTTGTGTTGCCAGAGTGTATGTTAAAGGCATTCCGGGTTCTGAGGTACTTACGGTTGTCATAAATGGGATTGGAGATAACAGGGGGGAGCGGGATGGTACATTTCCCCTGCTCGTCAGGGAGGAACACCTGGAAACACAGCCTCACCACATTAAGGTCATAATCTTCAATGGTTAGCAGCTTGTCATCCGGAACTGCAAAATAATAAAAAGGAGAATCACATGTTTGCAAGTTTTATTGGCCATGTGTTGCATTCAAACCGTGCTATGCTGTGCATTTGGTAATTCATTGATCGCTCCTTCTTTTTTCTTTTTTACAGCAAATGTACAGGACCTTTCACTGTTCCTAAAATTATGTGACAGTTCCACTCTACTGACAGTTTTACCAGTGTTATTCCACCCAGGGCGGCCAATGGACACCTAAAATTCACAGGTCACATCTATACAGAACTCACAAGCCCGTGCCAGTCCCCGAGTGGAACGTCATATGCACATTGAAGGGGGGTAGAGTACAGCTTCAGGTCTTGGGCAATGGCCATTAAGAGTTCCCTTGAAATGTTATGTATAATGGCTGGCAAAGCATATACCCACTGCAGTGCAAAGATATTTCTCAAATTAGGAGAGGAACCATTTTGTCACACCAGCTATCCCACAGTCACAGTTTAATAAAAAAAAAAAATTAGGCTTGCAGACTCACTGAGTAGAGAATCGTTGGTCAGTTTTTCCAGGTATATGTAAGAGCTCATCTACATTTCATGAATTTCTTTTAAAAATGTTTTTATTATTACTTGTTTGAATCACTTAATGATTTTTACAAGATGAACATTTTTCCATCTTTGCATCTCCGGAATTGAAGACATTTCGAGACTAGTAAAGCAGGAAGATATGTTCAAAGTCAGTGATTTCCCTGTATATGTAGGGGGGAATCTTCAAATGCTTTTTTGTGTTGGGGTGTTGCTTTGCTCGATTTTTCCCAGTGCGTTCAAGAGGATTTTTGTTGTCGCTATTATCCATGAGATTTTCTCTCCATTTATCAGGCGGTTCCACCAGGAGTCTTCCTCACACAGAAGAAATGGAGAACTTGGCGGTTTTAGGTATGCTCTTCTAAATGATTGTGTTTCTGGGCATGACAGGAATAGGTGTCTTATTGTTTCGATCTGTGTTTGATTTTTACAGAGTCTGCATATGTTCGAATTTGAGAGAGATCTGACCGCCCTGATTTCATTAGTGTCCAGGAGGTTTAGACGTGCTCTAAGAAACACATGTCTTAGTCCTTTGTTTGGAAATGTCTTGATGAATTCCTGGGTCCGATTTAACTTTTTTGTGTTTGGTGGAAGGTGAGTTGTCAGTTTATTTTTTGCCACAGTTTCTAGTGTGCAGATCCAGTCCAGCTCTTCCATCTTCCTTTTTACCCTTTGCAGGTTTTGGATCAAGTCTTCTTCTGTGCATTGAATCGATGCCAACTTAAAGCAATAGTGCGCACAAAAATATTATTGTCCCGAGCGTTCGGTCATGTGGTTTTAAGCATACATTGATCGAATGTAAATACATTTCCTATGCACTGTACCTTAGTTTTCCTCACTTTTTACACATGCGAAATCAGGCAGCTGGGTGCGGCCATCTTGGGCTAATCTTATCCGTTGCCGCATCGCCCTAAGGTGAACTGCTCTCGCGGCACTAAATCATATCCCCGCCCCTGAAGCTGACATCACTCGACGGGTACGGCTCATTTCACAATGCGAATGCGCGTCTCGTGTCAAAGTTCTCTGTGCGGCAGCTAATGACGTGTCTCCATGGAAATGGCAGGACGCCTCTTTCCTCAATAAGTATAAACAGACAGCTTCTCATCAGACAACATCAGAGTTGATTTTTAAATAGTATCACTGTCTTTTTTTGTGTATCCTGTGGCTCGTGTCTGCTCTGTTCAGCTATCTTCATTGCTCGTAGCCCGTGCGAATAGATACTAGTACTATCATTACTATCTATTTTAAATTTTGTCATATAATAGCAACAATACAGCCCTACCAGTACGAGCAGGAGTATTCAGAGGCGGAATTAGTCGAAAGGGAAAGATACGGAAATGATGGGGCTTCGGACGACAGTTGGGAGGACGAATCACCGGATCAAGAGCCTGAGCCTAGCCTCATGGAAGATGTTTCCACCTGGTGTACCTGCAATCGGTGTGAGGTCATGCCAACCGAGGAGGAGAACTGCTGCTGCTGAGAAAACTCTGGATGCTTGGCCTACATATCGGAAGACGAGACACGGCCGCTATGCGTTACCCAGCTGCATGACTTCAGGGCAGCCTGCCTCACAAGGTCCGTGTTGAGGATTATGATGGTGATTATGCACGAACTTCGCGCATTCCAAGTAACGAGTAAGTGTACGCTAGATGTGATTTAGGCCACTAACATTTCATGTTTGTCCCCTATGCTGTCGTAACTTTGATCTATCACTGTCAAAAGAATATAAACTTGCAATTCTATACATCACTCGTGATGTGGGGAAATCATAGTGGTCATCTTATGTGTCTTTCACGTACAACCAAGAAAGAATATTTCTCTGTGCCCCAAACGTTATGGAATGTATAGTTGTTCACTTTTGTAATGTGTCTACACTTTAAAGCCCAAGTTGATTGATCCATGAAGTAAAATGTGTACTGGCAACTATGCCATAGGATACAAGATTGCATTTTCAAATAAGGTTTGTACACTTATCATGTTCATTTAAATACAGTTTGTAGGTTTCTCTTCCAGAGGTGGTACAGGCTGGTGGCCTATCGTGTGTTTACATGGTGGCTTCATAGGAGGCGTGGATACCGCTTTTGACGAGTAATACCCGCCTGTGATGTTGGTGCTAACCTAGCCGAATTCCACAGTGACAGCGGTCAGTACAGGGGATTTTCCCACACTGTGCTGCAACCCGAAGTTTACAATGTATAGTACATTTGTGCCATCAACATCAGCAACAAAATAAAATACAACTGAACTTTTCTGAATAGTTGTTTCAATTTTTCAGAGTATCATAGTAACGCTCACTTGTCCTGACAGGGCTGACTGGGTGGTAACGGCCAAGGTGCCAAACACCATGTACACTTCAAAGGTATCTTACGCGCAGGGGCCATTGTACACATGGCCTCCCCAGACCCTGTGTCTCCAGGCATGCTCCCCTGAAGCAGACCGTGCCCCTGCAATCCACATAAGTGTGTCGCCATTCAGCAGTGTTCCGGTCCTTTTCTGCACGCCTCATGCCCATCCATCCCCCCTCCACTATCAATGGCAGTTCGCACCTGTGGCCGTGCCCTCCCGAGGGGGCTGGCAGGATGGGAATGGACGAGGTGCCAAACACCATGTACACTTCAAAGGTATCTTAGGCGCAGGGGCCATTGTACACATGGCCTCCCCAGACACCGTGTCTCCAGGCATGCTCCCCTGAAGCAGACCGCGCCCCTGCAATCCACATAAGAGAACGCCATAAACGCGTCACTGATTCAAATACACACCCACTTTTCTAATTCTTTATAAACCCCTTGATATTTATCCTGAGAACATCTGAGCACTGGAAGTCAATTCTTGATCGCGCTACCTGTTCTACTACTCTGCTACTAACTACCCTGCTTGCTGAATCTAATTGTTTGTTTGTCAAGGTAAGGGCAGGTCACTAATCATCTCTTTTTGCTCTTTAAATTTTGATCTATTTCGAACGAATGAACCCAATAGTGTAATGTTCATTCATCTCATTGCCTTTACCATTGTCTTCTGTTTAATTTGTTCTGTTCTCGATATATAGCAAACGTCATCAGTGTCAATTGGGATAAAATTGCATCCTTCGCGGACCATGTCTATAAGCATGTTTCCTTTTGATGCATGAAAGTACATTCAACAGACGAGAAACACGTTACAATTTGCATCACATCAATCAATTCTGTATGAATGTTATATTAGTGTATATTCGATTACCCTCCACAGGTTTTGCTTCTGTGACCAAAACAAACATTGCATAGAAAACTTTGATATAATTCCATCTTTCTCACACACTCATGTAAAACATTTTAGTAACTATGTGTACTTTTTTTTTTTTTACAAATTTCTCAAGAATGCCTGCTTGTATGGTTTACGGTTGCCGTTCTAAGACCCATAACAAACCTAAGGGCACAATGATGCATATATTCCCGAGGAATATAGATCTATTAAGAGAATGGGTCAGATATTGTGGATTTACGCCGAGCAAGCTTGAAAGTAGAGCCCAGGATGTCTTGGGGGACTTGAGGGCCAATCGATTCCGCATCTGCAGTCTACACTTTACCCCAGATATGTACAACCAATCGCAGCACACTAAAAAGAATCGACTCAGAACGTCTCGTAAATTGCTTCCAAATGCATTTCCAACTCTATTAATGCACACGCGGGACCAGGTGAGTTCCGGATTATGAATTAGCTGTAGGCCTTGGGGTACTGAACAGCTAACTACATAAACGGATTGGTGCTTTCGGTGTAAATGTTTCTTATATAATTTTGCGTATTTACCAGATTGTGTTACTTTATAACTATACCCCATTTAACTACACATCTGTCCGTGGTTTTAGGAGCATCATAGAAACTAATTATGAACATAGAAAACTATGCCATAGTGCCCTTCAAAATAAGCATAATCTTTTCATAATCGGTTGCTTCACATGTCAATTCTTTTAGGTGAGCATATTGACTGAAGCACAGACCCTCGCTAGTAACATCACCGACACATCCATTATACCAATGGTGAGCCATACAGACTTGCAGAGTTCATTTTATTGACAGTTGGATCTTCCCACATATCTAATACAAATCTAATTTTACCACTTCGTGACAATGTACTGAAAATGAAGGAGCAAGATTCTGCATCCATTTCTTTTCCAGAGTCAACAACAACTTCGAGCGCCTATCAGGTATTTTTATTTCGCTTTTCGATTACGCGAATGTATTATGCATGGAATTTGAAATGATATGAAATAGTTTACGTATATTGTCGTTTGTTTACATAATATTTCATTTATGGGTTTCTATTTATATGTACCATTGTCTTCATCCTATTGTGTCTGTTCAATTTCACTGTTTTCATCCAATTAAAACAAGTACAGTGTTACAGGGGGATGCTGGTACTTCCACAACAATTACATCACCCATTGCAGCTGGTCCAGAGTTTGAGGTATGTGTACTGACAGTTCCCTTGAATGAAAGGAAGTAAATCCTACATCGGATACTATTTCTACCCTAATGCACAATACAATGCAAAATGATTGAGTGCAACATTACAATCAGTAGGTTTTGCACAGTGATCTCTGATCGAGTAGACTTGCCTTCAATCAGGTGAAATTCTAAATGTCTGTACACTGTTTACAAGGGTATGTGTGTGAGTGATGTGTGCGATGAAAGTCTTTCAGTTCAAATATGATTGACTTCTGTTTTTTAATGAATATTCTATTCAAGGAATGTATACAAGGTTGGGTATTAGAAGAGGAGGCACATGGATCAGAGGTTTTGGACCCGCTTGCTGGTGCGGTCGTTACAGTGAAGAACCCGTTTTCACAGAAAATCAAGAAAACAAGGGTAACTTACAAACAATTTTGTTTAATAAAAATGTTTTGGCCTGGTATTGTCTTCATAACATGTTTTTTTTAATCTAAAGTGCTATATACTGTATGTTGGATTTACATTGAACATGTTTTTACAACCCATCTCCTAGAGGCCCAGAAGGAAAACAAGTATAAAAACACAAACAACAAATGAAACCAAAGATGCTGCTTGCCAAACAGATTTCACCATGGAGCAACTATTATTTGAGGCGCAGCGTGGTCCAGTCTATAAGCAGAGTAGAGATGCTTATGCCCAATGGCCAGAAAATGAATTGAATGTGACTGGCGAAGCAAGCAAAGTGTTCTTGGAACATTGCTACAATGTGAGATCTCGACAAGATGAAGATGAAACTGAACATAAGAAAGAAGATTTTGAATTACTCACTGACAACTTCACACAATCTACACCCGCAAAAAAAGGGCCACCCAATAAACAATCGACATTGATGGTTTCTCCAATACGTGTGCAAATAATGCAAGCGGAACTAACAGAGATCGAAGCTTCTACGCAATTGACTGAGGAACTTGCCAAAGATCTCGACCTCAGTGTGTCCAGTTTGGCCGAATGGTCCACATCAGTTGATTCACAAACCACATTCATGCAAGACGATAGTCTAATAAAGGAGCGCAAATACATTGTATTCGACAGCTGCCTGGTAGAGATTATACTGATGCTGAAATGTGTCCATCCGGTGAGGGGGAAAATATGCAGGGAGCCATTGGTGAATGTGACTTGTGTATTACAAGGCACCTGTGCCCAGCTCCATGGTACATTTTTATGGTCCGCTCAACCGATGCTGGGCAAAGTGCCAGCTGGAAATCTACTGTGTGCACCAGCTTTACTTTTCAGTGGCTCTACTTTTAGTAAATTGTTCAGTTTCTGTCAATTTGTTGGACTTCAGTTCCTTTCTAAAACACAGTACTACAAATATGAAAGAGAATTTGTATTCCTCACTATTAGTCAAGCTTGAAAAATTGAACAAATGTCTATTGAAAGGACATTCTCTGCCAAACGGTTCAGGCTAGCTGGCGATGGACAGTGTGACAGCCCCGGAATTTCAGCAAAGTACTGCACATACCACTTTCAGGACATGGAAACAAAACAAATTGTGAGTTCTGTGGTTGTGCAGGTGTCCCAATGTAAATCCTCAGTGGCCATGGAGAAACATGGTTTTATACAATCCCTGGAAGATTTCCAATCGAGGGGAATGCAAATAAACCTCATAGCCACCGACAGACATGTTTCAATAGCCAAGGCCATGCAAGAGCAGTTTCCAAACATTCGCCATCAATTTAATGTATGGCACGTTGCCAAATCAATCAATGAAAAAATCACAGCTGCTGGTAAAAAAAAAGTTTAGAAAATATTTTACAGTGGTCCCATTCTTTCAGCAACCATCTTTGGTGGAGCTCCAAAACTTGTGATGGGTCTGTGGAAATTCTACTTGAAAAATGGTACTCATTGATGCACCACTGCTCCAATGTTCACTCAGAGACAGAAATCCTACATTTTCACCAATATGCACATGGACCTTTATCGGAGGAACAGGAACGCAAGAAGAAGTGTTTGGTTCCATCTTCACCTCCACACAAAGCTCTTGAGAAGTTTGTGTCTGATAAAACTCTTTCAAGAGACCTGAAGGGACTCACAGAATTCTGTCACACCGGAGATTTGGAGGTGTTCCACAATATGTGCTTAAAGTACAGGCCCAAGAGATTGCATTTCTGCATAGACGGGATGCAATATCGAACATTACTAGCGGTATTAGCGCATAACGAGAACATAGGGAGACAACAATCGAGAACTGTGGGAAACTTTGGTATGTTTTGTTACACAATGGCCTTTGCAAAAAGAAGCAAAAAATGGCTGGTCAAGTCAATATACCAGGAAATGGATTCCGATTTTTTGAAAGATCTCACTTTGACTGTGCTGAACATGCATACTCATGGAATCGCTCATGATTTAGTTACTAGGACACATACATTGCCACAAAACATTGCAAACGTGCCCGGTCCACCGAAAGCAGACCTCGTGGAACAGTTCACTTCCCAGTTCAAATGATTAGCAGCTATTTATATGTTTAACAATGTTTATACATTGTACATGACCAATGGAAATCTATTTACCTTGAATTTCAAAGCTATTAAAAGTATAAATTGTCCAAATAAAGCATCCAAATTGTCTTTTCAAATGTATCCTCTTTGTCAATTTCTTTTGCAATAAGTGCCTGTTAGAGGATGCCATACAGTGTAACTCTGTTCTTTCACACTTCCTGCTTTCGGCGAGCTCCTTTGGGTCTTTCACTGATCGGGGGAGGGTCAGATGAATATCAAGCATGAAAGCAAATGTGGGGTCTGAAGTTGCCTAGCAAGCACGTGTCCAAATAGCTGAATAAATACGCATCCCACTAAGGAATGAGTCCTAGGAGAGATAACAAACTGCATGCAAGAGCTACTGACTGTAAGCAAAACGACGCATGAAAGGGGGTTGTTGGTGTGAAATAGGTACACTCTGACCTATATTTTTATGGAGGCATGTGTTAGTTTTACGATTTCAAACATAATGGGGATAGATGCTAGTGTTACCAAAATATATGACCACTCCTGATTAGGTATATGGGAGGTGAATTTGAGGTGGTGAGGGGGTAGAGTCTGGGGACCAGATGTGTTCAAAGGTAACAGGGGTCATGGGTTCAGGAGACCACAGCATGGCAGGAGGGGGTTGGAGATGGCATGAGTCAGTCAGCAGAGACGGATTGTGCACTAAGGTTGGAGCAGGGCTTGGACTGACATTCTCATACGATCACATTTTGTCAGGGCTCGAGACTCGCTACTTGCAAAAATGAATAGCTGCATTGCCGCGAGTACAGGAGACGGGCTGAGCTGACAGGTGGTGGGGGCTGGCTGGCTGTGCGCGGTGCTGGGAGAATGAGCAGTTCGCCAGATGGGCAGAGGGACTCTAAAAATAAGGCATTTGGAAGTAAACCAAATGAGGTTCAAAGCATACACATTAGCACAGCGTTAATACATTTTTATGAAACATGGGTGATGCAAATAGGTACAGGAGGGGTGGAGGTGTCTCCCACCTTCGCTTAGATGTCATTTGACCGGTACGAGAATGGTTCAGGGAGGCGGGATACACCGTCTCTCCTCCAACATTTGTTAGTGCACGCAAAGTTCAGTGGAGATGGAAGGGCACTTGTATTTATGACTTGTGAGTGTCTCACGTTATCCGCAGAGCACATTCCTGCTCGAAAACAGGTTGCACGCAGATGTGACATGACAATGGGGAGGACACTAACTGGTACTGTTTTCATAAAATAAGTAAATCACTATAAATTTCACGCGGCATTGGTGGATGCCAGCAAACAATTTGTTTGCTTTTCGAAAATATTTCAAATGCCACGTTAGTCTACAGCGCTCCCACGCATCCTACACAGTATGTTTTTGATTTGTGGCTTTCCTTCACCAAAAGCAAACTTAGCATATGCACTTCTAAGAAGGTTCGATTGTTTTTCGTCCTTGGAAGAAAGGGAGGATTCGGAATGGAATGAATGAATGAAGGGAGGTGTGTAAAACCGTCAAATATGATAAGGTTCACCATTCCAAAACTGGACAAATGAACATGTAATTTCATTTCATGACAATTTCGTTGATCTGAACGGACACTGCGTTACGCTGAGAGAATGTAAATGCCGAATATTATGTACGTTTTACTGTAGACGAGTTTATAGACGATCGAGTTAAGGTTTAATTTTATGGCCGGTATTGCTGGCTAACATTGTAATGGGTTGTTGTTTGTGGCATTTTGCAACGACACGCAAAATCAACCTGTGTGTACTTATCTTTGTCCCGGGCACATGGGCAGTCCAGCACCAAAATGCATGTAGTCCACATGTGGGTTCCACCAACGCCAAATTCTATGCTAATATTCAATTAAAATGCCGTCTATGTGTTCTTCGAATTCATCCGTCAGCTTCTGCATCCGCATCCCATTGCGATCTAAACATACTCCATAGCACTAACCTCTCAAGCAAATCGTAGACTCCAACTTTCCACACAATGTTTTCTCTGTGATTCCATTGTTCCACAATTGTGCTCATCATTAGTTTTCACATGGTGCAGAATTAATGGGTGAATTGATAAATTAGAATAAAGAACGGCTACTGAGACACATTCTTGGTATGTTTTCTACACAGCTACATCCTGCCATTCTGCGAATGTCATAGTTTCCAGATACCAATTGATGGCTTCTTCAGCAGGCAGTTGCAGATACACCTAAATGGCTGGATTGGTTTTAGGTGAAAGGGTCGAATGAAAAGATTCGAAATACAATTGTTTCGAATCAAAAGGACCGAAAACCAAAAAACCGAATGCAAATCCCCTGTGTTTTGCCCAAAAAACAATTTTTACCTATACCAAGCCCCAAAAAAAAACATTTAAAAAAAGGCATTCGATCATTTTGTTTTCGATCCTTTTGAGTCGAACGTATTGTATTCAACTCTTTTTCATTCGACCCTTTGACTGGACACCAGCTGGATTTCGATCACCCTGTTGTGCGACGATCGCCCCGGGCTGATATGCCCTTTCGGGGTACCAGCGACAAGGAGCAACCTGATATTGTTTACATTGGTCTAGCAACAAGCTGATGCCGAAGCCTTGCGATTAAGAGCACGTTGAATGCGCTTCTTATACCCAAAGGAACACTGTGTGACTCACAATAAAGATTTGTGGATCGAAACCAAGAAAGAAATTTCAAATTTGGTTGAATATGGAAATCGGCGGATGTTCTCGGAGCGTTTATTGTGAAATAAAAGCACATTATAAATTGCAGAGTATTGCAGTTTCCTTTTAAAAAAAATGTGTTTTGTATTCAGAATTGCCGTGATAGGATGTGTGTTGATATTCCGGGCTCTGTGTCAATTGACGTCAAGACGTAGGTGATGACTGGACGCGTTTGGCTACGCTGCACAGTAACGTCATGGAGATAGACAGAGAATATTGCTAGGAATGGTGAAGGGGAAGGGGGGATATGATTTAGTGCCGCAGGGGCACTTGAACTTAGGGCGATGGATAAACTGATAAGATTAGCACAAGATGGCCGCGCCTGGCTGCCTGATTTTGCATGTGTAATAGTGAGGAAAACTAAGGTACGGTGCATAGGAAATGTTTCTACAATTGATCAACGTATGCTTAAAACCACGTGCCCGAACGCTCGGGACAATAATACATTTGAGCGCACTATTCCTTTAACCTTCTTTTCGTTTGCCCATTCGTTCAGCATTTTACAGTGGGCTGCTTTGATCTCAATGTTTATCAGGTCATAAATCCTCGGGCTGTCCGGAAGCAGAGATTTCCTGAAAAGCATCATGCTGTTGCACTCAATCGTAGCTTTCAATGACAGCAGGCTCAATTTGCGGCTGAACGAGGGCATGGGAGTTGACTTGGGTAAGGTTAAGACGGTTCTCCAGAAATATCCTTCCAGTTTTTGCCATATGTCCTGAGGGATATCTGGCATCACGTCAGCCCCATATGTTAGAGATGGAACCACCTTTGCTCTGTAGAAATGAATAGCTGGTAAAAGGGTAAGCGGGCACATTTTTTATCCACTGCTCGAGTTTGCGATGCAAGTTTCCTTGTTTTATCCCATACGTTGCGCTGCATTGTGTTTTCTGATCTTGAACTATCTAGCGTAACTCCAAGTTACTTAAATTCATATACTTTTCCGATCTGCGAGCCCTCAAGGTACCATCTTAGATTTTCTTTTCTCTTTCTTGATTTTTCCAACAACATGACTTTTGTTTTTCCCTTGTTTAGTTCTAAGTTGTTTAAGCGAATATACTTGGAAAGGTTGTCAAGTTGTCTCTGCAGACCAACTGCCGTATGGTCTAAAAGGATCATGTCATCTGCGTACAGCAATCGGGATATTGTTATTTGTCCAATTTTCGGCGGAAATGACCTCACGCTTTTTTCTTTGTCTTTAAAGTCCCCAAGATATGCAATGAAAAGTGCCGGGGCCAGGGCGCAGCCTTGTTTAACCCCTCTTGTGGTAGGTATTTCTTCCGATAACAAGCCCTGTTGGTTCAGGCGCACTCTCATTTTGGTTTTGGAATGTAGAGCTATTATTGTGTCTAGAATTGCCTGCGGGCAGTTCCAGGCTGAAAGTTTGGGCCATAGTTTCTCTCGGTCAACCTGGTCAAACGCTTGAGCCAGGTCGATGAACGTGAGAAAAGCCCTTGGGCTTCCCTATGTGTTGTTTTTTTTTTATGATGCTCAAGAGCATGAGGTTGGCCGTGGTTCCCATATTTTTCTTGAAACCTGCTTGGAACGGGTTAGCACTGGCCGAGGTCTTTGCCCGCATTTGAAACCTCGATAGTAGTAGGGAGCCGAAAACCTTCCCGATTACATCAAGTAGTGCAATCGCGTGGTAATTTCTGGAGTCTTCTTTGTTGCCCTTCTTAAAGATGAGCACCACAATTGATGATGTCCAAGATGGTGGGATGGTCTTGGACTCCTTACACCTTCCAAAGACCAAGCTGATTAAGTTTGCCCACTCTGCCGGGTGGTTCTTTAAATCGATAGTTATTATCCCATTCGGACACGGGGTTCTTGATGTTTTCAATTTCCGTATGGCTTCTTCAATGGTTTCCCTGTTGTGTAGATCTTCCCAGGGTGCAGTCTTTTCATCTTGCATTAGAGAGGTGTTGCTGGATGGCATGTAAAATAGGGTTTTGAAGTAGTTCACCCAAGTGGCTTCTCACACACTGTTTGAGAGGGCTCCGTCGGTTAAGGCTTCTGTAGATCTTATTAGTGACCAGAATTTGCGGGAGTTGTGGCCACTCACCAGCTTCAAAATTGCTTCTGAATCTTGCTGCTACAATGTTATACGGTAACCTTTGATCCAAGGCTTGTATTTCTTTGTTTCTTCATACAGCATGTTCCTATAGGTTTTTGACTTGTGTTTTGACGCCATTCTTTTGATTTTGCGCAGTGCGTGTCTTTTCTCCACCAACATTTTATCGAAGTTGTGTTTTTTCAAGTTTGATGGTTGATTGGGTTTTTTCCTGGCGGGTTTATATAGTGTGAGGAATGGTTGGTAGTCAGTTGTTAGAGGGTTTTCACCACCTTCCCTATCTTCGGTCAAAGTTCTGTAGCTTCTCGTTAGTTTTCAATGTTCCTTGCAGTCAGCCTAAGTCGATTGCTTTGGGTGTCCAAGGCTTGTATTTCTTTGTTTCTTCATACAGCATGTTCCTATTGGTTTTAGACTTGTGTTTTGACGTCATTCTTTTGATTTTGCGCAGTGCGTGTCTTTTCTCTGCCAACATTTTATCGAAGTTGTGTTTTTTCAAGTTTGATGGCTGATTGGGTTTTTTCCTGGCAGGCTTATATAGTGTGAGGAATGGTTGGTAGTCAGTTGTTAGAGGGTTTTCACCACCTTCCCTAGCGTCGATCAAAGTTCTGTAGCTTCTCGTTAGTTTTCAATGTTCCTTGCACTCAGCCTAAATCGATTGCTTTGGGTGTTACTTTCGATTTTGGTACTTGCTGTTGGTTTCTGAATGGTCATAGATACCCATGTTATTGTCAGGAGGTTAAGATCACTAGATTTTGTCTTTATCACCTCGAACGAGGTTATTAGCTACAGCATAGCCCGTGATACAAAAATGTAGTCGATTGTCGCCGAAGCGTCCTCTCTTTTCCAAGTTAGAATGCAATTTGGCCGGTTAAATGACAGGTCTATGTTGAGGAGGTGCCTAGAATCCATGAGTTCTAACCAGAGAGTGCATTGCTCCTCGGATGGGGACTTGGTTTTGTTTCCTTTAGTAGCCGTGTCTTGCATTCTACATGTTGCATTTAAGTCGCCACAGATGTTTATGTGTGACACTTGGTGGTCAACGCAAGCGTTGTCGATTGTTTGTTCAAACAACGATAGGTAGTTTTTGTTCGTAGTAGTTTGGGGTTCCAGTAGGTGTTGATGATGACTACCAGAATGTGGTCCTTTTTTCCTGATTGCGTGTTAATGTGTTCCCAGTTTACAAGTATTGCCAGTTGGGAACGGTTTGCAATGAGTCTCTTGGATGTGAATGCCACTTCCTGAGCGGACGGCAGACATAAGTCCCAAAGAGGGATGCCATTTTAACCCTTTCAGGGCCGGTGACATTTCAAAGGCGTATCCGTCTAGCGTTGGCTTTTCAACCAGCCAGGTTTCCTGGAGACAAAGAATATCAAACTCTCCCAAATCTATGCCGCCGGTTGCTGTCAGGTGCTGGTGACCTCTTGTGTTCCATGATCCCATCCGCAGTGCTGTTTTTGTAACCCTGTGTATGTCCGTCTAGCCTGTATTTTGTAATTGTCGTCGTAGAGAGGCGTATTGCTATTTTTTAGATGGTATGTAAGTGCGTTTGATATCCATGCCCACAATTTGCTTCAGCACAGCGGATGCTAAATCCTTGTCCGTAGGTTCAGAAAGCGTAGCTTATAGATCTTGTGTAACAGTTTTTGATTTTAGATAACTTGCCTATTGCTAGTCAGACTGAAATCACGAATGGATTTTATTGTTGACAAGTGCAACACTAAATGTAAATATGAAGCTTGATGTTTGGGCAGTCAATACTAACTGTGGCCCTGTACTGATGCGAGAATTGCCTGATGGAGGGTGGCCCATAGTAGGGTGGACACAGTGTTCTAGGATTGAAAACAGTATAAATGTGCCCTTCATTCTGCAAAACGATTGCCCTGTTTAATTTAATTTACAGGCCTGCTTATGGACCAAGTACATTTGTTGTGTTAGCTCCTCCTCCAGCACCACATTACTAAGGCCTTTTATCTCTTACCTCATAATCGTACAGGTATAAGGTGTCGAGTTCAGCAGGGATCACAGAGGATGGCTGGCTCGAGCAAGACACGAGTTTCAAGCAACTGGCTGACGAAAACACAAATCAAGCCCCAGCCCCTTGCTACGCAAACCAAAAGCAACAGAACTAAATCTTGTCTGACTGTGGCTGATGTCTTCCGAATGTCTTTTCACCCTGCCAGCACAGAGTTGCGATACCGAACGCCTGATCATTGGTCAGCGCCAGTTCATTACCCAAATTGGGCCCATTTCCAAGACAATTAAAATTAAATGAGACAGAAAAGAATCCCTTCGCTCTTTCTGAAACTGGTCATTGTCATGATGTCTCCTGGGTTCAAACGCACACAGAAGGGGTGTGCATTTTTGTGAAACCTCACTTTTTATTACATGAAGCATAATGACAAGCTGCATGCTTTTGGCAAACAATGACTACAAGTTGGTGACCATCACTTTGTTTTTTTGTTGTTGAGTGAGTAAGGGCCCGATTCAAAGAAGCGTATTACAATGGTGCAATCCCATTACGAAACGCTCTGTGAATCAGGCCCCAAGTCTTAAAAGTACAGTTGCAAAACACAAGATGAGTGTTTAGGCTGACATTGCTTTGCCTTTTGGTGTTTCCATTCCGGATGCAAAAAACAACACTTCTATCATAGTGTTTTAGCTTGACATGAGCATATATTGCCTGGACCATTCAGAATCCGATGTGTGAACTTTTCAAGTCATCACTACAAAAAAGTGTAGTCTTTTAAGCCTGCTGATTATTTCACACCTGGTACGGAACAACTTGCTTGGATTTATAGTTCCCTATAACTTTTGGGCTTAGGCTGGGTTGCCCCTTTGGGCTTCCCTTTCTAATTTACCTCTTCAGTGAACTACTGTTCCCAAGGGTAAAGTGGGAGTCCCATCCCCTTTACATTGGATATGTGAGACCAGCACAACCCACCTTAAGTGGAGTGCTGGGTAGATACAATGTATCCCCTTTCTCACTAACCTGGTAACATTTTTTGTTACAATGGCAAGCTATCTTGAATGGATTATGGCAGTGAAACTACTTTTATGACTTTTAGTCAATATTACTCTCAGGCTGTCAAATCAGCTGTGGTAATGCACAGAAGGGTCCCCATTCTTCTAGAATGGTGGCTTCTTACTTTTTCGCTATTTTTAAGTATGCTTGTTGTTTCTTGGGTCTTCCACTGAGATCCTAGGAGGGGGTAGCCCTGAATGAAGTTTTGTCTTTGGCAGGAATCCTTTGTATTTCCCTTTGTATTTCCCGCTGAGGCTCCAGAGTGTCCGTGAAGGCAGAAAGTGAGGGATGAGTTCAAAACTCTGCAGCCCTTTGTCTTCCAGTCTGCCTGAAAGCAACCACTTCCTATTGGGGAGCTGGCAGCCCTAATTGGACAGCCAGCCGCCCCTTTCGGTAAACTGCTGGGAGAGTTTGCAGACGTTGTGCTGTGGTTCCTGATGAATAGTCTGATCCTGGAAGCTGCTGACAAGTCTATCACTGGAACCAAATCTGAAGGGTAAGATTGAGAAAAGACGTCAGAAAATCCTGTGACCGGAGAGCCTGCTGTGTAACCGGAGCCTGTTTTAAACCTTTTTTTTAAAAAAAAAAACAATTTTTATAAAAAATGTACAACAAACATATAACCATCACACCCGACATAATCAGTTACAAGCTTTTAAGTGTACATTTGCATATTATCTCTTATTGTCTTACCCCCTCCCCCCTCTTTAACTCGAGCTTCCACTTCAGTTCTTCAGGTTTCCCTTTTTTTAGGATTAGTCCCCTTCTACATTCTTAGACATGTCATATTCACCTGAATTGGCATGGGAGGATCCCGACAGTGTGGCTACCATTTGTCTCACTTCATTATCCTCCCCTTTGTCAGCTGCTTCGTACCATACTACTGTCAGCGTCTGCCCATTTCAGGAGGTCGTTCCACCATACCTCTAATCTAGGTCTATGGCCAGCCTTCCAGCTCATAGCTATTCTTCTTTTGGCTAGAATGTAGGCCAGGTCCTTGAGTTTGCACACATGTTTCAGGTTCCGTGGTCCCCGCATCATGCATGCCCACACGGATTCCACATCTAGCTTGATTCCCTTTTCAGATAGTCATAGCTTAATTTCCTCCCAGAATTTCCCACCTCTGGGAACGCCCAGAATATATGGATCATCCCGGCATCCACCTCCCCACACTTGGGGCATTTTTTTACTTCAGTAATCCCAAATCTGGCGATCCTTTGGGGAGTCATGTATGCCCTATGGGTGACATAACTGAATCTGCTGCAGCCTGGCATTCCTAGATACCTTTTTGTGATATCTTTGGGCTCTTTCCTACTGCCCGTCTTGCATAGGTTCCCCGGCTTCCTCCTCCCAGTCCCGTCTTAGTTGGAGCAACTCTTTACCTACTCTAGACATCACCAGTTCATAGATCCGGGATATTTCATGCCCTCCCTCCGAGATATCGTACATCGTTTCTATAGCAATGTCAGGTTGTTCTGCTAATGCTATTTCGGACCACGTTTCCTTCACCCGTTTAGTTATTCTAGTATATGTGATATATTGCCCGAATGTACCCAAGTTCCGTCAACTAACATTTGAAAATGCAGTGCCTTCCCCTCTTGCCAAATATCTCCCAAGGTCGCGAAGCATACCAACTCCCAGTGTTTGCGGATCCCTTTCCTCAATTGCTCATCCCCCCCGCATAGCGCCACGAATGGCGCCTGCGGGGAGGATGGGGTAGGGTTTCCCACAACTCGGCACACTTTTTACGCCATATCGTCCAGCCCAGTTCCAGCAGTTTCGATCGCCCATGCAGCTCCGGTTTGGGTAGCCATATCAGTTCTTTTAGGAAATAAGGGTCACACTCACCCCTCAGCAATCTGGATTCTGCTGTCTCGACTTCCGACAGCCAATTAGCAGCATATTGTGCCTGCCCTGCCAAGTGGTATATCTCAAACTTCGGAGGTTCATACCCCCTGCGTCATACGTGTTCTGTAATTTCCATAGGGCTACTCTGTTTCTGGATTTGTGCCACAGGAAACCTCTGCATAAGCTCTGGAGTTTATTAAAAAAGCGTTTTGGCAACATGTGTGGCATATTTTCGAAAAAATGTAATAGCCTCAGCAGGACCACCATGTTAAGCAAGGCCGCCCTCCCTACCATGGCTAGGGGGAGCTTTGCCCAGAACCCCATGCTGTTCTTGATGCCTTCTACTGCCCTCTCTGTGTTATGTTTATGCTCGTCTGCAATTGATTGATATATCTTAATCCCCAGTTACCTAAATGTTCTGGTCTGCCAGGCTATTTGCAAAATCGGTAAATTCTCCTGTGGGACTCCCCTGTACCTCCCCAGGGAGAACATGCACGATTGTTTGGGGTTCACCGTTATGCCGAGCCTGTTTTAAACCTTCCTTCAAAGCAACCTGGGGTCCCAAAAAAACGACGACTCCTACCCAGAGGTTGGTGAGACTAACTAGGATTAATAATACCTGCATTTCAAGCCATCCCTCAACGAGCTGCGATCTTGGTGGGCTGAAAACCACCAATAACCAGGGACCTCGAGCCAGTGTGCGGTGCATGGTCTTCCGAAGTCTGATTTCTGATGAAACTTTGGTGGGCTCCTGCTGGACCTCCAGAGATATGATTTGAATCCTTGAAGTCCCTTCACCAGAGTGCAGGACCAGATTAGTAAAAAGAATCCGACCAGCGATATTCGTTCTTCATTGGGTACCTGTATGAAGGGTGCCAAAACTACAGAGCCATTAGAAGCCTGGAACAATCCTTTGTTGGAAGCCTCTCCTGTCAATTGCTGATGCCAATTCCCATCCAGTGTCCGTTTCTTCAGTCACAAGACCAATAATCCAGGGACCAGGTCCTGTGCTGCTGCTTTGGGAAGACAACTATCTCTAAGCTCTTCTTCTTAGCTGAGGTGCTATTTTGGCTTGGGTAATACTTACCTCAAGTCTTTGTGAATCCTGTGTGGCTGAGTGGATGATTCGAGGGTTTGGGAATTTGCGCATACCATTCGCCCAGGCCTAATGCTGGAACGCATGTAGGGAGCCTTCTGTGAAGTCCCTAAACCCTTTATACTAACTCTGAAGCAGATTCCTACTTGTTTGCTGAGATATCCTCTGGAACTCTCACTTTCCTGCATCTGAACCCTGTCCTAACTTGCCTACTGCTGGCTCCTAGACCGGCAGCGGGACTCCCAGGACTCCCCCTTGTTTTTTGCATAATTTAAGTAACTTTGGGTCTCACCCTAAATTACTAAGGAATCCAGACGTGGCCCCCTTGCTCACTATTCTTTGAGAGGTACAGCTCCATCCTACTGATAAGGTCCAACCAGACCGAAACACATGTCTGGGGTCGCTGTTGGTACTCTTGTTCAGAAAAGAATTGCCTAGCATTTCGGTGCTGGACTGCCCCAGGGCAGGACAAATACTTATATGTTTTGGATATTTCTCCTCTGTGAAAGATAGTGAGCTAAACAATCTGCGTAAGGCTCTCGGAACCGTGACTAATGTCCGGCAGGGGGACTCCCAGCAACCCCCCCCTGTTTTTTCCTAGACCACCAGGGTCCCATTTCTGCCAATGAGAAAACTCATGCTCTAGAATAGGGAAGGACTTTAAAAGATAAGACTTCTGTCTTGAATGTATAAAACGTGTTGAAAGTATCTCCTTGTAAATGCGCTGGTGATTAACTTTGGTTCTTGTACAGAATAAGTTACAAAAGTGGCCTGAAGTTAATACTCATCTTTAAGTTGCTGGTTGCTCCTTTAAAAAGTATATAACACAGTTACTCATCGTAGTGACCACCTTACTCCTAGTCCATAGCCCCCCTGTCTCCATACATTTGGACATTCATTAAAATGTCCTACTTTTATTTTTACATGGGGATACCGCAGGTGACTGTAGCCCCGCCTTCCTGAGCTCCGCCCCATGCATCGCCATTCAGTCCTTTTCTATCACCAAAGTCGAAGGACCATTAGCAAAATACAAGAAACCTTTAGAAGGGACGACAGGTGGGCGTATGGAGGAAAGGGGACTCTGGACTAGGAGTAAGTTAGTCACTACGGTGAGTAACTTTGTTATACTCCTAGGTCCAGTCTCCTTTCCTCCATACTTTTTGGGTCCTCCATACTTCTGGGAGATTCCCAGGCACAGACCAAATAAACGGGAGGGTGGAAATGTCCCTTACTGTAACAAGTTCTTAAGAACTGCCTGGCCAAACTGGGCATCAGCTCGGGAGCTCACGTCAAGACAATAGTGTAGTGTCTACAAAAGCAGAGGGAGAAGCCCACGTAGAAGCCTTGGCTATGTACTCGAACATATTTCTGGAAGGCAACAGCTGCCACTTTGCCGCGGACCAAATGTGCATGAACGCCCCTGGGGGCTGAAGGCCTTGAATTGTTAAGCCTCTGAGATACAAGAAGTGATCCATCGTGAGATGGACGCTTTTGAATCCGGTTTCCCTTTCGGGTCCCCGAAAGTAACAAAGAGTTGTGAGGAGCTTCTATGTTTGCTTGTTCTGTCAAGGTAAAACTTTAGAGCTCTTCTGACATCGAGGTTATGTAGAACCCTTTCTGCATCCAAAACTGGGTTCCGAAAGAAAAACGGTAGGGATATCAACTGATTTATGTGGAACTTACGAGAGAATTTTGGAAGGAAAGAGGATGAGTGCAAAGCACAACACCATATCCTTGTGAACGGTCAAGTACGGGTGTTTGACAGAGAGACCTTGAAACTCGCATATTCTTCTCGCAGATGTTACTGAAATCAAGAAGGCCACTTTCCAGGACAGAAACTTGAGCTCCGTAGTGGCCATTGGTTCAAATGGCTTGTGGCACAAAGCGGTAAGGACCACGATACGATCCCATTTTAAGTGAGGAGGCCTGACCAGCACAAAGCCTGAGAAATGCCTCTTGATAACTGGATTTGTCAGAGAAAAAGAGCAATTACCTGTAGAAAGATAAGCTGCAATGGCTGAAAGATATGTTCAGCACAATGAGACGTGGATGCCAGAGGCTCCAAGGTCCGATATAAAAGGAAAGACAGTCAACAGAAAGCCATTTAATTTTGTACTGCGTTCTTGTAGAAGGCATACGTGCCTCCCGCATTATAACCGTGTGGGTTGAACCGCCGTTTTGTCACCGCCTGAAGTGATCTGCGTCACAGGTTTTGGTGAGGCCATTGTCACCAGAGGGATTGTGGTGGCTTTGGAATCAAGGTTAGCCCTCTGACAGGGAACCTCGGCAGAGCAGGTACTAGCAGACCTGGAGAGATTTCCAGCTCCTTTAGTTTCTGCAGAAGAATTAGCCCTTAGTGATGGAACCTCAGCAGGGCCTGTGCTTAAAGACTTCGGGCCCTTGCCCTCCTTCTTTGCTCCCTTGGCAGGACCGGTACAACCACAAGATAGTTTGTGTGGAAGCGTAAGGTCAAATCTGGTAGCCAGAGCCCCTAAATGGGGCCCTACGATCCTGCTGGTTTTGATTATAGCCCCTGTTTGGGGATCCTTGGGATTAGCCGTTGTACTTTTAGGGGAAAACTCGAGACTAGGCTCGGAACATTTAGACCCAAATTGGAAAACCTCTGGAATAACCCCAGTTGACGCAGCCCCAGACATTGTGTTGGACTGCCCAATTCCAAATCCAAATCTGGATAGCTAGATCCACCAGAGGAGGGTCCCTGGTGCCCCCTTGTTTGTTGAACAAAGCTACAGAATTTTCAGTGCAAATTTGTTGATGATAAAAGGCTGTAAAGCTTTCAATGCCAGGGAGACCGCCAAGAGTTCTAGGTAGTTGATATGAGACATCCTGTCTTGGGGTGTCCACAGATCGTAGACCTCAAAATGACCCAACGTCGCTCCTCACCGTAGTCACAGCTCCTGGAAGCAGGTTCCCACTGAGAGGTTGTTGGAGGTTGATCACCATCGAATATCCAGTGTCATGGAAGATGGGATCGGTATCATTTTAGAGTCTGGGTCCAAGGCTCGGGACCAGCAGCTCTGCAGCGCTAGCTGTGTGCGCCTCATTTTCAGTCTTGCAAGAAGCAGGGCTAGAACACAAGAAACCTTCAGGCCAAGCAGTCGCTGGAGCCACCAGGCTGACCTGTGGGAGGAGTTCAGGAAAACAAGGCACGTGGTTGGATAAATCCGCAATTCTGTCCTCTGTTAGGATAACTCTGGCACTGACAGTATCCAAACGCAAACCTAGGCCCTGAAGACCCTCGCGCATGGAAACAAGGCACAATCACCATACACGAACTGATACGACAGACATGAGGTTCAATTCCCAAAATCTAGGGTTTGTTGCAAAGCAAATAGTCACAGTCGGCCGACTGGAGCTCACGTCTCGCAACGTTTGTCACCCAGACCTCGAGAGACGCAAGAGAGCAAGCATTCTACAACAGTATCATATATACAAAAGGACAATCATACAATTTGTTTGTGACACATCAAAACCACCCATAATGTATCTTCTTGAGCTAGGGTTCGGTGATTGACAATTATGACACCTTACGACACGTTTCTTTGTTAATCTATATTACTTGATTTAGCAACAGTTGCAATTTGCAATGAGCAGACAGGATTCTTTGTTATAGAGAACATAAAGCACTTGTTTAGTGAGCAAACTGTGTTCGTAGGAGAGACACATTCCAAAGCATGCTATCTTCTAGTTTCTATTTGTGAACTAGGGGTCAGCCTGATCTAAGAGGGCCCAAAAGCGGGGCCGTTAGGAGAGTATCATGTATACCTTGAACGGCCTGTTTCTACAGCTTCAGCAAGACCAGCTGGCACCTGGCTTGGTGATTAAATGCCTCTCTGCTCGCCTTCAAGGACTTGTGAGGGAGGAAAACAATGTATTTCAGTACTGCTTGGCATTCTCTGTCTGGGCCAGTCTCTCAACATGTAACTCATGGCCTTGCTTTGTGTAAGAGCAGAACAAAATGAAATACATTTTGCAAAGCGTTTGAACAGAAAGGCAAGAGAAAGCAAATAGATTCTGCGGGCACAAAATGGACGCTCTATGGTTATACTGACGATTCGGTATATGGCGATGTAGGGCATATGATGCGATTGGTTTTCGGCCAACATAATATGCCATCTATGCTTCGGTAGGGTAATTTCTAGACTCACAAACCCTCCTTTGCATCAACCATAAATCGCATCTTCCTCTGACCATGTATCTAATTCTGAATTATGCATACTACTGTAATCATCATCATCAATATTAATCGACATGAACTCTTTTTTAGTTTTTGTTTCATTGTTTGGGAGTTCTTTTCTCTGTTACCATGTGTACGGATTCATCAGTTATTTCAGAGCAAATAATTGGCAGGCAGTGTATGCAACAACAACATGTAATGAAGATTCCGAATACCGTTGCTAAAATTGCAATTAGTTTCCATCCCCATGAGCGCAGTAATTCCCTAAACCAGGAACTTATATTCAGTTCCCAACTACCTGTCAGGGCACGAAGGTCAGCGCTCATAATGTGTAATTTCTTTATTGCCTCAAAAATCGTATGGGAGGAGTCACTTACAAATACGCAGCACGCTGACCCCACAATTTTGCAAACACCTCCACGGTCGGCCAAAATAATATCAAGAGCCATTCTATTCTGAAGTGTCATTAATCTAACTGCCTTCTCTTCGAGGGTCATATTGTACAATATATCGTTGTTCCGTTTATCGTTTTTTCCAAAATTCTGGACAATCTTCGTATATTCCAGGAGTTTATTACTTGGCCCCAAAATAGTATAAATGATTTTGCCATGTCTTCCGCAATTAATCCTGCCTCATCATCCCGCCGGGGCCTTGATCTAGATAATTTCGATATATCTGATGTTTGGGAAAGGAATACCCTGAGGAAGAGGATCCCTAAGTAACAGGCCCCACCCCAATTTCTAGGCAACCAGGGATAAGCTTTTTCTCCAAATACAAAATAAACGGGATCACCTACATATATTGGTTCTTCTTCTCTCTCAAGTACTGAAATATTCATGCATCTATTGAATGTCCCTACTGAATAGGAATTTTTTTTCCGTAGACAAAATGGGACAGTGTGAGGATTGTAATTTATTTTATATGAGGGGGGCACTACATCCTTATTCCCTACTGGGTTCATAAGAAACGTGATTACAGATGACTTATAAGGCACATACAGTCCGTCTACTGGCCTTACCACCACTGGCTTTATCACTCTTGCTCTGTTAAATATGGAACAACCTACAGGTTCCATTACCACTTTCCCAAATTCATCTATGTTTGTCTTGTCTAATTGACCGGTGTCACTCTTATTCCATTTTCCATAAAATAGTGCACTTAGTGATGCATAGTATGCTGTATTAAGGGGTAATCGCTGTACATAACAACCCATTCCTTTCCCGCCATGCTGGGGTAAATGCGTGCAAACCCAGCAGTTCGTCCTGTTCAGGATGGAGTGAGTCATATTCATAATTAAAAGCAATGTGTTATTACCATAGCCTTCCCTGTGTCTTTCTTCTATTGGAGGGGAGTGTATAAGAGAGTACATGGACTGGACTATCAGTGACAGGTGCTTTCGTGACAGGTAAAAGAGAATTCAATGGATGCACGCTTTCCAAATACCATAATACTGCGATAATGGTACACAGAATACACAGTGTTGTAATCGTCAGCATTCATTTCTTACAGCAACTCTTTCTAGAATTTTGTATAGTCTAAATATCTATTACATCATCAGCATAGGTGCAGGAGGAAACAGAAGCAAGTATGACCATTGTGTGCAATTCTTCTTCTCCAACAATGTTCGTCGTGAATACTTCTTACTGCAGCGCCCGTTGAAACACTGATATGTTCGAAGAGGTCGGAAAAGTGTTTAGGCCAGTTCTCGGCAGCCTCGATTGCTAAACGTGTGGCAAGATCGTCGTGCCTCTGCACATTGCTCAAAAGACTCCGGAGCAAACATCAATTGCCTTTGTACCATATGCGCCCGCTCGTTCGCACGGGGTGTTCAACAAATGGATTTTTTTCAAAGATAGCACCGGGAAGCCGCGTTCCAGAGCTCCCAAATTGATGCAGATTGGTACAGCCCCCCACGCTCCACTTCCCTAGGCCTCCGATTCCCAATTCATCCGTGATGGGAATAGAAGCAGAAACAAAACACGAAGATCAGATCACTTTCGATTTTGAGAACGTAGGTTGTACCTTATCGCTCCAGGTACTGTGTGATCAATGAACAGTGCAGATGCACTTCCAGATGCAGGCTCAGTGTCAACCTGTGATGCAGCAAGTGATGATGCAGGCTCTATGTCAGCCTGTGATGATGCAGAGTCAGCTGCGCAAAGTTGGGGCACATTTAGCCCTTTCTCCTCTTTAGCAATCTTTTCAGGCTTTCTCTCAGGCTCAGGCAGAATTTGTGGCAGAGAAGTGGCAATGGTGTCTTTCGAGTCAAGGGTAGCTGTTTCTTTCTTGTCATCTGAATCAGGCAGTTCTTTCAATGGCGATGGAATTCGTTTCGTGTGGGTGGCATGGATCCACGCCTTACGACCATCCACACGGACTGCAATCTGCGTTGCCAGGAGGATTTGATATGGGCCCCGCCAACTGGGTGCAAGTGAGGATTTTCTCTCGAAATTCTTGATGAGGACCCACTCTCCCGGCTGCAAACAATGCACCGGGCCTGTATATTGGACAGGAAGAGCCTCCTGCACCTGCTGATGAATCAAACGAAGTTTCTGCGTTAACACGTCACAATAGGTACTAAGGAAAGGATATTCTACTTCACTCAGGCACCTAGGCTCGGCGCGCACCAAATATTTGCAAGTATCCGCATGACAATCTCGTATGGGGAGAGTCCAGTCCTTGCTTGCACAGACGTGCGCATGCACAACAAAGCTAAGGGCAGCGCATCTGTCCATTTTAATTGACTCACTGAACAGATCTTACTTATTGTATTCCTTAAGATGCCGTTTTGACGCTCAACAATACCGGCACTCATCGGGTGCCTGGCGGAATGGAATCGTTTATCAATCTGAAGCCTGCACAAATCTGTAATATCACAGCGGCAACAAAATGCGGGCCGTTGTCTGACCATATGACCTGTGGCAGGCCGAATCTACAGAAATATTCTTTTAGCATCACTTTTGCTGAGCTCATTGCTGTGCAGTCCTTAAGCGGGTATGCTTCCACCCATTTACTGAATGCACAGACTATCACCAGGATGTATTTGAGGTTCTGACATCTTTCCATCTCTATGAAATCAAAATGGATGACCTCGAAGAGCATAGAGGGGGGGGGGGCCCAAACTACCTGTTGGAGTAGTTGTTCCTTTTCCAATATTATGTTGCAAAAAGTCATACAATTCTGGACTAGCCTCTCAGGAGTTTTTCTAATGTGTGGGTTCTGCCATACTGTAGCCAGATTCTGAATCATTTTCTTAGCACATATGTGTGTGGGGCTGTGGGTCATGGTGACCATTGCAGTTACATATGAGTTGGGCAGTATCCACTTTCTACTTTCTTTGTCCACCCAGCAACCTTCTACATCTAACTCTGCGGAGCCCTCAGCCCACCCTTTTATTTAATCGGCAGTTGCTTCCGCCTGCATCTCTTTGACTGTGGCAATCCCATTTTCTATCATGCAGGGCACTTCTTCTGACCTTTCAATCAACATTTTTGTGTGCAAATCAGTGGCAGTTTGTTTCGCAATTTGTTCTGCAAATGCGTTTCCTTTTCCTACGTTACATGTTATTTTCTTATGCGCTTCGCATTTCATAATTGCTCGTTGCTTTGGACACATGAGTGCAGACAACAATCGTGCTATCAAAGGGCCATGTTAAATTTTAGTTCCATGTGATGTTAGAAAACCCCTCTCAGCCCAGAGTCGACCAAAATTGTGTACCACCCCAAATGCGTACTGACTCTCAGTGTATATGTTTACATTCAAATTTTCAGAAATTTCACATGCTCTTGTCAATGCTATTATCTACGCAGCCTTTGCCGAATTGGAATTCTTTTGCTCTCTACAATACTCTTCAGTGTCGTGATGGCATATGCAGCAGTTGATGTTCCATCGGGCAATTTAAAACAGGAACCGTCACAAAACAGTTCTCCGTCTGGCTCTTTCTGTGGGGTGTCTGTTAGGTCAATTCTCCCTTTCGTTTCTTGTTCAGTAACCATTATACAATCATGGGGTGGTGATTTCTTCTCACCCGTATCTTCATTGGGAGGGGGCATTATCTCTGTGGGATTCAAAGTGCAACATCTCTGAATTTGGATATGTAGCGCAAATAGGACGATTTCATATCTAGTCAGTCTATCTGATGTTAGATGTTGCGTCTGCGTTCTATTCAAAAGAACTTCTACTGTGTGAGGCACCATTAAGGTTAAGGCGTGACCCAAAACCATTCCCTCGGTTTGTTTTACTAATGCGGCAGCCGCAGCAACAGCTCGCAAACAGCGCAGCAAAACGCATACAACAACATCCAGGGCAGAAGAAAAATAACTGCATGGTCTATTTCTTCCTCCTTGTTCCTGAGTCACAACAGCCAGCGCACAGCCATCATTTTCATGCACAAATAACTTAAAATCCTTTTCATAATTTGGTGTGCCCAAAACTGGAGCTAAGCACAACACAACTTTGAGCAGATCAAATGCTTTCTGACATTCCTCATTCCATGGTAAAGGCAAGGCAACATCCTTCTTTGTCAATGCCACCATTGGTTTCACAATCATAGCAAAATTGTCTACCCACTGCCTGCAATATGAAGCCATGCCTATTATGGCTCTGACTTCTTTCTGTGTCTTTGGAATAGGCTTACCAGAGATGCTTTCTATTCTTTCTGGTGTCAGTCTCCCTCCCTCTTTCGAAAATGAGGTAGCCCAAATAGCCCACTTCCTTTTGACAATACTGGAATTTTTTTAATGACGCTTTATGACCATGTCCAGCCAAGTGCGTCAGCAATTTAAAAGTACTATCTGTGCAAATGTCTTCTGTGTCGGCTGCAATCAGTATGTCACTGATGTACTGCAATAGTACACAACCCGTTGGCAATTCTAACATATCTTGCTGCTCTTTTAGTGCTCTGCTATAAATACTCGGGCTCTCAGTGTACCCTTGTGGAATTCGTGTGAATGTGAAAGATCGTCCTCCTAATGTGAAAGCAAATAAATATCTGCTATCGGGATGTACTGGGATGCTAAAAAAATACATTCTTAAGATCTACGACACTAAAATGTGAAGCAGAGGCTGGAATCATTGTCAAAATGGTAGTGACATCTGGGACCAATGGAAATTGGGGATCAACTACTTTATTCAATGCGCGCAAATCAATTATGAAACAATATGGTATCTCATTTCTTCCTTTTTTATATACTGGGAGAATCGGACTATTGCAAGTGCTACCAGCAATTTCTTCAATTACGTTTCGCTTAAGCAAATCGGAAACAATGCATTTCAATGCTTTCTCACC